>NC_135501.1:20000-665635 GCF_052857255.1 Amblyomma americanum
TCAATTTACCGGCGCATCAGGACGACGCCATAGTATCTTGATGCAGCTGTATCACAGGCAATTGGTCAGTGGTGTAGCGTTTCGTCTGTGAAATGCGAGAAGAAAAAATCACCCTCTGCTCCGTGTGCTGCCACGGTGCCAAATAGTTCCAGTGATGGTCGTGGCGTCCTTGTAATCCAGGCAAAGTGAGCGTGTCACGTGCTTCAACAAAACCGGACAATTTACCGGCGCATCAGGACGCCGCCGCAGTGTCTTGATGCCGCTGTACCGCAGGCACTTGGACAGTGGTCGAGCGTTTCGCCTGTTAAATGCAGGGTAAAAAATCACGCTCTGCTCCGTGTGCTGCCACGCTGCCAAATGGTTCTAGCGATGGTCGTGGCGTTCCTTTAAGCCAGGCAAAGTGAGCGTGTCACGTGGTTCAACAAAACCGGTCAATTTACCGGCGCATCAGGTCGACGCCGTAGTATCTTGATGCAGCTGCATCGCTGGCACTTGGTCAGTGGTGGAGCATTTCGCCTGTGAAATGCAGGGTGAAAAAAATCACGCCCTCCTCCGTGCGCTGCCCCACTGCCAAATGTTTCAAGCGATGGTCGTGGAATTCTTTTAAGGCCGGCAAAGTGAGCGTGTAACGTGGTTCAACAAAACCGGTCAATTTACCGGCGCATTAGGGCGACGCCGCAGTATCTTGATGCAGCTGTATCGCAGGCACTTACTTGGTCAGTAGTGTAGAGTTTCGTCTGTAAAATGTGAGGTGAAAAAATCACGCTCTGCTCCGTGTGCTGCCAAGCTGCTAAATGGATCCAGCGATGGGCGTGGCGTCCTTTTAAGCCAGGCAAAGTGAGCGTGTCACGTGGTTCAACAAAACCGGTCAATTTACCGTTGCATCAGGACAATGCTGCAGTATCTTGATGCCGCTGTATCACAGGCACTTGGTCAGTGGTGGAGCGTTTCGCCTGTGAAATACAAGGTGAAAAAAATCACGCTCTGCTCCGTGCGCTGCCACGGTGCCAACTGTTTCCAGTGATAGTTGTGGAGTCCTTTTAAGCCAGACAAAGTGAGCGTGTCACATGGTTCAACAAAACCGGCCAATTTACCGGCGCATCAGGACGACGCCGCAGTGTCTTGATGCCGCTGTACCGCAGGCACTTGGTCAGTGGTAGAGCGCTTCGCCTGAGAAATGCAGGGTGAAAAAAATCACGCTCTGCTCCTCGTGCTGCCACGCTGCCAAATGGTTCTAGCGATGGTCGTGACATTGCTTTAAGCGAGGCAAAGTGAGCGTGTTACGTGGTTCAACAAATCCGGTCAATTTACCGGCGCATCAGGACGACGCCGTAGTATCTCGATGCAGCTGTACCGCAGGCACTTGGTCAGTGGTAGAGCGCTTCGCCTGAGAAATGCAGGGTGAAAAAAATCACGCTCTGCTCCTTGTGCTGCCACGCTGCCAAATGGTTCTAGCGATGGTCGTGACATTGCTTTAAGCGAGGCAAAGTGAGCGTGTTACGTGGTTCAACAAATCCGGTCAATTTACCGGCGCATCAGGACGACGCCGTAGTATCTCGATGCAGCTGTACCGCAGGCACTTGGTCAGAGGTGGAGCGCTTCGCCTGTGAAACGCAAGGTTAAAAAAATCACGCTCTGCTCCATGCGCTGCCCCGCTGCCAAATGTTTCCAGCGATGGTCATGGCGTTCTTTATGCCAGGCAAAGTGAGCGTGTCATGTGGTTCAACAAAACCGGTCAATTTACTGGCGCATCAGGATGACGCCGTAGTATCTTGATGCAGCTGCATCAAAGCAATTGGTCAGTGGTGGAGCATTTCGCCTGTGAAATGCAAGGTGAAAAAAATCACGCTCTGCTCCATGCACTGCCCCGCTGCGAAATGTTTCCAGCGATGGTCATGGCGTCCTTTTAAGTCAGGCATAGTGAGCGTGTCACGTGGTTCAACAAAACCGGTCAATTTACTGGCGCATCAGGACGACGCCGCAGTATCTTGATGGAGCTGTATCGCTGGCACTTGTTCAGGGGTGGAGCGTTTCGCCTGTGAAATGCAGGGTGAAAAAAATCACCCTCTGCTCCATGCGCTGCCCCTCTGCAAATGTTTCCAGCGATGGTCATGGCGTCCTATTAAGCCAGGCAAAGTGAGCGTGTCCCATGGTTCAACAAAACCGGTCAATTTACTGGCGCATCAGGACGACGCGGCAGAATCTTGATGCCGCTGTACCGCCGGCACTTGGTGAGTGGTCGAGCGTTTCGCCTGTGAAATGCAGGGGGAAAAAAGTCACGCTCTGCTCAGTGTGCTGCCACGTTGCCAAATGGTTCTAGCGATGGTCGTGGCGTTCCTTTAAGCCGGGCAAGGTGAGAGTGTCACGTGTTCAACAAAACCGGTCAATTTACAGGCGCATCAGGACGACGCCATAGTATCTTGATGCAGCTGTATCACAGGCAATTGGTCAGTGGTGGAGCGTTTCGCCTGTGCAATGTAGGGTGAAAAAAATTACGCTCTGCTCCGTGCGCTGCCCACTGCCAAATGTTTCAAGCGATGGTCGTACCATCCTTTTAAGCCCGGCAAAGTGAGCGAGTCACGTGTTTCAACAAAACCGGTTCTTTTACCGGCGCATCAGGACGACGACGCAGTATCTCGATGCAGCTATATCGCAGGCACTTGGTCAGTAGTGTAGCGTTTCGTCTGCGAAATGCGATGAGTAAAAATCACCCTCAGCTCCGTGTGCTGCCAAGGTGCCAAATGGTTGCAGTGATGGTCGTGGCGTCCTTTTAAGCCAGGCAAAGTGAGCGTGTCACGTGGTTCAACAAAACCGGCCAATTTACCGGCGCATCTGGACGCCGCCGCAGTGTCTTGATGCCGCTGTACCGCAGGCACTTGGTCAGTGGTCGAGCGTTTCGCCCGTTAAATGCAGGGTAAAAAAAATCACGCTCTGCTCCGTGTGCTGCCACGCTGCCAAATGGTGCTAGCGATGGTCGTGGCGTGCCTTTAAGCCAGGCAAAGTGAGCGTGTCACTGGTTCAACAAAACCGGCCAATTTACCGGCGCATCAGGTCGACGCCGTAGTATCTTGATGCAGCTGCATCGCTGGCACTTGGTCAGTGGTGGAGCATTTCGCCTGTGAAATGCAGGGTGAAAAAAATCACGCTCTGCTCCGTGCGCTGCCCCACTGCCAAATGTTACAAGTGATGGTCGTGGCATCCTTTTAATCCCGGCAAATTGACGTGTCACGTGGTTCAACAAAACCGGTCCATTTACCTGCGCATCAGGACGACGCCGCAGTATCTTGATGCAGCTGTACCGCAGGGAGTGGGTCAGTGGTGGAGCGTTTCGCCTGTGAAATGCAGGGTGAAAAAAATCACCCTCTGCTCCATGCGCTGCCCCTCTGCAAATGTTTCCAGCGATGGTCATGGCGTCCTATTAAGCCAGGCAAAGTGAGCGTGTCACGTGGTTCAACAAAACCGGTCAATTTACTGGCGCATCAGGACGACGCGGCAGAATCTTGATGCCGCTGTACCCCCGGCACTTGGTCAGTGGTCGAGCGTTTCGCCTGTGAAATGCAGGGGGAAAAAAGTCACGCTCTGCTCCGTGTGGTGCCACGCTGCCAAATGGTTCTAGCGATGGTCGTGGCGTTCCTTTAAGCCGGGCAAGGTGAGAGTGTCACGTGTTCAACAAAACCGGTCAATTTACCGGCGCATCAGGACGACGCCATAGTATCTTGATGCACCTGTATCACAGGCAATTGGTCATTGGTGGAGCGTTTCGCCTGTGCATTGTAGGGTGAAAAAAATCACGCTCTGATCCGTGCGCTGCCCGCTGCCAAATGTTTCAAGCGATGGTCGTGGCATCCTTTTAAGCCCGGCAAAGTGAGCGTGTCACGTGGTTCAACAAAACCGGTCCATTTAACGGCGCATCAGGACGACGACGCAGTATCTCGATGCAGCTGTACCGCAGGCACTTGGTCAGTGGTCGAGCGTTTCGCCTGTTAAATGCAGGGTAAAAAAAATCACGCTCTGCTCCGTGTGCTGCCAGGCTGCCAAATGGTTCTAGCGATGGTCTTGGAATTCTTTTAAGCCCGGCAAAGTGAGCGTGTAACGTGGTTCAACAAAACCGGTCAATTTACCGGCGCATTAGGGCGACGCCGCAGTATCTTGATGCAGCAGTATCGCAGGCACTTGGTCAGTAGTGTAGCGTTTCGACTGTGAAATGCGAGGTGAAAAAATTACGCTCTGCTCCGTGTGCTGCCACGCTGCCTAATGGTTCTAGCAATGGTCGTGGCATCCTTTTAAGCAATGCAAAGTGAGCGTGTCACGCGGTTCAACAAAACCGGTCAATTTACCGGCGCATCAAGACGATGCCGCAGTATCTTGATGCAGCTGTATCACAGGCACTTGGTCAGTGGTGGAGTGTTTCGCCTATGAAATGCAAGGTGACAAAAATCACGCTCTGCTCCATGCGCTGCCCCGCTGCCAAATGGTTCCCGCTATGGTCGTGGCATTGCTTTAAGTGAGGCAAAGTGAGCGTGTCAAGTGGTTCAACAAAACCGGTCAATTTACCTGCGCATCAGGACGACGCCGTAGTATCTCGATGCAGCTGTACCGCAGGCACTAGGTCAGAGGTGGAGCGCTTCGCCTGTGAAACGCAAGGTTAAAAAATCACGCTCTGCTCCATGCGCTGCCCCGCTGCCAAATGTTTCCAGCGATGGTCATGGCGTTCTTTATGCCAGGCAAAGTGAGCGTGTCATGTGGTTCAACAAAACCGGTGAATTTATTGGCGCATCAGGACGACGCCGCAGTATCTTGATGCAGCTGTTTCACAGGCACTTGGTCAGTGGTGGAGCATTTCGCCTGTGAAATGCAGCGTGAAAAAAATCACGCTCTGCTCCGTGCGCTGCCCCACTGCCAAATGTTACAAGCGATGGTCGTGGCATCCTTTTAAGCCCGGCAAATTGACGTGTCACGTGGTTCAACAAAACCGGTCCATTTACCGGCGCATCAGGACGACGGCGCAGTATCTTGATGCAGCTGTACCGCAGGGATTGGGTCAGTGGTGGAGCGTTTCGCCTGTGAAATACAAGGTCAAAAAAACCACGCTCTGCTCCATGCGCTGCTCCACTAACAAATGTCTCCAGCGATGGTCGTGGCGCCCTTTTAAGCCAGGCAAAGTGAGCGTGTCACGTGGTTCAACAAAACCGGTCAATTTACTGGCGCATCAGGACGACGCCGCAGTATCTTGATGGAGCTGTATCGCTGGCACTTGTTCAGTGGTGGAGCGTTTCGCCTGTGAAATGCAGGGTGAAAAAAATCACGCTCTGCTCCGTGCTCTGGCACGCTGCCGATTGGTTCCAGCAATGGTTTCGGCGTCCTTTTAAGCGATGCAAAGTGAGCGTGTCACGTGGTTCAACAAAACAGGTAAATTTACCTGCGCATCAGGACCACGCCGCAGTATTTTGACGCAGCTGTACCGCATGTACTTGGTCAGTGGTCGAGCGTTTCGGCTGTGAAGTGCAAGGCGAAAAAATCACGCTCTGCTCCGTGCGCTGCCACGCTGCCAAATAGTTCTAGCGATGGTCGTGACGTCCTTTTAATCCAGGCAAAGTAAGCGTGTCACGTGGCTCAACAAAACCGTTCAATTCACTGGCGCATCAGGACGACGACGCAGTATCTTGATGCAGCTGTATCGCTTGCACTTGGTCAGTGGTGGAGCGTTTCGCCTGTGAAATGCAAGGTGAAAAAAATCACGCTCTGCTCCGTGCGCTGCCGTGCTGCCAATTGGTTCCAGCAATGGTCGTGGTGTCCTTTTAAGCCAGGCAAAGTGAGTGTATCACGTGGTTCAACAAAAGCGTTCAATTTACCGGCGCATCAGGATGACGCCGCAGTATATTGATGCAGCTGTATCGCAAGCACCTGGTCTGTGGTGGAGCGTTTCGTTTGTGAAATGGAAGGTAAAAAAATCACGCTCTGCTCCATGCGCTGCCTCACCGCCAAATGGTTATATCAATGGTCGCGGTGTCCTTTTAAGCCAGGCAAAGTGAGTGTATCACGTGGTTCAACAAAAGCGTTCAATTTACCGGCGCATCAGGATGACGCCGCAGTATATTGATGCAGCTGTATCGCAAGCACCTGGTCTGTGGTGGAGCGTTTCGTTTGTGAAATGCAAGGTAAAAAAATCACGCTCTGCTCCATGCGCTGCCTCACCGCCAAATGGTTATATCAATGGTCGCGGTGTCCTTTTAAGCCAGGCAAAGTGAGTGTATCACGTGGTTCAACAAAAGCGTTCAATTTATCGGCGCATCAGGATGACGCCGCCGTATATTGATGTAGCTGTATCGCAAGCACTTGGTCAGTGGTGGAGCGTGTCGTTTTTAAAATGCAAGGTAAAAAAAACATGCTCTGCTCCATGCGCTGCCCCGCTGCTAAAGGTTTCCAGCGATGGTCGTGCCGTCCTTTTAAGCCAGGCAAAGTGAGCGTGTCATGTGGTTCAACGAAACCGGTCCATTTACCGGCGCATCAGGACGACGCCGCAGTATCTTGATGCAGCTGTACCGCAGGCACTTTTTCAGTGGTCGAGCGTTTCGCCTGTGATATGCAGGGTGAAATAAATCGAGCTCTGCTCTGTGCGCTGCCACGCTGCCAATTGATTCCTACAATGGTCGTGGCGTCCTTTTAAACCAGGCAAAGTGAGCGTGTCACGTGGTTCAGCAAAACCGGTCAATTTATCGGCTCATCATGACGATGCTATAGAGGCTAGAAGGTTTTCCTAGTGTCGCGACAAGGCCGGCGCCGCTGAAATAACTTGCTATGCGCAAGGCAGATGGCGCTTCTGCTCGCTGGCGTGCCGGCGGGCGCAAGAAGCCCCTATGGGGGTAGTGCTCTCTGGTTCAGTCGGTTGATCGTGTGTGGGCTGCTGTCACTGTTTTGACAAGGCGTTAAAGTGTTAAAGACAGTGCAAACTCTGGCATAGGCTGTCTTGTCACTTAGATTCGACACGGACTAGCTGTAACACCGACAGCGTGCCGCGGCAGGAGCAAATGCAAGCGTCACGTCGGTCCCGACCTACTGCGCCGTACAGAAGCGTAAAAACACATCTTGTACAAGATACCGAAACGAAAAAAGTAAGCGGGACAAATTGCAGGATGGAACGTCTTTATTACACAAGGTTTCATGGCAACAATTTACTAATGCCTTTCCCTGTGCGAAGTGCCATTTGCGAGGCTACTGACCGCGCCTCATTTTCAGCAGCTTTTTCTTTTCTCGCTGCACGACGCACTCTTTGTTTAGTGACTTTACAAGGAAATGCATCCTAGTCAAGGCGTAAAACTTGATCACTTCTGTCGTAATTCGGCGTCCATGATGCTCGCAGCCCACACCTTGAAGCTCACGTCCCTGAAGAAAAGGCAGAAAGCTGACCATGCTATCTGCGTGTAGCTTATTGCGGCTGAAAAACACCGTAAATGCGTCCTCAAGCTTTGCTATTAGCTGTTCAATCGGCCTTGACGGATAAACTAAACCTCCATGGTCAAAATTTCGAGTAAGCGAGGCATTGTTGTTTGACTCAGCTTGCAAATGCAAAGTGCTGAAATAAGTTGCACATTCAGGGCAAGGAAATCTTTTAAGAATTTTTCTCACAACATACCCAGCTACATAAAAAAATTAGTCTGCTGTCACTTTTTCGTCAACACAACCCTGATGGTCGCCCAGGCTGCTGTGCTCCGCCAGCAGCTCTGCAGCAGAGGCCAAGTTTCCTCCATCCAGTAAATTATCGACAAGTTCAGTTATTCGTGCATTTTTTTCTTTGGTGACATCAGATGGTTGCAACAGGGCAATCACTACTTCTGCAGGAACGTTTGCTCCTTTTGGCGGCTTTGCGAGGCTGTAGAAAGCCAGGTTGTTTATAATTATCAAAAACTGCCCCACAGTTGGATGGTCATTGCAACCGAAGCACTGGCGCACAATCTCAAATGCATTCTCCATCCTGTCTTGGCTTAGGTTTGCGGTCAACAAGTACTTGTATTGCAGGGACGTGGTCAGGTAGTTTACAAGCGACAGTGTGCTTTTCAGCGTTACACGCAGCCCAAGGGCAGTTCCTGCACTTAATAAGCCGCCACCATGCTGTGCAGCATATTCCTCCCATTCGTTGAGAAAAACAATGAACTCATTCAAAAACTGTGCACTTCTTGAATCAGCACGAAGGCCTTTTGATGGTTTTCTAGACGACATTATAAAAATTAGACTTTCCATTAGTTTCACAAACCGTTCTGTCGGTTCGATGTTACGGACGTTGTCCCTTTGCAATTGGTCCCGGTAAAAGAAAATACCCTTTAGTACCTCATGACTGAAGAGCTGAAATGCAAGGTTTACTCGCATTTTTTCGAACGCGCTTGGAAGCACATGTGCTTGCGTGATGTGTGGCATCACCTTCAATGTCACAGATCCTTTGTCCATTTTCTAGGCTTCCTCTATTACATAAGCATGTGCGTGTCCACCTGGAATTTGTATGCCTTTTCCAACAAAAGCATTCCGCACACACTTCACCAGGTGAGGGAAGTCCGATATGAAGTGGATACTTCTTTCTTTGTTTACAGGGTGGGGCACTTTACACTTGATTTCCTTAGATGAAGCTGCACAGATGAGAAACCAGTATCAGTAACTGTTGAGCTAAACAAAACAAAAGCTTTTAAGCAGTTTTAATGCAATAAACCTACCTTTGATGCCGAACAGCTTCCACAGGCACCTGTTCCAGGGAGCTCCATCACTTGTCCAAAAATCGACGAAAAGACCCGATTTCTCGGCAAGTATGTGCCTTCAAGAAGTATTTTCGAAAGCATAGCAGCTTTCACATTGCCTTTGGCAGCAAATACTCCTAGAATTTGGGTCCATTTTCCTGCAAATACAGAACATTGTATTGTGAGGAAAATAGTGTAAGCACCACAGGCATGGTGTCAGTGAAAAATATTTTCAAAAAACATCTGCTTCGTTCTCAAACATTTAACTCCTGAACGTACAGAAGTACTAACTTTTGTATAATAAAAACACAATTGCACAACCTTACTTGACTAACGCACCTTGGAATGGCTGGAACAATATCCCTAGGCCATGATCACTCAGCACGGTCTTGCTGCTTTCGTCGTTAAACGGGCCGAGATCAACAAAACCACTAAGTTCACCAGAGCCCATCACGTTAATGTTCTCGGAGAGCTTTATCTCGTCGAACACAATTCCCCCATGGCGACTAACTTCATCCATTTCATTTGTCTTCTTTTGAAGCGCCGAGAATACGCTGCGATTAAACCCAAATGTGCTCTTAAATCCCTGCAAATACTTGTCCAGGCATGACTTGCTTGGCAAGGCCATAATCTGATGCCGCCTGACATGTCCATAGAGCTGCGGGATCCTCATTCGCATGAGGATACATTCCAGCACCCACAGCTGATCGAACCGCATGCCACGGGTTGACTTTCTGGAAGCTGCCTCGAAACATACCTTCACAGCAAGGCGCTGCTTTGGAGGAAGGCCTCCGATTTTCTCCTCCAGCACAGTAGTTGGGATAGACTGCGTGAGCGCCCGTAGGTCTTCGGCAGTCTTGTTGATCTTAGACAGTTTTTTTTGCCCTGAATAAGTGAAGGGATTTTCGCTTCCTTGCAATTATTTGTTTCAATGTCGCTAGTCGCTTCTTATGTTGCCTGTTGAACTGGTTCAAGATGAGCTTCCTTGAGTATTTGCATCGTAGACAAGTATTGCCATCGAACGTCGTCACAGTGCAGGTTTTCGAGAAGTACGCTTTTCCATACTGTGTATGTTGGCCAGGTGAGAGAGGCTCAATCTGACAGCCGGGACAAAGTGGCAATTTATCTGCCTTCATCAACGCTGCGACGGCGTCCTCTTCACCATGCACATGAAATTCTTCAACTTTGATGCTTCTGCTGTGCAATGTGCAGATGTACCCAGCTGCTTCGGCGGAAGCCGAAAACGTTACGTGCTTGATCACGCGCACGTCACTTGGTTCCAAACTGATGTGCCACCCGAAGCACAGAGTGGCAGGATCGTTCAACAAAACAATTCTGCAACAAGATGATGACGGAGGGACAATGTCACGAAACGGATGCAGTGCGTGCGATGGCAGTTCTAAAGTGCACCCTTCATCACTGACATCTGCAGGGTCGTTGTTGATTCCGTTACCTGATGCCATGCGCTTTGATGGTGGCAGACAGTTGTCCGCTAGGTTCCTTTCCTTCCTTTTCTGGGGAACAGGCCTCGTCATTTCATTTCATTTATTTACCCTCAGGGCCGTTAGGCGTTACAGAGGGGAGTGGGAATAACATATAAGTAAAAAAAAAACAAAAACAGCAGCTAAAAAATTTGAATATAGCTACAGCACACACTGATTTAAGATTAGTAACAGCACTAGCAAAAGGCAGCATTACACAAAACAAACCACAAAAGAAAACAGCAGCAAATAAAATAAAACATAGATATAGACAGTAACTTATATAAAATTAGTAACAGCGTTTCGAAAGGCAACAGTATCGGTAATTTCAACAATATCGTGGGGAAGGTGATTCCAGCTGACACAAGTTCTGGGTATGAATGAATCGTGAAAAAATCTCGTGCGACAAGGAGGGATCCAAACTTTGTGGCGGTGATCCATGCGTGCTGAAATATATGATGGTCTTTTTAACAACCTCTCTTTAAGATAAGGATTATGATAAATTTTGTGAAAAGTACATAATGAAGCTATTGACCTGCGATGGGAAAGAAGCGGTAGGGAAAGGTTAGCTTTCATGGCAGTTACACTACTAGTACGATGATAGTTGGAAAGTATGAAACGACAACCGCGGTTTTGAACTGATTCTAAGTCAGAAATGAGAGATTCGACCCCAGGGTTCCACACCGATGAAGCACATTCCAATTTAGAGCGGACCAAGGTTTTGTAAAGTAGTAGTTTTAATGAACTCGGTGCACATGAAAAATTTCTGCGAAGGTATCCAAGGATGCGGTTAGCGTTATTTATAATGTAGTCAACATGAGGTTTCCAAGACAGGTTAGAAGAGACATGAACACCCAGATATTTATAAGACGACACAGTTTCAAGAGTGATGCCATTAATGCAGTAGGTAGAGTGTGTAGTAGACAGACGAGAAATGGGCAAACGCTTGCATTTAGTAATGTTTAGCTTCATATTCCACAGGTTACACCAATCCAGTACCTTGTTAATATCTGACTGAAGAACAGATGCATCATTATCGTCATTAATTTCGCGGTAAATAACACAGTCATCGGCAAAAGGACAAACGGAAGACGATATAGTAGTGGGTAAGTCGTTTATATAAATGAGAAAGAGGAGGGGTCCAAGAACGGACCCCTGAGGCACACCAGAGCCAACAGGCGAGGAATCTGAATTGACGTTATTTGCTGTTACGAACTGACTTCGGTTTGAAAGAAAGCAATACAACCATGCAAGTAATGTGGAATCGATGTTAAGGCTGTTTAGTTTAAGAAAAAGAAGCTCATGTGAAACCTTGTCAAATGCTTTAGAAAAATCCATAAATATAGAATCAGCACGGGACCCGCGATCTAGAATGCAATGCAAGTCATTTGTGAAGCATATGAGTTGCGTTTCGCATGAAAATGATTTACGAAAGCCGTGTTGGGCATTACTGAAAAAGCAATTGGATTCTAAAAAGGTAACAAGATGAGAGTAGATGACATGTTCCATGATTTTACATGGAATGCTGGTGAGCGACACAGGGCGAAAGTTATCAGGGCAATGTTTATCGCCAGACTTTATCGCCAGATTTGTTGTTTTGTTTTGAAAGACCGGAACTTCACAAAAATCGGACGACACTTTTTATCCGAGAACACACCAATGTAGGAGGGAGCATCAGGAAATATCGTCGGAACGGCATCATCGGTGAGCGCTGGCCGCTCGCGATCAATTTCCACCACTTTCCCGTTTATGACGTGCCTGAACGTCCTTTGGACATAGCGTTCGTTGAAATGCCTTGAGCAAACGACACAGGTTTCGTCGAGAGCCTTGCCATCTCGCTTTATGTTTCGAGCCCATTCTTGCAACCGATGAGGGTCGGACGGGGAGCGGAACAACGACACTTTTTCTTTCGACGACTTGTAGCCACCTTTGCAGAGCGGCACGAAACACGTGCGTCCTTTTTTATCGGCATTATCACACGTGCTGCACAGACGTCACTTTTTTCAACACAACGAGTCATCGAGAGTTGCACAAACAAAACACACAAATCAAAGCGCGCGCGCACTTGCCAACTGGCTGGGCGAACGGCGCGGCTAGCATAGAGCGGCCAAAGCCGCTCGCCTGCAAGCAGCAGCGCCACCTACGCAGTGAATCCAAACTGGTTTCACAGGCGCCCCTTGAAACGGCGGCCGTTCACGACACTAGGAAAAACTTCTAGCCTCTGTAACGATGCCGCAGTATCTTGACGCAGCTGTACCGCCACTTTTTCAGTGGTCGAGCGTTTCGCCTGTGAAATGCAAGGTTAAAAAATCACGCTGTCACGTGGTTCAACAAAACCGGTTAATTTACCGGCGCATCAGGACCACGCCGCAGTATTTTGATGCAGCTGTACCGCAGGTACTTGGTCAGTGGTCGTGCGTTTCGGCTGTGAAGTGCAAGGTGAAAAAATCACGCTCTGCTCCGTGCGCTGCCACGCTGCCAAATAGTTCTAGCGATGGTCGTGGCGTCCTTTTAAGCCAGGCAAATTAAGCGTGTCACGTGACTCAACAAAACCGGACAATTTTCCGGCGCGTCAGGACGACGACGCAGTATCTTAATGCAGCTGTATCATGGGCACTTGGTCAGTGGTGGAGCGTATCGCCTGTGAAATGCAAGGTGAAAAAAAATCACGCTCTGCTCCATGCGCTGCCCCACTGCCAAATGGTTCTAGCAATGGTCGTGGCGTCCTTTTAAGCCAGGCAAAGTAAGCGTGTCACGTGGTTCAACAAAACCGGTCAATTTACTAGCGCATCAGGACGACGCCGCAGTATCTTGATGCAGCTGTATCGCAGGCACTTGGTGAATGGCGGAGCGTTTCGCCTGTGAAATGCAAGGTGAAAATAATCACGCTCTGCTCCGTGTGCTGCCACGGTGCCAAATGGTTCCAGCGATGGTCGTGGCTTCCTTTTAAGCCAGACAAAGTTAGCGTGTCACGTGGTTCAAAAAAACCGGTCAATTTACCGGTGCATCAGGACGACGCCGCAGAATCTTGACGCATCTGTATCGCTGGAATTTGGTCAGTGGTGGAGCGTTTCGCCTGTGAAATGCAAGGTGAAAAAAAAAACACGCACTGCTCCATGCGCTGCCCCGCTGCCAAATGTTTCCAGCGATTGTCGTGGCGTTCTTTTAAGCCAGGCAAAGTGAGCGTCACGTGGTTCTACAAAAGTGTTCAATTTACCGCCGCCGCATCAGGACGACGCCGCATTATCTTGATGCAGCTGTACCGCCGGCACTTTCTCAGTGGGCGAGCGTTTCGCCTGTGAAATGCAAAGTGAAAAAAATCACGCTCTGCTCCATGCGCTGCCATGCTGCCAATTGATTCCAGCAATGGTATTGGTGTCCTTTTAAGCCAGGCAAAGTGAGCGTGTCACGTGGTTCAACAAATACCGGTCAATTTTACGGCGCATCAGGACTACGCCGCAGTATCTTGATGCAGCTGTATCACAGGAACTTGGTCAGTGGTGGAGCGTTTCGCCTTTGAAATTCAAGGTGAAAGAAAATCATGCTCTGCTCCGTGCGATGCCCCGCTGCCAAATGGTTCCAGCGATAGTCGTGGCGTCCTTTTAAGCCAGGCAAAGTGAGCCTCTCACGTGGATCAACAAAACCGGTCAATTTACCGGCACATCAGGACGACGCCGCAGTGTCTTAATGCAGCTGTACCGCAGGCCCTCGGTGAGTGGTCGAGCGTTTCGCCTGTGAAATGCAAGGTGAAAAAATCACGCTCTGCTCCGTGCGCTGCCCCGCTGCCAAATGGTTCCAGCGATGCTCGTGTCGTCCTTTAAAGCAAGGAAAAGTGAGTGTGTCACGTGGTTCAACAAAACCGGTCAATTTACCGGCACATCAGGACGACGTGGCAGTATTTTGATGTAGCTGTACCCCCGCCACTTGGTCAGTGGTCGAGCGTTTCGGCTGTGAAATGCAAGGTGAAAAAAATCCCGCTCTGCTCTGTGCGCTGCCACGCTGGCAAATGGTTCTAACAGTAGTCGTGGCGTCCTTTTAAGCCAGGCAAAGTGAGCGTGTCACGTGGTTCAGCAAAACAGGTCAATTTACCGGCGCATCAGGACGATGCCGCAGTATCTTGATGCAGCTGTATCACAGGCACTTGGTCAGTGGTGGAGCGTTTCGCCTGTGAAATGCAAGGTGACAAAAGTCACTCTGCTCCGTGCGCTGCCATGCTGCAAAATGGTTCCGGCGATGGTCGTGGCGTCCTTTTAATGCAGGCAAAGTGAGTGTGTCACGTGGTTCAACAAAACCGGCCGATAAACCGGCGCAACAGGACACCGCCGCAGTATCTTGATGCAGCTGTACCGCAGGCACTTGGTCAGAGGTGGAGCGTTTCGCCTGTGAAATGCAAGGTTTAAAAATCAAGCTCTGCTCTGTGCGCTGCCACTGTGCAAAATGGTTCTAGCTATGGTCGAGTCATCCCTTTCAGCCAGGCAAAGTTAGCGTGTGAGGTGGTTCAACAAAACCGGTCAATTTGCCGGTGCATCAGGACGACGCCGCAGTATCTTGATGCATCTGCATCGCAAGCACTTGGTCAGTGGTGGAGCGTTTCGCACGTGAAATGCAAGGTAAAAAATTACGCTCTGCTCCATGCGCTGCCCCACTGCCAAATGGTTCTAGCAATGGTCGTGGCGTCCTTTTAAGCCAGGCAAAGTAAGCGTGTCACGTGGTTCAACAAAACCGGTCAATTTACTAGCGCATCAGGACGACGCCGCAGTATCTTGATGCAGCTGTATCGCAGGCACTTGGTGAATGGCGGAGCGTTTCGCCTGTGAAATGCAAGGTGAAAACAATCACGCTCTGCTCCGTGTGCTGCCACGGTGCCAAATGGTTCCAGCGATGGTCGTGGCTTCCTTTTAAGCCAGACAAAGTTAGCGTGTCACGTGGTTCAAAAAAACCGGTCAATTTACCGGTGCATCAGGACGACGCCGCAGAATCTTGACGCATCTGTATCGCTGGAATTTGGTCAGTGGTGGAGCGTTTCGCCTGTGAAATGCAAGGTGAAAAAAAAAACACGCACTGCTCCATGCGCTGCCCCGCTGCCAAATGTTTCCAGCGATTGTCGTGGCGTTCTTTTAAGCCAGGCAAAGTGAGCGCCACGTGGTTCTACAAAAGTGTTCAATTTACCGCCGCATCAGGACGACGCCGCATTATTTTGATGCAGCTGTACCGCCGGCACTTTCTCAGTGGGCGAGCGTTTCGCCTGTGAAATGCAAAGTGAAAAAAATCACTCTCTGCTCCATGCGCTGCCATGCTGCCAATTGATTCCAGCAATGGTATTGGTGTCCTTTTAAGCCAGGCAAAGTGAGCGTGTCACGTGGTTCAACAAATACCGGTCAATTTTACGGCGCATCAGGACGATGCCGCAGTATCTTGATGCAGCTGTATCACAGGCACTTGGTCAGTGGTGGAGCGTTTCGCCTGTGAAATGCAAGGTGAAAAAAGTCACGCTCTGCTCCGTGCGACTACGATGCAAAGATGCCCTGCGGCTGGCCAATGCATTCGTGACCCGCCGGATTTTATATTCGGCTCCCTACCTCCACCTACGCAAATGCGATGAGAATGCCTTAGAGGTAGTTCTCCGCAAGATTTATAAGAGAGCGCTCGACCTCCCCATAACGACGTACAACAAGCGTCTCCTCGGTCTGGGGATGACCAACACCTTTGGGGAGTTACGAGAAGCTCATCTTAACAATCAATACTTGCGCCTAAGCAAAACACCTGCGGGGAGCCGCCTTCTAACCCGCTTACACTTTGCACTCCAGGTGCGACCCCTTCCGAAGAACATGACTGCAGACACCCATGATGGTCGCCGTCTCGCGCGGGCGGAGGCTATTTCTCAACAATATGGCCACAAGCCAGGTGTCTTCTATGTGGATGCGGCCGGCCCGCACCATGGGGGTTGGTACACGGCGGCCGTCATCCACCAAAACACTACAGTTCAGGGCCTTACTTTCCGTGCCCCAAACATTACATTTGCGGAAGAGATCGCCATTGCACTGGCCGCCGCAGATCCAGAGTCCCGAGTCATTATTACGGACTCTAGGGGCGCCTGCCGCAATATTGAGGAAGGGTACATTCCAGACCGTGCTTTCAAAATTCTCCACGCATGCGATTACACAGGGTTTCCGACCCATCGTACCATCGTGTGGGCTCCGGCTCATGCGGGTCTTGAGGGGAACGAGGCAGCCGACGCTGCCGCCCGCGCGCTTACTCACCGGGCGTCGCCTCATCCGCAGCCTGATCCGGAATTCAATTTCAATCCGGCCATCACCTTTAAAGAGATCACCTCTCTTTATCAAAATTTTCATGGTCTCTATCCCCCTCCCTGTAAAGGCCTCACCAGGGTGGAGGAGCGCTGGCTTCTCCGCCTCTATACCAATACTGTACTGTGCCCGGCAGTACTTAAGCACTTCAATTCTTCTTTCTCGGGCGCGTGCCCACACTGTGAGGAGGAGTTTTCGGACACCTACCACATGGTGTGGGCATGCCCTTCCAATCCTGCCTACCCACCCCACCTCCACCCCACTCGAGACGCCTGGGAAGCTGCCCTGCGCGGCTGCTCCGAACTCCATGCCCAACAGGCATTGGTAGCTAGAGCCCGAGCCGCTGCGGAAGCTACAGGGATCCCGGACAAGGGCTCCCTCCTAGTGTTTGTAAGGGACGGGTCCTTCCGGCTCGCCCCATCGACCTCTCACTGTAAATAGAAATAAAAGTTTTCCTCCTCCTCCTCCCCGCTGCCAAATGGTTTCAGCGATGGTCATGGCGTCCTTTTAAGCCAGGCAAAGTGAGCGTGTCACATGGTTCAACAAACACGGTCAATTTAATGGCGCAACAGGACACCGCCGCAGTATCTTGATGCAGCTGTATCACAGGCACTTGGTCAGTGGTGGAGCGTTTCGCCTGTGAAATTCAAAGTGAAAGAAAATCATGCTCTGCTCATTGCGCTGCCATGCTGCAAAATGGTTCCAGCGATGGTCGTGGCGTCCTTTTAATGCAGGCAAAGTGAGTGTGTCACGTGGTTCAACAAAACCGGCCGATAAACCTTCGCAACAGGACACCGCCGCAGTATCTTGATGCAGCTGTACCGCAGGCACTTGGTCAGAGGTGGAGCGTTTCGCCTGTGAAATGCAAGGTTTAAAAATCAAGCTCTGCTCTCTGCGCTGCCACTGTGCAAAATAGTTCTAGCTATGGTCGTGTCATCCTTTTCAGCCAGGGAAAGTTAGCGTGTGAGGTGGTTCAACAAAACCGGTCAATTTACCGGTGCATCAGGACGACGCCGCAGTATCTTGATGCATCTGCATCGCAAGCACTTGGTCAGTGGTGGAGCGTTTCGCACGTGAAATGCAAGGTAAAAAATTACGCTCTGCTCCATGCGCTGCCCAGCTGCCAAATGTTTCCAGCGATGACCGGGGCGTCCGTTTAATCCATGCAAAGTGAGCGTGTCACGTGGTTCAACAAGACCGTTCAATTCACTGGCGCATCACGACGACGCCGCAGTATCTTGATGCATCTGCATCGCAAACACTTGGTCAGTGGTGGAGCGTTTCGCACGTGAAATGCAAGGTAAAAAATTACGCTCTGCTCCATGCGCTGCCCCGCTGCCAAATGTTTCCAGCGATGACCGGGGCGTCCGTTTAATCCATGCAACGTGGTTCAACAAAACCGTTCAATTCACTGGCGCATCAGGACGACGCCGCAATATCTTGATGCAGCTGTATAGCGGGCACTTGGTCAGTGGTGGAGCGTCTTTATTACACAAGGTTTCATGGCAACAATTTACTAATGCCTTTCCCTGTGCGAAGTGCCCTTTGCGAGGCTACTGACAGCGCCTCATTTTCAGCAGCTTTTTCTTTTCTCGCTGCACGCCGCACTCTTTGTTTAATGACTTTACAAGGAAATGCATCCATGATCCTCGCAGCCCACACCTTGAAGCTCACGTCCCTGAAGAAAAGGCAGAAAGCTGACCATGCTATCTGCTTGTAGCTTATTGCGGCTGAAAAACACCGTAAATGCGTCCTCAAGCTTTGCTATTAGCTGTTCAATCGGCCTTGATGTATAAACTAAACCTCCATGGTCAAAATTTCGAGTAAGCGAGACATTGTTGTTTGACTCAGCTTGCAAAGGCAAAGTGCTGAAATAAGTTGCACATTCAGGGCAAGGAAATCTTTTAAGAATTTTTCTCACAACATACCCAGCTACATAAAAAATTAGTCTGCTGTCACTTTTTTGTCAACACAACCCTGATGGTCGCCCAGGCTTCTGTGCTCCGCCAGCAGCTCTGCAGCAGAGGCCAAGTTTCCTCCATCCAGTAAATTATCGACAAGTTCAGTTATTCGTGCATTATTTTCTTTGGCGACATCAGATGGTTGCAACAGGGCAGTCACTACTTCTGCCGGAACGTTTGCTCCTTTTGGCGGCTTTGCGAGGCTGTAGAAAGCCAGGTTGTTTATATTTAACAAAAACTGCCCCACAGTTGGATGGTCATTGCAACCGAAGCACTGGCGCACAATCTCAAATACATTCTCCATCCTGTCTTGGCTTAGGTTTGCGGTCAACAAGTACTTGTATTGCAGGGACGTGGTCAGGTAGTTTACAAGCGACAGTGTGCTTTGCAGCGTTACACGCAGCCCAAGGGCAGTTCCTGCACTTAATAAGCCGCCACCATGCTGTGCAGCATATTCCTCCCATTCTTTGAGAAAAACAATGAACTCATTCAAAAAGTGTGCACATCTTAAATCAGCACGAAGGCCGTTTGATGGTATTCTAGACGACATTATAAAAATTAGACTTTCCATTAGTTTCACAAACCGTTCTGTCGGTTCGATGTTACGGACGTTGTCCCTTTGCAATTGGTCCCGGTAAAAGAAAAAACCCTTTAGTACCTCATGACTGAAGAGCTGAAATGCAAGGTTTACTCGCATTTTTTCGAACGCGCTTGGAAGCACATGTGCTTGCGTGATGTGTGGCATCACCTTCAATGTCACAGATTCTTTGTCCATTTTCTAGGCTTCCTCTATTACATAAGCATGTGCGTGTCCACCTGGAATTTGTATGCCTTTTCCAACAAAAGCATTCCGCACACACTTCACCAGGTGAGGGAAATCCGCTATGAAGTGGATACTTCTTTCTTTGTTTACAGGGTGGGGCACTTTACACTTGATTTCCTTAGATGAAGCTGCACAGATGAGAAACCAGTATCAGTAACTGTTGAGCTAAACAAAACAAAAGCTTTTAAGCAGTTTTAATGCAATAAACCTACCTTTGATGCCGAAGAGCTTCCACAGGCACCTGTTCCAGGGAGCTCCATCACTTGTCCAAAAATCGACAAAAAGACCCGATTTCTCGGCAAGTATGTGGCTTCAAGAAGTATTTTCGAAAGCATAGGAGCTTTCACATTGCCTTTGGCAGACAAATACTCCTAGAATTTGGGTCCATTTTCCTGCAAATACAGAACATTGTATTGCGAGGAAAATAGTGTAAGCACCACAGGGATGGTGTCAGTGAAAAATATTTTCAAAAAACATCTGCTTCGTTCTCAAACATTTAACTCCTGAACGTACACAAGTACTAACTTTTGTATAATAAAAACACAATTGCACAACCTTACTTGACTAACGCACCTTGGAATGGCTGGAACAATATCACTAGGCCATGATCACTCAGCACGGTCTTGCTGCTTTCGTCGTTAAACGGGCCGAGATCAACAAAATCACTAAGTTCACCAGAGCCCATCACGTTAATGTTCTCGGAGAGCTTTATCTCGTCGAACACAAGGCCCCCATGGCGACTAACTTCATCCATTTCATTTGTCTTCTTTAGAAGCGCCGAGAATACGCTGCGATTAAACCCAAATGTGCTCTTAAATCCCTGCAAATACTTGTCCAGGCATGACTTGCTTGGCAAGGCCATAATCTCATGCCGCCTGACATGTTCATAGAGCTGCGGGCTCCTCATTCGCATGAGGATACATTCCAGCACCCACAGCTGATCGAACCGCATGCCACGGGTTGACTCTGGAAGCTGCCTCGAAACATACCTTCACAGCAAGGCGCTGCTTTGGAGGAAGGCCTCCGATTTTCTTTTCCAGCACAGTAGTTTGATGGACTGCGTGAGCGCCCGTAGGTCTTCGGCAGTCTTGTTGATCTTAGACAGTTTTTTTTGGCCCTGAATAAGTGAAGGGATTTTCGCTTCCTTGCATTAATTTGTTTCGAAGTCGCTAGTCGCTTCTTATGTTGCCTGTTGAACTGGTTCAAGATGAGCTTCCTTGAGTATTTGCATCGTAGACAAGTATTGCCATCGGACGTCGTCACAGTGCAGGTTTTCGAGAAGTACGCTTTTCCATACTGTTTATGTTGGCCAGGTGAGAGAGGCTCAATCTGACAGCCGGGACAAAGTGGCAATTTATCTGCCTTCATCAACGCTGCGACGGCGTCCTTTTCACCATGCACATGAAATTCTTCAACTTTGATGCTTCTGCAGTGCAATGTGCAGATGTACCCAGCTGCTTCGGCGGAAGCCGAAAACATTACGTGCTTGATCACGCGCACGTCACTTGGTTCCAAACTGATGTGCCACCCGAAGCACAGAGTGGCAGGATCGTTCAACAAAACAATTCTGCAACAAGATGATGACGGAGGGACAATGTCACGAAACGGATGCAGTGCGTGCGATGGCAGTTCTAAAGTGCACCCTTCATCACTGACATCTGCAGGGTCGTTGTTGATTCCGTTACCTGATGCCATGCGCTTTGATGGTGGCAGACAGTTGTCCGCTAGGTTCCTTTCCTTACTTTTCTGGGGAACAGGCCTCGTCATTTCATTTCATTTATTTACCCTCAGGGCCGTTAGGCGTTACAGAGGGGAGTGGGAATAACATATAAGTAAAAAAAAAACAAAAACAGCAGCTAAAAAATTTGAATATAGTTACAGCACACACTGATTTAAGATTAGTAACAGCACTAGCAAAAGGCAGCATTACACAAAACAAACCACAAAAGAAAACAGCAGCAAATAAAATAAAACATAGATACAGACAGAGACTTATATAAAATTAGTAACAGCGTTTCGAAAGGCAACAGTATCGGTAATTTCAACAATATCGTGGGGAAGGTGATTCCAGCTGACACAAGTTCTGGGTATGAATGAATCGTGAAAACATCTCGTGCGACAAGGAGGGATCCAAACTTTGTGGCGGTGATCCATGCGTGCTGAAATATATGATGGTCTTTTTAACAACCTCTCTTTAAGATAAGGATTATGATAAATTTTGTGAAATGTACATAATGAAGCTATTGACCTGCGACGGGAAAGAAGCGGTAGGGAAAGGTTAGCTTTCATGGCAGTTACACTACTAGTACGATGATAGTTGGAAAGTATGAAACGACAACCGCCGTTTTGAACTGATTCTAAGTCAGAAATGAGAAATTCGACCCCAGGGTTCCACACCGATGAAGCACATTCCAATTTAGAGCGGACCAAGGTTTTGTAAAGTAGTAGTTTTAATGAACTCGGTGCACATGAAAAATTTCTGCGAAGGTATCCAAGGATGCGGTTAGCGTTATTTATAATGTAGTCAACATGAGGTTTCCAAGACAGGTTAGAAGAGACATGAACACCCAGATATTTATAAGACGACACAGTTTCAAGAGTGATGCCATTAATGCAGTAGGTAGAGTGTGTAGTAGACAGACGAGAAATGGGCAAACGCTTGCATTTAGTAATGTTTAGCTTCATATTCCACAGGTTACACCAATCCAGTACCTTGTTAATATCTGACTGAAGAACAGATGCATCATTATCGTCATTAATTTCGCGGTAAATAACACAGTCATCGGCAAAAGGACAAACGGAAGACGATATAGTAGTGGGTAAGTCGTTTATATAAATGAGAAAGAGGAGGGGTCCAAGAACGGACCCCTGAGGCACACCAGAGCCAACAGGCGAGGAATCTGAATTGACGTTATTTGCTGTTACGAACTGACTTCGGTTTGAAAGAAAGCAATACAACCATGCAAGTAATGTGGAATCGATGTTAAGGCTGTTTAGTTTAAGAAGAAGAAGCTCATGTGAAACCTTGTCAAATGCTTTAGAAAAATCCATAAATATAGAATCAGCACGGGACCCGCGATCTAGAATGCAATGCAAGTCATTTGTGAAGCATATGAGTTGCGTTTCGCATGAAAATGATTTACGGAAGCCGTGTTGGGCATTACTGAAAAAGCAATTGGATTCTAAAAAGGTAACAAGATGAGAGTAGATGACATGTTCCATGATTTTACATGGAATGCTGGTGAGCGACACAGGGCGAAAGTTATCAGGGCAATGTTTATCGCCAGACTTGTGCAGCGGAATCACCCTCCCAACCTTCCAGTCATTGGGAATACAGCCTGTTTCCAGAGACTGGTCAAATAGTTTGGTAAGGATCATTGAACTGTACATCTTTGTATTAACCAGAAATTTCGAATTAATGTTATCGACGCCACAGGAGGAAGAAATCTTAAGGTCCTCAATTATTCTCAGGATGCCAGTTGTGTCAAAAAGAATTGGATCCATGGGAAAAGCATCCAAGACCGGACACTCCCGATTGGTAAGGCAAACATTGCCAGAAAAAGCAGCAACAAAAACACTATTAAGAACACTAGCGCATTCATTAGGTGATTATGCAACGCCGTCTGAAGATGTAAGTAGTATTGACGAACTATCTTTCTGGTTCACAGTGTTCCAAAACTGTCTAGGGTTATTAATCAGCAGAGCAGGCAAACTACTGTTAAAGAAGGAGTCCTTAGCATTTTTCAGAGCTAATTTGTACTCAGCGGCCGCAGAAAGGTAACCGTCCCATCGTTCTTGCGAATTCGATGATTTGGCCGAGCGAAACAAACGTTTTTTCTAATTGAATAGCCTTTTTAAAATGTTATTGAACCACGGTGATTGGCTATTACACCGCAAAAGTCTTAGTGGCAAAAATGTATTAGTGAGACGTTCAACAGTGTCCCTAATCAATTCCCAATTAGTGTGGACAGAACGCTGTGAAAATTCTGGTAAATAACTGTTTAAGAAAAGAGCTAATTCACGATTAATGGCATCATAGTCCGCCCGTTTGTAATCTCTAATAGACTTGAAAATGCTCCGGCAATTAGGAATTTTAATTTTTACATCGAAATGAAGCAACGAGTGATCACTAAGACCAGGTAAGTACGAGATTGAAGGGATAAGACCCGGCGCGTTGGTTAACACAAGGTCTAATACACTGGAACATGATGGCGTGACTCGAGTTGGCTTAGCAACTAGCTGCGAAAGGTTGAAATCCAAACAGGTTCGCAAAAAGTTATTGCATTCGGTAGAAAAGGGGCGAGGATACGGCGATGTATTAGTCCACACGATGCTGGGATAATTGAAGTCACCAGCAAGAAGGATTGCCGCACCCGGATAACGTACTGAGATCATGTTGAGCATCATGCAAATCTTCAACGAAATTTGCACACGAAGACGGGGAATGGTAGCATATGCCCAGAATCAGTTTCCTGAAATGAACATGAAGTTCAACCCAAACCAACTCTAAGGTGTTAGAAAGACTAATGGGCGAAGACACAATATTATAGGCGATGGCTATTAAAACACCTCTACTTCTATGACCTCTATCAGAACGATAAACATTGTAGCGCTTCTTGCAATCGAACAGTTCCTTGCTCTCTATCATTGCAGAGAGCCACGTTTCGGTCAGCAGTACAACATCGGCATCACATGAGTCGATGACAGAGCTTAGATCTTCCCGCTTTGGTACTATGCTTCTGATGTTTGTGAAAAGAATTGAAAGCGCTGTCTTATCTCCAGTCGCCCGCCCACTGCCCCTCCCGTATCTCTATGGCGAAGCGTGTGGCGAGCCAGAAGCAGAAGCAGTGCAATAAGGGGCCACTAAAGATCCCGGTGGGCCAGTTAGCTCGAAAATGCTATCGGGAATAGGGTCAAAGGCGTAGCATTTGTTGTTACAATACAGTTTGTTATACCTCAGCTTATACTTAAAGTCAGCATCCTTCGCGAACTGCACAAGCTTCTTTCGAGCGACACGTGTCTGCACAGAATAATCTTCACTTACAGTGACCTTTTTATTTATAAGTTTGGTAGACTGCACTAGGATTTGTTGTTTTGTTTTGAAAGACCGGAACTTCACAACAATCGGACACTTTTTATCCGAGAACACACCAATGTAGGAGGGAGCATCAGGAAATATCGTCGGAACGGCATCATCGGTGAGCGCTGGCCGCTCGCGATCAATTTCCACAACTTTCCCGTTTATGACGTGCCTGAACGTCCTTTGGACGTAGCGTTCGTCGAAGTGCCTTGAGCAAACGACACAGGTTTCGTCGAGAGCCTTGTCATCTCGCTTTATGTTTCGAGCCCATTCTTCCAACCGATGAGGGTCGGACGGGGCGCGGAACAACGACACTTTTTCTTTCGACGACTTGTAGCCACCTTTGCAGAGCGGCACGAAACACGTGCGTCCTTTTTTGTCGGCATTATCACACGTGCTGCACAGACGTCACTTTGTTTCAACACAACGAGTCATCGAGAGTTGCACAAACAAAACACACAAATCAAAGCGCGCGCGCACTTGCCAACTGGCTGGGCGAACGGCGCGGCTAGCATAGAGCGGCCAAAGCCGCTCGCCTGCGAGCAGCAGCGCCACCTACGCAGTGAATCCAAACTGGTTTCACAGGCGCCCCTTGAAACGGCGGCCGTTCACGACACTAGGAAAAACTTCTAGCCTCTGTAACGATGACGCAGAATCTTGATGCAGCTGTACCGCAGGCACTTTTTCAGTGGTCGAGCGTTTCGCCTGTGAAATGCAAGGTTAAAAAATCACGCTGTCACGTGGTTCAACAAAACCGGTCAATTTACCGGCGCAACAGGACCACGCCGCAGTAATTTGATGCAGCTGTACCGCAGGTACTTGGTCAGTGGTCGAGCGTTTCGGCTCTGAAGTGCAAGGTGAAGAAATCACGCTCTGCTCCGTGCGCTGCCACGCTGCCAAATAGTTCTAGCGATGGTTGTGGCTTCCTTTTAAGCCAGGCAAATTAAGCGTGTCACGTGACTCAACAAAACCGGACAATTTTCCGGCGCGTCAGGACGACGACGCAGTATCTTAATGCAGCTGTATCATGGGCACTTGGTCAGTGGTGGAGCGTATCGCCTGTGAAATGCAAGGTGAAAAAAATCACGCTCTGCTCCATGCGCTGCCCCACTGCCAAATGGTTCTAGCAATGGTCGTGGCGTCCTTTTAAGCCAGGCAAAGCAAGCGTGTCACGTGGTTCAACAAAACCGGTCAATTTACTAGCGCATCAGGACGACGCCCCAGTATCTTGATGCAGCTGTATCGCAGGCACTTGGTGAATGGCGGAGCGTTTCGCCTGTGAAATGCAAGGTGAAAACAATCACGCTCTGCTCCGTGTGCTGCCACGGTGCCAAATGGTTCCAGCGATGGTCGTGGCTTCCTTTTAAGCCAGACAAAGTTAGCGTGTCACGTGGTTCAACAAAACCGGTCAATTTACCGGTGCATCAGGACGACGCCGCAGAATCTTGATGCATCTGTATCGCTGGAATTTGGTCAGTTGTGGAGCGTTTCGCCTCTGAAATGCAAGGTGAAAAAAAATCACGCACTGCTCCATGCGCTGCCCCGCTGCCAAATGTTTCCAGCGATTGTCGTGGCGTTCTTTTAAGCCAGGCAAAGTGAGCGTCAGGTGGTTCTACAAAAGTGTTCAATTTACCGCCGCATCAGGACGACGCCGCATTATCTTGATGCAGCTGTACCGCCGGCACTTTTTCAGTGGGTGAGCGTTTCGCCTGTGAAATTCGAAGTGAAAAAAATCACGCTCTGCTCCATACGCTGGTATGCTGCCAATTGATTCCAGCAATGGTATTGGTGTCCTTTTAAGCCAGGCAAAGTGAGCGTGTCACGTGGTTCAACAAATACCGGTCAATTTAACGGTGCATCAGGACTACGCCGCAGTATCTTGATGCAGCTGTATCACAGGAACTTGGTCACTGGTGGAGCGTTTCGCCTTTGAAATTCAAGGTGAAAGAAAATCACGCTCTGCTCCGTGCGATGCCGCGCTGCCAAATGGTTCCAGCGATAGTCGTGGCGTCCTTTTAAGCCAGGCAAAGTGAACTTCTCACGTGGACCAACAAAACCGGTCAATTTACCGGCACATCAGGACAACGCCGCAGTGTCTTAATGCAGCTGTACCGCAGGCCCTCGGTGAGTGGTCGAGCGTTTCGCCTGTGAAATGCAAGGTGAAAAAATCACGCTCTGCTCCGTGCGCTGCCCCGCTGCCAAATGGTTCCAGCGATGCTCGTGTCGTCATTTAAAGCAAGGAAAAGTGAGTGTGTCACGTGGTTCAACAAAACCGGTCAATTTACCGGCACATCAGGACGACGCGGCAGTATTTTGATGCCGCTGTACCGCCGGCACTTGGTCAGTGGTCGAGCGTTTCGGCTGTGAAATGCAAGGTGAAAAACTCCCGCTCTGCTCCGTGCGCTGCCACGCTGGCAAATGGTTCTAACAATAGTCGTGGCGTCCTTTTAAGCCAGGCAAAGTGAGCGTGTCACGTGGTTCAGCAAAACAGGTCAATTTACCGGCGCATCAGGACGATGCCGCAGTATATTGATGCAGCTGTATCACAGGCACTTGGTCAGTGGTGGAGCGTTTCGCCTGTGAAATGCAAGGTGAAAAAAGTCACGCTCTGCTCCGTGCGCTTCCCCGCTGCCAAGTGGTTTCAGCGATGGTCGTGGCGTCCTTTTAAGCCAGGCAAAGTGAGCGTGTCGCATGGTTCAACAAACACGGTCAATTTACCGGCGCAACAGGACACCGCCGCAGTATCTTGATGCAGCTGTATCACAGGCAATTTGTCAGTGGTGGAGCGTTTCGCCTGTGAAATTCAAGGTGAAAGAAAATACGCTCTGCTCCTTGCTCTGCCATGCTGCAAAATGGTTCCAGCGATGCTCGTGTCGTCATTTAAAGCAAGGAAAAGTGAGTGTGTCACGTGGTTCAACAAAACCGGTCAATTTACCGGCACATCAGGACGACGCGGCAGTATTTTGATGCCGCTGTACCGCCGGCACTTGGTCAGTGGTCGAGCGTTTCGGCTGTGAAATGCAAGGTGAAAAACTCCCGCTCTGCTCCGTGCGCTGCCACGCTGGCAAATGGTTCTAACAATAGTCGTGGCGTCCTTTTAAGCCAGGCAAAGTGAGCGTGTCACGTGGTTCAGCAAAACAGGTCAATTTACCGGCGCATCAGGACGATGCCGCAGTATATTGATGCAGCTGTATCACAGGCACTTGGTCAGTGGTGGAGCGTTTCGCCTGTGAAATGCAAGGTGAAAAAAGTCACGCTCTGCTCCGTGCGCTTCCCCGCTGCCAAGTGGTTTCAGCGATGGTCGTGGCGTCCTTTTAAGCCAGGCAAAGTGAGCGTGTCGCATGGTTCAACAAACACGGTCAATTTACCGGCGCAACAGGACACCGCCGCAGTATCTTGATGCAGCTGTATCACAGGCAATTTGTCAGTGGTGGAGCGTTTCGCCTGTGAAATTCAAGGTGAAAGAAAATACGCTCTGCTCCTTGCTCTGCCATGCTGCAAAATGGTTCCAGCGATGGTCGTGGCGTCCTTTTAATGCAGGCAAAGTGAGTGTGTCACGTGGTTCAACAAAACCGGCCGATAAACCGGCGCCTCAGGACGACGCCGCAGCATCTTGATGCAGCTGTACCGCAGGCACTTGGTCAGAGGTGGAGCGTTTCGCCTGTGAAATGCAAGGTTTAAAAAATCACGCTCTGCTCCGTGGCAGCTTGATGCTGCTGTACCGCAGGCACTTGGTCAGAACTGGAGCGTTTCGCCTGTGAAATGCAAGGTTTAAAAATCAAGCTCTGCTCTGTGCGCTGCCACAGTGCAAAATGGTTCCAGCTATGGTCGTGTCATCCTTTTCAGCCAGGCAAAGTTAGCGTGTGAGGTGGTTCAACAAAACCGGTCAATTTACCGTGCATCAGGACGACGCCGCAGTATCTTGATGCATCTGCATCGCAAGCACTTGGTCACTGGTGGAGCGTTTCGCCTGTGAAATGCAAGGTAAAATAATCACGCTCTGCTCCATGCGCTGCCCCGCTGCCAAATGTTTCCAGCGATGGTCGAGGCGTCCTTTATATCCAGGCAAAGTGAGCGTGTCACGTGGTTCAACAAAACCGTTCAATTCACTGGCGCATCAGGACGACGCCGCATTATCTTGATGCAGCTGTATCGCTGGCACTTGGTCAGTGGTGGAGCGTTCCGCCTCAAAAATGCATGGTGAAAAAACCACGCCCTGCTCCGTGCGCTGCCCCGCTGCCAAATGTTTCCAGAGATGGTCGTGGCGTCTTTTAAGCCAGGCAAAGTGAGCGTGTCATGTGGCTCAACAAAACCGGTCCATTTACCGGCGCATCAGGACGACACCGCAGTATCTTGATGCAGCTGTACCGCAGGCACTTTTTCAGTGGTCGAGCGTTTCGCCTGTGAAATGCAGGGTGAAAAAAATCACGCTCTGCTCCGTGCGCTGCCACGCTGCCAATTGATTCCTGCAATGGTCGTGGCGCCCTTTTAAGCCAGGCAAAGTGAGCGTGTCACGTGGTTCAAAAAAACCGGTCAATTTATCGACGCATCAGGACGATGCCGCAGTATCTTGATGCAGCTGTACCGCAAGCACTTTTTCAGTGGTCGAGCGTTTCGCCTGTGAAATTCAAGGTTAAAAAATCACGCTCTGCTACACGCGCTGCCCCGCTGCCAAATGGTTCCCGCTATGGTCGTGGCGTCCTTTTAAGCAAGGCAATGTGAGCGTCACGTGGTTCTACAAAAGTGTTCAATTTACCGGCACATCAGGACGACGCCGCATTATCTTGATGCAGCTGTATCACAGGCACTTGGTTAGTAGTGGAGCGTTTCGCCTGTGACATGCAAGGTGAAAAAATTCACGCTCTGCTCCGTGCACTGCCACGCTGCCAATTGGTTCCAACAATGGTCGTGGTGTCCTTGTAAGCCAGACAAAGTTAGCGTGTCACGTGGTTCAGCAAAACCGGTCAATTTACCTGTGCATCAGGACGACGCCGCAGTATCTTGATGCATCTGTACCGCAGGCACTTTTTCAGTGGGCGAGCGTTTCGCCTGTTTAATGCAAGGTAAAATAATCACGATCTGCTCCATGCGCTGCCCCGCTGCCAAATGTTTCCAGCGATGGTCGAGGCGTCCTTTATATCCAGGCAAAGTGAGCGTGTCACGTGGTTCAACAAAACCGTTCAATTCACTGGCGCATCAGGACGACGCCGCATTATCTTGATGCAGCTGTATCGCTGGCACTTGGTCAGTGGTGGAGCATTCCGCCACAAAAATGCAGGGTGAAAAAACCAAGCTCTGCTCCGTGCGCTGCCCCGCTGCCAAATGTTTCCAGCGATGGTCGTGGCGTCTTTTAAGCCAGGCAAAGTGAGCGTGTCATGTGGCTCAACAAAACCGGTCCATTTACCGGCGCATCAGGACGACACCGCAGTATCTTGATGCAGCTGTACCGCAGGCACTTTTTCAGTGGTCGAGCGTTTCGCCTGTGAAATGCAGGGTGAGAAAAATCACGCTCTGCTCCGTGCGCTGCCACGCTGCCAATTGATTCCTGCAATGGTCGTGGCGTCCTTTTAAGCCAGGCAAAGTGAGCGTGTCACGTGGTTCAACAAAACCGGTCAATTTATCCACGCATGAGGACGATGCCGCAGTATGTTGATGCAGCTGTACCGCAGGCACTTTTTCAGTGGTCGAGCGTTTCGCCTGTGAAATTCAAGGTTAAAAAAATCACGCTCTGCAACACGCGCTGCCCCGCTGCCAAATGGTTCCCGCTATGGTCGTGGCGTCCTTTTAAGCAAGGCATTGTGAGCGTCACGTGGTTCTACAAAAGTGTTCAATTTACCGGCGCATCAGGACGACGCCGCATTATCTTGATGCAGCTGTATCACAGGCACTTGGTTAGTAGTGGAGCGTTTCGCCTGTGACATGCAAGGTGAAACAATTCAAGCTCTGCTCCGTGCACTGCCCCACTGCCAAATGGTTCTAGCAATGGTCGTGGCGTCCTTTTAAGCCAGGCAAAGTAAGCGTGTCACGTGGTTCAACAAAACCGGTCAATTTACTAGCGCATCAGGACGACGCCGCAGTATCTTGATGCAGCTGTATCGCAGGCACTTGGTGAATGGCGGAGCGTTTCGCCTGTGAAATGCAAGGTGAAAACAATCACGCTCTGCTCCGTGTGCTGCCACGGTGCCAAATGGTTCCAGCGATGGTCGTGGCTTCCTTTTAAGCCAGACAAAGTTAGCGTGTCACGTGGTTCAACAAAACCGGTCAATTTACCGGTGCATCAGGACGACGCCGCAGAATCTTTATGCATCTGTATCGCTGGAATTTGGTCAGTGGTGGAGCGTTTCGCCTCTGAAATGCAAGGTGAAAAAAAAATCACGCACTGCTCCATGCGCTGCCCCGCTGCCAAATGTTTCCAGCGATTGTCGTGGCGTTCTTTTAAGCCAGGCAAAGTGAGCGTCAGGTGGTTCTACAAAAGTGTTCAATTTACCGCCGCATCAGGACGCCGCCGCATTATCTTGATGCAGCTGTACCGCCGGCACTTTTTCAGTGGGTGAGCGTTTCGCCTGTGAAATTCGAAGTGAAAAAAATCACGCTCTGCTCCATACGCTGGTATGCTGCCAATTGATTCCAGCAATGGTATGGGTGTCCTTTTAAGCCAGGCAAAGTGAGCGTGTCACGTGGTTCAACAAATACCGGTCAATTTAACGGTGCATCAGGACTACGCCGCAGTGTCTTGATGCAGCTGTATCACAGGAACTTGGTCACTGGTGGAGCGTTTCGCCTTTGAAATTCAAGGTGAAAGAAAATCACGCTCTGCTCCGTGCGATGCCGCGCTGCCAAATGGTTCCAGCGATAGTCGTGGCGTCCTTTTAAGCCAGGCAAAGTGAGCCTCTCACGTGGATCAACAAAACCGGTCAATTTACCGGCACATCAGGACGACGCCGCAGTGTCTTAATGCAGTTGTACCGCAGGCCCTCGGTGAGTGGTCGAGCGTTTCGCCTGTGAAATGCAAGGTGAAAAAATCACGCTCTGCTCCGTGCGCTGCCCCGCTGCCAAATGGTTCCAGCGATGCTCGTGTCGTCATTTAAAGCAAGGAAAAGTGAGTGTGTCACGTGGTTCAACAAAACCGGTCAATTTACCGGCACATCAGGACGACGCGGCAGTATTTTGATGCCGCTGTACCGCCGGCACTTGGTCAGTGGTCGAGCGTTTCGGCTGTGAAATGCAAGGTGAAAAAACTCCCGCTCTGCTCCGTGCGCTGCCACGATGGCAAATGGTTCTAACAATAGCCGTGGCGTCCTTTTAAGCCAGGCAAAGTGAGCGTGTCACGTGGTTCAGCAAAACAGGTCAATTTACCGGCGCATCAGGACGATGCCGCAGTATATTGATGCAGCTGTATCACAGGCACTTGGTCAGTGGTGGAGCGTTTCGCCTGTGAAATGCAAGGTGAAAAAAGTCACGCTCTGCTCTGTGCGCTTCCCCGCTGCCAAATCGTTTCAGCGATGGTCGTGGCGTCCTTTTAAGCCAGGCAAAGGTGAGCGTGTCACATGGTTCAACAAACACGGTCAATTTACCGGCGCAACAGGACACCGCCGCAGTATCTTGATGCAGCTGTATCACAGGCAATTGGTCAGTGGTGGAGCGTTTCGCCTGTGAAATTCAAGGTGAAAGAAAATACGCTCTGCTCCTTGCGCTGCCATGCTGCAAAATGGTTCCAGCGATGGTCATGGCGTCCTTTTAATGCAGGCAAAGTGAGTGTGTCACGTGCTTCAACAAAACCGGCCGATAAACCGGCGCCTCAGGACGACGCCGCAGCATCTTGATGCAGCTGTACAGCAGGCACTTGGTCAGAGGTGGAGCGTTTCGCCTGTTAAATGCAAGGTTTAAAAAATCACGCTCTGCTCCGTGGCAGCTTGATGCTGCTGTACCGCAGGCACTTGGTCAGAAGTGGAGCGTTTCGCCTGTGAAATGCAAGGTTTAAAAATCAAGCTCTGCTCTGTGCGCTGCCACAGTGCAAAATGGTTCCAGCTATGGTCGTGTCATCCTTTTCAGCCAGGCAAAGTTAGCGTGTGAGGTGGTTCAACAAAACCGGTCAATTTACCGTGCATCAGGACGACGCCGCAGTATCTTGATGCATCTGCATCGCAAGCACTTGGTCAGTGGTGGAGCGTTTCGCCTGTGAAATGCAAGGTAAAATAATCACGCTCTGCTCCATGCGCTGCCCCGCTGCCAAATGTTTCCAGCGATGGTGGAGGCGTCCTTTATATCCAGGCAAAGTGAGCGTGTCACGTGGTTCAACAAAACCGTTCAATTCACTGGCGCATCAGGACGACGCCGCAGTATATTGATGCATCTGTACCGCAGGCACTTTTTCAGTGGGCGAGCGTTTCGCCTGTGAATGCAAGGTAAAATAATCACGATCTGCTCCATGCGCTGCCCCGCTGCCAAATGTTTCCAGCGATGGTCGAGGCGTCCTTTATATCCAGGCAAATTGAGCGTGTCACGTGGTTCAACAAAACCGTTCAATTCACTGGCGCATCAGGACGACGCCGCATTATCTTGATGCAGCTGTATCGCTGGCACTTGGTCAGTGGTGGAGCGTTCCGCCACAAAAATGCAGGGTGAAAAAACCAAGCTCTGCTCCGTGCGCTGCCCCGCTGCCAAATGTTTCCAGCGATGTTCGTGGCGTCTTTTAAGCCAGGCAAAGTGAGCGTGTCATGTGGCTCAACAAAACCGGTCCATTTACCGGCGCATCAGGACGACACCGCAGTATCTTGATGCAGCTGTACCGCAGGCACTTTTTCAGTGGTCGAGCGTTTCGCCTGTGAAATGCAGGGTGAGAAAAATCACGCTCTGCTCCGTGCGCTGCCACGATGGCAAATGGTTCTAACAATAGTCGTGGCGTCCTTTTAAGCCAGGCAAAGTGAGCGTGTCAGGTGGTTCAACAAAACCGGTCAATTTATCGACGCATGAGGACAATGCCGCAGTATCTTGATGCAGCTGTACCCCAGGCACTTTTTCAGTGGTCGAGCGTTTCGCCTGTGAAATTCAAGGTTAAAAAAATCACGCTCTGCTACACGCGCTGCCCCGCTGCCAAATGGTTCCCGCTATGGTCGTGGCGTCCTTTTAAGCAAGGAATTGTGAGCGTCACGTGGTTCTACAAAAGTGTTCAATTTACCGGCGCATCAGGACGACGCCGCATTATCTTGATGCAGCTGTATCACAGGCACTTGGTTAGTAGTGGAGCGTTTCGCCTGTGACATGCAAGGTGAAACAATTCACGCTCTGCTCCGTGCACTGCCACACTGCCAATTGGTTCCAACAATGGTCATGGCGTCCTTTTAAGCCAGACAAAAGTAGCGTGTCACGTGGTTCAACAAAACCGGTCAATTTACCGGTGGATCAGGACGATGCCGCAGTATCTTGATGCATCTGTACCGCAGGCACTTTTTCAGTGGGCGAGCGTTTCGCCTGTGAAATGCAAGGAGAAAAAAACCACGCTCTGCTCCATGCGCTGCAATGCTGCCGATTGATTCCTGCAATGGTCGTGGCGTCCTTTTAAGCCAGGCAAAGTGAGCGTGTCACGTGGTTCAACAAAAACCGGTCAATTTACCGGCTCATCAGGAAGACGCTGCAGTATCTTGATGCAGCTGTATCACAGGCACTTGGTCAGTGGTGGAGCGTTTCGCCTTTGAAATTCAAGGTGAAAGAAAATCACGCTCTGCTCCGTGCGCTGCCCCGCTGCCAAATGGTTCCAGCGATGGTCGTGGCGTCCATTTAAGCCAGGCAAAGTGAGTGGTCACGTGATTCAACAAAACCTGTCAATTTACTGGCACATCAGGACGACGCCGCAGTAATTTGAAGCACCTGTACCGCAGGCACTTGGTCAGTGGTCGAGCGTTTCGGCTGTGAAATGCAAGGTGAAAAAATCACGCTCTGCTCCGTGCGCTGCCACGCTGCCAAATGGTTCTAGCAATGGTCGTGGCGTCCTTTTAAGCCAGGCAAAGTGAGCGTGTCACGTGGTTCAACAAAACCGGTCAATTTACCGGCGCATCAGGACCACGCCGCAGTATTTTGATGCAGCTGAACCGCAGGCACTTGGTCAGTGGCCGAGCGTTTCGGCTGTGAAGTACAAGGTGAAAAATCACGCTCTACTCCATGCGCTGCCACGCTGCCAAACAGTTCTAGCGATGGTCGTGGCGTCCTTTTAAGCCAGGCAAAGTGAACTCATGTGGTTCAACGAAACCGGTCCATTTACCGGCGCATCAGGACGACGCCGCATATCTTGATGCATCCTTACCGCAGGCACTTTTTTCCAGTGGTAGAGCGTCTCGCCTGTGAAATGCAAGGTAAAAAAATAACGCTCCGCTCCGTGCGCTGCCGCGCTGCCAAATGGTTCCAGCGATGGTCGTGGCGTCCTTTTATGCAAGGCAAAGTGAGCGTGTCACGTGGTTCAACAAAACCGGTCAATTTACTGGCGCATCAGGACGACGCCGCAGTATCTTGTGGCAGCTGTATCACAGGCACTTGGTCAGTGGTGGAGCGTTTCGCCTGTGAAATGCAAGGTGAAAAAAAGCACGCTCTGCTCCGTGCACTGCCACGCTGCCAATTGGTTCCAGCGATGGTCGTGGCGTCTTTTTAAGCCAGGCAAAGTCAGCGTATCACGTGGTTCAACAAAAGCGTTCAATTTACCGGCGCATCAGGACGACGCAGCAGTATATTGACGCAGCTGTATCGCAAGCACTTGTTCAGTGGTGGAGCGTTTCGCCTGTGAAATGCAGGGTGAAAAAATCACGCTCTGCTCCGTGCGCTGCCCCGCTGCCAATTGTTTCCAGCGATGGTCGTGGCGTCCTTTTAAGCCAGGCAATGTGAGCGTGTCACGTGGTTCAACAAAACCGGTCAATTTATCGGCGCATCAGGACGGTGCCGCAGTATCTTGATGCAGCTGTACCGCACACACTTTTTCAGTGGTCGAGCGTTTCGCCTGTGAAATGCAAGGTGAAAAAATCACGCTCTGCTCCATGCGCTGCCTCGCTGCCAAATGGTTCCAGCGATTGTCGAGGCGTCCTTTTAAGCCAGGAAATTGAGCGTCATGTGGTTCAACAATACCGGTCCATTTACAGGCGCATCAGGACCGCGCCGCAGTATTTTGATGCAGCTGTACCGCAGGCACTTTTTCAGTGGTCGAGCCTTTCGCCTGTGAAATCCAGGGTGAAAAAAATCACGCTCTGCTCCGTGCGTTGCCACGCTGCCAATAGGTTCCTGCAATGGTCGTGGCGTCCTTTTCAGCCAGGCAAAGTGAGCGTGTCACGTGGTTCAACAAAACCGGTCAATTTACCGTGCATCAGGACGACGCCGCAGTATCTTGATGCATCTGCATCCCAAGCACTTGGTCAGTGGTGGAGCGTTTCGCCTGTGAAATGCAAGGTAAAATAATCACGCTCTGCTACACGCACTGCCCCGCTGCCAAATGGTTCCCGCTATGGTCGTGGCGTCCTTTTAAGCAAGTCAATGAGAGCGTCACGTGGTTCTACAAAAGTGTTCAATTTACCGGCGCATCAGGACGACGCCGCATTAACTTGATGCAGCTGTATCACAGGCACTTGGTTAATAGTGGAGCGTTTCGCCAGTGACATGCAAGGTGAAAAAATTCACGCTCTGCTCCGTCCACTGCCACGCTTCCAATTGGTTCCAACAATGGTCGTGGCGTCCTTGTAAGCCAGACAAAGTTAACGTGTCACGTGGTTCAACAAAACCGGTCAATTTACCGGTGCATCAGGACGACGCCGCAGTATCTTGATGCATCTGTACCGCAGGCACTTTTTCAGTGGGCGAGCGTTTCGCCTGTGAAATGCAAGGTAAAATAATCACGCTGTGCTCCATGCGCTGCCCCGCTGCCAAATGTTTCCAGCGATGGTCGAGGCGTCCTTTATATCCAGGCAAAGTGAGCGTGTCACGTGGTTCAACAAAACCGTTCAATTCACTGGCGCATCAGGACGACGCCGCATTATCTTGATGCAGCTGTATCGCTGGCGCTTGGTCAGTGGTGGAGCGTTCCGCCTCAAAAATGCAGGGTGAAAAAACCACGCTCTGCTCCGTGCGCTGCCCCGCTGCCAAATGTTTCCAGTGATGGTCGTAGCGTCTTTTAAGCCAGGCAAAGTGAGCGTGTCATGTGGCTACACAAAACCGGTCCAATTACCGGCGCATCAGAACGACACCGCAGTATCTTGATGCAGCTGTACCGCAGGCACTTTTTCAGTGGTCGAACGTTTCGCCTGTGAAATGCAGGGTGAAAAAAATCACGCTCTGCTCCGTGCGCTGCCACGCTGCCAATTGATTCCTGCAATGGTCGTGGCGTCCTTTTAATCCAGGCAAACTGAGCGTGTCACGTGGTTCAACAAAACCGGTCAATTTATCGACGCATCAGGACGATGCCGCAGTATCTTGATGCAGCTGTACCGTAGGCACTTTTTCAGTGGTCGAGCGTTTCGCCTGTGAAATTCAAGGTTAAAAAAATCACGCTCTGCTACAAGCACTGCCCCGCTGCCAAATGGTTCTAGCAATGGTCGTGGCGTCCTTTTAAGCCCGGCAAAGTGAGCGTATCACGTGGTTCATCAAAAGCGTTCAATTTACCGGCGCATCAGGACGACACCGCAGTATTTGGTGCAGCAGTACCGCAGGCACTTGGTTAGTGGTCGAGGGTTTCGCCTATGAAATGCAAGGTGAAAAAAATAACGCTCTGCTCCTTGCGCTGCCATGCTGCCAAATGGTTCCAGCGATGGTCGTGGCGTCCTTTTAAGCGAGGTAAAGTGAGCATATCGCGTGGTTCAACAAAAGCGTTCAATTTACTGGCGCATCAGGACGACGCCGAAGTGTCTTAATGCAGCTGTACCGCAGACACTTGGTCAGTGGTCGAGCGTTTCGGCTGTGGAATGCAAGGTGAAAAAATCACGCTCTGCTCCGTGCGCTGCCCCGCTGCCAGATGGTTCCAGCGATGCTCGTGGCATCCTTTTAAGCAAGGCAAAGTGAGTGGTCACGTGATTCAACAAAACCTGTCAATTTACTGGCACATCAGGACGACGCCGCAGTAATTTGAAGCAGCTGTACCGCAGGCACTTGGTCAGTGGTCGAGCGTTTCGCCTGTGAAATTCAAGGTGAAAGAAAATCACGCTCTGCTCCTTGCGCTGCCATGCTGCAAAATGGTTCCAGCGATGGTCGTGGCGTCCTTTTAATGCAGGCAAAGTGAATGTGTCACGTGGTTCAACAAAACCGGCCGATAAACCGGCGCCTCAGGACGACGCCGCAGCATCTTGATGCAGCTGTACCGCAGACACTTGGTCAGAGGTGGAGCGTTTCGTCTGTGAAATGCAAGGTTTAAAAAATCACGCTCTGCTCCGTGGCAGCTTGATGCTGCTGTACCGCAGGCACTCTGTCAGAAGTGGAGCGTTTCGCCTGTGAAATGCAAGGTTTAAAAAATCAAGCTCTGCTCTGTGCGCTGCCACAGTGCAAAATGGTTCCAGCAATGGTCGTGTCATCCTCTTCAGCCAGGCAATGTTAGCGTGTGAGGTGGTTCAACAAAACCGGTCAATTTACCGGTGCATCAGGACGACGCCACAGTGTATCTTGATGCATCTGCATCGCAAGCACTTGGTCAGTGGTGGAGCGTTTCGCTGTGAAATGCAAGGTAAAATAATCACGCTCTGCTCCATGCGCTGCCCCGCTGCCAAATGTTTCCAGCGATGGTCGAGGCTTCTTTAAATCCAGGCAAAGTGAGCGTGTCACGTGGTTCAACAAAACCGTTATATTCACTGCTGCATCAATACGACGCCGCATTATCTTGATGCAGCTGTATCGCTGGCACTTGGTCAGTGGTGGAGCGTTCCGCCTAAAAAATGCATGGTGAAAAAACCACGCTCTGCTCCGTGCGCTGCCCCGCTGCCAAATGTTTCCAGCGATGGTCGTGGCGTCTTTTAAGCCAGCCAAAGTGAGCGTATCATGTGGCTCAAGAAAACCGGTCCATTTACCGGCGCATCAGGACGACACCGCAGTATCTTGATGCAGCTGTACCGCAGGCACTTTTTCAGTGGTCGAGTGTTTCGCCTGTGAAATGCAGGGTGAAAAAAATCACGCTCTGCTCCGTGCATTGCCACGCGGCCAATTGATTCCTGCAATGGTCGTGGCGTCCTTTTAAGCCAGGCAAAGTGAGCGTGTGACGTGGTTCAACAAAACCGGTCAATTTATCGACGCATCAGGACGATGCCACAGTATCTTGATGCAGCTGTACCGCAAGCACTTTTTCAGTGGTCCAGCGTTTCGCCTGTGAAATTCAAGGTTAAAAAATCACGCTCTGCTACACGCGCTGCCCCGCTGCCAAATGGTTCCCGCTATGGTCGTGGCGTTCTTTTAAGCAAGTCAATGAGAGCGTCACGTGGTTCTACAAAAGTGTTCAATTTACCGGCGCATCAGGACGACGCCGCATTAACTTGATGCAGCTGTATCACAGGCACTTGGTTAATAGTGGAGCGTTTCGCCAGTGACATGCAAGGTGAAAAAATTCACGCTCTGCTCCGTCCACTGCCACGCTTCCAATTGGTTCCAACAATGGTCGTGGCGTCCTTGTAAGCCAGACAAAGTTAGCGTGTCACGTGGTTCAACAAAACCGGTCAATTTACCGGTGCATCAGGAAGACGCTGCAGTATCTTGATGCAGCTGTATCACAGGCACTTGGTCACTGGTGGAGCGTTTCGCCTTTGAAATTCAAGGTGAAAGAAAATCACGCTCTGCTCCGTGCGCTGCCCCGCTGCCAAATGGTTCCAGCGATGGTCGTGGCGTCCATTTAAGCCAGGCAAAGTGAGTGGTCACGTGATTCAACAAAACCTGTCAATTTACTGGCACATCAGGACGACGCCGCAGTAATTTGAAGCACCTGTACCGCAGGCACTTGGTCAGTGGTCGAGCGTTTCGGCTGTGAAATGCAAGGTGAAAAAATCACGCTCTGCTCCGTGCGCTGCCACGCTGCCAAATGGTTCTAGCAATGGTCGTGGCGTCCTTTTAAGCCAGGCAAAGTGAGCGTGTCACGTGGTTCAACAAAACCGGTCAATTTACCGGCGCATCAGGACCACGCCGCAGTATTTTGATGCAGCTGAACCGCAGGCACTTGGTCAGTGGCCGAGCGTTTCGGCTGTGAAGTACAAGGTGAAAAATCACGCTCTACTCCATGCGCTGCCACGCTGCCAAACAGTTCTAGCGATGGTCGTGGCGTCCTTTTAAGCCAGGCAAAGTGAACTCATGTGGTTCAACGAAACCGGTCCATTTACCGGCGCATCAGGACGACGCCGCATATCTTGATGCATCCTTACCGCAGGCACTTTTTTTCCAGTGGTAGAGCGTCTCGCCTGTGAAATGCAAGGTAAAAAAATAACGCTCTGCTCCGTGCGCTGCCGCGCTGCCAAATGGTTCCAGCGATGGTCGTGGCGTCCTTTTATGCAAGGCAAAGTGAGCGTGTCACGTGGTTCAACAAAACCGGTCAATTTACCGGCGCATCAGGACGACGCCGCAGTATCTTGTGGCAGCTGTATCACAGGCACTTGGTCAGTGGTGGAGCGTTTCGCCTGTGAAATGCAAGGTGAAAAAAAAGCACGCTCTGCTCCGTGCACTGCCACGCTGCCAATTGGTTCCAGCGATGGTCGTGGCGTCTTTTTAAGCCAGGCAAAGTCAGCGTATCACGTGGTTCAACAAAAGCGTTCAATTTACCGGCGCATCAGGACGACGCAGCAGTATATTGACGCAGCTGTATCACAAGCACTTGTTCAGTGGTGGAGCGTTTCGCCTGTGAAATGCAGGGTGAAAAAATCACGCTCTGCTCCGTGCGCTGCCCCGCTGCCAATTGTTTCCAGCGATGGTCGTGGCGTCCTTTTAAGCCAGGCAATGTGAGCGTGTCACGTGGTTCAACAAAACCGGTCAATTTATCGGCGCATCAGGACGGTGCCGCAGTATCTTGATGCAGCTGTACCGCACACACTTTTTCAGTGGTCGAGCGTTTCGCCTGTGAAATGCAAGGTGAAAAAATCACGCTCTGCTCCATGCGCTGCCTCGCTGCCAAATGGTTCCAGCGATTGTCGAGGCGTCCTTTTAAGCCAGGAAATTGAGCGTCATGTGGTTCAACAATACCGGTCCATTTACAGGCGCATCAGGACCGCGCCGCAGTATTTTGATGCAGCTGTACCGCAGGCACTTTTTCAGTGGTCGAGCCTTTCGCCTGTGAAATCCAGGGTGAAAAAAATCACGCTCTGCTCCGTGCGTTGCCACGCTGCCAATAGGTTCCTGCAATGGTCGTGGCGTCCTTTTCAGCCAGGCAAAGTGAGCGTGTCACGTGGTTCAACAAAACCGGTCAATTTACCGTGCATCAGGACGACGCCGCAGTATCTTGATGCATCTGCATCCCAAGCACTTGGTCAGTGGTGGAGCGTTTCGCCTGTGAAATGCAAGGTAAAATAATCACGCTCTGCTACACGCACTGCCCCGCTGCCAAATGGTTCCCGCTATGGTCGTGGCGTCCTTTTAAGCAAGTCAATGAGAGCGTCACGTGGTTCTACAAAAGTGTTCAATTTACCGGCGCATCAGGACGACGCCGCATTAACTTGATGCAGCTGTATCACAGGCACTTGGTTAATAGTGGAGCGTTTCGCCAGTGACATGCAAGGTGAAAAAATTCACGCTCTGCTCCGTCCACTGCCACGCTTCCAATTGGTTCCAACAATGGTCGTGGCGTCCTTGTAAGCCAGACAAAGTTAGCGTGTCACGTGGTTCAACAAAACCGGTCAATTTACCGGTGCATCAGGACGACGCCGCAGTATCTTGATGCATCTGTACCGCAGGCACTTTTTCAGTGGGCGAGCGTTTCGCCTGTGAAATGCAAGGTAAAATAATCACGCTGTGCTCCATGCGCTGCCCCGCTGCCAAATGTTTCCAGCGATGGTCGAGGCGTCCTTTATATCCAGGCAAAGTGAGCGTGTCACGTGGTTCAACAAAACCGTTCAATTCACTGGCGCATCAGGACGCCGCCGCATTATCTTGATGCAGCTGTATCGCTGGCGCTTGGTCAGTGGTGGAGCGTTCCGCCTCAAAAATGCAGGGTGAAAAAACCACGCTCTGCTCCGTGCGCTGCCCCGCTGCCAAATGTTTCCAGTGATGGTCGTAGCGTCTTTTAAGCCAGGCAAAGTGAGCGTGTCATTTGGCTACACAAAACCGGTCCAATTACCGGCGCATCAGAACGACACCGCAGTATCTTGATGCAGCTGTACCGCAGGCACTTTTTCAGTGGTCGAACGTTTCGCCTGTGAAATGCAGGGTGAAAAAAATCACGCTCTGCTCCGTGCGCTGCCACGCTGCCAATTGATTCCTGCAATGGTCGTGGCGTCCTTTTAATCCAGGCAAACTGAGCGTGTCACGTGGTTCAACAAAACCGGTCAATTTATCGACGCATCAGGACGATGCCGCAGTATCTTGATGCAGCTGTACCGTAGGCACTTTTTCAGTGGTCGAGAGTTTCGCCTGTGAAATTCAAGGTTAAAAAAATCACGCTCTGCTACAAGCACTGCCCCGCTGCCAAATGGTTCTAGCAATGGTCGTGGCGTCCTTTTAAGCCCGGCAAAGTGAGCGTATCACGTGGTTCATCAAAAGCGTTCAATTTACCGGCGCATCAGGACGACACCGCAGTATTTGGTGCAGCAGTACCGCAGGCACTTGGTTAGTGGTCGAGGGTTTCGCCTATGAAATGCAAGGTGAAAAAAATAACGCTCTGCTCCTTGCGCTGCCATGCTGCCAAATGGTTCCAGCGATGGTCGTGGCGTCCTTTTAAGCGAGGTAAAGTGAGCATATCGCGTGGTTCAACAAAAGCGTTCAATTTACTGGCGCATCAGGACGACGCCGCAGTGTCTTAATGTAGCTGTACCGCAGGCACTTGGTCAGTGGTCGAGCGTTTCGGCTGTGGAATGCAAGGTGAAAAAATCACGCTCTGCTCCGTGCGCTGCCCCGCTGCCAAATGGTTCCAGCGATGCTCGTGGCATCCTTTTAAGCAAGGCAAAGTGAGTGGTCACGTGATTCAACAAAACCTGTCAATTTACTGGCACATCAGGACGACGCCGCAGTAATTTCAAGCAGCTGTACCGCAGGCACTTGGTCAGTGGTCGAGCGTTTCGCCTGTGAAATTCAAGGTGAAAGAAAATCACGCTCTGCTCCTTGCGCTGCCATGCTGCAAAATGGTTCCAGCGATGGTCGTGGCGTCCTTTTAATGCAGGCAAAGTGAATGTGTCACGTGGTTCAACAAAACCGGCCGATAAACCGGCGCCTCAGGACGACGCCGCAGCATCTTGATGCAGCTGTACCGCAGACACTTGGTCAGAGGTGGAGCGTTTCGTCTGTGAAATGCAAGGTTTAAAAAATCACGCTCTGCTCCGTGGCAGCTTGATGCTGCTGTACCGCAGGCACTCTGTCAGAAGTGGAGCGTTTCGCCTGTGAAATGCAAGGTTTAAAAAATCAAGCTCTGCTCTGTGCGCTGCCACAGTGCAAAATGGTTCCAGCAATGGTCGTGTCATCCTCTTCAGCCAGGCAATGTTAGCGTGTGAGGTGGTTCAACAAAACCGGTCAATTTACCGGTGCATCAGGACGACGCCACAGTGTATCTTGATGCATCTGCATCGCAAGCACTTGGTCAGTGGTGGAGCGTTTCGCCTGTGAAATGCAAGGTAAAATAATCACGCTCTGCTCCATGCGCTGCCCCGCTGCCAAATGTTTCCAGCGATGGTCGAGGCTTCTTTAAATCCAGGCAAAGTGAGCGTGTCACGTGGTTTAACAAAACCGTTCAATTCACTGGTGCATCAAGACGACGCCGCATTATCTTGATGCAGCTGTATCGCTGGCACTTGGTCAGTGGTGGAGCGTTCCGCCTAAAAAATGCATGGTGAAAAAACCACGCTCTGCTCCGTGCGCTGCCCCGCTGCCAAATGTTTCCAGCGATGGTCGTGGCGTCTTTTAAGCCAGCCAAAGTGAGCGCATCATGTGGCTCAAGAAAACCGGTCCATTTACCGGCGCATCAGGACGACACCGCAGTATCTTGATGCAGCTGTACCGCAGGCACTTTTTCAGTGGTCGAGTGTTTCGCCTGTGAAATGCAGGGTGAAAAAAATCACGCTCTGCTCCGTGCATTGCCACGCGGCCAATTGATTCCTGCAATGGTCGTGGCGTCCTTTTAAGCCAGGCAAAGTGAGCGTGTCACGTGGTTCAACAAAACCGGTCAATTTATCGACGCATCAGGACGATGCCACAGTATCTTGATGCAGCTGTACCGCAAGCACTTTTTCAGTGGTCCAGCGTTTCGCCTGTGAAATTCAAGGTTAAAACATCACGCTCTGCTACACGCGCTGCCCCGCTGCCAAATGGTTCCCGCTATGGTCGTGGCGTCCTTTTAAGCAAGTCAATGTGAGCGTCACGTGGTTCTACCAAAGTGTTCAATTTACCGGCGCATCAGGACGACGCCGCATTAACTTGATGCAGCTGTATCACAGGCACTTGGTTAGTAGTGGAGCGTTTCGCCTGTGACATGCAAGGTGAAAAAATTCACGCTCTGCTCCGTCCACTGCCACGCTGCCAATTGGTTCCAACAATGGTCGTGGCGTCCTTATAAGCCAGAAAAAGTTAGCGTGTCACGTGGTTCAACAAAACCGGTCAATTTACCGGTGCATCAGGACGACGCCGCAGTATCTTGATGCATCTGTACCGCAGGCACTTTTTCAGTGGGCGAGCGTTTCTTCTGTGAAATGCAAGGTAAAATAATCACGCTCTGCTCCATGCGCTGCCCCGCTGCCAAATGTTTCCAGCGATGGTCGAGGCGTCCTTTATATCCAGGCAAAGTGAGCGTGTCACGTGGTTCAACAAAACCGTTCAATTCACTGGCGCATCAGGACGACGCCGCATTATCTTGATGCAGTTGTATCGCTGGCGCTTGGTCAGTGGTGGAGTGTTCCGCCTCAAAAATGCAGGGTGAAAAAACCACGCTCTGCTCCGTGCGCTGCCCCGCTGCCAAATGTTTCCAGTGGTCGTGGCGTCTTTTAAGCCAGGCAAAGTGAGCGTGTCATGTGGCTCAACAAAACCGGTCCAATTACCGGCGCATCAGGACGACACCGCAGTATCTTGATGCAGCTGTACCGGAGGCACTTTTTCAGTGGTCGAGCGTTTCGCCTGTGAAATGCAGGGTGAAAAAACTCACGCTCTGCTCCGTGCGCTGCCACGCTGCCAATTGATTCCTGCAATGGTCGTGGCGTCCTTTTAAACCAGGCAAACTGAGCGTGTCACGTGGTTCAACAAAACCGGTCAATTTATCGACGCATCAGGACGATGCCGCAGTACCTTGATGCAGCTGTACCGCAGGCACTTTTTCAGTGGTCGAGCGGTTCGCCTGTGAAATTCAAGGTTAAAAAAATCACGCTCTGCTACAAACACTGCCCCGCTGCCAAATGGTTCCCGCTATGGTCGTGGCGTCCTTTTAAGCAAGGCAATGTGAGCGTCACGTGGTTCTACAAAAGTGTTCAATTTACCGGCGCATCAGGACGACGCCGCATTATCTTGATGCAGCTGTATCACAGGCACTTGGTTAGTAGTGGAGCGTTTCGCCTGTGACATGCAAGGTGAAAAAATTCACGCTCTGCTCCGTGCACTGCCACGCTGCCAATTGGTTCCAACAATGGTCGTGGCGTCCTTTTAAGCCAGACAAAAGTACCGTGTCACGTGGTTCAACAAAACCGGTCAATTTACCGGTGCATCAGGAAGACGCCGCAGTATCTTGAAGCATCGGTACCGCAGGCACTTTTTCAGTGGGCGAGCGTTTCGCCTGTGAAATGCAAGGTGAAAAAAATCACGCTCTGCTCCATGCGCTGTAATGCTGCCAATTGGTTCCAGAAATGGTTTTAATGTCCTTTTAAGCCAGGCAAAGTGAGCGTGTCACGTGGTTCAACAAAAACCGGTCAATTTACCGCCTGATCAGGAAGACGCTGCAGTATCTTGATGCAGCTGTATCACAGGCACTTGGTCAGTGGTGGAGCGTTTCGCCTTTGAAATTCAAGGTGAAAGAAAATCACGCTCTGCTCCGTGCGCTGCCCCGCTGCCAAATGGTTCCAGCGATGGTCGTGGCGTCCATTTAAGCCAGGCAAAGTGAGTGGTCACGTGGTTCAACAAAACCGGTCAATTTACCGGCACATCAGGACGACGCCGCAGTATTTTGAAGCAGCTGTACCGCAGGCACTTGGTCAGTGGTCGAGCGTTTCGGCTGTGAAATGCAAGGTAAAAAATCACGCTCTGCTCCGTGCGCTGCCCCGCTGCCAAATGTTTCCGGAGATGGTCGTGGCGTCCTGTTAAGCCAGGCAAAGTGAGCTCATGTGGTTCAACAAAACCGGTCCATTTGCCGGCGCATTAGGACGACGCCGCGTATCTTGATGCATCCTTACCGCAGGCACTTTTCCAGTGGTAGAGCGTCTCGCCTGTGAAATGCAAGGTAAAAATAACGCTCTGCTCCGTGCGCTGCCGCGCTGCCAAATGGTTCCAGCGATGGTCGTGGCGTCCTTTTATGCACGGCAAAGTGAGCGTGTCACGTGGTTCAACAAAACCGGTCAATTTTCCATCGCATCAGGACGATGCCGCAGTATCTTGATGCAGCTGTATCACAGGCACTTGGTCAGTGGTGGAGCGTTTCGCCTGTGAAATGCAAGGTGAAAAAAAATCACGCTCTGCTCCGTGCACTGCCACGCTGCCAATTGGTTCCAGCGATGATCGTGGCGTCTTTTTAAGCCAGGCAAAGTCAGCGTATCACGTGGTTCAACAAAAGCGTTCAATTTACCGGCGCATCAGGACGACGCCGCAGTATATTGACGCAGCTGTATCGCAAGCACTTGTTGAGTGGTGGAGCGTTTCGCCTGTGAAATGCAGGGTGAAAAAATCACGCTCTGCTCCGTGCGCTGCCCCGCTGCCAATTGTTTCCAGCGATGGTCGTGGCGTCCTTTTAAGCCAGGCAATGTGAGCGTGTCACGTGGTTCAACAAAACCGGTCAATTTATCGCGCATCAGGACGATGCCGCAGTATCTTGATGCTGCTGTACCGCACACACTTTTTCAGTGGTCGAGCGTTTCGCCTGTGAAATGCAAGGTGAAAAAATCACGCTCTGCTCCATGCGCTGCCCCACTGCCAAATGGTTCCAGCGATTGTCGTGGCGTACTTTTAAGCCAGGCAAAGTGAGCGTCATGTGGTTCAACAACACCGGTCCATTTACAGGCGCATCTGGACGACGCCGCAGTATTTTGATGCAGCTGTACCGCAGGCACTTTTTCAGTGGTCGAGCGTTTCGCCTGTGAAATCCAGGGTGAAAAAAATCACGCTCTGCTCCGTGCGCTGCCACGCTGCCAATAGTTTCCTGCAGTGGTCGTGGCGTCCTTTTCAGCCAGGCAAAGTGAGCGTGTCACGTGGTTCAACAAAACCGGTCAATTTATCGGCGCATCAGGACGATGCCGCCGTATCTTGATGCAGCTGTACCGCAGGCACTTTTTCAGTGGTCGAGCGTTTCGCCTGTGAAATTCAAGGTGAAAAAAATCACGCTCTGCTCCATGCGCTGCCCCGCTGCCAAATGGTTCCCGCTATGGTCGGGGCGTCCTTTTAAGTAAGGCAAAGCGATCGTGTCAAGTGGTTCAACAAAACCGGTCAATTTACCGGCGCATCAGGACGACGCCGCAGTATCTTGAAGCATCTGTATCGCTGGCACTGGGTGAGTAGTGGAGCGTTTCGGCTGTGAAATGCGAGGTGAAAAAAGTCACCCTCTGCTCCATGCGCTGCCCAGCTGCCAAATGGTTCTAGCAATGGTCGTGGCGTCCTTTTAAGCCAGGCAAAGTAAGCGTGTCACTTGGTTCAACAAAACCGGTCAATTTACCGGTGCATCCGGACGACGTCGCAGGATCTTGATGCATCTGTATCGCTGGAACTTGTTCAGTGGTGGAGCGTTTCGCCTGTGAAATGCAAGGTGAAAAAAATCACGCTCTGCTCCGTGCGCTGCCCCGCTGCCAAATGGTTCCAGCGATGGTCGTGGCGTCCTTTTAAGCCAGGCAAAGTGAGCGTCTCACGTGGTTCAACAAAACCGGTCAATTTACCGGCGCATCAGGACGCCGTCGCAGTGTCTTAATGCAGCTGTACCGCAGGCACTTGGTCAGTGATCGAGCGTTTCGCCTGTGAAATGCAAGGTGAAAAAAATCACGCTCTGCTCCGTGCGCTGCCCCGCTGCCAAATGGTTCTAGCAATGGTCGTGGCGTCCTTTTAAGCCCGGCAAAGTGAGCATATCGCGTGGTTCAACAAAAGCGTTCAATTTACTGTCGCATCAGGACGACGCCGCAGTATCTTGGTGCAGCTGTACCGCCGGCACTTGGTCAGTGGTAGAGCTTTTCGCCTGTTAAATGCATAGTGAAAAAAATCACGCTCTGCTCCGTGCGCTGCCATGCTGCCAAATTGTTCCAGTGGTGGTCGTGGCGTCCTTTTAAGGCATTCAAAGTGAGTGTGTCACGTGGTTCAACAAAACCGGCCAATATACCGGCGCATCAGGACGACGCCACAATATCTTGATGCAACTGTATCGCGGGCACTTGGTCAGTGGTGGAGCGTTTCGCCTGTGAAATGCAAGGTGAAAAAAATCACGCTCTGCTCTGTGCGCTGCCCCACAGCCAAATGGTTCAAGCGATGGTCGTGGCGTCCTTTCAAGCCAGGCAAAGTGAGCGTGTCACGTGGTTGAACAAAACCAGACAATTTAGCGGCGCATCACGACAACGCCGCAGTATCTTGATGCAGCTGTATCGCATGCACTTTTCAGTGTTGGAGCGTTTCGCCTGTGAAATGCAAGGTGAAAAAATTCACGCTCTGCTCCGTCCACTGCCACGCTGCCAATTGGTTCCAACAATGGTCGTGGCGTCCTTATAAGCCAGAAAAAGTTAGCGTGTCACGTGGTTCAACAAAACCGGTCAATTTACCGGTGCATCAGGACGACGCCGCAGTATCTTGATGCATCTGTACCGCAGGCACTTTTTCAGTGGGCGAGCGTTTCTTCTGTGAAATGCAAGGTAAAATAATCACGCTCTGCTCCATGCGCTGCCCCGCTGCCAAATGTTTCCAGCGATGGTCGAGGCGTCCTTTATATCCAGGCAAAGTGAGCGTGTCACGTGGTTCAACAAAACCGTTCAATTCACTGGCGCATCAGGACGACGCCGCATTATCTTGATGCAGTTGTATCGCTGGCGCTTGGTCAGTGGTGGAGTGTTCCGCCTCAAAAATGCAGGGTGAAAAAACCACGCTCTGCTCCGTGCGCTGCCCCGCTGCCAAATGTTTCCAGTGGTCGTGGCGTCTTTTAAGCCAGGCAAAGTGAGCGTGTCATGTGGCTCAACAAAACCGGTCCAATTACCGGCGCATCAGGACGACACCGCAGTATCTTGATGCAGCTGTACCGCAGGCACTTGGTCAGTGATCGAGCGTTTCGCCTGTGAAATGCAAGGTGAAAAAAATCACGCTCTGCTCCGTGCGCTGCCCCGCTGCCAAATGGTTCTAGCAATGGTCGTGGCGTCCTTTTAAGCCCGGCAAAGTGAGCATATCGCGTGGTTCAACAAAAGCGTTCAATTTACTGTCGCATCAGGACGACGCCGCAGTATCTTGGTGCAGCTGTACCGCCGGCACTTGGTCAGTGGTAGAGCTTTTCGCCTGTTAAATGCATAGTGAAAAAAATCACGCTCTGCTCCGTGCGCTGCCATGCTGCCAAATTGTTCCAGTGGTGGTCGTGGCGTCCTTTTAAGGCATTCAAAGTGAGTGTGTCACGTGGTTCAACAAAACCGGCCAATATACCGGCGCATCAGGACGACGCCACAATATCTTGATGCAACTGTATCGCGGGCACTTGGTCAGTGCTGGAGCGTTTCGCCTGTGAAATACAAAGTTTAAAAAATCACGCTCTGCTCCATGCGCTGCCCCGCTGCCAAATGGTTCCAGCGATTGTCATGGCGTCCTTTTAAGCGAGGCAGTGAGCATATCACGTGGTTCAACAAAAGCGTTCAATTTACTGGCGCATCAGGACGATGCCGCAGTATCTTGGTGCAGCTGTACCGCAGGCACTTGGTCAGTGGTAGAGCGTTTCGCCTGTTAAATGCATAGTGAAAAAAATCACGCTCTGCTCCGTGCGCTGCCATGCTGCCAAATGATTCCAGTGGTGGTCGTGGCGTCGTTTTAAGGCATTCAAAATGAGTGTGTCACGTGGTTCAACAAAAACCGGTCAATTTACCGGCGCTTCAGGACACCGCCGCAGTATCTTTGATGCAGCTGTATCGCGGGCACTTGGTCAATGGCGGAGCGTTTCGCCTGTGAAATGCAAGGTGAAAAAATCTCGCTCTTCTCTGTGCGCTGCCCCACTGCCAAATGGTTCAAGCGATGGTCGTGGCGTCCTTTTAAGCCAGGCAAAGTGAACGTGTCACGTGGTTCAACCAAACCAGACAATTTAGCGGCGCATCACGACAACGCCGCAGTATCTTGATGCAGCTGTATCGCATGCACTTTTCAGTGTTGGAGCGTTTCGCCTGTGAAATGCAAGGTGAAAAAAATCACGCTCTGCTCCGTGTGCTGCCACGCTGCCAAATGGTTCCAGCGATGGTCGTGGCGTCCTTTTAAGCCAGGCAAAGTGAGCGTGTCGCGTGGTTCAACAAAATCTGTCAATTTACCGGCGCGTCAGGACGACGCCACAGTACCTTGATGGAGCTGTATCGCAGGCACTTGGTCAGTGGTGGAGCGCTTCGCCTGTGAAATGCAAAGTGAGAAAAAATCGCGCTCTGCTCCGTGCGCTACCCCGCTGTCAAAATTCCTAGAACCTACTGTCTGGTCATCATTGGTGGTTGTCGGTGCGTAGTCCTGCACCACTTTCAGGTTGTACCTCCTATTCAGCCTAATTACTATGGCTGCTACCCTCTTTTTAATACTATAGAGCTCCTCTGCGTTGCCAGCTATATCCTGGTTAATGAGGTATCCCACACCTAGTTCTCGTCTATCCTGTAATCCGCGATAGCACTGCTTGTGTCCATCCTTTAGTACTGTATACACCTCACCTGCCCTAACTTCGCTAAGCCCTATCATCATCATCATCATCATCATCAGCCCTACTACACCCACTGCAGGGCAAAGGCCTCTCCCATGTCTCTCCAATTAACCCTATCCTTTGCCAGCTGCATCCACCCTTTGCCTGCAAACTTCTTAATCTCATCCGCCCATCTAACCTTCTGCCGCCCCCTGCTACGCTTACTTTCTCTTGGAACCCACTCCGTTACCCTTAAAGACCAGCGGTTATCTTGCCTTCGCATTACATGCCCTGCCCAAGCCCATTTCTTTCTCTTGATTTCGACTAGGATGTCATTAACCCGTGTTTGTTCCCTCACCCACTCTGCCCGCTTCCGATCTCTTAACGTTACACCTATCATTTTTCTTTCCATGGCTCGCTGCGTTGTCCTTAATTTAAGCTGAACTCTTTTCGTTAGCCTCCACGTTTCTGCCCCGTAGGTGAGTACCGGTAAGATTATGCTGTTGTACACTTTCCTCTTGAGGGAAATTGGTAAACTGCCACTCATGATCTGCGAGAATTTGCCATATGCGCTCCACCCCATTCTTATCCTTCTAGTTATCTCCCTCTCATGATCCGGATCAGCTGTCACTACCTGCCCTAAGTAGACGTATTCCGTCACCATTTCTAGGCTCTCGCTGCCAATTGTGAACTGTTGTTCCCTTGCTAGGCTGTTGAACATTACCTTGGTTTTCTGCATGTTAATTTTTAGACCCATCGATCTGCTCTGCCTGTCTATCTCGTTGATCATGATTTGCAGTTCACCTCCTGAGTGACTCAGCAAGGCAATGTCATCAGCAAATCTCAGATTATTTAGGTATTCTCCATTTATTCTTATTCCCAACTCTTCCCAATTTAGGCCTCGAAATACCTCCTGCAAACATGCGGTGAACAGCATTGGCGAGATCGTGTCTCCTTGCCTGACGCCCTTCCTTATTGGAATTTTATTGCTGACTTTATGGAGGACTATAGTAGCTGTGCAGTTGCTATATATATCTTCCAGTATTTTGACATAAGGCTCTTCTACCCCCTGATTACGCAATGCCTGTATGACTGCTGAGGTTTCCACTGAGTCGAATGCTTTCTCGTAATCAATGAAAGCTATATATAGAGGTTGGTTATATTCTGCGCTTTTCTCTATCACCTGATTGATAGTGTGAATATGATCTATTGTAGAATATCCTTTACGAAAGCCTGCCTGATCATTTGGTTGATTAAAGTCTAACGTTGCCCTGACTCTATTAGCGATTACCTTAGTAAATACTTTGTAGGCAACGGATAGTAAGCTGATCGGCCTGTAATTTTTCAAGTCCTTGGCGTCTCCCTTCTTATGAATTAAGATAATGTTTGCATTCTTCCAAGCTTCTGGTACAGTCGAGGTCATAAGGCATTGCGTATACAGGGTGGCTAGTTTCTCTAGCACGATGTCCCCTCCATCCTTCAACAGATCTGCTGTTACCTGATCCTCCCCAGCTGCTTTTCCCCTTTTCATTGCTTCTAAGGCTTTCTTTACTTCATCTTTCGTTACTGGCGGGATGACGCATTGCTGTGCACTGCTGTCTTTCTCATTAGCGCTCTTATTACATTGGCTACTGTACAGGTCTGTGTAGAACTCTTCGGCTACGTTAACTATCTTATCCATATTGCTAATGACATTGCCCTGCTTGTCTCTTAATGCATACGTCTGGTTTTTACCTATGCCTAGTTTCCTCTTCACTGTTTTTAGGCTACCTCCGTTCTTTATAGCATGCTCGATTCTCTCCATATTAAACTTCCTTATGTCGGCTACCTTGCGCTTATTTATTAACTTTGATAGCTCCGTTAGTTCTATTCTATCGGTAGTGTTAGATGCCTTCATGTTTTGGCGCTTCTTAATCAGATCTTTCGTCACCTGAGATAGCTTCCCGGTATCTTTTCGAACTGTCCTACCGCCTACTTCTACTGCGCACTCCGTAATTATTGATGTCAGGTTATCGTGCATTGAATGAACATCAAGATCATCTTCCTCAGTTAAAGCCGAGTATCTGTTTTGCAGCGCTATCCTAAACTCCTGTGCTTTCCCTCTTACGGCTAACTCGTTAATGGTCTTCTTCTTCGCTAGCTTCTTCCGTTCCCTCTTCAAGTCTAAGCTAATTCTAGACCTTACCATTCTATGGTCGCTGCAACGCACCCTTCCGAGTACGGCCACATCCTTAATGATGCCAGGTTTAGTGCATAGTATGAAGTCGATTTCATTTTTAATCTCACCATTGGGGCTCTTCCAGGTCCACTTCCTGTTTTCTCGTTTGCGAAAGAAGGTATTCATGATCCGTAAATTATTTCTATCCGCGAATTCGACTAATAACTCTCCCCTGCTATTTCTAGAGCCTATCCCATAGTCACCTACCGCGTGGTCGTCAGCCTGCTTCTTGCCCACCTTCGCATTGAAGTCACCCATCAGTACAGTGTACTGTGATTTTACTTTATTCATTGCTGATTCTATGTCCTCGTAGAAGCTTTCAACGGCCTGGTCATCATGGCTGGATGTGGGTGCGTAGGCCTGCACCACTTTCAGCTTGTACCTCCTATTCAGCCTAATTACTATAGCTGCTACCCTCTCGTTAATACTGTAGAACTCCTCTACGTTGCCAGCTATATCCTTATTAATGAGGAAACCCACACCTAGTTCTCGTCTATCCTCTAACCCGCGATAGCACAGTATGTGTCCGTCCTTTAGTACTGTATACGCCTCACCTGTCCTCCTAACTTCGCTAAGCCCTATCACATCCCATTTAATACCCGCTAGTTCCTCGCACAGCACTGCTAGGCTAGCCTCACTAGATAAAGTTCTAGCGTTAAACGTTGCCAGGTTCAGATCCCAATGACCGCCTGTCCGGAGCTAGAAATTCTTAGCACTCTCCGCTGCGTAACACGTCTGACCGGCGAGGTCAGTTGCTCCGCAGCCGCTGGGGACTGATGGCCGAGGGTTAACTGGTTTGTTCATAGAAGGTTGTGGCCAAGTACTGCACAAGGGCGGCCAAGGCCTGTTTTGGTGAGGGAGTGCGTTGGCGATTCTGGTCACCTAGATCAGGCCGCACCCCGCGGATATCTAAGAGCACATATTTGTTTCAGGAATCTAAATGCACTACTATATTACAATGACTGAATTTCAAGGAGTACAGACACCTAATTTTAATTCCATCTTTCCTGCTCTGTAATCATGCTCAAATATTTACTATACATTAACCATCACGGTTGTTTTTTGCCTACAGCCGTACTTAATTAGTAACTAAATTTGTTCTCTTACACTTTTTGTTCCATCAACCGAATGATTGCTGTGAGGGCAAAGTGGACTTTAGGTCACGTGAGGCAGGAAAAAAATGGCAATATTAAATATAGTCGCTGGTTAGTTTCTTATCTGTTCGGCTCTTGAAGCGGGCTGGCTAGATCGTTATAGGGAATTAAAAAATGTACCAGAGATTGTCGAGTAATCTGTATTAAATGGAGCGGGCACAGAGATCTGTTCATGGGAGAATGCGAGTAGGGAAAAGATCACATTATGACGTAAATTCCTTGCTCACGACTGTACTGCAAGGGTTTCATTAATGTAGTGATTGTATTGCAGTTTTTCATGATCACCCTTTCACGTCACGCCTATTGTTCTGTTGTTGAAACCAAAACAGCATCAAGAATAAATTCAATTCTGAATAATTTAGCGGCAACACAGGAATACCAGGGAGTGGTCTCTGCAAACTGATGTCTAACGCGTCCTTTCAAAGAAACACACAAGCAAATTCTCGTGTCTATAGATCTTTAAGTTCGCTTTATAAATATGTACTCAAGAAAGGTGTGGCATCATTTACGTTAACAGCAATATGTTGCACTATTTACTACAAGTCTAAGTCTTCCCTAATTTCTGCTTTGTTGCATTTCGCTGTACTTGCTCATCAGGTTTAAAGATTTTTGTTACTGCACTGTTCGTAATAGTTGCTCTACGTATTACTCCCTGTCTACTGCTGATGAGCAGTTGATTAATATTGTTACTTTTATGTCTGAGCTTATTTCCTGAACTTTTGACACTTGAGCTACTTATTATTTTCTCTGTTTATTGCCCATGAGCGGTTATTTATTATTGTGACTTTTATACTGAGCATCTTTCCTGAACATTTGACTCTTGTACTTTTAATTTTTCCGACTTTTTGTATTCATGTAGGCTACCCTGCTAAAATCCCATATGTGATTGCAGTATTCATAAATAAATAAATAACCGTTCTTTACTCAATGTGTCAGGAAAATCATAGAAAGAAAATAATTATTATCGTGGCCTTCCATGTCTGTAAGAGGTGTCAAAATGTTCCTGCAAGTCAATCAATTTTATTTCCTTAAAGAACCTTTTTTAGGGGCATTACATAAGGGTTGGGTACTACGGTTCATGTGATAGCAAGTAACCATGCGTTATGATGATGACAAATAGCCGTAGGCTCTACGCGCGAAGTTCGCGGGACTGGTTTTCGCTGCAATGCAGCGGGAAGGCCATTCAAGTCCTCTGCGGTGCGGGAAAAATGAAGCTGCGAAGGTGACGGTGCGTGCACGTGGACGGCTGATCTGTAGCTGATGGAAAGTGCGGTGAGATATGCGTGCCGGAGGGACCATGTAGGGCGCAGTTCGTAGATGACTGTAAATGAACTTTTGGAATAATAAAAGACTGGCTGTGTGGTGGTGCAGCTCGAGTGGCTGAATGCCTGAATGCGATTACAGACATTTAACACTCGTGCTATGAAGGTATGAAGAATGAATAAATCTCACGGCGCGGTTTTGCAAAAGTTCTAGTGCGTTGTTCATATAAGCTTGATGTGGGTGCCAAATGGGTGAAGCATATTCTAATTTTATTTCACAAGTGATACGTAAGCTAATAACTTAACATCCATGGGCGCATCACGAAGATGACGTTTTAGATAACCAAGGGATTTGTTAGCTGACGAAATGATGTTATTTATATCCTTTTTTCTAGGAGAGGTCAGCGCACAAGGTTACGCCTAAATATTTGTATGATTCTACTGGCAGCACGGGAACGGAGTCGATAAGATAGAAGGACACGAAGGGGTTACGGCGACGATGAAAAGTGAGTACGTTTTATTTCTGATGGATATGTTCCATTAACCAGATTTTACACCAATCCTGAATCTTCAGGTTGTTTTGGAGGGATAATTGATCAGAGATGTTAGTAACTGTTTCATAAAGAACACAATCGTCAGCAAACATGCGAATTTTACAGGAAACATGCGAGGGCAAATCATTTATCTATATTAAAAACAGAAGGGGACCTAGCACGGAACCTTGAGGGACGCCGGATGTTACCAGAAGGAAGCTGGAAGTGGGTTCATTTACAAAGACGGACTGAGTGCGGTTAGTCAGGAATTCTTTAATCCATTCAACAACATTAGGATCGATATTAAGGTGAGATAACTTGTGTAACAGGCCTTTGTGAGCAACTTTGTCGAAAGATTTTTTTAAAATCAAGAAATATAGCGTCAGTTTGTAGGTTAAGATCTAGGTTGGCATGCAGGTCGTGGATAAAGAGGGCTAGTTGAGTATCGCAAGCAAAGCATTTCCGGAGCCCGAGCTGAGCAGGAGGAAAGAAATTGTTCGCCTCCAAGTAGGCAATGATATGGGAGAATATGACGTGTTCCATGAGCTTGCAAGGTACACTTGTTAAAGAAATGGGGCGATAATTTAAAGGAGAATTTGTGTTACCGGATTTGAAGACTTGAATGACCTTCCCATTTTTCCAGTCTTCAGGAAGTTGGCCAGCAGAGAGTGACTGCTGAAATAACAAGCATATATATCTGGCACTAGTGTGTTTAGTATTCTTAAGAAATTTGGGGTTTATATTATCTACACCGGCAGAAGATGAAAGTTTCATTTTATCGATTAGTGACAGGATTCCAGAAGTGTTACATACAACAGGCGACATCGAGTCATCAAGAAAAGTGTTTGGCATAGGAAATGGCGCATCAGATTCGTTAATGAACATTGATTGAAATGCAACATTGAACATGTGAGCCCATTCGGCACGACCAAGTACGTCACCCGCTTGATTTCTGATACTGACATCGCGTTTGTGTTTTGCGTTGATAATGTCCCAGAATTTCCGAGAATAAGTGTGTAGAATTTTAGGCAAGTCCTTGTTAAGAAAGGAACGTTTAGCGTTCAGGGCAGATGAATTATACGCCTTTTCAGCAGCGTGATACTTATCCCAGGCCATCTGGTTAGTTTGTGCTTTGGCTGATTGTAAAAGACGCTTCTTTCGATTCTCCAGACGTTTAAGGGCTTTAGTGAACCATGGCTTCTGAGAATTCTCTCGGTAGGTGAACTTAGGAATGAACTGATCAGTTAGTTCAATAATTTTGTTCTTAAATTTAGCCCAATTTTATTCGATAGACCGACTACAGAAATAAGTGTGGAAAGAATCAAAGAAGGCATCCAGTTCACGATTGATTAATTAATGCTATCAATGCGGAAAGCTGGGCAAGTTGGTATGTAATCATTAATTAAAAAACTAGCGCATAAAACTGGGACGCAGACAGAGAAGAAGACAGGACAAGCGATTGATCTCTGTATAGTCACCCTTGTTGAACAAACGGATCATCTTTTTGAAAATATGGCTCCGAAGCGGAGTTAATGCTATATTGGCATGAATTCGTGATCGCTTATTCCAGGAAGAATCGTAACCGACTTAACACTTTCGGGATGGCTGACGAGTAGTAAGTCTAAAACGTTAGCGCTCGTTTGTGTTATTCCTGTTGGAGCCGGGATAACTTGTGCAAGGCCAAAGTTCAGGCAGACTTCTATGAAATTCTTGGCTTCCACCGTGCCTGATGCTGTAATAGTGTTAGTATTCCAGTCAATATCCGGGAAGATAAGATCACCACAGAGAAGTATATGTGGTTTAATATTTAGTAGTAATTTCACCCACCAAGTTAATAATTTTATCTGAAAAGTCCGGGGTACTGTGCGGGGGCTTGTAACAAACACCAAGAAGTACTGACTGAGGAGGACAACGGCAGAAAAACTACATTATTTCAAAACCAGAAGAAATGGAAACGATTGAAAATGGTGAATTATTCGAAAACAGAATGAGCACTCCTCCGCCACGAGACCCATGACGATCCTTAAGGAAAGCTTAAAGTTCGATAAGTCTGCCAGGATTTCACTGTCATTTATTTCGTGAGTCAGTCAGGTTTCGGTTACTACGCGGATGTTGCTATTGCAGTCTGCTAAGCTTCCTCACCAACACACTGATCTGCGGCACCCATTGTGTAGAGCCATCAAGCAGTGCACACCAATCACTAAAAACTGAAGTTAGACAGTAGCCTTCCAGTTAAGGGCTCATTACAACTTCCTTTGTTGACCTGTGCTGCTTTACTTATGTGCTATCATTTCCTCTAAAATCTAGCAGCTGGAGTGAGGGTTCTTTTGTTAGCAGGGCAATGTGTTGGTTCCAATGGCGGCTCCGGACAGGCCGCCATTGGAATCTGAACCTGGCAACGTTTAACGCTAGAACTTTAGCTAGTGAGGCTAGCCTAGCAGTGCTGTTTGAGGAACTAGCGGGAATTAAATGGGATGTGATAGGGCTTAGCGAAGTTAGGAGGACAGGTGAGGCGTATACAGTACTAAAGGACGGACACATACTGTGCTATCGCGGGTTAGAGGATAGACGAGAACTAGGTGTGGGTTTCCTCATTAATAAGGATATAGCTGGCAACGTAGAGGAGTTCTACAGTATTAACGAGAGGGTAGCAGCTATAGTAATTAGGCTGAATAGGAGGTACAAGCTGAAAGTGGTGCAGGCCTATGCACCCACATCCAGCCATGATGACCAGACCGTTGAAAGCTTCTATGAGGACGTAGAATCAGCAATGAATAAAGCAAAATCGCAGTACACTGTACTGATGGGCGACTTCAATGCGAAGGTGGGCAAGAAGCAGGCTGACGACCACGCGGTAGGTGACTATGGGATAGGCTCTAGAAATAGCAGGGGAGAGTTATTAGTCGAATTCGCGGATAGAAATAATTTACGGATCATGAATACCTTCTTCCGCAAACGAGAAAACAGGAAGTGGACCTGGAAGAGCCCCAATGGTGAGATTAAAAATGAAATCGACTTCATACTATGCGCTAAACCTGGCATCATTCAGGATGTGGCCGTCCTCGGAACGGTGCGTTGCAGCGACCATAGAATGGTAAGGTCTAGAATTAGCTTAGACTTGAAGAGGGAACGGAAGAAGCTAGCGAAGAAGAAGACCATTAACGAGTTAGCCGTAAGAGGGAAAGCAGAGGAGTTTAGGATAGCGCTGCAAAACAGATATTCGGCTTTAACTGAGGAAGATGATCTTGATGTTCATTCAATGCACGATAACCTGACATCAATAATTACGGAGTGCGCAGTAGAAGTAGGCGGTAGGACAGTTCGAAAAGATACCGGGAAGCTATCTCAGGTGACGAAAGATCTGATTAAGAAGCGCCAAAACATGAAGGCATCTAACGCTACCGATAGAATAGAACTAACGGAGCTATCAAAGTTAATAAATAAGCGCAAGGTAGCCGACATAAGGAAGTTTAATATGGAGAGAATCGAGCATGCTATAAAGAACGGAGGTAGCCTAAAAACAGTGAAGAGGAAACTAGGCATAGGTAAAAACCAGATGTATGCATTAAGAGACAAGCAGGGCAATGTCATTAGCAATATGGATAAGATAGTTAACGTAGCCGAAGAGTTCTACACAGACCTGTACAGTAGCCAATGTAATCAGAGTGCTAATGAGAAAGACAGCAGTGCACAGCAATGCGTCATCCCGCCAGTAACGAAAGATGAAGTAAAGAAAGCCTTAGAAGCAATGAAAAGGGGAAAAGCAGCTGGGGAGGATCAGGTAACAGCAGATCTGTTGAAGGATGGAGGGGACATCGTGCTAGAAAAACTAGCCACCCTGTATACGCAATGCCTTATGACCTCAACTGTACCAGAAGCTTGGAAGAATGCAAACATTATCTTAATTCATAAGAAGGGAGACGCCAAGGACTTGAAAAATTACAGGCCGATCAGCTTACTATCCGTTGCCTACAAAGTATTTACTAAGGTAATCGCTAATAGAGTCAGGGCAACGTTAGACTTTAATCAACCAAATGATCAGGCAGGCTTTCGTAAAGGATATTCCACGATAGATCATATTCACACTATCAATCAGGTGATAGAGAAATGCGCAGAATATAACCAACCTCTATATATAGCTTTCATTGATTACGAGAAAGCATTCGACTCAGTGGAAACCTCAGCAGTCATAGAAGCATTGCGTAATCAGGGGGTAGAAGAGCCTTATGTCAAAATACTGGAAGATATATATAGCAACTGCACAGCTACTATAGTCCTCCATAAAGTCAGCAATAAAATTCCAATAAGGAAGGGCGTCAGGCAAGGAGACACGATCTCGCCAATGCTGTTCACCGCATGTTTGCAGGAGGTATTTCGAAGCCTGAATTGGGAACAGTTGGGAATAAGAATAAATGGAGAATACCTAAATAATCTGCGATTTGCTGATGACATTGCCTTGCTGAGTCACTCAGTAGGTGAACTGCAAATCATGATCAACGAGTTAGACAGGCAGAGCAGATCGATGGGTCTAAAAATTAACATGCAGAAAACCAAGGTAATGTTCAACAGCCTAGCAAGGGAACAACAGTTCTCAATTGGCAGCGAGAGCCTAGAAATTGTGCCGGAATACGTCTACTTAGGGCAGGTAGTGACAGCTGATCCAGATCATGAGAGGGAGATAACTAGAAGGATAAGAATGGGCTGGAGCGCATATGGCAAATTCTCGCAGATCATGAGTGGCAGTTTACCAATTTCCCTCAAGAGGAAAGTGTACAACAGCATAATCTTACCGGTACTCACCTACGGGGCAGAAACGTGGAGGCTAACGAAAAGAGTTCAGCTTAGGTTAAGGACAACGCAGCGAGCCATGGAAAGAAAAATGATAGGTGTAACGTTAAGAGATCGGAAGCGGGCAGAGTGGGTGAGGGAACAAACACGGGTTAATGACATCCTAGTCGAAATCAAGAGAAAGAAATGGGCTTGGGCAGGGCATGTAATGCGAAGGCAAGATAACCGCTGGTCCTTAAGGGTAACAGAGTGGGTTCCAAGAGAAAGTAAGCGTAGCAGGGGGCGGCAGAAGGTTAGGAAGGGCGGATGAGATTAAGAAGTTTGCAGGCAAAGGGTGGATGCAGCTGGCAAAGGATAGGGTTAATTGGAGAGACATGGGAGAGGCCTTTGCCCTGCAGTGGGTGTAGTAAGGCTGATGATGATGATGATGATGATGTTGGTTGAGCGCTGTACACCAGGGTGATGCGTAATTGTACATGTTGCTCTTGCACAGGTAGGTAGATTTGATGGGAGCTAGTTTTTGGGGCTCTTTTCTGTACTGCTGCTTTATTTACAGAGATAAGTTCATTCTCTACACAAGAGAAACCTCCTGGATGTTTCATAGCCTCTAGAATGTTTCAATCCAAAAGGCTGCACACCCTTCATCTTGCATTTGGGATTGGCAAAGAAGGTAGAAGCAACTTAAAATGTGCGCTCTGAAGCAGTGTTCACATGGTCCGACTGGTACTATTGCTCAGTTGCAGCAGGTTAACAAATTTCAAGTAGGCCAATAAAGCCCATCATTTACACTACTGTGTACCAAGAGGCACTAAAAAATATTTCATGTTAATAGTGCGGAAAAATTATAGGGGTATTGACGTAAGGGTGCCTGCCAAGCTCTAGACCAAGCAACAGCACCGAAGTTTGGGCCAGTTGGTAATGATCCATCTTGAGAAAACGAAGCAGCACGAAAAAACAGGGACGAAAAAGACACACATACGACAGGACGAATGCTGCACTTCCAACTAATTTTTATTGAGAATACCAAAGCTTAAGTACAGCGCTGCTATCGCCTCGTGGCAATCAACCGCAATGATTCAAAAACGCCATTTCATTATCAAGAAGAGACAAGGAAGCGGTGCTGACACACTGACCACCTGCTTTTCTGATGTGATATGCTTCAATAATCTCTCTTTCGATCCGATCTCTTCCACGCCCAAGAAATTTATCTTTCCGAAATATGGGTTTACACTTACAATCCCGGCAGTCGATAGCAAGATGACCACTCTTCCCTTCTTTCACCAGATTATAATGCTCCCTAGCTCTCTCATTAAAATAGCGTCCCGTTTGACCAATGTACACTCTATTGCAAGTGAGCGGAATGCTGTACACTACCTTAGTAGTGCAACGGGTGAAAACAAGTTGGTGGTTTATAGTGCAAATCGGCCTTTTCTTACTAATCATCATTGGGCAAACTTTTGATAGCTTGCTTGGGGCGGAGAAGAGCACGTTAACTCCGTATATGCTTCCAACTTTCTTAAGATTATGAGAAACTCTGTGAAAATATCGAATTACTTGAGCTGGCAGCCTCTGGTCTTGCTTATCCGTCTTTTTGATGCACTTTTTCTTTTGTAGCAGCGTCTCTGCAACAGCTGACAATAAATCTAGAGGAAATCCGGACATGCGCATTCGCTCAGTTTGCATTTGGACACTTTCAAACATTTGATGCGGGCATGACTTTTCCAAAGCGGAATTGAGGCAATTCATGGCTATTGCTCTTTTGATTATTTTTGAATGTGCACTACTGTAAGGGAGGAGTGCCTTTTGTGACCTAGGATTGTACATCCAGCATAGATTCCCGTCCAAGAAATGAATTCTCAGGTCAAGGAACTGTATACAGTTTCCACTATGGAGTTCAAAGGTAAACTTTAAGCCTTTTGCGACCGTTTTGAACGATGCGAGAACATCAGCAACAGCTTCGTCAATAGATGAAACATGCGGCTTGTTCATTATCACCAAATAATCGTCAACATATCTAAAAATGCGTAGGTTAGGAATTAAGCTATGCAAGCTTTTGTCAATGCAGGAAAGAAAAATGTCAGAAAGAACGGGAGCTACGCAAGACCCGATGCATATTCCTGCTTTTTGTGTGTAAAACCGGTTGTTAAAATTAATGGCAGTTGACTGTAGATAAAACTCTAAAAGGGCTAAGAAACGGTCGATGTTCACCCCCGCCCTGTTTTGAAAAGGCACTTCTCCCGAATCCTCAATTACCGATCTAACCGCCATAAACTGTTCTTTGTGGGGTATGGAGCAGTACAGATCTATGTCAATGGAGAACCCGAAGGTGGCTGGTGAAGTCATGCTGAGCCCTTGCTTCAGTTATTCGGCTAACTTGTGAGAGCTTCTAACAAGGAAGGGATTTTCAATCGTCAATGTCGCCAGCTGCTTCTGGAGGTACTTTCCTATAGTTGACTGCCAGCTACCCTTTTCTGGAACTATAACCCTAAACGGGAAATCGGGCTTGTGCGTTTTGCATGAGAAGAGTGATTCCAGGGTGCAAATATCCGAATTTTTCACACTACTCGCAAGTGATTCCAGGTGAAGATCCTGCAGCAACTTGAGAGCTGTAGCCTTCTGTAGTCTTTTCTTAAATTTGGTCTTCTTGAAATTTTTCTAGATTGCTTGAATAGCTTTCTGTTCATACGTTCCTTTGGGGAGCACAACAAACTGTAGGGATTTACTATTTAAAACGTATATTGGGTCCACGCTGGAATATGCTTGTACTGTATGGTGCCCGCCGACAAAGACCCACCGACAAAAATTAGAGAGTCTAGAACATAGCCGCCCGCGATGTTTCCGGGAATTATAGTAAATACATTAGTGTGTCTAGGATAAAACAGGAATTAGAATGGGAACCCCTTGAAGTAAGAAGGAGAAAGCTAAGGCTTAAAATTGTTTATATTACATATTGCAACAGGATTGCTATTCCTAGAGAGAAGTACATTTTTCATCCGCACTACAGATCCGAGCGGGTTGATCATGACTATAAAGTGCGCCAATTCAGATCAAGAACCCATTTGTTCAATATGTCGTTTTTTCCTGACACTGTTCGAGAATGTAATGCTTCTTTGTCTTCATTTCTTGTTAATATTACTGACAATGAAGTGTTTGCATTGTCATTATGACTGCCCTTGTAATAATTCTTGTTGCTTTGTACAACCTACCCACCCCCCCGCCCCCACTGTAATGCCACTGTGGTGCTGTGGGTAAATAAATAAAAAGGCTCTCTAGGTTCGGCCTATCCAAAATGAGACATTGTATGCTTCAACAACTTTTGAGCTACAGAATTTCATGAGTTATGGTAAAGGGAGAGATGCCAGAAGATCTATCTATTCAATTCTTGGACATAAAGCTGCCCCTCCGTGCACGTCACACCGGCTGGTCCTATGAACCACGGTGCAAAAAACAGGTCCTATCGTACAACTCAGCGCCTTCAACAATAGTGAAACGTGCAGTCGCTAGCTTATGCCTGTCCATCGCGCTGAAAAAGTCTTGTACACACTGTACGGCGTCTAGTTTTCTTAATCAGTGCAGCAGGCTAAAGGGGTCTCTCGTCTATTCACGCTGTTCCACCCACCTAAGGTAGCAGGCCACCCGCCCTATGTTCTGATTTCTGTGGCTCAGAAGTTCCTGAAGCATACAATGTCTGATTTCGGAAAAGCCGAACCTACTGAGCCTACTCCACAGAAAGAAAACAAAAACAAACCAAAAGTTACTGTTATACCATATTCCCACACCCTTTCCCACAATCTAAAGAGGATAATGAGCCGTGCGAAAGTACAGTTGGTATTCTCCGCTCCTGTGAAGTCATCAAACTTCTGTAATCGTGTGAACCCTCGTCCTAAAAAAGCCGAAAAATGTAAAAAGAAGCATAAGGACTCATATGTCACCGGTGAAAAGAATGTAATCTATACTATTCCGTTGAAATGTGGCCGGAAATACATAGGTCAGACAGGCAGATGTCTCAATGACAGGTTGCGAGAACACAACAATGATGTCAGGAATGGTGTCAAAGGGCATCCTGCTGGCCACATCAACGCAAAAGATAAAGATGGAAAAACAAAGAAGAGCCCTGGTTGTTATCCGGAGTTTAAAAGCTCTCTTATCATTGATTGCCACAAAGATCTGCTTCCAAGGAAAATCATAGAGGCGTTCAATATAATGTCGCAAAACGAAGATACGTGTGTCAGTTGCTGCCTCAGTGTTTTTATCTGACAAATAAATGCATTTTATGCCAGCTAATTTGTGATGTTGTTCGACGATAACATTGTTTGAGTGTTAAATCTTCTTATCTGTTAAGAAAGTGCTTAATACTGCCTGGTTTCATGCAAGAAACTTAGTTGTAAGTTTCGCGCCCGTCCTGTTTGTCTCCCTGCGTCCGTGTCTGTTAGCGCAATGTGGCAAGTGAGCCGTCACCAACCCGTCCAAGCTTCCACTCTGGCTATGCAATTTCAACAACACGCGGATTTTTTTTTCAAGCCATGCGGAGAATTCTGCTTCACTGCAGTTCAAACCCCGGTCCTCTTGCAAGCGAGGCGGATGATCTACCTCTACTCAATCGCTGCTTGCTCTGAAGCATGCTCTAAAAACGAAAGTAGAATAAAAGCGGCGAAGAGAACACTACACCCTAAATTTTTTCACGCTTAGCAAGCGTGAGTGTCGATGATTTTCTGCACGCTTATTCTAAGCGTGATGTGTTTTCAAGCTTAGTAAGCGTGAGTGCCGATTGAGAAATCACGCTTCATAAGCATGACTCACAGAGGGAGTAACGCTAGCCAAGCGCGAGTGGAGGCAATTTTTTGCACGCTTGTTTTAGGCGTAGTGCGCTTTCAGCGCTCACGCTTGCCACGCGCGACTGGGGATCTCTCGAACTCTAAACACGAAATAAAGGTTTTTCACTTACTCGATGCAGCATTTTCCTGCTCTGTAGTCCGTCAAAAAACATTTAAAGGGAAGCTGAAAGGAGGAAATTCTTGTGCCTTATCTATGAGCTTGGCGGCTGCTTGCAATATACTGATGATTGCCATTAAATTGCTAATTACAAAAATGAACTTTCAATTTTCACCACGCGGCTATATACAAAAGAGAACACTGCGGTGGGAAAAAGTAACAAAAGATAGCTAGCTTTTTAGAAAATCAAAATGTCATTTACAGTACAAGTACAGAAAGCAAACAAATTAGACATTCCTTCATTAATTCGTTGGCTACTCACACCATTTTGTAATAACAACACATATCGCGTAATTACGCACTACTCAAGACCGCAATTGTTCATTGTCTGATATGTTGCTTGAAACGGCTATGCCTTCACAACAACGCTTTTTCTCGCGTATGTACTGGGCGCTACTACAAGCGGGTTTCAAAACACTTAAAAAGAGACCTATCTACGCTTATTACCTGCCGTCGCCTTTACAGTCTTGGCAGGAGCCTGAATGCTCTAAGAAAAAAGTAAACATGTTGTTTTTATGAAGCTCTAGTTTCATGACATAGTCCTACTTATGGACTGTTTATCTAAAGAAAGAAGTGGAAAAGAAGGTCACCTCATTTCAACATCGTTTACGAGCTGCATTATGAAAGTATCCATTCCATAAAGTTTGCAGGTTTTATATCGTGCCAGAAAATAAGCTTACAGAGCGCGAATTTCCTTATTTTTCTGATGAACCTAAGCTCCGTTGAAGACAGTGCAAGAGAAAATTTCATAAAGTATCTTGCGCAAGTGCGCCGAGCCAGTCCTACAACTAACCCTCTGATGTGCATTCTTACGGCATCATCACCTATAAGTTTTTAAAGAAAACTATGTAAGGAATGGGGTTAGGTTTTACATGTAGAAGCAAAGCTGAGGAGCACTATACAAATGCGAAGTAAAACGAATTTTAATTATGAGTGGAACTTCTTATTGAGCATAAATTACAAAAATGCTTCCCTAGAAAAACAATTGGAGAAAAAATACATGAACTAGAAATTAGGCTCAAGGTGGATGCTTGATGCCGTTTTAAAGGAGCGCATGAAATCTGCTATGTAAAGTCACGCCGGAATGAAACGCCAGGTGGCATACACCGTACTTTTCCACTTTGCAGGCCAATATTAATTTATAACGATTTTATGAATAGATACTTCGGTAGACCTTTTGCCCTTAAACATGAATCAGGTTTTTTGCGCGCAATTACACACGTAAGATATTCTGTTTTGTTGGCACGCGCTGTTTGCTTTTCATTCCGGCCTGTCTGTATACTTCTCTCAAAGGGGAACTTCGACAACAAAATCACGTAGCCTTTTTTGCGCGCATGTAATTTCGACTCTCCTGGCACATCCTGCCACAGGTTGAATAAAATCTCCGTCTACGTAATGCCCTTTACGTAATATACGCACAAATAAAGCATTAAGGTCTTCTCTGGGATGTGTCGGGTTTCAAGTCGACGATTGCGCGGGCTCTCTGCAGCATACCAGCTGCTCCCTGTCGCCCACGAAATGCACGGGCCAACGATGACTGCGGGAGAAACCTGGCAAAGATAAAATTTATAAACTAAAGTGGTACCTGATGGAGTGAACCGTTGAAAATCTCACTTACACTTATTGAAGTAACTACGAATTTATAAAAAATATATTTCACTGGCGCAGCCTCACTTTGCGATTGCGGCGTTAAATCTTCGTTGTACACTGCTCAAAAGTGAGAGTGTTGGTAGAATGAACAAGTTTAGAATTGCGCATGAAACTTCGGTTGTGATTTTACTCACCGTTGAGACTCGGGTTGTTAATGCGAGCCTTGGCCGCAGGTGTGTGTTGAGGCCAGTGTACGACATCCAGTTTCGCCGCCGCTTCATTTCATGGCTCATCGCACAGCTGTCCCTTGCAGAATCTCTTCTTGGTCGCGAGAGCATCAGCTTGTGTGTAATGATATCCACTTTACAGGACTGTCTCAATAAATTTAGTCGTCATCTGCGAAGAGAGCGCTTAGCTCTTTTAAGAAGAAATACCATTGGAAAAGGTGGCGAAATGCAGACGTATAGAAACTTACTATCAACTGCCATGGTTGTTGCTCCCCAGTAATCCTCCCTCGCCGTGGTCTGAGGACCCTATTGGTCGCATTTTTCAACAGGTGGTGCAGGCTAGTCTGAACAAAAGAGTACAATATTAGCTTGCGCCTTATCAGTTTTGGTTTATAAATGGCTTTGATCGCATGGTTTAGTCTTCTACAGTTACGCACAACGTGGAGTTGTTTTGTGCGCACCACGTATGTGAGTATGTCGTTGGTTTGTTCAACCTGCAACGAATTTACTCACTACAAATAACGCCAGATTCTACGTCTGTTTCTAAGGCGCAGAGTTGTTCTTTTAACGACGCAATGCTTCACAGGATTGCAACAATAAGTCGAGTATCAAACTTCATGATGAGCAGAAATTACGATATATACTACCATCGATTCCAAGCTGACGCTACCGAAAAAACTGCAAGGAGCCGTTCCAGTTTTTCTCGACCTCTGCTCTGTTGCAGAGGCGAGGTGTTCGCTTCGTGCTCTTGTAGTCCGCCTTTACTATAGCTTATCATGTGGCTTGCCGAGGACGGTACAAGCGAAGTTTATAAACATACTGGTTCAGAATTATAAATTGCGTAGTATAGGAGAGTTCATGACACCCAAGAAAAACAAAAAGACGGTCTGAAATTGTTTAAATGATTGTCATAAAAGTCGCTATTTTGAAATTCCTAGTATCTGTATTTGCCATAAACATATGGCAAATTCTCGCAGATCATGAGTGGCAGTTTACCAATTTCCCTCAAGAGGAAAGTGTACAACAGCATAATCTTACCGGTACTCACCAAAGTGTACAACAGCATAATCTTACCGGTACTCACCTACGGGGCAGAAACGTGGAGGCTAACGAAAAGAGTTCAGCTTAAGTTAAGGACAACGCAGCGAGCCATGGAAAGAAAAATGATAGGTGTAACGTTAAGAGATCGGAAGCGGGCAGAGTGGGTGAGGGAACAAACACGGGCTAATGACATCCTAGTCGAAATCAAGAGAAAGAAATGGGCTTGGGCAGGGCATGTAATGCGAAGGCAAGATAACCGCTGGTCTTTAAGGGTAACTGAGTGGGTTCCAAGAGAAAGTAAGCGTAGCAGGGGGCGGCAGAAGGTTAGGTGTGCGGATGAGATTAAGAAGTTTGCAGGGAAAGGGTGGATGCAGCTGGCAAAGGATAGGGTTAATTGGAGAGACATGGGAGAGGCCTTTGCCCTGCAGTGGGTGTAGTAAGGCTGATGATGATGATGATGATGATGATGATGATGATGATGAGTATCTGCATTTACATCGGAAGAATATGCGCTCAGCACAGGGTCTCTAAAATAATCGTCAATCAGAGAAAAATCGCCAACCTAGAGTTCGTTGTGACAACGTTTCGTTGTATCGATAAAGTTTTTGTCGCGAATTTCAGGAATGGCATTCTAGAGATAAGCTATTAGTCGCAGCAGTCGGTACCAAACAAAGCACAGGCTTTTTTTTTGTTACGGCATTTTTGTAACTGTAGTCCGTTTAGTCCCCTAATTCCTCTTCCCCAGTGCAGGGTAGCCAACCGGAACCCCTTTCTGGTTAACATCCCTGCCTTTCCCTCCTCCTCTTTATCTATCTATCTATCTATCTATCTATCTATCTATCTATCTATCTATCTATCTATCTATCTATCTATCTATCTATCTATCTATCTATCTATCTATCTATCTATCTATCTATCTATCTATCTATCTATCTATCTATCTATCTATCTATCTATCTATCTATCTATCTATCTATCTATCTATCTATCTATCTATCTATCTATCTATCTATCTATCTATCTATCTATCTATCTATCTATCTATCTATCTATCTATCTATCTATCTATCTATCTATCTATCTATCTATCTATCTATCTATCTATCTATCTATCTATCTATCTATCTATCTATCTATCTATCTATCTATCTATCTATCTATCTATCTATCTATCTATCTATCTATCTATCTATCTATCTATCTATCTATCTATCTATCTATCTATCTATCTATCTATCTATCTATCTATCTATCTATCTATCTATCTATCTATCTATCTATCTATCTATCTATCTATCTATCTATCTATCTATCTATCTATCTATCTATCTATCTATCTATCTATCTATCTATCTATCTATCTATCTATCTATCTATCTATCTATCTATCTATCTATCTATCTATCTATCTATCTATCTATCTATCTATCTATCTATCTATCTATCTATCTATCTATCTATCTATCTATCTATCTATCTATCTATCTATCTATCTATCTATCTATCTATCTATCTATCTATCTATCTATCTATCTATCTATCTATCTATCTATCTATCTATCTATCTATCTATCTATCTATCTATCTATCTATCTATCTATCTATCTATCTATCTATCTATCTATCTATCTATCTATCTATCTATCTATCTATCTATCTATCTATCTATCTATCTATCTATCTATCTATCTATCTATCTATCTATCTATCTATCTATCTGTCTGTCTGTCTGTCTGTCTGTCTGTCTGTCTGTCTGTCTGTCTGTCTGTCTGTCTGTCTGTCTGTCTGTCTATCTATCTATCTATCTATCTATCTATCTATCCATATCTGTCTATCTGCAGTTAAATATACGAGTCCGAATTCCCGGCTTTAACACGTCTGCTGTTCTTGAGCTGCTAAATGAACAGCTTTTCTGCCGGTTCGTATGCTGTCATTACGAGAACACGGCCCGACCACCGCTGTGCTGCATCTTTGCCGCCGCGACAGTTAACACCACCACCCGCAGCAGCACTGGCTCTACGTACCAGACCGCAAACCTATTTGTGCTGCCTGCCAGCAATGCAAATATTAATTACACACGACAGCCATTTCCCCAGCAGACTGAAATTCGTTAAGGTAACAGAATTGTATAATAAAATATAAGGTTAGGTTGTAGTGCCACCCACAGTCACATGCGGTTTCAATACAATACTATTAGACTGATGCGTCGCGCACTGCCATAAAACAAGCGAACTCCAGCCGCGATGTGCAGCACAAACAGGCACGTTTTTAGTGTGGCCTTAACGTGCGGGTTCTGTGTAATGTAACAAGTTTCCACGCGTCGTAATGTTCGCTTCGACTGTGAATTGCCGTACGCCGTATTTATCGCATTTTCGATGCTCTCCGCGGAGAACGGTGAGAGCAGGCGCTTTCTACCCCCATGCGCGAGCAGCCAGGAGGCTCAAGGAGCGCCGGTGGTACTACCCTCGAAAATAGCCACCGACGCGAACAGCAACGCGGCCGCGAAACTTTGGCTCCAAAGAGCAAACGCTAGCGAGCGCAAGATGCCGAGACATGCGAAACCGGATGGTGAGCGAGACGACTCACCGCGACGGCAGCGAGAACAACTCTCCTTTCTTGTCATCTCTCCCGGTCGACCACACGACCCGAGTCAAATGGCAGCTAAGAACTTGACCTCACCCTAAGGCGAAGTTTGGAGGTAAATAAGATCTCTTACACTTTGCTCTGAAAACGTCGTTGCTCGGAAAATATTTTGAAAACATATATTGAGTGAAGACATTAAAAATCATTTGCTTACCTAGATGTTCAAAAATCGCCGACGAGTGCCCACAGTTCGCCGAGAGCGGCGCCATTATTGCACGTGAAGTGTGGGCAGTCGTACTAGGCGTTCTTGCACCTACTGCGCGGCACACCAAGCAGGTCAACCGATGTAAATGTACTCATAACATTGTTGCTTTTCCGCCACTCTTCACCATCAGAAACGAGCACGCCACACAGCACACGCTTGAAACGCAGGCAGACACGACGCACAAAAGAGACTGCTATGGCCGGTGGCTCCAACGGCTCTGACGGTCAAACCACGTTTTCGCGCCAAAATCACTGAAGCGAGCGCCACCTTCAATGCCTCCCCATGAAAAAAAAAAAAAAACAATAACGGAATGGAAACTACAGCAGCAAATCAGAAGCGAGCAACGGCCGCGTCGCCTGCCTCAGTTGGCGATATGTCTCAGGATATATATATGCGTGATGAGGAGAAGGAAGATCGGCCGCACGGGTTTTTTCTTAGCGTGAGTCTTCCGGTCCTCACGCATGGAATCGTGCATCACGCCTTAATGAAAGCGAGTTGGGGTTTCTTGAACGCGCGTCACGTTTGTATGGACGAAAACAACGCTTATTTTCAGTCACGTGGTACTAAAAACGAAGTTCATGCCGCCGAGGAACGCGTTTCACGCTTAAAACCGGTCCGTGGCAGGACTCTATGCGTGAAAACATTTAGAATGTAGGCATAGGTAAAACAGAGATGTATGCGCTAAGAGACAAAGAGGGCAAGGTCATTGGCAATATGGATAAGATAGTTAAAGTAGCTAAACATTTGTACACAAATCTATACAGCAGCGAATGCAATCAGAGCGTCAATGACAGAGGCAGTAGCTCAGAGCAATGAGACATCCCGCACAACAATGAAAGAGGAAATAAAAAAGAATTAGGAAATATTCAAAGGGGGAAAACAGCTAGTGTCGACCAGATTACAGCAGGTCTGTTGAAGGACGGAGGGGACATTACGCTAGAAAATCTAGCCACCCCGTATACGCAATGCGTTATGACATCTTCATTAGAAGCGAGACGCCACTTGCACTTGGAAAAATTACAGAAGGATCAACTTACTGTCAGTTGCCAACGAGGTATTTACTAATGTAGTCGCAAATAGAATCAGGACAACCTTAGACCTCAATTAACCAAATGATCAGGCAGGCTTTGGTAAAAGATATTCCACAATAGATCGTATTCACACTATCAATCAGGTGATAGAGAAATGCGCAGAGAATAACCAACCCCTATAGATAGCCTTCATTGATTACGAGAAAGCATTTGACTCGGTGGAAACCTCAGCAGTCACGTAGGCATTGCAGAGTCAGAGTGTAGAAGAGCCGTATGTGAAAATACTGGAAGATATAATATAGGAACTGCACAGATACTATAGTCCTCAATAAAATGAGCAATAAAATTCCAGTAAGACAGGGCGTCAGGCAAGGAGGCACGATCTCACCAATGCTATTCACCGCTTGTTTACAGGAGGTATTCCTAGGACTAAATTTGGAACAGATTGGAATAAGAGTAAATGCAGAATACCTAAATAATCTGCGATTCGCTGATGATGTTGCCTTGCTGAGCCAATTAGGAAAGGAGCTGCAAAGCATGATCAATGAAGTAGACTGGCAGAGCAGAACGTTGGGTCTAAAAATTAACATGCAGAAAACTGAAGTAATATTCAATAGCCTAGCAAGGGAACAACAGTTCACAATTGATAGCGAAGTGCTGGAAGTCGTAAAGGAATGCGTCTGCTCAGAGCAGGTAGTGACTGCTGATCCCGATCAGGAGAGGAAAATAACTAGAAGATTAACAATGGGGTGCAGCACATATGGCAGGTTCTCTCAGGTCATGAATGGCAATTTGCCAATATCCCCCCAGAAAACTGTATACAACACTTGTATCTTACCGCTACTCACCTAGGGGCAGAAACGTGGAGGCTAACTAAAAGGGTTCAGCTTAAGTTAAGGAGAACGCAGCGAGCTATGGAAAGAAGAATGATAGGTGCACCGTTAACAGACCGTAAGCGGGCGGAGTAGGTGAGGAAACAAATGTGCATTGATGACATTCAAGTCCAAATCAAGAAGACAAAATGGGCCTGGGCAGGGCATGTGATGCGAAGGCAAGATAACCGCTGGTCGTTAAGAGAAGCGGGGTGGATTTCTAGCAATCTTGTACACGTTGCAGAAAATAAGTAACCGATTACAATTAGAATAACTCCTTCTTAGAATGTAAGCAATTACAGTGGTCAATTACAGCCCAAAAAGTGTAACTTAACAATCAAAGAAAAGTAATGGGTTACTATTTCGTTACTTTCCAGCCATCTATTATTCTACTAACCCACCATTTATTGACACTACAATGGACTATTGCTGCTGGCTGTATAGTTTATTACGTGTTCATTATTAAGAGGAGCTGTTCTTCGAAGTTGTTGATTTTCCCACATTTCATCCCACAGACACTGAACACTCTGATTGTATGCGCTGGAGGGAATGGCGGTATTTGAACGGATGAACACTTGCCCGCCAGCCTGTAGTGGCGCAACGCTTCGATGTCAGCGTCCAAGTCGTCTATGAAGCGCTGAGCATCGCTGTTACTTCGTGCATTGTGTGGAAACCTCCGAGTTGGGTATAGTGGAAGGTAAGGTTTCGTCGCCATCTCACAGGATGAGGAGGGGGTCCCCTGCAGAGATTTTTCTCGCGACGAGAACCGTTGTTGAGACAGCGGTGACCCGGTTAACGACCGGACTTAACCGCGCTAGACACTTCTTCGCAGCAGGTCCGTTGTCGTTGTCACGAAAGGAACATCCCCACTAGCACTAGTGTTTGCCGTGATATTGAGGCTCTTAAAGCTGAACCGTTGATCACAAAGTAACTGATTATAACCTGTAGTCGATTACAGAAAAAGTAATTGAATTACACAAAACGTTACCGTTTGATAAAAATCCTAGGTAAATCAGAAAACTACAAAATTCAATTAAACCGAAGTAATAATTTACTTCAAACGCGTTACGCACAACTCTGATTCCAAGGGAAGGCAAGCGTAGCAGGGGGTGAGGAAAAGTAAGGTGGGCGGATGAGATTAAGGTAATGAGAGTAAGGTGGGCAGCGCCCATGTATGTGTCTTCCTTGTCTTCCTTTCTTGGTCCCGTTTGCTGCGCTGTTTCCATGCAAAGAATGTACCAACTAGCCCGGCTTACTCCTTTGTGAGATTAAGAAGTTTGCGGGCATACGGTGGACGCAGCTGGCAAAGAACAATGTTAATAGGATAGACATGGGAGAGTCCTTTGCTCTAAAGTGGGCTTAGTCAGGCTTATTATGCTGATGATGATGCTAATCTGTACTCAGTTTGTTCACATGTTTTTAAGTGTTATCTCTTACTCATCACGTTTCGAGATTTCGTGGGTTATGCTACCGAATGGATGGATGGATGGATGGATGGATGGATGGATGGATCGATGGATGGATGGATGGATGGATGGATGGATGGATGGATGGATGGATGGATGGATGGATGGATGGATGGATGGGTGGGTGGGTAAGTGGGTTGGTGGATGAATGGATGGGTGGGTGAGAAAGTGGGTGGGTGGGTGGGTGTGTGGGTGGGCGGGTGGATGGATGGATGGGTGGGTAGTGGGTGGATGGATGGGTGGGTAAGTGGGTGGGTGGATGGATGGATGGATGGATGGATAAGGCTGAACCCTTTAAATCGCGCAGTGGGTCAAGCCACCTAGCCATGACTTATGAAACCTTACTCTTGTCTTAATTTTAGCCACCAATCAGCCTTCACTTGGTTACTTCTACCCGCTTAAAATCTACTTTCCCTTCACCGTCTCTAAACGCCAATGCCTTCGATATATCAGCTCCGCTGCTTTCCACTGTAGGGTGAAGCCCTTTACAAAAAGTACCAAGTGTTCAGCCGTTTCCTCCTCCTCTCCGCACGCAACGCACAACTTACGACTTAGCTTTAGATAGACTTTCAAGAGCTGTTAACAACTGTAAACGCAATAGCCTAGAGCTGTTTTTTACCGTGAAGACGCACAAAGATGACAAGCCGTTCCGGTGTATTGTGAGTGAAAGGGATACGTGGCAAGGAGAGATTAGCTCTTTTCTTCAAAAGTGTTTAAAGAATTTAGTTGTACAAGACCCTTTTGTTGTAAAGAATTCAGGTGATGTGGTTTCTTTCCTACAGGGTTCCTCATCTTTAGGTTACGCTGTCTCTTTTGACATAGAAAACCTGTTCTTTTCTATACCGCACGATGACCTATTTTGTGCAGTTAGGTCTTGCATCAACGAAAATGGTGTAGTAGATTTTCAGAATACTAGTGGCCTAACCGTGGACAATTTCATGAAGCTACTAGAATTTTATATTGAGTCCACTTTTGTAACTTTTGACAACCATTTTCATGTTCAACGTCAGGGCATTTGCATCGGGTCTTGTGTGGCACCGGTACTGGCTACTCACAATTTCACCAGCGCTGCGACTAGGAACAAGAACAGAGAAGGAAGACAAGGACAAGCGCTTGTCCTTGTCTTCCTTCTCTGTTCTTGTTCCTAGTCGCAGCGCTGGTGAAATTGTGAATATGTACCAACTAGCTCAAACCACCATTTCGGTACTGGCTAACATTTTCTTGGCCAGCATTGATTGTGATCTGGTGTGTTATTTGGACGACAAGATAGTTCTGAGGGTTTTTAGATACGTGGACGATTATTTGGTGATTTTTAAGAAGGAGCCCGGTTTGACGCACACGGCTACCGTGCAAGAGACCTTATCTGTCTTTAAACGACACGGGAGGGGTCTAACCTTCACCCACGAATTACCTGAACAAGATAGATTGCAGTTTTTAGATATTAACATCACTTTAACACCAGATCACACGTGTTGGATATACTCACCACGAGCCCGGAAAGACCTGTTGCCATTTGAGTCTGCTCATTCTAAGACGGTTAAAGGCGCCATTGTTATGCTGTGGCTGAAGGAAGCCCTGCAGAAATCATGTGTTCACCTGGTAAAGGACAGCCTCAACAATCAGATTGGCAGGTTACAGAAAGCTGGTTTTCCCGTTTCCGTTGTGGTTGCTGTGGCAGAGAAGCTTCTGCAAAGCTTGAAACTTAAAACACCTCAAGAAGGGGGCGGTCAACCGAAGACCAGACCGGCGGTTGTCCCCTATATTCATACGGTGTCCCACAACCTTAAGAATGTAGCCAATCGCTACGGTGTGCCGGTGGTATTTTCTGCCCCGCGCAAGTTGGCCTCTTTGTGCCCCCGGATTGTCTCCGGCGAGGAATGCGTGCGAGACTGCACGAAACGTCACGCCACCCAGTATGTCAGGTGTTCTGTCGGGGCTGAGTATGAAATTCCCCTGACATGTGGAAAAGTTTATATCGGCGAGACGGGCCGTTGTATAAATGAACGACTAAGGGAACACAAGCTTTCTATGGTTAACGGAAAAGGGTCAAATTTGCCCTTACATTGCGGCGCATGCCCTTTGGCTACGCCTGATAAAGCATGCCAGCCTTTGCTGGCTAGAACAAAAATCTTAAGGCGCAGTCGTAACCAGGTAGCACGTGAACTCGCAGAGGCTTTTTTCATTGATAAGTCAGGTGATGAATGCGTAAGCGATTCTAGTATCAATTTGTATAAGAAAGAGAAAACGTTCCTGGCATGTGCGCTTAGGCAATGATTGGATAATAATCTAGGTATATATATATTTGTGTTCTTTCTGAATAAAATCAGTCGCGAGTTTGCGCCCATCCTTGTCTTTTCTCGTCCATGTCTTTTTTAGCGCAATCCCCTTCTTTAAGTATGTCGCGATGTCGTACAGTTCTGCCGCAAGAAGTTAAACTTCAGTTATATAACGCATTATTCGCCCCGCACGTGAGCTACTGCAGTTTGTTGTGGGCAAGCACCACAAGAGCAAATATAGAGAAGATAATAGGTCTGCAAAATAGGTACCTTCGCTACTTAGCCAATAATGATCATCACTCTACGACAAGACATTTCTTTGCAAAATACAAAATTATTAGTTTTGACTATCACTATGAACACCGATTGCTACATGCTTTCTATTTTTCTCAGCATGACAGCCAGAGTTTCCTTCGTTAGATGGCATTGCTGCAACCTAGAGCTACTCCTTCTTTAACTCGAATTTCAGAACCCAGCTTAGTCCCATACTTTCGCACTCAGTACAAATTGCAATCATTAAAACACAATTTGCCGGTCTTATTAAACCAACACAAACAGGTAGCCTTCAAATCCCCAAAAGAGCTACAGTACACTTTTCTCAATTGTAATTGATAAGAATCTATTGTTGTGATAAATCATGCAGCAGGTCTGTATTTTCTGATGCCTTCTGCTACTCAGTGTTTGTAATTAATGTTAGCGTAATCTGCCACAAATGTCTGTTGCCGCTTTGTAAACGGCTCCAGGGCCCCAGTCGAGTTGTAGGCAGCAACTTTTAGCCCTGGGGACCGTCCAGTTTTCTGCTGAATAAAGAATTGAATTGAATTGAATTTATTTGCCCCCCTACTGCTGTCCAGATATTTGCTTGTCAAATTTCTAGTTAGCTTTCTCGATTTCGTGTCAACATTCCTTATGTACAGGTATCTGAAAACTTTCCTAGCCCACTGACTTTCCCCCTTTTTCTCAATCGCTCCTCAAATGATATCTTACTGCTAGCTTCTCTGCTCTCGAACGACGCCCATCCAATATCGCCCTGTACCCCCTGATTTGGTGTATTGCCATTTTCTCCCAAAGCTAGCCTCCCTACGCCGCGTTGATTGATTTCTAATCTTGCTTGAACATCTGGTCTCATGCACAGGACCGCATTACCGAAAGTCAGGCTAGAAACTATCACCCCGTTCCATATCCCTCTTACCACATCATACCTATTGTAATTCCAAAGGGCCCTATTTTTCATGACAGCTGCATTCCTACTAGCTTTATTCAATACATATTTTCCATGCTCTGTCAGATACTCACCACCGTTATTTATCCACACCCCAAGACACTTGTGCTCATGCACTACTTTTAGCGTGAACTCCTGTATTCTATGCTCGCCGCCCTCATCATTAAATATCATTAAATACCACAATGAGGTCACAGCGCCTTTGTGGCAGCAAGTACTCAACACGTTTCGAGATTTCGTGGGGTCTGCTAACACCCTGAGATCACATCTCCATCTGTGGCAGTAATTAGAAAGCAGCACGTCTCACATTGAGACTTGTAGCGCCATCTAGAATAGCATTGTAGAAACAACCACCTGCTGCGTGCCAATGATGACGTCATGGTCCAATACGGTGGATACAGGTGCAACTATGTGAGTAGGACATCAAGGGGCGGAATGAAAAAAAACTGATAAATGGCTTTTGGGGAAAGGAAATGACGCAGTATCTGTCTCGTACATCGGCAGACACCTGTCCCGTTACGGAACCGCTGTTCAGACACACATTCGTTCAGCTATATATAATCCAAGAACAAGGGGCACCCATCCGGGCACAATAAAACCCTTCGATTTGTGGTATAGAGATAAAACCACAATTAAGGAGTAGGTAAACATTGTATACGTGCAATTACTAATTTAAGCGTTACCCATATCGCATCGCAAGCCGAATTCTAGGCCCACCTTGACCCACCAAACGAAGCAAACTTTGTGAAGTATCTTGAGGGGGTGTAACTCGACAACGGGCAGACGTGCATCGTTTTCTGACAGATGGCGCTAGGCGTCGATCGCTATCAAAGGCGGCTTGCGTGCACGCGTAGCCGGGCATGGTGGCAATCCACCCTGTTTCAAAGGGGACGCTATTATATTCCATCCATCCATTCGTAATGAGCCGTCTCCCTCTGGAGCTCCTCTCAGATGCGCTCGGTTCGCCGATACGTTCACTACCACAGTGCGTTTGAGCAAGGACATGGATGCACCGCCCTTTAATCTCATTCATATCAATTCTAATAAACCAAACAGCTAACGCTCGTTACTCCAACGTCTTCAGACGGTGGCGGCCTTTTCAGATTGCAATGCAACTAGAAACCGCACTCACCTGAACGCTGCCAAATAATGGCTGCAAAGGAAATCTCCTTAGCCTCATGGAGGTCCAGAGGGGAACCTAATTCTTCTCCCGAGTTTCGTATCGAAACCTTGGCCCATGCCTGAATTTGCTGTTTTTCGTCTTCACGTGATCTGTTGTGAGTGTGTTGTATTCACAAAGTAGACACGGGCGAAGCAGCAGAGGCAGTGTCCCCGCAGTGGAGTTTGAACAGTTATGAGCGGCCTCACCCCGCAACCGCAAGTCACGTCCTCTAACAAGAGACTTAGACACCCAGGCGGCGAACACCATTTATTCTCTGCACACACAGCTCCAGCAGTCGCCAATCATTAATATTTCCACTCTGCTTTTGTCGATAGGACGTCAATTTATTCTTTCCAGTTTGCGACAACAGCCAAATAATGCAAGAATGGAAAAAGTTTCCGCGCAGTTTTTTTCTTATTCTTAAGAGCTATCAGACCTGCGCAGCCTAGTGGGTTTGCTGCGAGCATCAATACTTCAAGCAATGTGTGAGACAGAAGGCGATAAACAGTACAGGTTTGTGGTGCAACCACTCTTTTGCCGAGCACCTATCGCACAGCGCTGTGCGAAAAAGAAAAGATGTTCATAAAAAATGGTTTTGCGCTCTCAGGAACCAGAACGCGTTCGTGGTTTGCGTTGAAGGGACTTTTTACAAAATTTCGCTCCCATGCGGTGCGGCCTTCGTTGGCCAGACGGGAAAGTGCATGAATGAGAGGTCGCGGACCACACTCGAAAAGCACAACTGCTAGTTTTAACCCTCGTTAAAATTCGGTTATAAACAGATTCAACTTACAAGGAAGCTATGGGAGGCATTTTCCACTCAGAGAAGACGGGGGTATATAAAAGTGCGAGAATTGGCCCTAGCGCGTTGTTAATCATGGTCAAACACGAACTTTTTACGGGGAGGAACGCAAAGGCAAGAAAGAGTACATCGGGTCTTAATGTTCCCGTCTGTGTGCCCGTTTCTGTCCCTAAAATGTTTAGCGCATTTCACCATGACAGGAGGTATGCAAGGGACCCGTCGATATAGATTTCACCGAGAAAGAAATAGTTTTTAGTGGCTCAGAAAGTGCGACAAAACCTGTCTGCGCAGGTATGAACAATTTACGTCTAGCTTTGTACATGCTATGCTTTTTTACTTCTAATTTTTGGACACATTCATTAACTGCGTATGAGAATGCGCGCCATCGAAATTAATTTTATTGAGCCTGCGCTTGATGTCAAGTTCTGTCTTCTATTTTTTATTTGCTTCCATATCGTATACTCTGTATCGCAGTTAGCGCACTTCGACAGTGCTACTCTTAGTTTTAATAGAATAGATCAAGCAGTGGCGAAAGCGCAATCTGCAATAAATGACATTGCAAACTAAAATTACTGCTGTTCCTCAGTTGAGTGACGAATGGTGGCGCGGTTCCTGCAGGCAGCTGGAGCGGAGCAGAGCCATCTGGTGGCGGCCCTCGTCGTCGTTGCTCTCCCACACCTCCGCCTCACAGACCTCGGGCTGCGCGCGAAGCAGAACATTTGTTACTCACTGCAACAAGAAAAGTCCCTCGGTAAAACCCATAGCATATTCAATCCAGCCCTTCAGTATTCGTGTGCAAAGGTCCGAGATACTCATTCCTAGTCACTTAAAATTCCCAAGTTTGAGGACACTAATCATGAAAATGTGTACAGCGATACAACAGCGACCCCGGTGCCTTGAGAAAAAGAACGGATGTCGAGGCACAATACGTTCAATTGCATGCACCGTGCTCGTTTTAACTGCAGGCTATATTATTTCATAAAAGTTCGCTTTCGAGAAAGCACCTCCTTATAAATTCGGTAGTGTGAAGCAGAGACCAGGCAAACTAGGGTGCTGTGAAGTGCCTTCCAGAATGGCTGCTCCACCACTTTCTTATTCTAGTTATTTCCCTCTCAAGATGCGGATCTGCTGTCAGTGGGATAAAGTGTCAATAAAAAGGTTGTTGATGTTTTTAAAAAGCTGGCTGAAATGTTTGCAACATGTAACCGCTCAGACAAAGCATCTTTTTTTACCGGTCTTAAAAGATGCCTTGCACAACATCAAAGCTTCCGCGTGACAGCGGTGCTCTTTCAGCGTACTGATCGAGACACGATTTAGAGAGAGAAAAATTAAGGTTTTTTCTGGAATGTTGTTTCCGACGGGGGTTCGTGCGTGCACTGGGCGAGAGATTTGCGCCAAAAGCTTATTGTCACCCCTTCAATGCCGGTAAAAAATCATCCTCAGCTTGACTCAGACCTCTGCAGGACATCTCTCTCCAATTAACCCTGTCCTTTGCCTGCTGCGGCAACATATCCCCGCAAACTTCTTAACATCATCCGCCCAGCCAACTTTTTGCCGCCCCCTGCTACGCTTGCCTGCTCTTGAAATACACTCCGTTACCCTCAATGGCAAGCGGTTATCTTGCCTTCGCATTACATGCCCTGCCCAAGCCCATGTCTTCCTCTTAACATGGCAGCAGGAAGTCAGCCGTTTCCTGCTTAGGCAGTTAAGCACGCGGTCAGTAGAGGATCCTTTTGCTGCGAGAAATTCTCCCCAGGTCTACGAGCTTTTCAATGAGAAAGTGGAAGGTGTAGGCTATGGCTTTTCGGCAAATGTGGTAGACCTTTTTTACTCTATCCCTCCATCAGAAACGTCTTACTTCGGTTAAAGAATGCTTTCAAATTGATGGCATCATACCTTTCGAGAATACCTCTACTGTGACCGTCGAAAATTTCATTGCCCTACTGAAGTTTTACCTGTATGCTGCTTTTATCGCTTTTAACAATCGGTTGTATTACAGCGCCAGGATATATGCACTGGGTCCTGCGCCGCTCCCCTTTTATGAGGCATTTTTCTTGCGCCTGTTGGCCGCTCCCTGCTTTTAGCTTTTGTCCCTGACAGAGTTCTCAAAGTTTGTAGATATGCTGATGACTTTCGCGCGACAGCGTATACAGCTCAATCGGTAAGAAGTCCCTCATATAACAGGTCCGTCTGACAGCTCAAGCCAGTGAAGCCTTGGAATAAGGACCCTGCCTACAAGCCTCGAGAAATATTCCTCTGATTTTAATCATTAATGTTTACCTACCTACCTACCGTAGGCGTCGTAGTAGTTGTAGCGCGCCCCGCGCGTCGGAAATATTCGCGGGCTGCGTAAACATCAACGCTCACATGAATAAAAAATTGCTGATAGCCTAGCTCTGTTAGTCCAGGATATACGTATAGCGAAAGCGCGGCGAGTTCTGGATCGGAAGAGTTAATATATGAAATCCGTATATTCACTGGATTCAATTAAATTCTTTATTTCCCTTCTTGAGAGAAGGAGACAGGACTAAAAGCCGCGATAGCGGCTTGACTTGTATCCTGCCCCCGTGTAAATTGGCACACATACAGATACGGCTCTCGTACAAGTGTATAACAGCTAAAAAAAGAAGAAAGCACAAGTTTTACATGCTAAATTAGTCACTAAGCATACATCAAGAAATGAAACATAATAGATTTGAATACAGGTGTTAGCGAACGAAGACTCTAGCCAAAATGACTGAAATAATAGGCATCTCACGCAAGTAAACTTGATAAAAAGAACTGAATCTTTGAATTATAGTTACAAAAGGGGTCAAATGACTATTGCTCTAACCGATTTAACAGTCACGGGAGGGTATATGGTATTGATTCCTTGCAGTAGTTTGCGCGGCACGTTGGCACATTACACGTTTCGCCATGCCGGGCGAGACGACACGAATCCTTCTTTTCCAGCTTTGCGATTTTCACCAAAATCTTGTCACTGGTTTTTACAGAGGACTTGTAGCGCACCAGTAAACTGTAGCTGTACATTTTGAAAATGGGAGTAATGTCATATCGTAAGAACAGGTCATGGGAAGGATAACGGGAAGGAACGTTTGCTATGCATCGCAGGGCTTTTTTTCTGCAGTAAGCGTATATTCAACAAATTTGAGACACCTGTTGTTCCCCAAACGGGATTGCAATATTGAAGTAAAGAGAGCCCTAGTGTATCGTCCTCGAGAGGGACGACAGGAATGAACAGCCAGGGTGTCCGGAAAACAAAGAACGTACTTGTTTATTCAGTGCTGATATTTATAGCCGAGGGTGGAAAGGGGTAGGTAGGAAAAACTTTATTGAAAATGCCGGCAACCGACGGTTTGACGCGTCGTGACGTTGGCCAAGCGTCGACCCGGGGTTATGCCCTCCTCTGCACTACCCCCGTTCGGCCCGTTTGTGGTGGGTCGTGAGGCTTGTGCTTTTCGAGCGCACCCCGGGCCTGCTGGACGGCCCATAGTTGAATGTCCTTGTCTGCAGACTGCACTGCACTTTGAAGTTCGGGCGGGTATATCCTGGAGGTAGCCTCGGTCGGGAACCTGGCACAGTCCCACATGATGTGCCATTGGTCCGCCGGACCAGCTGCACAAACATTGCACACATCGCTCGGATAGAGTTCTGGGTGAAGTACGTGTAGCACTGCCGGTGCGAGGAGTGACCCGGTCTGTATCTGTCTTAGGATGACGGCCTCCTCCCGACTGAGTGCCGGGTGGGGAGGCGGCATTGTCCGTCGAGCTAGGCGGTAACACATGGTAACTTCGCCATAACTGGTTACGCGGTCCTTGGTTTCGAACCACCACACGGAACGGTCACTCTCGGGGGCGCGGAGGGTAAGCGCTCGCGCCGCCGAATGGGCCGTCTCGTTGTGGTTCGGCGAGGATGCACACTCGCCCGCGTGCGCCGGGAACCACTTGATACGGATGGTGCTGCGGCGGTCTTGGGGCTGGAGCTTGCCGATGATGGCGGCCGCCGGCGCGCTCACTCTCCCCTTGGCAAAGTTGCGCACGGCGTTCCTCGAGTCACTGAGCACGGTGTGACACTCGGCCTCGGAGATCGCCAGAGCGATGGCAACCTCCTCGGCGTCTGTGGCGTCCGTGCACCGCACGCTCGCTGCCGTTGTCGTGGTGCCGGTAGCCGCCGCAACGACCACTGCCGCGAAGCCTTCTCGTTTGTATTCCGCTGCGTCCACGTACCGGGCGTGCGGGTCTTGGGCGTGTTTCTCGATGAGGGCCTGGGCCCGTGCCTGCCGCCGTTCTTGGTTGTATTCGGGTTGCACGTTCTTCGGGATGGGGTCCACATGGATGTGAGCCCGCGCCTCCTCGCTGATCTCGCATGGTTGCCGGCTAGGGGTTCGGGGGTTGTAACCCAGGGATGTCAGTATACTGCGCCCCGTCTTGATGGTAGAGAGGCGCTCCATTTGCGCGGTGAGCTGCGCCTCGGCTATTTCTTCTAGGGTGTTATGGACGCCGAGCTGCAGGAGCCGAGCCGTACTCGTGGTCTCCGTTAAGCCCAGCGCCGTCTTGTAAGCCCGTCTGATCAGCGTGTTGATCTTGTTCCTGTCAGTGACCTGCCAGTTGAGGTAGGCCGCAACGTAGGCGATGTTACTGATCACGAACGACTGGACGAGGCGCACGAGGCTGTCTTCACGCATGCCCGCCCGTCGTGTCGAGACTCGGTGTATGAGCCGGATGGCGTCCATTGCCTTGGTGGTAAGTTTGTTGATGGTCTCGTCGTTGCGGCCGCTCTTGTTTAGCAGCAGGCCCAGGACTATGATCTTGGGAACTTCGGGGATGCGTTGCCCCGATGCGGTCATGATCTTGATGTGATCGCACTCCCGAGGGGGAGCGCGTTTCCGTCCCGGTCGTAATGGTGTGAGGACGAACAGCTCGGATTTGGCGGGCGAGCACACTAGGCCGGTGCCGTCAAGGTGCTGCTCGATGGCGGTAACCGCGGCTTGTAGCTGTTGCTCGATGCTGGCGTCGGTGCCGCCGGCCTCCCACAGGGTAATGTCGTCGGCGTAGATCGTATGCCGGACGCCGGTCCCCGCTACTGCCCTCGCTACCCCGATCATAACAAGGTTGAAGAGCAACGGCGAGATGACCGAACCCTGCGGGGTACCCGTGCTACCGAGCTTGCGTTCGGGGAGTCTGAGGTCTCCGGCGTGCAGTTCCACCGTGCGGTTGGTCAAGAAGTCTTGGATGTAATTGTAGCTCGTTACCCCCATGTTGAGTCGTGATACTTGTGCTAATATGGCTGAGTGTTTGACTTTGTCGAATGCGCTTTGTAGATCGAGCCCCAGAATTACTTTGCTGTCTTGTGTCTTGTTGTCGATGATTTCTTGTTTTAGTTGTAGCATGGCGTCTTGTTTGCTGAGTCTGTGTCGGAAGCCGATCATCGTGTCCGGATAGAGGCCTTCCTTCTCCAGGTATTCCTGCCACCGGTTGGCCACCACGTGCTCCAGCACCTTGCCCACGCAGGATGTAAGCGAGATGGGACGCAGGTTGCCGATGTCCGGTGGTTTGCCCGGTTTCGGGATCAGGATTGTTCTTGCCGTTTTCCACTGTCCGGGGAGCTTGCCCGAACGCCAGCATTCGTTGAAGTAACGGGTTAGTGCCTCGATCGATGCATTGTCGAGGTTTCGTAGCATCTTGTTTGTAACGAGATCGGGGCCGGCTGCTGAGCGGGTGTTGAGCTCGTGCAGCGCTACTCGTACTTCTGACACGGTAATGTCTCGGTCGAGCCACGCGTTGGGCAGCCCCCCGTACGGCGGGTGGATTTCCGTTGGCGTGTCCGGCAGATACTTGGCTTCCAGGCTCTTGATAACGGCGTCTTTTCCTTGTTGTTGTGTGGTGGTGGGCAGGAGGCGGGCGAGGCGGTCGCGCTGGTGTGACTTGGTCTTGGTTTCGTTTAGGAGGTGCCGAAATAGATTCCAGGTGCAACCGCGATGCAGTTGCCTGTCAGCTCGGTTGCATATTTCGTTCCATTGCTGACGGCACAGGACCTTGCAGTGGTGTTCAATGGCCCTGTTTAAGTCGGCTACCTTCTTTCTCAATTTGCGATTCCAACGTTGCCGCTTCCAGCGCGCCTGTATCGAACGTTTGGCCTCGAACAGATGGGCCAGGCGGCTATCCATGGCGATGATGGTTTTGGTGGCCGAGTGCACAGCATCGCAAAGCTCTTCCGTCCAGGTTTCGATGTCTGTGATGTCTTGTGCTGTGGTGGGACGTCCCTTACGGAAGCCGTCCCAGTCCGTCCACTTGTGCATAATGGTGTTGCCCCGGAATTGGTTCGGTATCGTAATTTCGAGGATGTAGTGGTCGCTGCCCAGGTCGACGCCGGTGTTGTGCCACGTTACTTTGCCCGTGTGGTCGTTCTTGATGAACGTAAGGTCTGGTGTGGTGTCTCGTGCTACGGAGTTGCCGATGCGGGTGGGATGAGCGGGGTCCGTGATCAGGGCACAGTTGTGGTCCAGGATATCTTGTAATAGGTCCCGTCCCTTGGCCGTATCCTTCACGTAACCCCACGCTCGATGGGCGGCGTTGAAGTCCCCTCCGATCAGCAACGTGTTGTCTTTGGCTTGGGTGCTGGCTGTGTGTAGTAGGGTCTTGAATTTCTGTGTTTGGTGCTTGGGGTTACTGTAGATGTTGGCGATGAACAGGCTGCCTTTCCGTTGTTTGTTTGGGATGATTTCGGTGAAGGTATATTCCACCCTGCTGCGGCCGTGTTTGAGTTGGTGCTCGATGAACGTGAGCCCTTTGCGGACGAACGTGCAGACGCCCCGTCCCTCCGCCGGGCTAACATGAGCGCGATACCCAGGGAGGGTGGGGGTCACCGTCGCCGTTTCTTGCAGCAGGATGATGTCGGGTTTCTTGGTTACTGTGGTGATGTGTTGTTGCAGCACTGCTCTCTTGCTGTTGTAACTGTTGCAGTTCCACTGCCAGACCGTAAGGCCCGGTAGCGATCCTATTGTGGCTTGGGGCTGGGACATGATTGTGTCGGAGTTGGGGCTTGCGTCTCTTCTTGAAGGTATGGGTGGTTGGAGAATTGCGCCACAAAGGTGGGGCTGCGTACTATGGGCTTAAGGGTCTGTTCAATGAAGGCGAAACGCTCTTGTGTGGTGCAGAAGGACGTGGTGATCAGCTCCTCCAGCCGCGCCAGGCGTTGGTCGGTGACGGCAGCCGTGCTGGCGTAGGTGTTGGCGAACGCTTCGATCTTTCCTTCGAGCTGAGTTTCCAATTGGGTCAGATCCTTGCACTGTCGTGATGAGGTGCGTGCTCGTTTCTTGGGGGTTGGGTCAGTGGTCTGCCCCGGCTGGGGCTCGTCTTGGGTTGTATCCATTGATTGTGTGCCTTGGTGTGATGGCGTGTCGGTTTTCTGCTCGGTGATAACGGCGGGTGTACGTGTCTCGGATGACTGAGCTGGGACAGTGGCTGGCTGGGCTCGCTGTGCTTGGAGTTCTTTCTTGGCCTCGGCTAGTTCTTGGGCGAGCCGGCGCGTGGTTTCTACCAGCGTCGCGTTGGTTGCGCGGAGTTGTTCGAGTTCCTTGTAGTAGGGGCTGGTAATCCACGCCTGCCAGCTGCTCGGCGTGGTTCGGCCACTAGTGGCGCTGCTGGAGCTAGCGCTGCTGCTTTTAACTCCGCCCTTTGCGGCGTCGGCCCAGCTGACTCTGTCACGGGAGCGCGATCGCTGAACGCCGAAGCTGTTCCCGTCAGATGAGTCACGGCCGCGGGATGCGCTGCGCGAGGCATGACGGGAAGCGTGGCGTGAGGCATGGCGCGACGCGCTGCGCGACGCGCTGCGGGATCCACTACGGGACGCACTGCGCGAGCGGGAGCGTCCGAGGCGTGGAAACGAGCTTGATTCGAGTGCTTGCTTTTGCTCTTCTTCGGCGTTACGGCGTTCCCATCGCCGTCGCCGTACGACGTATGGAACCTTGTATTTGGCTCTGCAGAGGCGGTCCCCGGTGGGGTGTTCTTCGCCGCAGAGCTTGCACTTGGGGACACACTTGTGGCCCTCTCTTGGATTAGAAACACCGCAGGCAAGGCAAACGCGAACGTCCGGTGTGGGGCACACGTCGCGCCTGTGGCCGACCTTGCCGCATACCTTGCAAACTTCTATTTGCTTCCTGTAGAGACTGCACGGGTAGAGCGTGGATCCGTAACGCACATACTTGGGAACCTTGACACCGTTGAACACTCCGATTACTGTCGTCGTGTTTCCGATACGCTTCGCCCCCGCGGCGAGGGGGTTGTACTTGGTAACAATCTGCTGCATTATTTCGGCTTCGCTGTCCTCGAGTGCTATGCCCCTGATCACGCCCTTGACTGTGTCGTGGGCGATCGTTCCGTACGCGCGCACCTCGTATATTTTGCCTCGGACGTTGATAGCTTGAATTCGAGCATACTTCTCCACTCGTTCCTCGCTCGGAGTGCTGAGCACCATAATGTTCTGCTGGGTATTGGGACACGCCATATCCTCAGCTCGGTCTGCCGTCTCAATTCCCGCTGCCGCCATGATGGCATTAGCCACGCATGCACCTCCTGCCTTGAAAATATCGAGCCCATCGCGGGGCCGCACGACGATCTTAATTTCTTCTACAGGCATGGCGGGCATGCGAGCCGCCCGAATAACTGCGCTCCTAACGTTCTTGTTGAATTTAGGCTTCTGTCGAGAGCTCGGAGTATCGGCACGAGAAGTCGACTCACCCTGCGTTCCTTGCAGGCGTGTTCGGCTCGTGTGCCCGCCGATGTGCAGCCATCCGGGCGAGCGTCGGAATTCCTCGGGCGTAATTTCTTCTCCTTCTACTTGCACGCACATTTGGGAAACCTGGGAACCGTGCGTCAAAGCGGCGGCGGAACCCTCCATGTTGTGGCAGAAGAACAGCTGGCTAGGCCTAGCGAGCCCTGGGTTCGCTTCGGCCTAACGTCTCCTCTTGGCGGTGAACCAGGAAAAGTCCGATGAATCGATGAAAAACGCACCTTGGATGGAAAGTCGGGTATCGGATGATAGCGGATACCTTCACGAACACAGTGGTAATAAAATCTTCGTAATCCAAACTAATCAGCACTGCCAAAGCGGGCATTAACGACGGAGCCGATATGAGCACGTCTGCTCACCACGGCGAACGCAGCGCCCCCCCGGAAAGGGGTTAGTGCAAACGGAAGGGCGAGGGATAAGCACGCGGTAAGGGAGCGTACAGAGCGTACAGAGATAGCTTGCGTGCTTTCATCTGATATGATACATCCTCCTTCTCAGCAGCTGTTCACCGCCAAGCTCAACACCGCTGGCTTGTCTGCTGAAAGCGATGGTCGTAACCCAGACGCTCTGGTGGTCACATCTGTCATGTTGTCCTTCGCAGTGGCTGAAGCGCTCACTGCTGAGCTGTCGTCGGTGGAGCCACAGGGGCAGTTGAAGCCGCACCTTGTGACGATGCCCTGTTGTGGCCGAAATCTTCGTCGTCTGATGAGTCAACATCCCATTGTTCCTTCGTTGCCAGGTGGTGTCGGCGGTTGCGCCGAAGAACGGTATTGCCCTCTGTGTGCACATGAAAGGTCCGCGGACCAGCCGACCCAACCACCTTGGCTCTTCGTGACCATGACTTGCCGTTCACATGTACCACGTCGTTGTTGCTCAGGCGTGGTAGAGCTCGCTTGTCGCGGCTTATCTGTCGGTGTTCTTTTGCCCGTACAAAAACACTCGCCAGCAGCTTTCGTTTTCTTTAGAATGCGCTTCACGATTTGTACACCCTTTTCCACGGAGCCCGTTAGATTGAGGATATTCCGGGTTTGATGTCACATGTTTCAAATCATAAAGCTGCGCAAAAAGAGCGAACTCGTGGCTTCTAAACTGCGGGCCGCTATCTGTGCAAACCTCGGCAGGGATGCCGTACCGTGAAAATACTGCACCAAGCTTATCGATGACCGAACTGGCTGTCGTGTCGGGCAGCAGCTCCACCTCTGGGAAATTGGACATCGAGTCGTAGGCGCACAGATAATGTCTTCCGGAGTATTGAAAGAGATCGACCCCGACACGGTGCATGGTTGAGTAGGCGTTGCCCGAAGAATCAAAGGCTCTGATGGTTGCTTATAAGCATATTTCTTGCACGTTGGACAACTTTCGATTACAGACTGAATGTCAGAGTTTATGCTCAGCCAATAGACCATCTGCCTAGCGCTAGCTTTGCACTTCACCTGACCAAGATGACCTGCGTGAATCCGCTTTAGTATATATCTGCGCGTGCTTGTCGGAATTACTACTTTCGATCCTTTCAGGAGTATACCGTTTACCACGGAAAGTTCGGCAGCCACCGGTTTAAGTGCAGGAGAGCAAGCTGCCGGGCTAGTTGGTGATGCATGTTGTAAACTAGGAAGCGCAAAATACCGGACCACGGACAGAGGAAGGGACACATACCTGTTTTTTGTGTCCCTTACTCTGTCCGTGGTCCGGTATTTTGCACTTCCTAGTTTACAACCGGTTTCAGTGGACCGTCCACAGTCTCTCCCCTCGCTAGCTTCCGCCGCACTTCGCCAAGTTGCGGATAATTGGCGGTTTCTCGTGCCAGTTTCGCGGCTGTCTGTGCACTCACGAGTGCTGACACAACCGTCATCACGTGAACTTCGACGTCGCACGTGTCTGCAGATGCCTAGTGGTCAAGAGCAGGAGACCAGGACAGCATATCAGCCAGGGCCATCTATTTGCCGGGAACAAAGGTCAGGGTGTAATCGTATTTGAGCAATCAAAGGAAAAAAACGTTGCACTCTGGGCGGCATGTCGACTATGCCTTTCTTTGATATGTTTATCAGCGGACTGTGGTCGCTCTCGAGTATGAGTGGGCGGCCATAAACAAAATGATTGAACTTTTTGCAACCGAACACCAAAGCCAAGGCTTCTTTTTCAATCTGAATATCTTTGTTCCGATTCGGTCAGAGCACTTGACGCGTACGCTGCCGGTTTCCAGCAATCCCCGTGACGTTGTAGGAGCGCCTAGCCAACGCCACTTTAAGAAGCATCTGCAGACACTTTTGTCTGCAAGCATGGGTCAAATATTGCAAGCACTGGTGCTTCGCTCAACTCTTGACATATAGCTTGCCACTCGTTTTCGCGATTCAGTGTCGAATCGAAAATGGAGTCTTGTTTGAGTAGAGAACGAAGCGTCGACGTGCGCTGTGAAAGTGACGGCGGATACTTGCTGAAGGAGTTAACGACCTCGAGTAACCTCTGTACCGGCAAATCGTCTTGAGGCTTTGGCATTTTCAGAAGCCCATCTACGATATCGGGATTGGGCCTAATGCCCTTGTGGCTAATCATGTCTCCCAAGAACAGAACTTCTTGCACACCGAACCTGCACTTGGATGCATTAAACGTTAGGCCCGTTTCTTCAGCTGCTTTAAGTGCACTGCGCAGCCTCTGGTCGTGTTCCGCCCTTGTCGCACCCCAGATCAGCATATCATCCACGTACACGCGTACGCCTGGGAGGCCATGAAAACCCTCGTTGAGAACCTTCTGAAACACCTCGCTAGCTGATGCCACGCCGAATGGAAGTCGAAGGAACCGATATCGGCCGAAGAGGGTAGCAAATTTCCAGATCTTGGACGATTGCTCGTCTAGTGGGATTTGGTGAAATCCAGCATTTGCGTCGAGATGCAAGAAAAACTTCCCGCCTGCCAAGTCCGCTTCAGTGTCCTCTCGGCGAGGCATTTGGTAGTGTTCTCTCTTCAGCCCTTCGTTCATGTGTCTCGGGTGCATGCAAACTGTCAACTTGCCGTCTTTTTTTAATACAATGACTAGCGGGCTTACCCAGTCGGTCGGGCTGCTGACCTTCTGGATGATGCGTTCCTTTTCCATCCGGTCAAGTTCCGCACGGAGAGGCTCTCGCAGCCACAGGGGAAACCTTCAAGCTTGCTGGACTACTGGCAGGGCTTCCTTGTGCAGCAGACCTTGTATTCACGTGGGGCGCGTCCTGTCAATAGAAAAGTCGTGGGAAGCCCTTGACCACTGGTTGAACTTGGCTCGTCGTCACGTTATCGACAGCGCGTTGGACGATCCTTAGCTTCTCGCTGGTTGCCAAGCCCAAGATAGCACTGTGGTCTTTCTTTACGACAAAAAATTCAGTGCACACCTTATGGTCCCCAACCGTCACGGGTGCTGAAAACTTGCCGATATGTTTGATAACGTTACCCCCTTAGGATCTCAGAACGGCGCCGCTTCGCATCAAGGTAATGGCCTTAAGCTTGCGGAACATAGAGAGCGGCAAAACGTTCGCCTGCCACCCTGTATCAACCTTGAAACTCACGTTTTGGCCTTCAATGCATGCGTCCACTTGTCAGTCACGTTCTCTGTTAGCGCTGCCGACAACGACGTCCAGTACATTGAAGTCGTCGTTTTCATGCTGTACTTCGTAAACGTCATCTTGTTTGCTGCAACAAGACGCGCAGTGGTTTCGCCCATTACACGAGTAACAGGTTTTCCGTAGGCTGGGCAGCGTCTCAAAGCATGTCTTCGGTTGCACCACGTACAATTTGGGTCGCGCCTGGACCCTGTCGGAACACACTTCCTGGCCGTAACACCGCTTATATCCAGTTCTTCGTTTGCCTTACGCCAGACTTCGTTTTGACGAGCTGAAGTCTCTAATTCCCAAGGTCAGGTTTTTGTCCCTGAGCTCTTCTCTCGATGCTTTGGCGAATTGGTTCCAAACACAACTTGGTCGCGCACCATATCGTCTGTCATGGCCCCGAAGTTGCAGTGCTGCGCTTGTCCCTTTAGGGCACGTACAAACTGCCGTTGAAAAGTCTATATATATGCCTAATATCAGTGCGTTCTTAATAAAGGATTCAATTATTATTTCTTTCTGGGATAGAAGAGCTGTTTCACTCGATCTATGCCTTCTGAAACCGTGTTGGAATTCGTGAAGTGACCTATTTTTATGTAGGTATGATGCCATCCTGGGGTGTATTAATTTATCAATGCATTTAGAGAATACGGGCAAGATTGAAATAGGGCGATAATTATTAGGGCTGTTTCTTTCACCATGTTTGAATATCGGTATCACTCGGGCTTCTTCATTTTTGTTGGAAACACGCGAGTCGAAAATATTAGATTGTACATGTGCGATAAGACAGGGCAGATCAAATCAAGCACATACTTTACAGGGGATATTTGAATTCCATTATAATCTCTTGATTTTCCATTTTTAATAACGTTTATAGATGAAAACACTTCTTCGCTGTCTGTTGGGCTCAGAAAAAATGAGTTAAAACTGGTGTTATTCGGCATATATGCATTAACATTTTTTTTTGATCAAGACGCGATTACTGTAGCGAATGTTAATTTACTGTGCCAAATTGTGTACAGATTTGATGTATTGTTGTGCTTCTCCTGCCATAAAAAAAGGGAAAAAAACAGGGGCTGTGGGCTGGTCAAGCTGCCTGCGAGCAGCTTTTTTCCCGCCGTCCTCCCATCCAAATGTGCGATGGCAAATAAAGATTATTATTATTAAAATAAGGGATCGAGGGGTTAGAGGGCTCACGACTTTCACAGCCCTGCAGGACGAAAAGTTTATTAATTGCGCTCGCCAGTGCTTTTCCTGAAAGTTTTTCGCCTGCGTTTTCGATAACACTAGGGTATAACTTCTGCATATTTGGATGCAAATGTGAGTTTAACTTCGTCCAGATTATATCATACATGCAGAAAGTGTCATTGCAGTACATATAGATGTATTACTTATCTTTGGATTTTTTTAACATGGCCGTAAGTTTGTTGCGGAATGATTTCAATTCTTTGAATATTATTGGATCCTTAGTTTTTATGATCAGTGCGTATAAGCCGTTTTCGTGCCCGATCATTTTGAGTAGCTCGTATGTTATCCATGGTTTTCGTGCCGTGCGCGGCCTCTTTGCTTTCTTCAAAGGAAAATGCAAGTGATACGCATGAATAAAATTTGTGGCGAAATGATTATATGCCGTTTCCGCACAGCGCGTTTCGCAAATGGCCGCCCACGTTTCTTGTCCGATTGCTTCGCGGAACTGTTCTAGACATGATGGCGTGATGACCTGAACAAAGTGTTCTTCTCTAGCATGTTTCAAGATGTCGCATTCTTTTTCAGCTAAAAGAACTATGCTAAAGTCTATTTATTTATTTATCTCGTTTACCCTCAGGGCCAGAGGCATTACAGAGGGGAGTGGTTACAAAAAATAAAAAACGACATACAAAGCTGCAAAGAAACTAGTAATACAGGAATGATGGCTCCTAGTCATACAATATTATCTAATGGGTTATTTATGTGCTGATTATTAGAATATAATATAGTACAGTGCATCAATACAGTAAAAACATGGCAGTACAACAAGTAAAAGAATAAAAGAATCAGATGCTCCTACTTATACAGTGTTCTCTAATGCGCTCTTGAAGTGTTTGTTGCCAGCAATAGTAGCGGTTGATGCGGAAAGGTGATTCCACTCAACAGCTGTGCGCGGGAGGAATGACTGAAACATGACATTGGTTTTGCATGATGGAATTCTGACTTTGTTACTGTGATCTAACCTTGATGAAATGTATTGGGGAGGGGAGATTAGTTCGTCGCGAAGGGAGGGATGATGAAATATCCTGTGAAAAAAGTGAAAGTCTAAGAGCTTTACGGTCAGGTGCTAACGATAGCAAGCTAACATTTAGTTTCATTGCAGAAATGCTGGCAGTTCGGTTATAATTGCAAAGAATAAAACTAGAATTGTGTTGCACCTTTTCTAATGAGTGAATTAGGTTTTGTTGCAAGGGATCCCAAACTGCTGCAGCATACTCGAGCTTTGAGCGGATCACTGACTTATATAACAATAGTTTTAAGAAAGAAGGTGCCTTAGAGAAATTACGTTTTAGATATCCCAGCATGCGATTAGCATTATTAATTACGAAAGAAATGTGAATGGACCAAGTGAGGTTGCTAGTAATATGCACACCAAGATATTTGTAAGATGAAACAGGATCTAGAGGGACATTATTAACGTGGTAGGAAGGTAGCTAACTAGAAGTTCTTGGCACACGCAGAAATTTACATTTTTTAATGTTTAATTCCATTGACCATGACTGGCACCAAATAGAGCTAGCGTAAAGGTCTGCTTGAAGAGAAGATATCTCATTGTCACTTATTTCCCAGAAGATCACGCAATCATCTGCGAATAAGTGAATATTATAGGAAACACAACAGGGTAATTCATTAATGAAAATTAAAAAAAGAAGAGGATTAAGTACAGACCCTTTAGGAACGCCAGAATGTACTCTACTAGGCTGCGAAGTAGAGTCATTAGCATAAACAAATTTTGAACGGTTAAAAAGAAAGCACTCGAGTCAAGCAAGCAGTTTGGGGTCGATGTTAATTCGATTCAACTTAAACATTGGAACATTATGGCATGCTTTATCAAACGCTTTCGAAAAATCTAAAACTATACAGTCGGCAAGCGAAGAACGGTCAAGGATGACGTTTAGCTTATGCGTTAATGATACTAGTCGTGTTTCACATGAATATGTCTTGCGGAAAACATGTTGCGATGATGAGAAAAATGAATTAGTTTCGAGAAAGCTTGCAAGATTTGAGGCAAGCACATGTTCTAGAATTTTACATGGAATGCAAGTGAGCGAAATAGGAGGGTAACTATATGGACAATGCTTGTCACTTGATTTATGGAGTGGGATCACCTTCCCGACCTTCCATTCAGCAGGCAAGAAACTTTTTTTTATTTGAAACATATTCCTAGCCTCTTCCGAGGATGTTGCAGGAATGGGAAAAGGTTGGTTTTCTTTTTAGGTACGTCACAAAGGAAAAAATCACAAAGAATGTTCATACAACTGATATAACATTGTAAAATGAATAATCATGGGAGACAGTTTCAAAATACATGACGCAATATTAAGCAACACAAAAGCACGTGCAATGCTTCACTAAAAAGTTCAAATAAACCATTATGACAGGTTACAAAGAAAACTGCTCAAAGATTCAGAGTTAACAACATTTCCAGGTAACACATTCCATTCCCTGATCGCTTGCGGAAAAAATGAATAACGAAAGGTGTCAGTATTAAACTTATACTCTGTTAAGTGCAGTGAATGTTTCATTCTGGTGTTGCGTTTTGGTGAAGGAACTAAGTATAAGTCAGAACCTATTTTTAGGTCACCGTTTAAGATGAGAAAGATGAATTTAAGGCGTGACATTCGGGCACGGTTACTAATAGTGGAGAGATTTGCCTTGTTTAAGAGTTCAGTTTGGGAGTCGTTATGTTGATATTTGTTAAAAATAAACCTTACTGATTTCCGCTGCACGCTTTCTACCTTATTTATGCGTTTCTGTATGTGCGGAGACCAACACAGGATGTTGTACTCAAGCACAGGAAGGACGAGAGAACGGTATGCCAGTAGCTTGGTGTAGGGAGATGCAGAAGGTATAGATCGCTGAAGAGAAAAAAGCGCGGAAAGTGCTTTTGACGATATATATTCTACATGATTATCCCATTTCAGGTCAGAGGCGATGACAACACCTAGATATTTGTATTTTTGGTCTGATTTTAAAGGTTTATTTTCGACTTCATACGAGAAAACGAGTGGGTTCTTTTTTCTTGATACAGTCATGCACACTAATTTCTCGAGATTCAGTGTCATCTCCCACTCTCGACGCCATTTTGCAATTCGACCAATTGCATTATTTAATGTGACTTGATCATCGTGTGACTTAATTTCTTTATAAATAATGCAATCGTCTGCGAACATTCGGACTGTTGCGTTAAGATTGAACACTAGATCGTTTATGTAAAGTAGAAACAATATGGGTGCTAATACCGTTCCTTGAGGTACGCCAGACATTAGTTTGACATGGTGCAATGCGTGGCCGTCATATTGAACATACTGGTAGGGGTCTGAAAGGTAATTTTGTATCCAGTTTGTTATTTTATTACAGCGAAGGAAGTGTTGAAGTTTAAACATCAATTTTGGGTGTGATACACGATCGAACGCTTTCGAGAAATCTAAAACTAAGACATAAACTTGGCTGCGTTTGTCCAGTGCAAATGCGAGATCGTGGATCGTTTCCAGCAGTTGAGTTGTAGTTGATAGCCCTTTCCGAAATCCGTGCTGGTAAGGACTCAGTAGATTATTTTCTTCAAGAAATTTTACGATGTGCTTAAGAATGATATGTTCAAATATCTTGGATGCAACACACGTGTGAAACAGGGCGATAGTTAGACACATTTGTAGTGTCCCCTGATTTATGAACAGGAACAACCTTAGCGATTTTCCAATCTTTCGGGACTTCTGCAACAATTATTTTCGAGCGACTGCTCGAAAATCATTGTTAAAAAATTGAAGAACAACTGCGCGTGTTTTTCAAAAATTTCGCATTGATGAAATCATGCCCAGGAGCGGAAGATGGTTTTAGAGATGAAATTATTGATTCGACGCCTGCTGCTTCAATGGTTATGGGAAACATTGCTGGGTAATAGTTGACGTCCGTGGATAGGAGAGTAATATTGGTGGTTGACGAAAAGTTGCGCAGGAAAACTTCGTTAAGTACGGACGCACTTTCGTTAATTGGAATGGCATTTGAAGAGCTGTCGATCTGGGTTATCATGTCATCAGCTTTGGGGTTAATGACACGCCAGAATTTTTTTATGTCGCTTTTAAGCATGGATGGCAGGGTGTTAAGAAGAAAGTTATCATTGGCGTGTTTAAGTGTGGTCACATACTCGTGGGGTGCCAGTTTGTATGTAGTCCACCGCGTTATGTCAGAAGAACCTTTGGCTGATTTATAGAGACACTTTTTTATTAGACAAGCGCTTGAGACAGATGTTGTACCACGGAGCGTTATGGTTAGATGCGAGGGTGCGAAGGGGATGCATTTCTTTGTAAGTTAAGCAATTTTAGAAGCAAGCATATCCCTGTTGGACTGAATACTACGACAGTCAAAGTCTGTCAAAAATACCTCAAAAAAGGTAGATAATTCAGAGTTAATGGCTTCAAAGTATGATTTTGCGTAATTTTGGAACGGTTTGAATTTTTTAATGGTTTTCGGTCGCAATATATTCAAGCTGAATGAAAGTGCCGAGTGGTCGCTTAAGCCGGGTAAGCACGTGATGTCGGAAACAAGATCTGGCCGCGATGTTAATACAAGGTCGTGTGTGTTTTCAGCGGATTTCATAATTCTTGTAGGTTTCGTGAGAAGTTATGAAAACAAGAAAACAGCACATATCTAAGAAATCATTGGCTAATGACGAAAAAGGCTGTAAAGTTGGAGATTCAGTGCTCCATAGATTGAAATCGCCAAGCAGAAATAAAGATAATGTGGGATAACAGCTTGCAACGATGTTAATGACATAATGCACCTCATTTACGAAGTTAGAATAATGATATGGGGGCGGTAACAAACACCAATGATTATCTTCTGATGGTTTAGTTCAACGACGGCCCAAACTGTTTCTAGGTCGGTACAGAGGTGAATACATTGGGATGGGAAATCTTTCGAAATGGCTAAGAGCACGCCGCCACCCTGTCGCTTTGTTCGGTCACAACGATACAGTGAAAAACGATGAGCAGTTTGAAAAAACCTCATGATCGTGAACCTGTGAATGCAGCCACGTTTCAGTAAGCACTAAGATATCGGTATTGCAAGTATCTAAGACAGATATTAAGGAAGCGCGCTTATTTATGACGCTTCGAATATTAGTAAAAAAACTGATACGTCGCAAGTGTCTCGTCCACTTCCCCTCACGTTTTCGTAACTTGAGAAGTGTTCAGAGTCAACTTGCTGGCCGCTATTTCGTGGTTCGTACGCGGCATTTACGCTGACGGTGTCTGTTTCCGGGTCATAGACGAACTGTTTTTATTCATGATTAGTTTAGTGTATCTTAACTGGAAAGGACATGGTTGGGGCTGGCTTTTAGCGCACTCAATTAGCTTCTTCCGGGCGTGGCGTGTGGCGGGCGAAAAATCTTCGATGAAGATAGTTGATGGTGTGCTGGTAGATTCTGGCCTCGCTTGATTGTAGCAGCTGCGTAGAATGGTCATGCGCCGGCTATGCTGGGGACGGACACAGCAGCACCAAGAACGCGAAGATCGCCTGCGAAGCGGAAAGATGCGCTTCATGAGCCATGGTGTTCCAAATGCTACTCGCGTGCCAACTAAACGGTCTGTCGCTGAGACAGCCGCTTAATTTGCGAGAGCGATGTGACATCACAGTCGAAGATGACGGTACGTAGAAAGCCTGCGTATTAACTGTAGTGGGTCCAGATGAAGTAAGTTGACGGTCTGCTGGTTGATTCTGGCCTCACTTGATTGTAGCAGTTGCGTAGAATGGTCATGCGCCGGCTATGCTGGGGACGGACACAGCAGCACCAAGAACGCGAAGATCGCCTGCGAAGCAGGAAGATGCGCTTCATGAGCCATGGTGTTCCAAATACTGTTCCCGTGCCAAGTAAACGGTCTGTCGCTGGGACAGCCGCTTAAATTGCGAGAGCGATGTGACGTCACAGTCGAAGATGACGGTACGTAGAGAGCCGGTGTATTAACTGTGGTGGGTCCAGATGAAGTAAGTTGACGGTCTGCTTGTTGGTTCTGGCCTCGCTTGATTGTAGCAGTTGCGTAGAATGATCATGCGCCGAGTATGCTGGGGACGGACACAGCAGCACCAAGAACGCGAAGATCGCCTGCGAAGCGTAAAGATGCGCTGCATGAGCCATGGTTTTCCAAATGCTGCTCCCGTTGCCCTCCTAACAGCCAAATGATGATGATTATGGATTTTTATGGCGCAAGGGAAGCTATGCATGGCCAAAGAGCGCCATGTCACAACGTATTTTTCTTTTTCTCAAGGTGGGGTCAAAGACCCATTTCCCAAGCATTTCACCCTAAATAAGCCGAGCACCAGACCAGGGGAAAGCTTGTACCCATTGTATCACCGGTGGGTACCCGGTGGCACTGGGGATCGAACCCCGCACCTCCCGCATACGAGGCGGATGCTCAACCACTTGGCCACCGCTGCGGTTCTAACTGCCAAATGATCGCTTACATCAAAGTAAACTGTATTTATTTAGAGTACACCCTGCAGCGCCGAAGCATTTTAGCAGGGGTGTGGGTACAGCATAAAGTGACGAGTACGTGAATACAATAACCCCAAAAGGGAGGGATGACAAGGAGCAATGCATCAAGATCAGTGGAACAGAAAAAAAGACAAAAAAAAACATGCATGCATGCGCTTTAGGACAAAACGTACAGTCAATGGCTTAAAAGAACAGTGCAATTCCAAATCACTGATTAGATTAAAAAATACATCTCGGGGAGCACCCACGACGTCAACCGGCAACTTATTTCATTCAGAAATACTACGGGGAAAAAAGGAATAATTTATGTAGTTTGTTTTGCAGGTAATTTCGCGCATTTTGAAACTGTGGTCTCATCTGTTTGAAACTTAATGGGGGGGGGGGGGGGGGGGGGGTCGAGGTATTTAAGCTTCTCAATGCCTGTCGAGTCAGTGTATATTGCATGAAGTAGTTTCAGGCGGTGCTTTTGGCGTCTTATGTGTAGCGGTTCTAGTCCGACTTGTTTCTTTATTTCTGTAACGCTTAAGTGTCCGGAGTACTGCCTTGATATGAATCTGGCAGCGCGGTTTTGTGTAGCTTCTATTTTATCAATCAGGTACCGCTGGTGGGGATCCCATAATGCGGAAACATATTCTAATTGTGGCCTTACCAGCGACTTATATGCTGTAATTTTTAGAATCTGAGTTGCAGTCCTAAGGGTTCGTGAAAGTAGGCTAAGCATTTTCCCGGCTTTTTGGACAGTCGTGGTAATATGGCTAGAAAAGGACAGATCTGCCGTCAAAAGAACACCTAAAGAGTTAAACTTCATTCACCTTTCTTAGCATCGAATCACCCAGTTTGTAGGTGGGTTCGCTAGTGATTTTAGATTTAGTAAATGTTACCTGGTAACATTTGTCTGTATTCAGGCTAAGTTCCCAGTTTTGACACCAGGAGGCTATACTGTTTAGGTCATGCTGGGGTGCATCTATATAAGGTTGATTGCAACCTGACATAGTTACACTCCATATACCTGTGGTTGTTAGATCAGCATTGATAATTTGTATGAAAATATCTAATAAAGAAGTGGTACTTTGTGTAACACGTGTCGGTGTAGTGATTACGTTGGTGAGTACATGAGATGTAATCAGTGAGTGAATTTCTTTTTGAATGCATGTTTGCATTAACATGTTCAATTTATGTCACCACCCAAGTTTAGGTCCGGGGCTTCCTCTGACATATGGTCAGAAAGATTATCTAATAAAGAATGGAACTTCTTCGGGTATCCTAATGGCGGTCTATACACAACAGCGAAAATACTGGCTTTACTGCGCAAACTAAGAAATTCATAACCAGGTGTCACTGGGCAAAAATCGTCCATGATCTCGCACTGTATGCTATCTTTGTCTAGAACTGCAATGCCACCTCCTCGCTTGTCATGTCTGTTGCGAAAAAATAACTGATATCCGGACGGATGAAACATGCATGATTCTTGTGCGTACCACGTTTCAGAAGCATTATAACATCGAAAGGGATGCCCATGGTTACTGGAAGTATTGCCGCATCGTCTTCTTTGTTAGCAAGGGAACGAACATTAAGATGACAAAACGACAAGCATGTCTTTATTCTTACGAGATTGTTGACTTCACGCTGCTTACAGCCCTCCATGTATTTCTTTTTTTGCCCTCCTAATAGCCCAAGAGGACTTATTTACACAATTTTTTCCAGGTCATCAGGGTGTGTGATGCGAACGACATTTGCTGTCACTGATTTACGCACAAAGATATTTCCATTCCTCGTCCAGATGTATTTCCAGTCCCCATTCTTCCTTCTTAGCATTCACTTTACCAAAAAGGCGCTTCAAGGAGGGACAAAGATGTTCATTGATGTACACATGTCCTTGCCCTCAATCCCAAGTTCTTCAGATTTTATGTTCCATTTCTTTGACTTTTCAAGAAAGCAGTCATGTTTTGCCCTTCGCGTGAATTGAATGACAATGTGTGGCTGCTTTTCTTGATCTCGAGTAGGAATACGGTGGCATGCCTCGATGTCGTTGTCCTCGAGAGAGACGCCCACGATTATGCCAAGCCTTTTAGCTATTTCAACTGTTTTTTGAGTTTCAGTCTCCGGAACACCCTTTACCTCAACATTGAAAGACCTGTACTGCCCATTCTGTACAAGCCTAATGTCAAAATCTCTCATATTCACACAGACGACATCACACACTTCCTGCAACTCCTTAATAGTTTTCTTAAATTCCACATTTTCTGCTTCACTTTGACTCACTGAGTTTTTCATTTCTTCTTAGCCCTCTTTCATGAATGTCAAACTAGATTTAATTACCCTTATGTCTTTTCTAAGATCTCGCTCTAGGGCCTCATGTAAGTTGCGGAACTCCTGTTTGAGCTCAAGCTTAAAGTCCTCGAACAGCTTAACTAGTTCCTTAGACATTTCTGAGGTGCTGCCTTCAGACCACGCAACAACACGAACACAAAATATGCAACTTTAAGTAAGTACGTCAACAGTAAAAAGAAATCATGCCAGGCAGCCGTACACTGCGTAACATTACAGTGGTGGCAGCGACAGCTATGGCATAAGATAATCGAGTACCTGGATTCAAATAAGCGCAGACCCCCAACCTGCGTGGTAACAGAGTATACTCAGTTGTAGATTTGGACAGCCATAACTGCAGCTGCCAACTGGTAGGGGGGGGGGGGGGGGGGCGCTCGAAGTAGCGCTTTTGTATCAGGATTTCCAGGAGCCGCGCCGGCGCAGTCACGCACAGATCTCTTTCCGCCCTACTCGTTCCATGGTGACATGCGATGACTTGATGTGTAGGCCTCGTCCGAGAACTTTCTTGATGCCTTGATGTAAAATGTTGCTAAACTTGCACCTGGAACACCTGCGTGGTAACAGAGTAGGCTCAGTCGTAGGTTCGGACAGCCGTCACTGCAGCTGCCAACTGGGAGGGGGGCCGCTCGAAGTAGCGCTCTTGTATCAGGATTTCCAGGAGCCGAGCCGGCGCAGTCACAGACAGATCTGTTTCCGCCCTACTCGTTCCATGGTGACATGCGATGACCATGTGTAGGCCTTGTACGGGAAGTTTATTGATGCCTCGACGTAAAATGTTGCTAAACTTGAACCGGAAACACCTGCATGGTAACAGAGTAGGCTCAGTCGTAGATTCGGGCAGCCATAACTGCAGCTGCCAACTGGGAGTGGGGCAGCTCGATGTAGCGCTTTTGTATCAGGATGTCCAGGAGCCGCACGAGCGCAGTCACAGACAGATCTGTTTCCGCCCTACTCGTTTCATGGTGACATGCGATGACTTGATGTGTAGGCCTTGTCCGGGAAATTTTTTGATGCCTCGATGTAAAATGTTCCTAAATTTGCACCGGAAACACCTGCGTGGTAACACAGTAGGCTCATTCGTAGATTCGGACAGCCATAACCGCTTCTGCCAACTGGGAGGGGGGCCGCTCGCAGTAGCGCTTTTGTGTCAGGATGTCAAGGAGCCGCACGAGCGCAGTCAAAGAGATCTGTTTACGCCCTACTCGTTCCATGGTGACATGCGATGACTTGATGTGTAGGCCTTGTCCGGGAGCTTTCTTGATGCCTCGATGTAAAATGTTGCTAAACTTGCACCGGAAACACCTGCGTGGTAACAGAGTAGGCACAATCATAGTTTCGGACAGCCGTAACTGCAGCTGCCAACTGGGAGGGGGGCCGCTCGAAGTAGCGCTTTTGTATCAGGATTTCCAGGAGCCGCACGGGCGCAGTCACAGACAGATCTGTTTCCGCCCTACTCGTTCCATGGTGACATGCGATGACTTGATGTGTAGGCCTTGTCCGGGAACTTTCTTGATGCCTCGATGTAAAATGTTGCTAAACTTGCACCGAAACACCTGCTTGGTAACCGAGTAGGCTCTGTCGTAGATTCGGACAGCCATAACAGCAGCCGCCAACTGGGAGGGGGCCGCTCGAAGTAGAGCTTTTGTATCAGGATTACCAGGAGCCGCGCCGGCGCAGTCACAGACAGATCTGTTTCCGCCCTACTCGTTCCATGGTGACATGCGATGACGATGTGTAGGCCTTGTCCGGGAGCTTTCTTGATGCCTCGATGTAAAATGTTGCTAAACTTGCACCGAAACACCTGCTTGGTAACAGAGTAGGCTCTGTCGTAGATTCGAACAGCCGTAAGTGCAGCTGCCAACTGGGCGTTTTTATTCACGATTACACCTAGAGCCGTCATGGCGGTGTGGTAGCGTCGCAGCCTGAAACGCTAAAGACCCTGGCTCGAAGCCTCGACACAGGTTTTTTAAATTTTTATTCAGTGAATGTGCGGGGGTTTCACTGGCTCTCATAGATGCTGCCACCGAATATTTTGCGGTTTAGGCGTAAGGGCGTAAGGGCATTTGGCGTTCGAGACGGGGACGTCCGTTCCGCCACGACGGCTCGACGTTTGGATATGAATAAAGGCGCGCCTAGTGAATGCACGAGTTTCTTAGAAACATATGTTCGAGATCTCTACTGAGGCGTGCATGAGTGATTATGAGCATGTAGATTACAGATGTAGGAATTAAGCCAGTGCCATGCTTTTCCAGTATTTTTACTACGTGCTTTAGATTATGGATGGATGGATGGATGGATGGATGGATGGATGGATGGATGGATGGATGGATGGAAGGATGGATGGAAGGATGGATGGATGGATGGATGGATGGATGGATGGATGGATGGATGGACGGATGGATGGATGGATGGATGGATGAATGGATGGACGTATGGATGTGTGGGTGTGTGGGTGGGTGGGTGGATGGATGGATGGACCCACGGACGTATGGATGGACGGGTGGACGGACGACGGACGGATGGAGACGGACGGAATGTAGGAGCCTCCCCTCTGAAACGGGGTGATGGCAGTTGCACACCATGCTCACTTTTTGTTTTGTTTTTGTTTGACTTTGTTGTAAGGTACTAAAATTTGTCATTTTCTTTAAATGCGTCTTTCTACACTTTTTATCTTATGTCACCTCTCTGCTTTTGAGTCACCAATCCTCCAATCGCTTTCTGCTAATTTCCACCACAGATTTATTTACATGACTATTACTATCTCTAAACCCTAGGGCCACAGGAAGAGTGACTGTGCCTCCATCGACATCGGGATGGATACCACTACATTTTAGTATGCGGTCTTCTATTGTTTCTACTGATTTACCACACGCAACACATGTGTAAACTTCTTCGTTAATTTTCTTTTGCTAACTACGCGTTCTAAGACACCCTGACCTAGCTTCAAACAGTAGGACACTGCCTCTTGAGTTACCATAGAATGCTCCATTTCTGATCTACCTTTTCCAGTATTGATATAGTTCTACATTGTTTCTTTTCCATTCAAGTAATCCAATTTTTACCTTCCGCGTTTTTAACCTGACGCGTTAATGCTATTTCTTTGGCGTCCTCAAATCCGGAATACTTACTGGTTAGTTTCTTAGTTGGTTTCCTCCATTGTGTGTCAACGCTCTTTCTGTATAGGTATTTAAATACCTTGGCTGCCCACCTGTTATCGTCCAATTTCCTCAGGCGTTCTTCGTATAGTATTTTACTCTGAGCTTCCCGTGCTTCGAACGATACCCAGCCCATATTCCCGTGTGCTGCATCGTTTGTCGTTTTGCCGTGGGCGCCTAGTGCTAACCTTCCAACAGCTCTCTGATTTACTTTTAATCACGACTGAACCTCGGCCCTTAAGCACAGAACCGCATTCCCGAAAGTAAGGCCCGGCACCATTATTCCTTTCCAGATACCTCCCAGTACTTCATACGTGCTGTACCCTACAATGCCCTTTCATAATCCCGGCATCTCTTCGCTCTTTTTTTATGAGAGACTGTGCGTGTTTTCCGCGTACATCTGCGCTTCGTTTGATGTGCAGTCCTATCACCATCGTGTGGCAGTCACTGCAACCCTCCTTCGCCATTCACGGCGCTGGAGCGGCAGATGGCGCGCGTAGGCGACCTTTCTGCGTTGGACTAGTGTCCTTGGTTTCTGAACAGGTGTGACGGAACAGCAGCCGTCTACGAGTGCTAGTGTGGAACAGCGTCTGTGTTGTTTTCAGAGGCCTCCTAGGGGCTCCAAGCAATTTGTTCAGCGGGCAAGGCGATGGCGATCCGTGCACACACTGGTAGCGCTGCAACACGCTGTCGCGTTCCACTCTTAAAGGCGAAGCTTAAGAGCCCTGCAATTTTTTTAATCGTTCTAAGAAAACAGGACGGGGGGTTCCACGGTGAAGCCATGCAACAAGTCCTAAAAGATTTTTGAACGTAACGAGAAGGGATTAACGTTTACATCAGAACTTCCGGAGCATGAGTGCCTGAAGTTTTTACACCTAAACCTTAATCCGACACACAAAGGTGTATGCTGGGGCTATAAGCCCAGAGTTTGTAAGGATTTACTTCCTTACGATTCGGTGCATTCCAAGATAATCAAGCAAGCAATCATGAAGCAAGTGCTAGAGTGTGATGTGCAGAGATCCTGCTGCCACATGATGAAGAGCTTTAATAACCACATTTCATGAGGCTCCGATCGGTGGACTATTCCGAACACATGGCGGTAGCTATGATGGAGTCCCTGATGCAAAATGTGAAGGGACGGGCCCGTAAGCAGAACAGGCAAGTTGATGGGGACGTCGTGGTCAGACTTCCAGTCGCAGCTTACGTTCACAAGGTGGCGCATCACTTGAAGAAGGTCGTTAGCAACACATGGCATCAGAATGGTTTTTTTCCGCCCCCCAGATATTAATACCAACGGCTGCTCTAAGAAACATGTTAAGCCGTACGTCGAGTGTGCCACCGGGGTCCAATCCAATCCAATCCAATCCAATTTATTCCAACATCAATATCAACAGACAATGATGTCGCGGACAATGGACAAAAAGCCTCAAAATAGGGCTTGACAGCGTCCACTGACCGTCTTCTTGGCAACGACACAGCATTGAAAATATACATTAGATATGAACAAAATATGAATTCGAAGAACAAAAGATGTACAAAGAGTAGGTGAGGAACACTTTACATATAAGAAATAATAATTGAAAAGCAGCAATATAATTACACAGAAGGCAAATGTGAATAAACAGCCAATGAATATATGCAAAGAAGCACACTTACAGAGGCGAACGCTTTGTAACATGCAAGGGAAACAAATATATGTGCGTCATCAGTTATTAAGTAATTTCGGCAGTTGAAATCGCAGCATCTGATCACCATATTTTGTGCGGTTACAGGGGACCTCCCAAATCTCATGATAGCGAGTGTCCCGAATATTTCTGTTTAGTGTTAGACAAGATATGGTCTCAAGCGATCTGTTTCTCTTTCTAATACCTGTTTGATAACGCTTTCTGAGAGTATGCTGATAGAGGTCAGGAAGCGGCACTAATTTTAGTTCTCTGAAGAGTGGTTCGGAATGAGTAAGATATGGAACATTCATGATAGCGCGAACAGCCTTCTTTTGTATTATGTGTAATTTATTAATGTTTGATAATGTGGTTGTCCCTCAGACTAAATAACAGTAGCTTATTATTGACATAAAAAGGGAGTTATAAATAAGGAGTTTTACACTTCTAGGGAGGCAATGTCTCAATTTAGAAAGTACACCTGACACTCTGGATATTTTTCTAATAATTGTATCTACTTGCAAATCCCAAGACAAGTGTTGTTCAAAGAGTACTCCCAAACATTTCGCAACAGGCACAATTTCAATGACCAAGTTCTCAAACTGCAACTGGTACTGCAAATAGATGTGGCGGTTTCTTGGTCGAAAAAGGACCGCTTTTGTTTTGGTTGCATTCACAACAAGGGAATTCACAGTGGACCAAGTCGATAGCTTCATTAGTACAATGTTTTCTTTCATAAAAGCATCATTTGGATCTCGGGCAGTAATTAGGAGGGACGTGTCGTCAGCATACACAATAAATTTAACAGAACTGTCAATGTTAACAATGTCATTAATATATATACAGAATAATAGCGGCCCAAGGATGCTTCCTTGTGGCACTCCTGAAATTATAGATCTTAAATTTGAGCCATTGTTGTTGATAATTACTTTCTGCTTGCGGTACTGAAGGTGAGATTTGATTAGATCAAGAAATAAGCCGCGGAAACCATAATGATTCAGTTTTTTTAATAATGTTAGGTGACTGATCCGGTCAAAAGCCTTGGAATAATCGATAAAAACGCCCAATATACATAATTCCTGTTCAAATGCCTCCAATATTATTTCTTTTTGCGCTAAAAGAGCATGCTCGGTAGAAAGACCTTTCATAAAGCCATATTGATACGGTGTTATTATATTGTATTTAGTAAGAAAAGAAGCCATTCGGACATGAATCAGTTTTTCTAGGCCCTTGGAGAAAACTGGCAGTATGGATATAGGCCTATAGTTGGAGAAAACATTCCTGTCTCCACCCTTATGCAATACAATAACTTTTGCAATCTGCAGTTTTGTAGGAAAAATACCATTAGTGAAAATAAGATTGAAGACATGTTGTAATACAGGAGCAACTATGTCCAACACATGTTTAATGGGCCTTATTTGTAATCCATCAACGTCAGAGCAACTACTGTTACTCATGGATTCAAATGTTGTAATTATTTCAGCCGCGGTTGTAGGAATAAGAAAGGCACTATCTTTCTGCCTGTCGCCCATGTACTGTAAACAATTCGGGTCATTTGCGTTGCTTGTTATAGACATAAAATAATCGTTGAAAGAATTTGCAAGGTCCACGTTAGAAATTATTTTACCGTCTATGCAAATTTCTTTCAGACTGGTTCTGTCGTTCACACTGCGACCTAGGAACTCATTTATTCTCTTCCAGGCTAGATCAGATTTTTTCATTACTTCATAATTGAATAAATTCTGCAAATAGCACCTTTTTTCACGTCGCAAAAGGCTGGTGACCTTGTTACGCTGAGATCTGAACTTTTTCAGCGCAACCTCACTCTTACTGTTAATGAAAAGTTTGTATAACTTATTTCTTTTGCGTATTTCTTTTAGACACTTTTCAGTTATCCATGGCTTCTTGCTTTTACGTGAACGTTGCAAACTTTTCAACGGGAAACATTGATCATACACACCTCTAAATATCTCTAGAAAACAATCGTAGGCAAGTTCAGGGTCGTCGATACAGTACACTTTTAACCAGTCAGCCACTAACAACTGACTGCGAAAAGTAGTCAAACTTTTCGTGTTAATGTCTCTTATTGTTGCAGGAAAATCACATGACGTCTGTGATTTACAGTCATTGAGTTTGGTGAGTAAAAATATAGGAAGGTGGTCACTGATCTCTGCACTTATTACCCCTGACAGTTGGCATGAATCATCAATGTTAGTAATAAACAGATCTAATAGTGTTGAAGAGCCATTTGAAATGCGTGTGGCAGCTTTTATTACATTTAAGAAACCATTCATTTCAAGAGTTCTGGTTAATTCAGTCTGCTGTGTAGAAAATTTCAGAAGGTCTATATTCAGGTCTCCTGCCAAAAATAACCTAAAGCCGCTATCGCTGGCCCAGCTCAGATATTTGTCCAAAAAGTAAAGAAAATTCGGGAAACTTCCTGCTGGAGGCCTATACAAAACACAAAACACAGCATCATTGCACTGCACTGTCAAGACCTCATAATCGTTCGTGATACACGTATGTGGGTCAACTAAAGAGCAGGTTATTTCATGCTTAGCCATTAGCATCACGCCGCCTCCTAACCTGGAAGAACGATTTACAAAGTAGGACGTATACCCTGGTGGCTTAAGAATATCACACTCATCCCGATACCAAGTTTCGGTGATCATGACGATGTCCGGCTCAAAACCAAAAGTAGCCAATAAAGCAAGAATTGTGTCCTCTTGATTTCGCGCTGACTGATCGTTGAAATGAATAAACGAAAAGTTAAAACCAGAATTATCGCGCAAAGTGCCAACTTCACTCGGTGTAAAATAAGCGTTATCCATTCTGCGCCTGAAGCTGTGATAACGGAAAACGCCAGATACGCTCAGTTAATCTTTTCCAGATCGGCGATGTGCGCAACGCGCAGCGTGCGGGAGGTTTCAGTCTTTCTTGCAAAAATCTTTCCGTCTTTGGTCCAGACAAAGCGCCAGTCCTTTTCTTTCTTCCTTGCAGCAGCCATTCCTAGCAGAGATCCCCTTTACATGTGGGAAGGTTTACGTCGGCCAAACAGGTCGATGCGTGAATGATCGGGCAGGAGAGCTCAAGCGTTCTTATAAAAAACAATCTCAAATTAAACCTAGCCATCCACTGCTATTCAAACCAAAGTGCGAGCCAAAACTGGCAAAAATAAGAGCTTTAGGTGGAAGCAAGAACACACTCGTTCGTGAGTTACTCGTAGCTTTTATCAAAAAGCTAGGTCCGGCTTGCATCAGTGACATCCAAGTGTCACTTCCTAGTGGCGAAAGTCGTCTGCTAAGTTTGATTAGATTGAGTGTTCTAAAGTGTGGTTCATATGATTTCCGGCTGTGTGAAGGTGTTTGAAGGTGTTTACATCGCCAGTTATGAGGTATGCGGAGAAAAATGTCGTTCTTTCTTCTTTTGAAGAAATAAAACCAGTTGGAGTTCAACTCCCGTCCTGTCCTTTTCTTCTGTCTGCTCGTGTTTTTTAGCGCTGTGGAACTGTTCTTTTATTTAGTATGCACCAGATAGCCCAGGAATTGGTTTTACTTCATTAACCCGCGTTTGTTTCCTCACCCATTATGCCTGCCCGCTTCCGGTCTGTTAACCTTACACCTCTCATGTTTCCTTCTGTAGCTCCCTGTGTGGTCCTTAACCTAAGCAAAACTTCTTTCGTTAGCCTTGACGTTTCTGTCCCATAGGTAAATACTGGTAAGATACAGCTGTTGTATACGAATACGGTTTATTTCATGTTTGTTCAAAACATGAGGAGATGGAAGAGAAAGCTGCTCAACAGCAGCTTAACAAGCTCCTACCCTCCTTGTTTACATAGGAAAAAGCAGCTCACACAATGTACATATACAGATCAGCATACAAAGACACACACACAAAAAAAAGAACACATTTTGATGAATATTTCATACATCACTAAAAAATAGTGAAGGACAATTTCCGTGAAATGCACAAGTACAAATGCAGAGTATGTATTCGTTATTGAAAATACTTCAAATATTTGAAAGAACAGCAGTTATAAAACCAAACAGAAGAATTGACTGGTACACAGAGCATACAGATCAAACCTGAGAAAAAATATTTCGTAAAAGGTAGTGCATAGGTATTAAATTTATAGCGTTTCGAGATACAAAAGAAGAATGAAAGGAATCACTTTTTCTCAATGCTATTTTTAAACAACTAAAAGAATAAGTTTCCGATTTCTGTTTTCGAAATGCTTATCAGATCAACTTCTTTGCGAAAAAATAATTCAATTCACTTGGTACTGTGTGTCGTAATTAGTGCGGTTACGATGGATTTCCCACTGCTCAGTATGTCTAGTTGTATAACAAAGAGTACTTAGTTGCAATTTCGCCAGATTAGTTATCAGATTAAGGCCTTGTTTCTTTTCATCTCTTAACTTTTTACAAAGGTGATAGTTATACAAGTTCTCTATGTTGATTAGTCTCAACTTTCTAAGCAAGCTGTCTGCTGGCAGTCTGATGAAGAATTTGCAATAATCCGGAATAGTTTATTTTGTGTTACTATCAGTTTCCCGACGTTTGTTGAGGTTGTCATGCCGCACACTAAAAAGCAGTAATTTATGCCCTGTAAGAAGAGTTAATGATAAATGAACAGTCTTGTGCTGACTGGAAATAGGTCTCGATGCCTGCAGAATAATCCTATAGTACGAGCAAGGCTTGTGATGACATGATTAGTGTGCGAGTCCCGCAGCATGTCCTCTGAAATAATTACGCCTAGAGTTTTGAATTCTGTCAAAACTTCTATTGGCTAACACTGTATTTCAAGAAGATTATTTGGAACAATATCTCGGCCTTTAGATCAGAAAACGACTACTATAGTTTTCTGGGTATTAATAACGAAGCCATTGCAGGACCGCAGATTATGAAGTTTACTTAATGTGCTGTTTGCGCGATTAACAAGATTTTCGTAATCGTCACACTCAAAAATAAGGCTTGTGTCATCTGCGCAGATGAGGAATTTCGTCATCATTAAAGCTAACAATATCAATTATGTAAATATTGCCACACTGCTCACATTCTGCGAGCGCCGCCATGCGGCCGAGCGGCATTACTGGGCTCGTGTGGTGTTGCAAATGGGTTGCAAGCCCCAAGGGTAGCGTTGGCCTGGCGGCCTGGGGCAAAGCTGGAAACATCCGAAGGTCCCGGCAAAGGATGAGTTGACTGGCAACAGAACAACTTGTTTATTCTGGCATCGCAAAAGAGCAGCCGGTCAGGGCGACCACGTTACTCGAAGGAAGAAATCGAAGTCTCTCCTTGGCGTCCGGGGCAGCTCCCTTTATACCCACGGAGTCGAGGGCAAGAAGGAACGGCTTGGGACGAGGCGCCCGATACGGCGACGCTCAGACATGTTCAGACGTGACGTGCGCGTCCGCCGGGCCGGCGCCGGTCAGACCTCCTCGCCTCCCAGTTGGGGAGCTCCTCTCCCCGGCTGCCGCGCTTTGACAAGCGTGGGCACCAACATGCACACACACACACACGCACACACGACGACACGTGGCATTGAAACCTGCCTGGACGCGCTTGGCGGGAGGCGTTACGGCAGCACTGAACGGGTCCAAATGACCGCCGCTTTGAACGAAGCCCCGGCGTCCGTTGCATCCGCGCCGGCTATACCGCGGGAAACTCGGCGTAGAATACTAAGGTTAAGATTTCTCTTTCTATTGAAAACTAACAAACTGTCAATGGCCCCCGATTTGTATCTCCAACCGATAACGTCCAGGTCAACAAGAAACAGGCACACTGAATCGTTAAAACCTTACTTTGCCAGAAAACATATTCAAATTCTCTTTTTTTCCCCGCACCATTACCGAGTAGAATCAGTTACCACCATCATCAACAGTTGACGTTGATGCCATTGAACAGGCCGTTCATTGATTTTTGTTTTGTGCTTTTTTGTATTGTGTTTATTGTGCCCCTCCTGCCAGGGCCCTTCACTGGGCCTGCAGTATGTCCTAAATAAATAAATAAATAAATAAGTAACAGACCGCCCCGCCGGGAGAAGGAGATCCCGATGGTCAGGGGACTGCATCCGCTGTCCGGAGGGATGTCGCTCGATGATGCTCGTAATCGAAACCGGTCGTCCCTCGACGTTGCTTGAGCGCAGCGCACAGAGAAGGCCTCGTTCTCATGTTCAGGATCACACAGGACACTGCAAAGTGACTTCGGAAGAGTTGCCATTTTTGGTGCTCGTTCTCAGCAAGCGTTAGAACTACGCCGAAACGCAACCGCTCAGTCAGCAAGCACGAGACAACCCTCACTAAGCTCTGCCAGGCTCTTTCCCCTTTTATACTACTGCCTAGTTCTTTACAGTAGTCAAGCAGCACTCAGAACGCGTCCACAAATTGGAAAATTGCACTAGAAAGCACATAATCACTTTGAAACACTAAACAAAAGCAATATGTTAAAAATCCTGCCTCAGGAAGAAAACATCACTAACAAACAACTTTGAGGCGGATTCCTACGTTAGGGGCTTCGACTTAAGCCATCGGCGTTACCGTTGAGACTCCCCTTTTTGTAACGCACCTCAAAGGAATATTGTTGCAAAGCGAGGCTCCAGCGCAGGAGGCGGCCATTTTTGGGAGAGATGGTCTGCAGCCATTGGAGAGGGCAGTGATCCGTATCAATGATAAACCTCGAGCCGGCTAGGTAGCATGACAATTTCTGAACGGCCCACACGAGACACGCACACTCTTTCTCGGTGGCGCTGTACGCCTGCTCACGACAGGTCAGCTTACGACTAGCATACAGGACGGGGTGTTCCACTTCTCCATTGTCCCTTTGGCACAGTACAACGCCCATGCCTCGCTCACTAGCATCGCACTGAACAACGAACCCTTTTGTGTAGTCTGGCGATCGTAGCACAGGCTGGCTTGTTAGGGCGCTCTTTAAGGCGCTAAAAGCTCTTTCCTTTGTCTCGCTCCAGACGACTGTTTGGGGCTCTGTTTTTCTTAGAGCATCCGTCAGGGGAGCCGCGATATCGGAGTACCTGGGGATGTACCTCTGATAGTAGCCGGCGACACCTAAGAACGACCGAATATCGGTCTTCGTGCGCGGTTGCGGGAAGTCTCGCACAGCGGCCACCTTTATTTCAGAGGGGCGGCGACGACCCTGTCCAATCACGTGACCGAGGTAGACAACCTCGGCCTGTGCTAATTGGCAATTGGGAGCCTTGACTGTCAAGCCCGCTTCGCGCAGGCGGGTTAGCACTGCCCGCAAGTGTGCCATATGCTCAAACCAGGATGCGGAGAATATCGCTACGTCGTCTAAATACGGTAAAGCGAATTCTTCCTGTCCCCGCAACACTTTGTCCATGAGGCTTGAAAAGCAGTATGGCGCGTTCTTCAAACCAAAACTCAAAACTTTAGGACGGAATGTTCCCATTGGTGAAATGAACGCCGCATACCTACTAGCCTCTTCTGTAAGTGGAACCTGCCAATAACCCCTGACAAGATCTAGGATGGAAATAAACTGAGCGCTACTAACTTTCTCAAGGCGCTCCTCGATGTTAGGGATCGGATAAATTTGATCCTTAGTGATGGAATTAAGCCTGCGGTAGTCGACGCAAGGACGAGGTTCCTTGCCCTGTACCTCAACTAAAATCAAAGGGGACATATAATCACTCTCACCCGCCTCAATAACACCGAGCTGTAGCATTTTCTTTACCTCAGCCTCCATAATATCGCGCTGGCGGGGTGACACCCGGTACGCCTTGGATCGTACTGGCTCTGGGGAGGTAAGTTCTATATCATGAGTAAGGACAGAAGTCCTACCAAGCCTCTCAGAGAACTGACCTTGAAACTCTTGTAAGAGTTGGTGTAGTTCGGTTTTCTGCTCAGCCGACAGCGGTGCTTTAATGATTAAGCCACTAATGACCTGATCAGTGTCTTCCCTGTTCGTCACTGAGCCTAGTCCCGGAAGCTCGACCGGAAGCTCTTTTAACTTTCCCTTGTCGGGCATTTCCTCTCCAGTACCTGGTGCCTTCAACGCTACAGGCTCAATTTTATTCAGTTTGGACGTGCTCTGAATATCAGCTTGCTGCGCCTCCGACCCTTTTTCATTGTTCGACAACGTCGGCCCCGCAACTACCGCCTTTGCGGCGAGCTCATGAGCTCCCGGTCTGGTTAAGGCCTGAACGCTAGCCTCACCAAACAAAAGCCCCTTCTCGCGCAGGAGGTGATCGGACCTGTTCGAAAATAGGTACGGGTACTGGGGGGGGGCAGCATAGATGACACTACGGCCTCCGTCTCAAGTGCTCCGAAAGGTCCTTCAATAAGCACTTTTGCTACGGGCAGACACACGCTATGAGCTTCCACGGCTTGTTTGATCCATGCGCACTCGCCCGTGAACATATCGGGTTCTACGTAAGAGGGGTGAGCTACATCCATTGTAGCTGCGGAATCACGAAGCACTCGGCACTCTTTCCCGTTCACGAGGAAGTCTCGCATGTAAGGCTCGAGAGGCTTCATGTTCTCGTCAGTGCTACATAATGACAAACACACGACTTCTCTTTTTGTTTCAGGACACTGCGCCGAAAGGTGACCCGGCTTCTGGCACGTATAACACACGCGCGCTTGCCTCCTCTCGAACCGCTTTCTGCGTTCGGCTTCGGCTGCCGCCGTCTCCTTACGTTCGGTCGGACTGCTTTCACTCGCATCCGCACTACATGTGTCCCCCCTTGCTCTCATGGGTGTGAACTTCGGCCTCTCAGACTTGGAGCCAAATTCACCCTTTTGACCGTCCTTAGCTCCGCGAGCCCGACGCGTCACAAACTCCTCGGCTAGCTCGGCGGCTTTGGCCACTGTACTAACGTCTGGCCTATCCAAGACCCAGTACCGCACGTTCTCAGGTAACCGACTATAAGACTGTTCAAGCCCGAAACACTGCAGAATTTTCTCGTGGTCACCAAACGCTTTCTCTTCTTTGAGCCACTCCTGCATGTTTGACATAAGCCTGTAGGCAAACTCTGTATATGACTCACTTCTGCCTTTTTCATTTTCTCGAAACTTCCGACGGAACGCCTCCGCTGACAGCCTGTACTTTTTTAGCATACTCGATTTCACTTGGTCGAAATCCTCTGCCTCCTCTCTCTTCAAGCGAGCGACTACGTCGGCCGCCTCGCCGGGTAACAAAGTGAGCAGGCGCTGTGGCCACGTTTCCCGAGAGAGCCCCTGCTTCTCGCACATTCGCTCAAAGTTAACCAGGAACAAACCAATGTCCTCTCCAAGCTTAAACGGCCGCATCAGGTCAGTCATTTTGAACGATACTCGTTCTCCTGCACCGTGTGCCTGACTTCCATTACGAGCGCGTTCCATCTCTACCTCGAGACGCTTCATTTCCAAAGCGCGCTCTTCTTTGTCTTTATCTTTTTGTTCTTTACGTTCGCGCTCGTCGTTCTCTTTTTGCTCTTTACACTCGCGCTCCTCTTTTTGCTCTTTACGTTCGCGCTCGTCTTTCTCTTTTTGCTCCCTCTCCTCAATGGTCTCACGGCATTCCGACGGCTCGTCATCCTCAGCCTCCAACTCAAGAATAGCCCTTAGCAGTTCTGGTTTTCTGAGTTTGTCTGAGACATCCAGACCCAACTCTCTTGCAAGCTCCAGCAATTTCGGTTTGCGCAACGACTTCAAATTCATGGCTGCTCCGAATGCTGCTTTCTCTACTGCCTACTATTGTCTTCCCGCAAACTAACCCGGCAGCAACGACAACACAATTACCAGCTCTGTTTCTGACACTAACAAAAGCCTGGCAAAACTCAGAAGAAGAAAGCCCCGCACTCACCAAACCTCGCAGCCAAGAGTTCAGCGCAGTCGTTCCGCTGCAGGCAACCAGTCATCACACAGGGCTCGTTGCACTGCTCCCGGATGGTCGTTGTGCTGCTCAGCATACAGTTGACCGCATATCTTCGCTGCTGGCCTCCGTTGTCGGGATCTCACCGCTGGCAACCAGTTGTTGCAAATGGGTTGCAAGCCCCAAGGGTAGCGTTGGCCTGGCGGCCTGGGGCAAAGCTGGAAACATCCGAAGGTCCCGGCAAAGGATGAGTCGACTGGCAACAGAACAACTTGTTTATTCTGGCATCGCAAAAGAGCAGCCGGTCAGGGCGACCACGTTACTCGAAGGAAGAAATCGAAGTCTCTCCTTGGCGTCCGGGGCATCTCCCTTTATACCCACGGAGTCGAGGGCAAGAAGGAACGGCTTGGGACGAGGCGCCCGATACGGCGACGCTCAGACATGTTCAGACGTGACGTGCGCGTCCGCCGGGCCGGCGCCGGTCAGACCTCCTCGCCTCCCAGTTGGGGAGCTCCTCTCCCCGGCTGCCGCGCTTTGACAAGCGTGGGCACCAACATGCACACACACACACACGCACACACGACGACACGTGGCATTGAAACCTGCCTGGACGCGCTTGGCGGGAGGCGTTACGGCAGCACTGAACGGGTCCAAATGACCGCCGCTTTGAACGAAGCCCCGGCGTCCGTTGCATCCGCGCCGGCTATACCGCGCGTCGTAGCCGAAACGTAAGAGTGGGAGCGAAGAAGAGGACGTTCCCGTTCGAACGCGCGCTGCTGGGTTTCTGGCCTTCGGATTAAAAAAACCCCTTTTTTTCGTGCCGCCCTACGTTTGTCGGTGACATTTTGCTGGAGCCGCTGGGTATCATTTCATGAACGCTCACCCCGAGGGCAACTCTGACGCTGATCAGCGACGCTTGGACACAACACCCGTCCACAAAGCGAGCCGCCGCCTGCGAGGCCTACAACCCGAGTTCGGCCAACTGACAGCGCCGGTAAGGGCCATGACATCCACCGCGGCTAGCCAGACAAGTCAGCACTCCGGGAGTGCCCCGCCATTTGTCCTTCACCCACCTCGATCGCCGCCACCGTTCCACGGGGACAGGCTCGAGGACGTCGAAGACTGGTTGGCCAGCTTTGACCGAGTGGCGGGTTTCAATGAGTGGGACGGCGAGCGCAAGCTGCGCAACGTCTACTTTGCGCTGCAGGACTCGGCCAAAACGTGGTTTGAGAACCACGAAGCTTCATTTACCACCTGGGAGGCTTTTCGTCAAAAGTTGCTAGCGACATTTACCAGCAGCGAAAGAAAAGAGAAAGCGGAAATCGCCCTGCGCTCGAGATCACAGCAACCGAACGAGGGCGTCGCGATGTTCATCGAGGACATGACGCGACTGTTCAACCGGGCCGACCCTGCTATGCCCGAAGCCCAGAAGGTACGACACTTAATGCGTGGCGTAAAAGAGCAGCTGTTTGCCGGACTGGTCCGTGACCCGCCACGAACAGTGTCTGACTTCACCAAGGAGGCAATGGGTATCGAGCGCTCTTTACAGGAACGGGGCGCCCCCTACGGACGTCAGGCTACTGTAGCAGCCTCTTCCCAGTCCCAGTACACGCCTACGTCGCTGCCCGCCGAGGACCTTCGGGAACTTGTAAGAAGCCTGGTGCGCGAGGAACTGGCGAAACTTCACTTTGAAGCTCCACAGGTCAGCGTCGCTGCCTTTACGGACGTGGTCCGCGAAGAAATCCGACGAGTTGTGCAGCCACCCCCAGCTCCACACCCGGCGCCCTCCGTTATGACGTACAGCGAGGCGCTACGAAGTCCCGGGCCAGCGATGCGAGCCTTTTCCCCCATCGCTCCTGTGCAATACCTGCAGGAGCCAATCGCAACAGCACCCTCCGTGCCGCAGGAGTTCAGGCCCCCGTGAGCAAAGCGCACGTTTGGCGTACGCCAAACAATCGGCCGCTCTGTTACCACTGCGGAGAGCCTGGCCCTATCCTCCGCCACTGCCCCTACCGCAGGATGGGTTTAAGGGGGTTTTCACCTGACTCACCTCGACCACGCTACGGTGAAAGACCACGGGATATCGAACAGTACTTGGCTGAAAACGTGCAATCTTCGACCTCGCAGCGACGCCAGTCCCGATCGCCATCCCCAAGGCGGTTCTCTTCGCCCGGCCGCCCGTCATCCTCTGGCCAGTTCAGAGGTACGTCCCCCCGTCGGGAAAACTGAAGACGGCGTCCTCTGGGGGTAGAACCGCCGCTGCCGCAGACAGTGAACAGCCTCCAACCGACGATTTTATGCGACGACCCCACCCGCCGACCTTAAAGACGATCCCACCGCCGACCTCACCGACGACCTCAGCGACGACCCCATCGACGACGGCACCAAAAACCTCGCCGACAAATTGTCAAACAATTGTTTCCGCCGCCGAAATTCTTGTTGCCGCCGATGGATATGACGTATCTGCACTCGTGGATACCGGAGCCGACTTTTCTGTCATGAGTAGTAACCTAGCCGCAACCCTCAGAAAGGTTCTAACACCTTGGCATGGGCCGCAGATACGCACAGCTGGTTGCCATGTGGTAACGCCGGTTGGCGTCTGCACCAGCCGTATAAAGATCCGCGGTGCAACTTTCACTGGCTCCTTCGCCGTGCTACGAGAGTGCTCTAAAGAACTGATTCTCGGCATGGACTTCCTTACAGAGTATGGGGCGGTCATCAACCTGCACGAGCAATTGGTATCGTTTTCGACACAGCGAGCCGTTGATACCGACCCCGAGCCGCACAGAGCACCATTACGCATCTCTGATGACCACACAACGATACCGCCGAGAGCAAGCAAGTTTGTCACAGTCCAGTGTGATACCAGCTCCGGTACTCGGGGCATTGCCGAAGCGAATATGTCGCTGCTACTGTCTCGGCAAGTTTGCGTTGCTCGCGCCCTTGTCGACCTTGTTCACGCGCGTACCATGCTCTTAGTAACCAACTTTAGTTGTGAACCCCAACATCTGACGAAAAACACGGTGATTGCCCATTTTGAAGAACTTGGCGAACATGCCGGCCAATGTGCCTTATCAACAACGGCTCCCGAAATAGCTGAACAGGACACTGCAACAGCCATTAGGACCGACGTGAACCCTGACCTTCTGACCAATCAGAAACGCCGCGTGGAAAGCCTTATTGACTCTTTCCGCGACCGGTTTGCATCAACATCCAAGGTTCGCCAGACGCCAATAACTAAGCACCGTATTATCGTCGACAGTGACCAGAGACCGCTATGTCAGCGTCCTTATCGTGTTTCGTCGAAGGAGCGCGATGCTATCCGCCGCCAAGTTGCCGAAATGCTCCACGATGACGTCATACAACCATCGACGAGCCCCTGAGCGTCACCTGTTGTTCTCGTCGCAAAGAAGGACGGCAGCCTACGGTTCTGTGTAGATTGTAGACGCCTCAATAACGTTACCAAAAAAGATGTCTATCCATTGACGCGATGCCGCGCATTGATGACTCATTGGACCGCCTCCGCCATGCTACCTACTTTTCGTCACTCGACCTTTGTAGCGGTCACTGGCAAATCGAGGTCGACGAACGTGACCGAGAAAAGACCGCCTTCGTTACTCCTGACGGACTGTACGAATTTAAGGTGCTTCCTTTCGGCTTGTGTTCAGCCCCTGCGACGTTCCAACGTATGATGGACACCGTACTAACTGACCTGAAGTGGCAGTCCTGCCTTGTCTATCTCGACGACGTCGTGATTTTCTCCGACACGTTCGAGGAGCACCTGAAACGTTTGCGTGCCGTCTTCGAAGCAATTCGTTCTGCGGGTCTGTCTCTCAAGCCTGAAAAGTGCCACTTCGCATTTCGGGAGCTCAAGTTTCTTGGCCACATTGTGAGCGCTCAGGGCGTTAGCCCCGACCCAGAAAAGACCGCCGCCATTGCTGCATTTCCCCAGCCAACAGATAAACGAAGCTTGCGGCGTTTCCTAGGGCTTTGCGCCTATTATCGGAGGTTCGTTCAAAACTTTTCCAAGCTCGCAGAGCCGCTGACTCGCCTGACAAAAGACTCCGATCCCTTTGTCTGGGGCCAAGATCAGGAAAAAGCTTTCAGAGAGCTTAAGGCCCGCCTCCAATCTACGCCTATCCTTGCCCACTTCGACGAGCAGGCCGACACGGAACTGCACACAGATGCCAGCAATGTGGGCCTCGGTGCGGTGATTGTGCAGTGGCAAGACGGTGTGGAACGCGTGATCGCATACGCAAGTCGCACTTTGTCCTGTTCCGAAGTGAATTATTCCACAACGGAAAAGGAGTGTCTCGCTGTTGTGTGGGCAATCACAAAATTTCGTCCATACCTGTACGGCCGCCCGTTTCGAGTCGTCAGCGATCATCACTCCTTGTGCTGGCTTGCGAACCTCAAAGATCCATCGGGGAGACTTGCACGGTGGAGCCTTCGGTTGCAAGAGTTCGACGTCACCATCGTGTATAAGTCGGGTCGGCAACATAGCGATGCAGACTGTCTCTCCCGAGCTCCTCTTCCGTGCCCACCAGATGAGTCCGACGACGATTCTGCTTTCCTCGGCGCTGTCACCACATCCGACCTTGCCCACCACCAGAGGGCCGACTGCGAACTGCTGCCTCTAATCGAGTACCTCGAAAGAACCGCTCCGTCTCTGCCCAGACTCTTCTCGCGCGGACTTTCGTCGTTTTGCTTAATAGATGGAGTCCTCTACAAGAAAAACTACGGTCCGACCGACACTGCGTATCTCCTCGTTGTCCCAACCGTGCTTCGTAAAGAAGTTCTCGCTGCATGGCAAGACGACGACCTTTCTTCTGGCCACCTCGGTTTTTCCAGAACATTGGGACGCCTTCGCCACAAGTACTACTGGCCACGGCTTGCTGCGATCGTCCAACGCTACGTTCGAACCTGCCGTGAGTGTCAACGACGGAAGGTACCACCGACAAAACCGGCCGGCCTTCTGAAGCCAATTGATCCACCGCAAATCCCATTCCAACAAGTCGGCATGGACTTACTGGGCCCATTCCCGGTGTCCTCCATGGGAAACCGGTCTATTGTTGTTGCCACGGACTACCTAAGCCGCTATTGTGAAACCAAGGCTCTTCCCCGTGGCACCGCGGCTGAAATTGCACAGTTCTTTGTTCACCACATCGTGCTTCGCCACGGCGCCCCCGTGGTTGTATTAACTGACCGGGGAACCGCGTTTACGTCGGCTCTTACACACGAGGTCCTCCGTCTTAGTGGCACCAGTCATAGAAAAACTACTGCTTACCATCCTCAAACGAATGGACTTACTGAGAGGCTGAACAAGACCATCACAGATATGTCGTATGTATGTCGACGCTGACCATCGCAACTGGGACGAAATACTTCCCTACATCACGTTTGCGTACAACACCGCCCTCCAAAAAACGACGCGCTTCACCCCCTTCCGTTTGGTGTATGGCCGAGATGCCCTGACTATGCTTGACGCCATGCTGCTCCCGGATTGTACCCCCTCGTCTGTCCCAGGCGCTGACCAATTCGTTCGCAATGCAGAAGCCGCTCGCCACCTTGCTCGACAACGCATTCGCCACCAGCAGACAACTGACGCCCGGCGTTACAACCTCCGCCACAGGGAGGTGATTTACCAACCTGGCGAGCACGTCTGCGTATGGAGCCCTATACGTGTGCGCGGTCGCTCTGAAAAGCTTCTGCGGCGCTACTTCGGTCCCTACGAGGTGCTACGTCAACTCAGCGATGTGAACTATGAAGTGTACCCGCAAGGAGTTGTCCGGTCTTCTCGCCCGCCCAAGTCTGAAGTCGTCCACGTGTCCCGCATGAAACCGTATTACGCCCGTTAGCCCCCCGGAGTTCACATTCAGTGCTGCCACCACACGCCATCGCACTTTCGGTGTCTCCACACTCTTTATCCCCCTTGCCGGAGGCATCGAGGCGATGCCTCTTGAAAGGAGGGGGGCAATGCCACACTGCTCACATTCTGCGAGCGCTGCCATGCGGCCGAGCGGCATTACTGGGCTCGTGTGGGAGCGAAGAAGAGGACGTTCCCGTTCGAACGCGCGCTGCTGGGTTTCTGGCCTTCGGATTAAAAAAAGCCCTTTTTTTCGTGCCGCCCTACGTTTGTCGGCGACAATATTAAATAAATGCGGTCCCAAAATGCTGCCCTGAGGAACACCAAACAAGGTAGATTTAAATGTGGAGGTGCTATTGTTTGCTGAAACACACTGCGTGCGTGTACTAAGGTATGATTACATTCACTTCAAAGCAACACCACGAGTTCCGCAGAATTCTAATTTTCTCAGCAAAATACCCCGGTTAAGAGAATCAAATGCCTTTGTAAAGTATATAAAAACTCCCAGTACATATCGTTTTTCATCAAGCTTTTTAGAATGAACTCTTTTGATGAAGTAGGAGAAGCTCGATGGAATGGAATGGAATGGAAAACTTTATTGGTTCTTAAGATATTAGCGAGTTGAGGACGAAGTCTTCATTCTTGATAACTTTGGGTTCTCTTCAGCCTTGGGTGGGCCCCTAGTCCAGGGCACCACTGAGTCGGGCCACCTCGCTTGCGTGTGCTATGAGGGCCCTTTGGACCCCTAGCTCGCAGCTGGTGAGCCGGCTCTCCCATTGCTCCGCACTTGGTGTTGTATGTTTGTGGAATTTCTTGTTTCTCTCGCATTCCCATGTGATGTGATACAGTGTTGGCCTTCCTCCGCACCACGGGCATACGGCGCAATATTGTGTGGGGAACATCGTGCTTAGTATGTAAAGATTTGGAAAGGAACCCGTCTGCAGTCTACGCCATCCTGCGGTTTCCTCCTTCGTCAACGCTTTGTGTGGTGGGGGTATTGGAATCTTAGCCCTCTATATAGGTTTAGCAGCTCTGAATAACTGTCCCCGCAAGTAATCTGAGGCTCTCCCGGGGGGATTGAGGTGCCCGCTCGGATGGTTAAGCCTCGAGCTAAGCTGTCCGCCCCTTCATTGCCCTGAATCCCTGCGTGGCTTGGTATGCAAATTATGTTGTGTGTAGGTTGTCTTTCATAGAGCGGGGCTCTACTAAGGATCTTGAGTGCCGTGCTGCTTATTCTACCCCTGATATAGTTTCGGCACGCCTCTTGTGAGTCTGTTAGGATGTTGAGGGATTTTCCTATCCTGTATCCTTCCTCTGCTGCCAGTGCAACAGCTATTTCCTCTGCTTCGGTTATGTCTGATACCGCTGCCGTGAGACTCGTAATTAGTTTGCTTTGATTATTAGCAACTACCGCTACTGCGTGTTTCCTGTGTTCTTTTGGAAAGATGGAAGCATCTGTGCAGACTGTGTTGTCTCTCTGCCCCATCGTTTTTTCGTAGAATTCTGCCCTAGCCTGTCTCCTGCTGGTATGGAGATTGGGGTCCATATTGCGGGGGACAGGTTGTATGCGTAGTTTCTTCCTTAGCAGGTGCGGTATTATTGCCCTACTACTTTGCGGTTTTTCTATTTCCCAACACAGCTTTGTCAGGAGCGCCCTTCCTGTTGTTGTGTTACTAAGCCTTCGCGCTTGTGCCTTGAGCTGGCATTCTTTTAGTTCTTCAAACGTGTTGCTGATTCCCAGTTGCATCAGCTTGTCATTTGATGTGTTTCTTGGGAGATGATGGGCTGTTTTCTATGCCTTCCGAAGGATTGCTTCGGCTTGTTCTCTTTCAGATTTGATGGTTACATGGTACGGCAGGGAGTATGTGACCCGGCTGACCACCAGGCTGTTGACCAGCCTGAGGGTATCTTCCTCTTTCATGCCGTATCGCTTGTGCGCAACTCTGCTGATCATGCGGCCCACTTGTCCCGCTGCTCTTCTCAGCAGGCAGATGGTGTGGCTGCACCTCCGGCTGCCCTGCAGCCACATGCCGAGGATCCTGATCATTTTCTGTTCCGGAATGTTTCCGATTTAGTTTTTGGCGCTTCCAGCGCTTGGTTAGGCCCCGTCGTGCCTCCCATAGTCTGAGGAGTCGCTTGTCCACTTCTGGCGCATGTTCTGTTCGATCTACCTCTTTGGTGTAGAGGTCCCTGATTTGCTTGAGTTGTTGGCTTCATTCTTCTACTGAAGCTATATACCCTTTTAGCTGTTTGCAGTGGATTCGGAAGGCGTCCCAGCCCGGTGGAAAGATGTTTCCTAAAACCGTATTGACAGTCAGCCAGGATCTTATGTTTATCTGTAAAGAAAACCAGACGTGAATGGATAGCGTTTTCAAGTACTTTAGAAAGTATTGGTAATATAGAAATTGGTCTGTAATTAGCAAAATTATGTTGTTAACCTTATGTGTATAACACAAACCTTTGCGCACTAAAGCTGTCCTGGAAATACTCCACTTGACAGACAAAGATTGAAAGTATGGGGAAGAGGGACAGCAATAATGTCAGCAATGAATTTCATCGGGCGGATTTGAATGCAAAAGATATCACTGGAGGTAGCATTTCTTAATTTCATGATAATAGAGGAAACTTCCGTTTCTGAAACTGGACCCAAATAAATTGTCTCAAGACAACTGTCAGTCAAGTATTGGGTGCAGTCTCCTGATGGTAGAGGAAACTTCAAGCTTACTAGATAATCGTTGAAAACATTAGCTAGATCAGTTCCTGAAATCGTAGTGCCATTCACAACCATTGCACGAATTCCTTTTGACGCCTGCACGGTTTGAAATATTGAGTTTAGTTGTTTTTATGTCACGGCCGCGTTTTTGAATGATCCTAAAGAAGATTATCGAAATAGCTATCTCTGGCCTGTTTAAGTTCCTTGTTTAATTTATTACGATACTTCTTAAAGTATTTAAGCAGTTCGGGATCCCGTTGCTTTAGAAAATCTTGGTACATTGTATACTTTGTTTTTATTTTGCTAAGTAAATCTCTAGTAATCCATGGTTTTCTGATCTTTTTCGATTTGGAAGAATTCAGAAATGGAAAGCTAGATTCGTAAGTGGTTCTTAACAGGTTAAAAGAGTTCTCAAAAGACCTGTTTGCATCAGAGGAAGAAAGCGCATTCTCCCAAGATACAGTTAATATTTTTTGGCGAAAATTTACCAAGTTTCTGGATGAAATATTTCTTGATGGGATCGGAAGGTTAGTCTCTTTTTCATGATGTGAAATGACTACATATACAGGTATGTGATCGCTAAGATGCAAGCTACGACTCCAGATGCAAATTTTTTTTTATGGAGGAGCTCAGGAGGAAGAAATCTAATAGTCAAATTGCCCATTGGGCGAATTGGTGGGACATGATTCGAAATGACCAGAGCGGAAACAGACGGGGACACGAGAAGAAAAAACACTGACGACAGGACGGGCGCTGACTAACAACTCTTTATTTCCGGGGAAAACCCAACACAATATACGCCTAGAACAACGTGACAGTCAGGGGGCAAAAGATTACTACCAAATCCACAGTTATTAAAGGTTAGCCAACACATGTATGAACAAGAAGGAAAAAAGCCCAAAAATGAAAAAGGGCGTGAAACTTTATGAAGTGAACATATCGAAAAGCACTTTAACGAGCAAAAAAAAACAAAGAAAACACGCGCCAAACAACATCGTGGCCAAAGGACGTTGTCAAACACACTTCAACAGCAACAACGAGCGAGCCTAAAAGGGTTCAAGCAAGCGAAGCAAAAGCAGAGTCAGAAATCTAAAATCACATAAAACGTCATACAACCGTACGGATGCCCCAAAAAGCTAAAAACAAACGAATACAAGCTAAACTGGAACAAAAAACTTGTCAACGCTAAGAAGATAAGAGGCAAAAGCAGTCTACATGTAAAACACAATTTGGACGATTAAAACTTACGAGTCACACCAAAAGCCTGAGGAGAAGAATGCGCACTGGCTAACATAAGAAAACTTCATGAGCAAACTTGAAGTGGCAGGCGAACATGCACAATCAGGAATCTTTAGGCATGGTCAAAGAAGCGCATTTCTTTCTCCTTCAGTGAAATTGAAGGCGTGCTTACGCAACTGTCCCCTGCCTTAGCAATAAAGTAGGCCTCAATGACCTCCGATCTGTTTTGTTTTTTGATGTTGCTAAGAACCTTGTATCCTCTAATATAGGTTTACACTTGTGGCGAGGTTGGTTGCAGTAGTCTGCTAGATTACCCCAGACCCTCTCTCTACGTTGAAGAAGTGCTCCCTGGCCCTGACATGAAATCACCTTCCCGTCTGGCCCATCTACACACTACCGCACGTTAGGGGTATCTGACAGACAACCCCAGTCCGGCAGGGTGTGTACCGTTCCCCGTGTCTCGTAGTGCAGGTCGCCTGTCTTGCCCTGTTGTTCAAGACGCATATCTTCGAAAGCTTGCACGGTGCGGAAAAGACGGCCTGGACGTTGTGCCGTCCGGCTATCTTTCTTACGTTGTGGGACATCTTGTGAAGGTACGGTATGATCGCAACGCGTTTCTTCTCTCGCTCCTTCCTAGCCTGGCTCCCCTCCTTTAACTTCTTAAGCATAGCCGCACATATATTAGTTACTAATGAAGGCATGTACACGGCAGAGTAGAGGCGCTGTACCTGGTTCTCAAAGCTTGATTTTGCCATATGCATATGCTTTAGTCAAGAGCGGTGTGCATGCGGCAAAATCAAGCTTTGAGAACCAGGTACAGCGCCTCTACCCTGCCGCGCTGGTCATTTTGAACCAAATCTATTAGTGTCGAAGACATACTACCAATTCTAGTTGTACAAGAAATAACGATGTTTAGGCCACAGCTCCCGTATAACCATATCATTTATTTTGACTCACCAGTATTAGAAATCCAGTCAATGTAAAAGACCCCGCCACAAATTATGTTAAGCTGGTTAGTTATGCTGTATTGAAACAGAGTTCCTACCCATGCCCAGAATGTAGTGTGGTCACCATTAGGCGGTCGGTACACAATGAAAAGATATGGCTGCACATTGCTATTGTCAACAATTCGCATTCACATTTCGTAGAGGTAAAATCAGGCAAGAAGTCACATCCAAGATTTTCTTTCGCCAACAAGGTAACACTGCCACCACGGCGTAAAGAGCGATTCAGGTAGAACACATCATATCCGGATATTGAAAAAACATTGTCATCGCACAGTATACCAGGTTTCTGGGAGCGTAATGGCATCAAAAAAAAAGCCAGTACTATAAGAAAATTAATCTAAATACTGATGTTTATTTCTGGCAGACATCATATTCAAATGAAAAACCTTTAAACCTCTGAGAAACCTATTACCAAGATGCGACTTTAGTTTGTCAGGAGTAATATGCATAAAGAGGTCGCGACACTTGTAGAAACACTTAAGCAAGCGGCATCAAATGATTTTTAGACTTGATAGCAATGGCAGTGTCACCTTCTTTCGGTCTGACGACAACTTTGTCGCCACTCTGCCAAACAAAGTGATAGTTCTTGACACGTGCCCATTGCTTTGCCTCCCAAAGAAGTGCTCGGGTCTGTTCAGTCAGATTTTTTTGGATTTACATATTTCTAACTTCACATGCACCCTTCAGTTTCTTTCGATTTTTGAACCAGTCATCACGAACAGCTTGCCGAGCGAAGCGAACAATGATTTCAGGCGTCTTATCACAGTTGCATAGCAACCGGTGAATTGCTGTGACGTCACTTGTCGTAAGCTGCGGAAGCTCAAGGGAAGCAGCACAGGCGTTCAATTTTACAAGATCTTCATGATTCGTTTTTTGTATGCCGTAAATTTCTAGATTTGTTTCCTGCTATGTCTCTCTAGTTCGCTAATTACTTTCTTGATATCCTCAATCTGTCCATTGCTTTCATTACCCTCAAACTGTTCGATCCGCTTTTTCATATCAACCAGCCTGTTGTTATGTTGGCTAAGCTCAGCCAGTGCTTTGTCCTACTTTTCAGACATCATCTGAACACTTTCTTCCATAGAAACAACGGTGTCTGGGAGGGACTTTTTTGAGATATTGGTAAACTGCCGTTCATAATCTTAGAGAACCTGCCATATAGGCTCCACCCCATTCTTAACCTCCTAATTATTTCCCTCTAATGATCCGGATCAGCTGTCACTACCTGCACTAAGTATACGTATTCTTTTACCACTTCCAGGACCTCGCTTCCACTTATGAACTGCTTTTCCCTTGCTTAACTGTTGAACATTAGTTTGGTTTTATGCATGTTTCTGCAGACCCACCATTCTGCTCTGCCTGTCTAAATCATTAAAGATGCACTGCAGTTCATCCCCTGAGTGACTCAGCAAGGCAATGTCATCAGCGAATCGCAGATTAGTTAGGGATTCTCCATTAACTCTTATCCCCAACTGTTCCCAATTCAGGCCAAGGAGCACCTCCTGCAAACATGCGGTGAAAGGCATTGGCGGTATTGTGTGTCCCTGCCTGGCACCGTTCCTTATTGAAATTTTATTGCTGACTTTATGAAGGGCTCTAGTCGCTGTGCAGTCGTTTAGATATCATCCAGTATTTTCACATAAGACTCTTCTACACTCAGACTCCGCAATGCCTGCGTGACTGCTGAGGTTTCCACCGAGTCAAATGCTTTCTCGTAATCAATGAAGGCTATCTATAGGGGTTGGTTATTCTCTGCGCATTTCTCTGTCACCTGATTGATAGTGTGAATACGATCTAATGTGGAATATTCTTTACGAAGGCCTGCCTAATCATTCGGTTGATTGAAGTCCAAGGTTGTCATGGTTCGATTTGCGATTACCTTAGTAAATACCTCGTAGGCAACGGACAGTAAGTTGATCGCTCTCTGATTTTTCCAGTGCAATTGGCGTCTCCCTTCTATTGAATTAACATATTTTTTGTGTTCCTCCAAGCTTCAGGTACGATCGATGTCATAAGGCATTGCGTATACAGGGTGGCTAGGTTTTCTAGCATAATCTCCCCTCCATCCTTCAACAGATCTGCTGTTACCTGATATTCACCAGCCGCGTTCCCCCTTTGCATTTCTCTTAATACCGCATTTACACGGGCGACCTTAACTACAGTTAAGGTAACTACAGTTCCTCGTAACTATAGTTAGCCGCGCTCACACGGCAGACGAAACTGCAGTTACGCCTCCTAACCATAGTTACCCAAACCGAGCTTGCCGACCTCCGCTTGCTACATTAACCGACAAGACGGCAGCGCCCGTGGCAGCAACAACATCGAACGACTCGTCCTCCCAGAGCTGTGTCATCTGGCCTGATTCAACAACCGCGGCCCTGATACGCATATCATACGGTAAAACGCACAGCGCTCGGATATATGCTGCGATCGTAGCGGAACTGAATACCGGGCTGCCACCGGGAGAAGTCCCTTACACCAGCAAACAAGTGAAGCTGAAAATGGAAAACCTCAACAAAAAATACCGGTAAGTGCGACCTTTACTGAACGATGCTCGTGCCATCGGGTTCTTGGCGCTGTTTTCATAGTGCAGCTGAACTGCTTACGTGAGCCTCGCATGTGCGAGAGTAGCATGTGTTTTCGCTGGAGCAACGCGTCGATTCTCTTCGCCGTCGTCGCACCGTTCTGGAGTGTCGAAGACGATCTTGAGAATGCATTGTTGAAGTAGTAAGGACTCGAGAGTTATGACCCCAGGCAGGAGCAGCATACGCACCACTTAGAATCTTCGCTCGTGCACGCGTGCACGGGGCTGCATGCAAACTTCGTCTTCCTCGTTACACACGTGTTGTTCGCCGTTTTTCTTTGCAAATTGCGAGCTGCAGCGCTGACAGCATTGCTGTACGCGTCACTATTTCTGACCACCTGCTAGAGAAACAATGTAGTTAATTGAATTTCTAGATTTATTACATATTTCTTTACCAGGCTTCACTGTGTACTAGCAGAATTTGTGAAGTATACACAGTGCAGCCTGGGAAAGATATATGAAAGAAATAAATCTATAAATTTACCAAGTAAGATATTGCTAGAATGACAATAGTTGAACCATAATGCACAGTCGTGTCTTCAATTGCAAAGCTGCAACAAGCAGGATTTAGTTTAGCCACATTTCAAATGTAAATTGCATTCATTAATTTCACTAGTACCTGTGCATATGCATTAGACACTTATCTATTAAATCTTAGTCTTGCATTAAGAATGTGTAGAGTGAAGCTTAATCCACTGAGATAAATGCTGTGATCACAACCTTGAAATGTTTTTTAGCAACACATTTAATAGCTCACATCATTTTTATTTGTCCAGACAGCTGAGACGGACAGGCACTTCAACTGGATCTCCTGGTGTCCCATGGATCTTCTACTGACAGTTCCACAGTTTCCTCGGCTGCCTTCCCATCAACGATGATGGGCGAGTCGAGGAAAATTTAGAGGTAATTTGTGATTTATAACATTGCATGTTATCTGTCGTTCAAATCACTTCGGAATTCTAGTTCTGATCATTTCTCAGTGCGGACCTTATACTAGAAAGATGACTGACGCCAACGAGATTAATTTTTGAAAAACACCAAACCCTGCACGAGAGAACACCCCTCAGCGTCGACAAGGTATGCCGCCTTTTTGATTTCTGCCTTCGCAGTACTTATTTCACCTATAAAGGAGAATTTTTAAAGAAAACAACCAGAACTGCCATGGGGGCGTCGATATCGGTCACAATGGCTAATTTAACCATGGAAGACATCGAAAGCCGGGCGCTTACCACCTTCAATCCCAAGCCAAAGTTGTTCCGTCGTTATATAGACGACTGCTTTTGTGTGGTGAAAACGTCAGAAATAGAAAACCTCTTAATGCATCTAAATTCAACTGAACCGGCCATACAATTTACAGTTCAACGTGAACAGCAGGGCAGTCTGCCTTTTCTAGACTTTCTGGTCACAAGGCACGACAGAGGCTTGCGGTTCTCGGTATACAGAAAACCAACCCATACGGGACGGTACCTTCATTTCAATTCGAATCAACCCACTCCCCACAAGGCATCTGTCATTACATCTTTATTGAAGAGAGCCGACACCATATGTTCTTCACATGAAGAAAAAAGAAACGAGAAGAACCGAGTAGTCTCCGATCTCCAAAAAAATGGGTACCCCACTTCATTCATCCCACGCGTCAGCCAAAAACAAAAAATAAAAAACAAAGAGCTCTATTCTTCCAATAAGCAAACGCCAGAACCGGAAATGTGTTTGCATACAATACGCGAAAGGCGTGAGCGAGACGCTGGATCGAATTCTCCGTAAAGAAGGGGTGCTAACAACGCACAAACCGGCTACCACCATTGGACGCTTCCTTCCCCGCCCGAAAGACCGTCGCCCAAAAGGAAGGGCCCAAGGGGTTGTACACAAGATTCACTGCTCAGCCTGCCCGGCCTCGTACGTGGAGGAAACGAAGAACTTCGCTGAAAGAATGAGGCAACGCAAAGCGGACGTCCGACAAATGAACCGTCAGCGCAGCGCGGTGGCCAAACACTGCGAGGAATGTGACCACCGAATTGACTTTGATGGCACTATTGTACTTGAGACCGAAGGTAACCAGCGCAGGAGGCTTCTGCTGGAGTCGTGGCACATACAACAGACATGAAGCAATGTTAATCGCTCCCTAGGGACACTTCCTTCGTCTTACATCCATGGTTTACGGCCAATAACCCGGAGGTATTCATCACGAGGGCTTAAAAAGCAAAGCTGCTCCTCGCCCGTAGTCACTCCGTGAAGAAGGGACCAAGCCGGTCCCTAAACGTCGTGTTTTTCAAAAATTAACCTGGTTGGCGTCAGTCATCTTTGCACTAAATTAATTTCCCAACCAGACAAACTTCTGTCAAATGTTTTCTTTTGGGAACTTATACTCATAAAATGCTGGCCAACAATAGATGATAAAGAAGAGACTCAAGCAGTTGTGTAAACCACTCCCACAAACATGGGCACTGGCCTCCACGTCTACATTTTTGCCTGTCACCGATCTCCCCGGAGAACACTCGGACCGAAAGAATGGACTAGGCGACAGGTGTACCCACAGAGACGCACATTTAATACACCCTACGTGACACACACACTAGAACACAAAACTAACAAAACACAAAACACAAGCGCTATAAATACACACGACCCGAGAACACTGCTACCAGCGTCTACTACTAGCTTTCTACTGTTAGTGGCCGGTGTTCGTGCTCACGGTTGGTTCGGTGCGGCGGCACCGTTGTATGAATCCAGTAGCCGGCGTCGAGGTGGCGCTCGACGCGCTTGGGCTCGCGTCGCTGGCGGCGTCGCTGGCTGCGTCGTACAAGCTCCCTGTCCAAGCGCCCGTGGAGGTGATGCCGGTGTCGTTGGCGTGGGGGCACCATCCGGACGGCTGGCAACAGCGCTGGAGACACCCCTGGCCGTAGCAGGTGGTAGCGTCCTCTGTTGTCTCCCCGGAACGGGCTCAGGCACGGCAGGAAGTCCACGATGCGATGTCGTAGAACGCGAGCTAACCGGAGCAGCAGCCGGCGTCGCTCTCTTCCAGCCGATGTGTCCCTGACCCACCGGAACCTCCGCTTCTATGCTGTTCCCCCCGTGCCTCGCTCTCCCTCGCCCTTTTATAGCCTTGGCGTTAGTCCACGTAAGCCTTGTCGTCGTCTTCTCTTCTGCACCAATCATCTCTCTCAACCTCACCGAATGCTTCTCCACCAATCATCTCCCTCCACCTCACCGAATGCTTCTTCTTGCTCTCCTTTATTCTTCGGTTAATTCCCGTCGTCTTCTTCACACCTTCTTCCTTTAAAATTTAATTTAGGCTCCTTAATATATGTGACAAACCCTCATAACCTTGCATAGAAAAGGAACCAGCGAAAATAGACGCAAGACAAGAACAAAGGAGGCACACACCACAACGCTGGACTTACAACTGATTTATTGCGATGAAGAATCGCTCATTTTAAAGGAATTTCCTGCCTGCGCACCCACCCTCCAGACAATACACTTCGCGCACTACATGATGACATGCATACTATAACGATAAAAACTTGTACTCCTTTTCAGTGATAATCACAGACGGCTCGCTGACGCATTTCTGCTTATTCTTTCTGATCATGAATGCCTCCAATAGCTCACGCTCACGTTTAGATTTCCCCCGCCCGATAATGCTGGCAATGTGAAAACTAGGAGAACATTTGCAGTCCTTTACATGTAAGGCTAGATTGCTGCCTGTGCCTGTGCCCAAAGTTGTGCGATGTTGCCTCAGGCGCTCATTAAAGCATGCTCCAGTTTGGCCTATGTAGATTTTCCCGCATGACAATGGGATTGAATACACCACGTCATGCGGGAAAATCTACATAGGCCAAACTGGAGCATGCTGGAATGAGCGCCTGAGGCAACATCGCACAACTTTGGGCACAGGCACAGGCAGCAATCTAGCCTTACATGTAAAGGACTGCAAATGTTCTCCTAGTTTTCACATTGCCAGCATTATCGGGCGGGGGAAATCTAAATGTGAGCGTGAGCTATTGGAGGCATTCATGATCAGAAAGAATAAGCAGAAATGCGTCAGCGAGCCGTCTGTGATTATCACTGAAAAGGAGTACAAGTTTTTATCGTTATAGTATGCATGTCATCATGTGGTGCGCGAAGTGTATTGTCTGGAGGGTGGGTGCGCAGGCAGGAAATTCCTTTAAAATGAGCGATTCTTCATCGCAATAAATCAGTTGTAAGTCCAGCGTTGTGGTGTGTGCCTCCTTTGTTCTTGTCTTGCGTCTATTTTCGCTGGTTCCTTTCCTATGCAATATGAACCAACTAGCCCAGCAGTTTGCACTCCTGACCTCATAACCTTCACTCGAGTAGGGAGTATGCATCATGGGCACGCAATGGTAGCCATTTAAAGTGAGCCGAACCCAGAAAAGGCTTCAGAGCGCACCTCACATTTTGCCGGTCTTATGTTCAACCTGTCTTGCTGAATTCTATCAAATAGCTTTTCCGGCGTAATTACATGCTCTTCCCACGTATCTGTTGCCAATAGGACGTCGTCAATACAGTGTTCTAAATGCTGGAGCCCATCCAAAACCTTCCTCATCAGCTTCGTGAATATTGTAGATGCTGTCTTCAAACCAAAAGGCATGAATTTAAACTAGAATAAACCCGCCGAGCACGAGAACGCAGTCTTCTCTTCAGACGAATCTTCCATTGGTATTTGCCAATACCCTTTAGCTAAGTCAAACTTAGAAAAAAAACTTTTGTGAGCCACCTTAACGAACACCACGTCCGCTCTTGGTATGGGTTCTGCAGCAGGTACTATGATGTCATTTAGCCGACGAAAATCTACACGCAGTCGGTTAGTACCGTCGGGTTTTTGACAACACGAGAGCGGCAGTGTATGCTGACCACGGCCTCTCATTCACGCCAAGCTCCAAGATATCCCGCACCTCATTTTCAATTGATTCTTGAACTGCTAAAGGTAGTGGGTATTGCTTCAAGCTGATTGTCTATCTGCACAGAGATCTGGTCTGCAACATATGACATTCGTTTTTCCCGGCACATCCGAAAACACATCTCCTTTGCTTTGGAGTAGGGCCTTTATCTGTGATCTTCGGTCTTCATTCAAATTGGGGTTTATTAATAACTTATCCCATCCTAGAGTTTTCTTCCCATTGCACGTGGGCACCTCGACAACATCAGCTGTCACCTCGGCTACTACCGAGCATGCAACCTTGGGGGTGCACTGTACGGGAACTCTTTCTTCGTACTTTTTCAACATGTTTGCATGGAAAAGCTTCTTGGTGTTATTTCTCAATAACTCATAATCCATGTCATTTTTCTTCTGTGCCACAAGGTAAGGTCCCTTCCACTGCATCAGTAACTTGCGATCCGTGGGTAGCAAGGTGTGAACCTTGTCGCCCGGATTCAGATTCCTGTGAATGGCTTTCTTGTCATAGTACCCCTTATAGCGTTCGCGCGCCCTTTCCAGGCCTTGATGTGCAAGCCTGCATGTTTCTTCCACCTTGTCCCGCAACTTAAGAACGTATTTGTATGTTGTATTGAGATCTGATGCAATCTCCTTATCAGCCCGCAGCTCATTGAATATTGTGGCTGGCGTCGCTGGCGGCGTTCGACGCGCTTGGGCTGGCGTCGCTGGCTGCGTCGTACAAGCTCCAGGTCCAAGCGCCCGTAGAGGTGATGCCGGGGTCGATGGCGTGGGGGCACCACCCGGATGGGTTGCAACAGCGCTAGAGACACCCCTGGCCGTAGCAGGTGGTAGCGTCCTCTGTTGACTGCCCGGAACGGGCTCAGGCACGGCAGGAAGTCCACGATGCGATGTCGTAGAACGCGAGCTCACCGGAGCAGCAGCCGGCGTCGCTCTCTTCCAGCCGATGTGTCCCTGACCCGCCGGAGCCTCTGCTTCTCTGCTGCCCCCCCCCCCCGGGCCTCACTCGCCCTTTTATAGCCTCGGTGTTAGTCCACGTATGCCTTGTCGTCGTCTTCTTCTCTTCTCCACCAATTATCTCTCTCCACCTCACCGAATGCTTCTCCACCATCTTGAACAAACAGCGCGAACAAAGACGAGCACGAAAGACAAGAAAGCGAACGACACGGCGCTGACTAACAACTGAGGGTTTATTGCTGATCACACAAGTATAAATACATGGATGTCGGCAATGAGGGAAAGGTTTACAAAGTGCAAAAAACCAAAAACAAAACGTAAATGTGACAACAGCAACATAAGCACGCTAGAAATCAGCAGAGATTATCAACCCCCAGGAGTGACAGCTCTTTTTGCAGAAGTGTTAGCGAAGGGGTACTTATACATGCATTTCCCTGCTTGAATATGTTGTATGCCTCGGTAATTTCCCTCGCAGTTTTTTCCCGATTTTTGGCAATGACCTTGGTTTCATGATATAGCGGTACGCACTGTTTTTTCTCTTTCTTTGCCCATTCACAATCCCGGCAATGAATGCCGAGATGACCTGAAACTACTTTTGACACTTTATAGCTGTGTTCGCTCAGCCTTTTATTTATGCAACGCCCCGTCTGTCCAACGTACTGCCCTCCACAAGGCAGAGGGATGTTATAAACAACCCCCTTATCACAAGGAACGAAGCGTGACCGGTGCTTAGTTGTGCACTTCGCCACTTTTCCTTTGAAACTCATTAACAGATCGGCACAAACCGGCCAGACGATCAGGCGCGGAAAACACATCAACACCTGCTTTTTTCCCCACTTTTTTCAGGGAGTGTGAAATTCCATGTAGATATGTTGGACAGACGGGACGTTGCATAAATAAAAGGCTGAGCGAACACAGCTATAAAGTGTCAAAAGTAGTTTCAGGTCATCTCGGCATTCATTGCCGGGATTGTGAATGGGCAAAGAAAGAGAAAAAACAGTGCGTACCGCAATATCATGAAACCAAGGTCATTGCCAAAAATCGGGAAAAAACTGCGAGGGAAATTATCGAGGCATACAACATATTCAAGCAGGGAAATGCATGTATAAGTACCCCTTCGCTAACACTTCTGCAAAAAGAGCTGTCACTCCTGGGGGTTGATAATCTCTGCTGATTTCTAGCGTGCTTATGTTGCTGTTGTCACATTTACGTTTTGTTTTTGGTTTTTTGCACTTTGTAAACCTTTCCCTCATTGCCGACATCCATGTATTTATACTTGTGTGATCAGCAATAAACCCTCAGTTGTTAGTCAGCGCCGTGTCGTTCGCTTTCTTGTCTTTTGTGCTCGTCTTTGTTCGCGCTGTTTGTTCAAGATGCTTAACCAACTAGCCCGCCAAAACGTGTTAACGCAACTTCTCCACCAATCATCTCCCTCCACCTCACCGAATGCTTCTTCTTGCTCTTCTTCATTCTTCGGTTAATTCGTGTCGTCTTCTTCACACCTTCCTTTAAAATTTAATTTAGGCTCCTTAATATATGTGACAAACCCTCATAACCTTCACCCGAGTAGGGAGTATGCATGATGGGCACGCAATAGTAGCCATTTAAAGTGAGCCGAACCCAGCGTCTGCTCCTTAGATAATGTGTGTGTAGCTCTGTTCAGGGCTGTTCCCTCTTGGTAGAGGTGTTGTTCTTAGATGCTCTTGAGTTTCCCACGGACTGGGTTCTAGCTCAAGGCAAGGTGCTTGGCCAGGGCGTTCCCGATGGCCATACCTGACGTCTCTTCTCGGTTGCTTGTGCACACCGGCTGAGGCCGCCTTTCATCAGCGCTCTGAACCACACAAAACCAGCTTGAGTCACAATAGTCACTGAGCTGCTCACAAATGTTGTGCAGCACACAAGCAGCATGGATCACATAACTGACATTACGGATGTCACACTCCAGGCTCTTCAGCATCATTCTAAAGTGTGCCTTGACACGTCCAAAAGCATTTTCAACAACACATCCGGCTCTCTGCAGCCGGTATTTAAAGGTCTGTGAGGGGACCCAGAGGCACCTTGAAGGGGAACAGCTTCATCAGGTGCGTCTGCAAAGGAAAGCTTGATCACAAAGAAGAATTGTGCCAGCTTCCACACCTTCAACGAGTTTTGTTTTTTTCCGGAACAGCTCACTAGCCAGAGTTGCTGGCAGGCGACACTTCTGAAACAGTGCCGCGTCATTGTCCCTACCAGGGCTCCCTACATTTGTGCATAGGAACCTGTATGGGTGGTCGACGACAGCAAGTAGAATGACACTGTACCACCCATTATATTAGTATTAGTCAGCAGCTTCTTGCTTTGGGGGGCATACCTCAATATGACAGCCATCCACTGCACCGACACCTTGAGAGAAACCACGGACTGTTGTGAATTTACACATGTGCTAGTGAAGCTCAGCTGGTGTTAGGAAACGCACAAATCGTGCTTCCAACTACTCCACTACCACACAGCAAAATTTGTGAAATATGAAATTAACGCAGTCACTGCTGTGAATTTACACATGTGCTCCTGAAGCTCAGCTGGAGTTGGGAAATGCACAAATCGTGCTTCCAACTACCCCACTACCACGCCGCAAACTTCGTGCAATATTAAACTAACTGACGCAGTGCTCACGCCAAACAAGTTGGCAGCAGTCCGCTCATCTGCTGATGTTGCGAGGCGGTACAAGCCGATCGCCACGCGTTTCTCCTGCGGAATAGCTCTCCGCATGTTGGTATCTTGCCGGCTCATGCTTCCACAAACAGCCACCATGTACCGGAATGTGCCGCGGTTGATCCGAAAGTTTTCTCGGCGTCCGCTGTCCGGAAGGTGCGGAAGCGTAGTCTCGTACCACGTGTCAGGGCGCGGGTACGCCGACAGATTTCGCTCACGGACGGACAGGTGCGCCGCCGCCAACAAAAAGCGCTTCGGCCGCCCCCGGTGTCACTTCCTCCTCTCTTCAAGCATGGCAATTTCCGCGCTCAGCGCCAGCATCTGCAAGCGCAGGTGTTGTAGCGCTGCGTGATACGCCACGAACGCAGCCCAAAATTGAGCGTCGCCCTCGTTCGCGACTGGCCTGCTAAGGGCCAACATAGGCTTGACACACAAGACGTCGGAACGATCTTAACTACGCAAGCACAGCACACACTGTGAAATAAAAGCCACGAAAAATAGACAACGATAGCCGTGAGCAGGCGAGCAGTGATGCGTCGCAGTGAGCAGTCATGGAAAAAAAGGCTAAAGTAGCCAAAGTAGAACGCGCAGTCGGCTACGAAGTCGACTGTGACCATTGTTTAGAACTTCTTTTTAGATTTCGGCTAACGACAGCCACAAGCATAAAGAAAAAAATTTTTAAGCAGGCCTTAGCCTAGAAACAACGTTTTTCCTCTTTTGTGTTCTTTTCAGCGTAGCCATGTTTAATAATACGCCTTAGTGGGCGACGTTTTAACTTCACTGAGGCGAGTATCACATGATCTGTTCGTCGCACTAACCGAGATGGCTAAACTGTGTGTAAGCGCGGCGAACTGCAGTTAACTCTAACCGCGGTTAAACGCCTTAACTGCAGTTAAGCTTAACCACGGTTAGGGCTGCCCGTGTAAAGAAGGTATAAGGGTTTCTTTACTGCCTCTTTCGTTAATGGCGGGATGTTTCATTGCTGTGCGCTACTGCCTCTCTCATTAACGTTCTGATTACATTCGCTGCTTTATAGAATTGGTTAGAAATCTTTAGCTACTTTATCTATGTTCTCCATCTTACCAATGTCATTGTCCTCCTTGTCTCCTAACGCATACATCAGGTTTTTAAATTAGCCGAGTTTTCCCTTCTCCGCTTTAGGCTACTTTCGTTCTTTAGAGCATGCTCGATTCTCTCCATATTAAACTTCCTTATGTCGGCTACCTTGCACTAAATTATTAACTGTGATAGCTCTGCCAGTTCTATTCTGTCTGCGGGGTTACACGCTTTCATGCTTTCGCCTTTCTTAATCAGATTTTTCGCCTTCTGAGATAGAACATTTGAGACAACCCGCCAGCTATACATTTTTAAGCAGTTCCTGAGATAGTTTGCCGGTATCCTGTCGAACTGTCATACCACCTACTTGTAATGCGCACTCCATTACTATAGCTGTGAGATTACCGTTCATTGATTGAACATTATGATTGTCTTCCTGAGTTAGTGCCGAAAAAAGCCTCCGTAAATGCTACCTCAGTGCAAACATTTCTGCCAGATGTTTTTCAAGGTGATCTACACTTTCTTAATTGACACTTTGTTTCTGAAGTAAAATTAATTAACTTTGGGGAATGAAAACAATTCTTCCGAATAGGCCACACGACTCTCAATAGCTCCAGTGTGTTTCACTGGGCTAGGACACGTCGTCGCTTGGTTACCTTCAGCTGAGATTTCTGGTATGCTTCATTAACGATTATAGGGTCAATACGTAAGCATTTCTGCATAAAAATAAAGGCAACTTTTGATTTGCGTGATGACAAATCTTCATATTCAACGTAACTGCTCGAGAATCATAAACATGAAAGATGCAAATTATTTTCGCTGGACGGCCGGTATTCATGAAACGTTTAATTTGTCCTCTTATTTGCAAGCGCATCTTTAGACATCGCGCGGTTTATATGCCGGTATTATTACTCCTTGCTTAATTACGCTTTTAAAACAATGTACATCAAGGAGTAAAGCTAAGAATTATATTATTTGCTTTCAAATCACTAGGCTGGCAACGCCCATAGGACCCCATGTATGCCCCGAGAACGAAGCAGGGTGAAGCTCCAATAACATGCAATGCGTACCGGAAAATGTTGGCTCACTTCCTGCAGATACAAGAGGGGGGTATTTGGTTATTACACTTTTCAGTAAGGTCATAGCTCGACGCAGTTTATCACACGAAAAAGAGAAAGCTTACATTTCATCAATAAGATAGCCAGATGACGCAGGATTAGCGAGATTCGTGCTACTGCAGTGCTTGCGACCACCGCATGCATGCCGCAGTGTGTCTCGCTGTAGTGAATTCACTTTCGAGTGTGCACGAACACTCGAACAATTTTCATGAGCATTTCATGCGCCGTCTGACCTGGGGGTGGGAGTTGACGCTTGTCGTGATGTTCCGCTGACTGCAGGCAGCCGTCACTATGAGCGTCGGCTGCACCTTGAGTTTCAGGTGGTGCTTCACGCCATTCTCCACCTGCGAAAGCACGATGATTATTTCGCTTCGCTGCGAACAGTTGATGAGTTGATATCTCTGTGAAAACGCATCTGCATTTAGTGCAGCCTGGGTGCTCCGCAGACCCCCTGATGCGATTTCGTCAACGACGCGTGACGATGATCGCAGATGTTTATCCAATAGAGACTTTTACTCGTTTTACAGCCACGAAGTGAGGTTGTGATGGTGTCATTGCCAAATGAAAGTGCGTTAATAAACCGATGCGCGGCCACTTAGAGTTGTGCAGAATAAAGCGGAGCCAATTTCATTGATTTCAAAGGCCTCATGTTATTCTTTGCTGCAGGAGGGCTTGTTGAGCGCCGTATATAACACAAAAAAGCTTTGCTTAACTTCTGCCAAATATATAAATTAAGTCATATAGCAGGTCTAAACGAGAAAGAAAGCTCGGCGCTAACAAAATCTTGTGTGGCCTTTTTATTATCCCAGATAAGTTATCTTCGTTCTCTCGGCAGCTGAGGCAAGCCTTGTGAGTCGCCTGGAATGCAACGTCAGGAACTGTCCTAGGCATTAAGTAATGCAAGGAGAACAAAGATGTAGCGCGCTCTTGCGTGTGAACAAGTTGTAATAAGCTGCAAGTTGCAATTTACAAGCTACATTTAACTTCCAAGTGATGCACCCCGAAAGCAAAGCGCCAACCATGCCACCACAATATGAGCATTCCGTTCTGCATAGAAAGAACATGACTTCCAGGCCGCCTCACATCTGCAAATTTTTCTGGTACGCGCCTCATTATATTCTGCCTTTTTCTTGTCATTCTTGCTGTTCACTTTGTTGGCCGTTTCTTGACGTGGTGCGTTTTTTTTTCAATGAAATAATTTTGTTCTGAAGTATTCTTTACCCTTTTAGCGTTTCCCTTTTGACATAACGTACAACTCGTCATCTTGCTTCAGTACAAGTGATAAATAGAAGTACTGGCTGTTCGGCAAGTTGTTTCGTAGAAAATTTGAATGGCGCAAAGGAACAAACATCCGAATACAAGGAGACAAAAAGAGCGCTTAGCTGTCTCCCTGTGTTTGTTCTTTTGCACCATTCAAATTTATTACAATTGATAAGACTACAATTTCATGAACGGGACATATCGACACTTGCGCTGTCAAATGTATTTGCTGGTGTTCTTTTTTGTCGTCGTTGTTGCTTACGCGCATGTGTGCCCGTCTCTATAGTGACAATTTTCAAAGAGTAAAATTCAGTTTACTTAACAAAGCACGTTGTGGGGCTAGTTGGTGAAGCATAGTTTCTCGAAGTTCTTTATAGCGCTACAAAAAACAAGGACACAGGAAGAAGAACAGCGCCCATCCTGTGTACTTCTTCCTGTGTCCTTGTTTTTTGTACCGCTATAAAGAACTTCGAGAAACTAAAATTCAGTTGTTTCGAGCACCCTCCTGTCTACACCTTTCTTTGAAAACATCCCCTTCTCATCGCAATCAGCCTGACTACGCCCAATCCTGTCCTGTGCCAGCTGCGGCCACCCAATTCCAGCAAAATTATTAATCTCATCCGCCCACATAACCTTCTGCTTCCCCCTGCTACACTTACTTTTTCTTGGAATCCACTCCGGTACCCTTAAGGACCAGCGGTTATCTTGCCATTGCATAACATTCCCTGCCCAAGCCCATTTCTTCCCCTTTGTTTCGACTAGGACGTCATTAACCCGCCTTTGTTCCCGTACCCGCTCTGCCCTCTTCCTGTGTCAACTTTACGCATATTTTCTTTTCCGCAGATTTCTGCATGGTTCTTAAGTGGACCTACCACGCGACAAATTGGCTGATAGAACAAAACAATTTGTCGTATTTTATCGTAATTGATCCGGAGTTCCCGGGTTCGAACCCGACCGCGGCGGCTGCGTTTTTATGGAGGAAAAACGCTAAGGCGCCCGTGTGCTGTGCGATGTCAGTGCACGTTAAAGATACCCAGGTGGTCGAAATTATTCCGGAGCCCTCCACTACGGCACCTCCTCCTTCCTTTCTTCTTTCACTCCCTCCCTTATCCCTTCCCTTACGGCGCGGTTCAGGTGTCCAACGATATATGAGACAGATACTGCGTCATTTCCTTTCCCCAAAAGCCAATTATTACAATTGTCGATTGATATGTATGTCTGAATGCAGGTTTCTGTAAGTATAATAATACGACCTTTAGAATTGTCGACGGATATGTCTGTCTGAAACCAAAGTTTTTGCCAGTATACGATCTTAAAAATTGTTGACTGAAATTGTCTTCATTCGACATGACAGGCTTTTTGCCTAAAAAAGACGACAGAAGGCGCGCGAACAAACTACTGATTTATTAGGAGGGATGCGCGAGAAAAACCTCGATTATATTGTCGTGCATGGAAATGAGCACGCTTCACTGTGGGTAGCAGGGTTGCGATAATAGCGCACGTGCCTCGAAAGGGTGTTTCTTCCACAGCTCTATTGCCTCTGGGTAGAACGAACAACGAAAGGCATTGGTTCGGGACAAGTACGGTCGAATCTCTTCACTATGATTTAAGCGGGAGCTCAGTCTGGCTGGAGGTTTTAAGTACAAATCTTTACTCATTTTTAGTTCGCCGTCAATTATTTGAAATAATGTTTTTAGTCTCTGCTTCTTGCACCGATCTTCCAATAATTCAAGACCGCAACACTAACATCGCCGAAACTGAGTCTGTCCTTCTATATTTCTAACAAATAAAGCGCGCCGCCCGGCGTTGCGCCTTCTCTATTTTGGCCCACATTACTTTTGATGGGGCGCCCATGCTACTAACGCATATTCTAGGCATGGTCGGATGAGAGAGCTGTAAGCCAGGAGTTTAACATCTCTTGTTGCCGTCCCCAGTGTTGCTATTAAAAAACCCAGTTTCTCTGTGCCGCTGAGCACACTTTTTCTACGTGATTGTGCCATTTTAAATCATGCGAAGTAGAAACACCAAGATATTTGAAACAAGAAACATTAACTCGATTGTAGCCTTGAATATCGTACTGAAAAGAAAAAAAAATATTCTGTTTTGCAGATATATGCGTGTATGTGGTCTTATCAAAGTTAATTCGCATTTCGCACTTATCACACCAACTCCCAAAAGCCTGAAGGTTTCGGTTGAGTTTAATCTGATCCTTTAATGAGCGGGACAATAGGTCCACCAAGGGCGGACTTAGCTAAAAAACATGATTTAGTAAGACTTTCTGACAGGCTAGTTGGTAAATATTCATTTCTGAGGGCTGTGCCCTATTCATTTCAGTGCGCTATTCATTTCATATTCATTTCTGAAGGCTGTATGCACGCAAAAATACATACAAGTTTTCTTTCTTTCCAAGAGCAGTCTCTGAATGGATTGCTCTACCGCAGAACTCTCCGTCGCTTTCCTATCATTCTTGATATCTTCACTGCTGGCTAGTAGCTGCACTGTAACCGCATTTTCAATTGTGTTTTTGCATTGTTTATTTTGTGACCTCTATGTTGTTCGGTACTATTGTACTTGCTTTGCTTTTCCTCTGTATGCATTTGCCTCTCCTGCTTGGACATACAGCATTTCCGCTGTATTCAATAAATAAAATAAATAAAAAGACGTTCACAGGACAAAAAGAGGACAGACGACAAGACTTTCTTGTCGTCTGTCCTCCTTTTTTCCTGTGAACGTTTTTTTTTTTAGCGCACAGCCTTCAGAGATAGCTAAAAAATCAGCCCTCTCATTAGAAGTAATGCCACAGTGCGCAGGGACCCAGTGAAAGCGTGCTTCTCTAATATGTGGTGGAATAAACAACCCAAGGGAATGGCTCATAGGAGTAGCCCTCAATTTTTCGAGCGCTGTCAAGAGGGAAAGGTGGCCTGAATGTATAATAACCTGAGAGATATTGCTGGGAATCCTTATTAAGACGGACTCAATGGCGAGAAAATCAGCGACAAAAATAGGGATATAGTCAGGAGCCCGAAATGAATAACTCCAATTAAGAGCCATTGAGTAAATGCCAATGGTTACCTTTTCATTTTGCTGGGAGGCGTCTGTAAAAACAGCAAAATTGAGTCCATAGATCGCTTTTTCTTCTTCTGCCGGCGGCTCACTTTTCTCCGTAGAATTTACGTGGAGATCCCTCTCGCTAGAATGGGGCTTCGTCTATCTATTCCAATTCTCTCCTCCTTCTGGGCAAGCGCCAAGGGAAATTCCTTGAAACCGGTGTGCGACTTCATTCACGAATATATGATTGGATCAGGTATATTTTACTGCTAGAATGATAATTCACTGCTTTTTCATTTCTGTTTTTTAATCTTCATTTGTAATCTAAATTCGAGTCTAGGCCAAAAAATTAACCTATTACTCCACGCATTGTCCATGAGTGCGCTTGTATCAGCATTGCACCTTGGCCAATCCCCCGCCGTGGGCATGTCCATTAACCGTGAGGTGATCATCGTCATCATCACCAGTGACATCGCTAAGCTCCGAACGCTCCGACCACGACTATTTCTTCTCATCCAATATCTGGAAGGCAAGGCTTCTTCACGACCGCAGGAGCGTTCAAGAATGATTTCTCCTATCTGTGTCTGCGAAATGGCATGTTCGTGAGGAAGAGCTTCGCACCCAACAGGACCGCCTACCTCCTCCTCGTTAAAAATAGCTTAGGAGAAGAAATAATGCATTCTTCGCACGACGAACCAACAGCTGTACATCTCATGCTTATCCACACCCTTCGTCGCATTCAAGATAAACACTACTGGCCCCGATTATCCGTCGACGCAGCAGTGTATGTCAGAACATACCGTGAGTGCCAACGACGAAAGGCGCCACCGATCAGGCCAGCTGGACTTTGGAATCGCATGCCACCACTGAGCAATCTCATTGAACAGATTGAAATGACCTCGGCCCCTTACCGACGTCAACATCGGGCAACAAGAAGACCATCGTAGCGACCGAATACTTGACCTGCTACGCCAAAGTAAAAAGTGTTTTGTCGAGCAGATTTCGAGAACTTCTCACCACGGATTGGGGAACGGCATTTACAGCAGGGCTCAGCCGAGCTATTCTGAACTGCAGCCACACAAGCCACCGGCGAACTACTGCACACCATGCTCAGGCAAACGGTCTCACAGAGTGTCTGAACAAAACTATCGCTCTCATGCTCGCCATGTCAGCACAAGTCCTTACATGGATAAAACATTGCTTGTCATATTGTACCCAGTTCACAAGTACTAATAACTTCCACTTGTTTTTTGCACCACTTACGTCCGGCATTCCACAATGAAGCGTGCTTGGTCCTTTGCTTTTTCTTGTCTATATTAATGATGTGCCTAACTGCATGTCCTGCAAGATTGTTCGTCCATTATTGCGTTATTTACCGTAAAATTACTACAGTCACTGACCATCAGGCGTTCCAAACAGATCTTAATGCATTAAATACTTGATGCTCACACTGGCAAATGAACATAAACTGTACCAAAACTAAGTGCATGTCATTTCCACACTCCTCTTCTCATATTAGAACATCAATCAATATTGATTGCAATATTGTCGAGCTTACTACCACGTACAAATACCAGGAAGTCAGTTTGCAACAGGATCGAACATGGTATCATAACATCAACGTTATTCTTGCATCTGCTGACCGCACATTCAGAACAATCAAACTCAGACTAAAGCAACCGCCTTCCCACTTAGAAAGCTCGCCTGCACTACTTTAATGATACCGAGAATTGAATATGCATCTGCTATCTGGCACCCCAGCCAAGGATACCGTATGCGTAACATCCAATCCCTGCAAATGCCGCACTGTGCGCTTTCTTTATTAGTGCCGAATTCAATACCCTGACACTAAAAATGAAGCACGCTGGCCTAACCCACTTTCATAAACTTTATCATCATCATCGTATGCGTGACTACTTTTCAATCCCCCTCTGTCATATTTCACCGCCCTAAAAACCCTTACAGTGAGACGCCCAGCGGACTATGCGCCCTCATTCATACCCACGACTACAATTGATTTGGAATAACTTGACGTTGCTACCGAAGTTCAAGCTGGAAAATTGCAACAAGTTTTGCCTACTTACAACAGAATGTGACCTATCTGTTGAGTGTTAAATGTGCTTTTCTTTTGAGGGGGGGGGGGGGGGGGTGCATTTGTTTGTGCTCCATATTACCTATGCAATCCTTCTGATCTTCTGATTTTGTTTTCCTTTTTTGTGCGGATTTTGTATTCTGAATCCGAGTTCTTTGTATTTACATGATTTCTTGTAATTTTGTGCTACTTTGGCTTTGTCCCAACTTTGATCTTACTTGTTATGTTGGTGTCTAGGTATTCGGTCGAGCTTCTCTATCTTTTATTTGTTCGTTCTCACGTATTGTTAGGGCAGTGTGTTCTCGTGCGCTATCCGCTATTTAATATCCTCCTCCAGAGGGTCTTTAGGCGTATTTGTATAAACAAGTGAATGTATGTGGACGCCGAACATGGCGCCTGTAATGCCATCCTCCCCTACGTCGTCTTCGCCTACAACACCGCAGTGCTAGAGACAACCCATATGACAACGTTTAGGCTCGTCCATGGTAGGGAGACAACGACCGCGCTAGACACCATGCTGCCGAACGTTTAGGAGAAAGATGGCTGACACAAACCAAGTTAATGTTTGGAAAAAAAAACTTTTTCAAACATTAACTTGGTTGGAGTCAGTCATCTCTCTCCTAAATTACATTTTCCAACCAGACAGACTTCTGTCAAATGTTTTCTTTTGTGCCCAACATTTAGTAAAGCATGTTGGCGGGGCTAGTTGGTTTAGGTTATTGAAACGTGGCAGAAACGTGGAGGCTAACGAAAAGAGATCAGATTAAGTTAAGGACAACGCAGCGAGCCATGGAAAGAAAAATGATAGGTGTAACGTTAAGAGATCGGAAGCGGGCAGAGTGGGTGAGGAAACAAACACGGGTTAATGACATCCTAGTAGAAATCAAGAGAAAGAAATGAGCTTGGGCAGGGCATGTAATGCGAAGGCAAGATAACCGCTGGTCCTTAAGGGTAACGGAGTGGATTCCAAGAGAAAGTAAGCGGAGCAGGAGGCGGCAGAAGGTTAGGTGGGCGGATGAGATTAAGAAGTTTGCAGGCAAAGGGTGGATGCAGCTGGCAAAGGATAGGGTTAATTGGAGAGACATGGGAGAGGCCTTTGCCCTGCAGTGGGTGTAGTAAGGCTGATGATGATGATGATTGAAACTTAGAAAAACACCTTGGCGCAAATAAATTCATATACACGAAAAGAGACGAGGAGACGACGGAGAGGCGCCAACCTCCAACTGTTTATTGCATAAGAAAAACAAATACATTTATAGCCTCAAACGACACCCACCTTTTCACTCCACGTGCCTTGCCAACGCCGCATCTTAGCACACAAGATCGTACTCCGCCGCATTCAATTTAACTGACGTATAACTCACGCACAAGGCTGCCTTTTTCTTCAAGATGCCCAGCGTAACTGAAGAAGACAGCGTCGACGTCGCCGCTACCTTCAGAGCGCAAAAGCAAGGCGATTTACCAGATTACGGATCAAAGATAACAGAGAAACGACGGTAAGTACCATCTACGCCGGCGGAATACAAGCAGAGTGATCGAGTATGAGTGTGGATGCCCATTCGCCGCGGTGGACGTGAAAAGCTTCTGCGCCGCTACTTCGGCCCATACAAGATCATTCGTCGATTTCGAGACGTTGGCTGTGAAGTGCCTTCGACGGAGCGACAGCATCACAGCAACGCCGTTCACAACCAGAAGTCCTGCATGTGGTGCGCCTGACACCGAATTATGGACGCTAACGTACGCTCTGCATTTGCAGTCTGTGTTTTCCTCTTTCATTTGCATTCCTTTCATTTTGTTGTAAAACAACAATCCAATGCTTATTTGACAGGAATGCTGCGCAGCTTAGTACTAATTGTTCGTTCACGCTCAGAGCCGCCGGCTTTATCATTTTGTTTGTGACGCAGGATGCGACCGACGTACTCTTCATTCATCGTAGCCACCCGCAACTGCTTCCATATTTTTTTCAGATTGTTATAGTGCCTTTTGGCTCCTTATCTTGAAAGTTCCTTGCCTGCTTTAAATTGAGCGCGGCCAAGAACTGCAGGCATTCTGTTCGAGGACCGTCGAGCACGCTTGTTGCTTTCGCCGCCGCCGGGTCATTCAGTTCTTTGTGGGCGCAGCTTTGCCCAATAAAAAGTTCTGTTTGGGAGCATTTCGCTGCCTTCCCACTCGCCGGACTGCCGTCAACAATACGGGACAATATGTCTGTTAGAAAGTCGAGCTTCTGTCGGTGTAATTTTACAACCTTTAGGCTTGTTGACCGATACGTTTGTGGTTTATGGGGAGTTTAACGTCCCAAAGGAGACTCAGGCTATGAGGGATCCCTTTCTGGCGTTCTTTATCGTGTGCTTACATAGCACGTTTGTAATTTTTCGCATGCGCTGAAAGAACACGGACAAAGAAGCAACAGACAAGACGAGCGCTACTTCCAAGTGTTTACTTCATGAAACCGCAAGTACTTTATACAGTGCTCAAAGCCTACTATGACATGGCTGACGACTGTACGTGCGCTATCAAAAAAATTGGCAGTGGTTTAGCTCTGGTTAAACCTGGAGTGACGCGATAGCTACAGCTGGCCGAGTGCAACTTGGTCGCCTGACAAACCACGTGACGAACCACATGATCAGCCACGTGACAGCGTGGCGTCGCAGTCACAGGGTTCGGCGCCGCCACGCTGAAGGCTCGAAATGGTACCGTAATACAGCTGTCGCTACAAAAAAAAATGGCGGTGGTTTAGCTCTGGTTAAAGCTGGAGTGACCCGATAGCTACAGCTGGCCGAGTGGAATTTGGTCACGTGACCAACCGCATGATCAATCACGGCGCCGCGCCACTGGCATCTGCTATGCACCACGTGACCAACCACGTGACAGCGTGGCGGCGCAGCCACAGGGTTCCGCGCCACCACATGTTGGCGGCGCCGCCACGCTGAAAGATCGAAATGGTGCCGTAATATAGCTGTCGCTACAAAAAAAATTGGCGGTGGTTTAATTCTGGTTAAAGCTGGAGTGACGCGATAGCTACAGGTAGCCGAGTGGAACTTGGTCACGTGACCAACCACGTGACGAACCACATGATCAGTCACGGCGCCGCGCCACTGGCATCTGCTCCGCACCACGTGACCAACCACGCGACAGCGTGGCGACGCAGCCACAGAGTGGCGCGCAGCCACAGGGTACCGCGCCGCCACACGTTGGTACACCGCCACGATGAAGGCTTGAAATGCTACCGTAATGTAGCTAACGCTACAAAAAAATTGGCGGTGGTTTAGCTCTGGAAACCTGCAGTGACGCGATAGCTACAGGTAGCCGAGAGGAACTTGGTCACGTGACCAACCACGTGACGAACCACATGATCAGCCACGGCGCCGGGCCAATGGCATCTGCTCCACACCACGTGACAGCCTGGCGGCGCAGCCACAGGGTGGCGCGCAGCCACACGTTAGCACACCACCACGCTGAAGGCTCTAAATGCTAGCGTAATGTAGCTATCGCTACAAAAAAAAATTGGCGGTGGTTTAGCTCTGGCAAAACTGCAGTGACGCGATAGCTACAGATGGCCGAGTGGAACTTGGTCACGTGACCAACCACGTGATAAGCCACGGCGCCGGCAGCTGCTCCGCACCACGTGACAGCATGGCAGCGCAGCCACAGGGTCCCCCGCCGCCACGCTGAAGGCTCTAAAATCTACCGTAATGTAGCCATCGCTACAAAAAAATTCGCAGTGGTTTATGGTTTGGTTTATAGGGGTTTAACGTCCCAAAGGAACTCAGGCTATCAGAGACGCCGTAGTGAAGGGCTCCGGAAATTTCGACCACCTGGGGTTCTTTAACGTGCACTGACATCGCACAGTACACGGGCCTCTAGAATTTCGCCTCCATCGAAATTCGACCGCACCGGCCGGGACATCGACGGCGATCTGCTCATTGGCAGCAGTGACAGCGCCGCACGCAGAACCTGACTTCAAATCTGCACCTTGCAGGGAAGCCGGGGGAGTTTTTCACTCGACAGCAAAGCATTGCTATCAAGCACGGGAATCATCATCGTGTAATCAGCTAGCCATCCCTGCATACTTGGTCTGATCGTCGTGTCAAGCCCTCTTAGCCGGACCTACGTGGCAATCTGGACCCTGTGACACCCGACCGACATCTATAAAGCCCGGACATCGACAGCGATCTGCTCATTGGCAGCAGTGACAGCGCCGCACGCAGAACCTGACTTCAAATCTACACCTTGCAGGGAAGCCGGGGGAGTTTTTCACTCGACAGCACAGCATTGCTATCAAGCACGGGGATCATCATCGTGTCATCAGCTGGCCATCCCTGCATACTTGGTCTGATCGTCGTGTCAAGCGCTCTTAGCCGGACCCACGTGGCAATCTGGACCCCGTGACACCGGACCGACATCTATAAAGCCCGGACATCGACAGCGATCTGCTCATTGGCAGCAGTGACAGCGCCGCACGCAGAACCTGACTTCAAATCTACACCTTGCAGGGAAGCCGGGGGAGTTTTTCACTCGACAGCAAAGCATTGTTATCAAGCACAGGAAACATCATCGTTTCATCAGCTAGCCATCCCTGCATACTTGGTCTGATCGTCGTGTCAAGCGCTCTTAGCCGGCCCACGTGGCAATCTGGACCCCGTGACACCCGACCGACATCTATAAAGCCCGGACATCGACAGCGATCTGCTCATTGGAAGCAGTGACAGCGCCGCACGCAGAACCTGACTTCCAATCTACACCTTGCAGGAAAGCCGGGGGAGTTTTTCACTCGAAATCAAAGCATTGCTATCAAGCACGGGAATCATGATCATGTCATCAGCTAGCCATCCCTGCATACTTGGTCTGATCGTCGTGTCAAGCGCTCTTAGCCGGACCCACGTGGCAATCTGGACCCCGTGACACCGGACCGACATCTATAAAGCCCGGACATCGACAGCGATCTGCTCATTGGCAGCAGTGACAGCGCCGCACGCAGAACCTGACTTCAAATCTACACCTTGCAGGGAAGCCGGGGGAGTTTTTCACTCGACAGCAAAGCATTGTTATCAAGCACAGGAAACATCATCGTTTCATCAGCTAGCCATCCCTGCATACTTGGTCTGATCGTCGTGTCAAGCGCTCTTAGCCGGCCCACGTGGCAATCTGGACCCCGTGACACCCGACCGACATCTATAAAGCCCGGACATCGACAGTGATCTGCTCATTGGAAGCAGTGACAGCGCCGCATGCAGAACCTGACTTCAAATGTACACCTTGCAGGTTAGTGCACAGATTAATTTTGGAAATCTGGTTTTATTTCTCTCGCCGTCACTGCTGCCTTGAGTGTCTTGAGTGTTCTCTAGCCTGCTGTTATTGCATTTTTTTTTACATGGCTAAGGAAGTTGCGAAGTTATTTCTGGATTGTAGAGAAGAAGTGAAGGCAGAATTGAAAAACTTGAAGGACGCACTTGAACGCAGTTTTAGATCCGAAATGAGAATTGTGAAAACTTCTGTTGACTAAATGAAAGAAAGCATGGACTTTATGAACAAGTCGCTTGATGAGACAAACCAGCGGCTTGAAGTAAGCTTGAGCGAAAACAAAGAACTGAAAAAGGAGAACCAAATGCTTCAGCAAAAGCTCTTCAAGGCCGAGAAGGACCTGGCTGAAACTCAAGCAGTGCTCTTTAGGTCTGAACAGTGTTGGCGAAACAGATACCTAGAAATAAAAGTATTTATAAAGGAGCCAAATGAAAATAATGAGCAGGTGCTTGGGAGAATTGGTGAAGCAATTGGCGAACCCATCTCTCGGAATGACATTGATGTGTGTCAGTGAGTGCCGACCAAGGATGCAAACAAGAAAAACATGATTTGCTTTCAACGCCGTGAAAAACGTGAGGAAGTTTTTCAGCTCGCTAAAAGGAAACGACTAACAAATACTACCCTAGACCTCACTTCAGATGAGCCCATTTTCATAAACGAACACCTATGCCCAGCTACGAAAAAACTATTAGGCATGGCTTCTGCCCGTAAGTACGAGCACGGCTGGAAGTTCGTATGGACACGAAACGGCTCCATCTTTGCGCGGCGCACTGCGTCATCCCCAGTCATTCCGATTACTCGAGAAACTGATCTAGACAAGATCAGCTGCGACGCGCGGGACGCTGTCACCAGCAGTCGTCCGGAACGGCGATGCTTCTCCGTAGGAAGGTCTTCTGATACTTATCAATGTTCATTACAGAAATAGCCAGTGCTTTCACTTCTCCCGAAGGCATCGCTAAACTTATCGCTAAGTGTCTTAAACTGCTGCATTTGAATGCGAGATCAGTCGAGTCAAAAAAAGAGGACATATCTGCATTGCTTAAATCTTGCCATTGCAACTTTGATGTCCTTTTTATTACGGAAACCTAGTACAACAAAAACCCTGACTATGTTGTGCTACCCGAATACCACCATTTCTGTTTAAATCGCATAGATAAGAGAGGAGGCGGCGTGTCAATACTAACGTTGTTATCACACTGTAAAATTTTAAATGAATATAGCCTTATCAAAGACGACTACGAAATATTAAGCGTGAAAAGAGGATAAAAATTTGTTTGCAGTGGTGTACCGCCCTCCCGCCGGTAATGGTAGCTTATTCTTCGAGTTCTTTGAATGCTTACTTTCTTACATAAATGACTCGGCCTATACATTAACAATTGGAGAGGACTTTAATGTAGATATATCTAAAACGTCTACCCAATAGGTACAGAATTTCAATCACTACTCGAGTGCAATGGTTTTTATAATGTCATTTCAGTACCAACACGAGTCACTTCATCATCGTCTTCATTACTTGACTTGTTCATTACAAATTTATCTGATAACATAGTAAAGTCAGGAGCTCCAACCTGCGACATTAGCGACCACCTCCCCATATTTTTGTTCTTACGGCGCAAAGAGCCCACGTGTAAGCAGACACATCAGAGCATGTATCCTTCTATATCACCTGAAGCATTAGCACACTTCAAGGAAATGATTAGACAGACTGTCTGGACAGATATGTTTGACATTTTAGATACGAGCACAGCATATGAAACATTTTTAGCCAGATTCCAAGCAATATATGCTGATTGTTTACCTCTTATACAATATTATATGCCTAGAAAGGCTCGGAACCCATGGATTACTCGGGAGTTGATGAGGAAAATAAACCAGAAGAACAAACTTTATGAGCATTTCATAGAAACACGCGATCCAGTAAAGTTGCGGGAATATAAAGCATTTCGTAATAATCTGAACAGCGAAAAAGAGAAATAAAAAAAGGACTACTACAACCGTATTTTTGACGTAGACTGTCCACGGAATAGCGAAAAAGTATGGAAGTAATAAATAATTAAACCCAACGAGCACCCCGCGCATGGAAAGCCTTATTATAAATGACAAAGTGACACAAGGAACAGAACTTTCCGACTATTTTAACAATTTTTTTTGCCGAAATGGGCGGAAACAGCGGGCGTAGCAGATCAACCACTCAAAAACCAATAAATCCTAAAAGCATATTCCTTCAGCCAACCTGTGCAAGCGAACTCAGTAGTGTATTCCAAATCCTTAACAAAGGTCGTAGCACAGACGTAGATGGTTCACAGATAAGGCCTATTAAATATGTAATTGATCATATTGTTCTTTTGGTAGCACATATATTTATTTCAGCACTCAAAAGGTGTGTTCCCAAAGAACATGCCATTATCGCGCGTTATCGTAATTCAAAGGGAGGTGACAGAAACAGCATAAATAGCTACCGTCCAATTTCCATTTTACCAATATTTTCTAAAGGGCTAGAAAAATAATTAACATTCGAATGGATAGTTTTTCTCAAAAACATTGTCTGTTAACTGAATGTCAGTTTGGATTCAGGAAAGGGCGTTCCACAGAAAGTGCTTTACTGAATCAAAAAGACATTATCTTAGGAAGTATAGAAAAGAACTAATGACTTTGGGAATATATATCGATTTCAGCAAAGCCTTTAATCGTGTTAATCACTGTATATTAATAGACAAGCTAGAAAAGTATGGTTTCCGTGGTACGTGCACATACATGACTAATCTGTTCATACTTATCCTCACACTCACAGTGGTGCCCCACAAGGCAGCAGCCTTGGTCCTTTCCTTTTTCTATTTCATATAAATGATATAGTGCTAATTGATAATTTGTCCAAATTTTTGATCGAGCTGATGATTGTAACATATTTTTAGTGGAAAAAAATCCAACCGATATTCTACCGCTCGCAAGTTCAGTTTGTTTTCGGTTGCAGGAGTGGTCTGTGAATAACACCCTCTTATTAAATGAATCAAAAACAATATGTGTTTTGTTCTGTGCACCCGGTAAATGTGTGGAAATGCCTGAAAGCATTATCATTGGTCCATATAAAATTAATGGAGAGACATCGGTGAAAACACTTGGAGTTGTTTTCTCTGAACGAAAGGTAGTTGGGATTCTCAACAGAAATCGCCATTTATTTCCTGCCAAAATTAAACAGCTTTTATATAATTCCTCGCTCCATTCTGTGCTCAGCTACTGCGCATTGGTGTTGGGAAACACCAGTGCACAAAATTTAAACAAGTTAATCTTGCTACAAAAAAAAAACTGTTAGGGCAATGGAAAATGTTCCATTCAACGCGCATACTAAACCTATGTTCTACAACCACAAAATAATGGAAAGCCGATAACATATACAAGTACAAACTAATAAAAAGTTACACTAGAGCGATACAGGGCAAGTTAGATACACTCCTCTCACTCGCTAATCTCCGCAAACAAGAATACGTATACCCTCACCGCCAAAAACTGCCCTGGAAAATTCCTGTCACGCGCACAAGTTATGGCCGCCAACGCAATGAATACACACTTCCCCACAATCTCAATGATTTCGTGAAGCAAGATATAGACATTACGGCACTTAACAAAGCTGACACAAAGAAGTTGTTTGTTAATGATCATTAGTGCAACAAGAGACTACTCTTTTATACTTTCTTTCTCGCTGTGATTTTTTTCCTTGTAAATTGAACAAATTATTGAATTGTTACAGTGCTGTCATTTTTTCCAGGGTGATTGGAGCTTTGTCGAGCTGCTATTGTGCAGATTTTTCGCCTACCCCCCTTTTTCACCTTGTATACTTTATTTTGGTGAAAATAAAATTGAAAATTGAAAAAAAATAGAAAAACTTGTGTCAGTGCTCCTTCCATTTCATTATCAGTGAAAGAGCTCGCATTCCTCAGTGTATGAAAGTAATCTTGCACATGTTTTCTGGTTTCTGTAATTCCCGGCAGCTGCTCTTTTTATCGCGCACATACAGTGTTCTGCCGTGTCATAATAGCCTTTGACTAGTGTATAGAGAACTTGCGGCTTCATGAAATAAACACCTGGAAGTAGCACTCGTCCATGTCTGTTCCTTCTTTGTCCGTGTTCCGTTAGCGCTTGCGAAAAATGACAAACGTGCACCAACTAGCCCGATCCACCACTCTTCTAACATAGCACACTACACAGGCTTGATGAGTTTGCTATATGAGGTTACTACATCACACTACACAGGCATTTAGAGTTTCGCCGCCATCGAAATTCGACCTACGCAGCCGGTATCCAATGCGCGTCTTTTGGGTCAGCAGCCGAGCGCCATAAATAATGAGCCACCACGGCGGCCCGAGTTTCTGTCAGCATAAATATACTACTTTTACAACTGCTGACTGATATGCCAGTTTGAAAACAATGATTCTGTCAATATAGTTATTCCACCTTCACTGTTGACTGATATGCCTGCCTAAAAGCAATTCTTCTTTAGTTTTTGAGTGTTTAACGTCCGAAAGCGACTGAGGCTACGAGGGACGCAATGCTTCCGTCAGTATAATTATTCCAACTTAAGAGATGACTGATATGTCTGCTTGAAAGCCACGTTTCAGTCACTATAAATACACGAACTTGCTGACTGATATGCCTCTCTGGAAGCAATGTTTCTGTTATTATAATTATGCGACCTTTACAATTACTGTCTGATGTGTCTGAAAACCACATTCCTGTCAGTATAATAACACTACCTTTACAATTGCTTACTAATATGCCTGTTTGAAGGCAATAATTGTGTAACTATAATTATACGGCTTTCACAATTGCTGACTGATATGCTTGTTCGAAAGCAATGCTTTTGTTAGTATAATTAAACGACCTTTATAATTGCTGACTGATATGCTTGTTTGAAAGAATTGCTTCTGTTTGTATAATTAAACGTTGTTTACAATTTCTGACTGATACGCCTGTTTGAAAGCTATGCTTCACTTAGTATAAATATACGACAGTTACAATTGCTGACTGATATGCCTGTTTGAAAGCAATGCCTCTGTTTGTATAATTAAACGACCTTTACAATTGCTGACTGATTTTATTTACAGGATACTGCCGGCCTCAGTTTGAGGCCTTAGGCAGGAGTGGGCATATCAATAATACATCAAGAAAACGAACATAGAGAAAAACATCGCAAGAATTTAAGTGAGAGGAAGAGACGAAATGTCTGTTTGAAAGCAATGCTTCTGTTTGTATAATTAAACGACCTTTACAATTGCTGACTGATATGCCTGTTTGAAAGCAATGCTTCTGTTTGCATAATTAAACGACCTTTGCAATTGCTGACTGATATGCCTGTTTGAAAGCAATGCTTCTGTTAGTATAATTAAACAACCTTTACAATTGCTGACTGATATGCCTGTTTGGAAGCAATGCTTCTGTTTGTATAATTAAACGACCTTTACAATTTCTGACTGATATCCCTGTTTGAAAGCAATGCTTCTGTTAGTATAATTATACGACCTTTACAATTGCTGACTGATATGCCTTTTTGAAAGCAATGCTTCTGTTAGTATACGACCTTTAAAATTGTGACTGATATGTCTGTTTAAAGGGAGTGCCTCTGTTTGTATTCTTAAAAGACCTTTACAATTACTGACTGATACACCTGTTTGAAAGCAATGCTTCCGTTAATATAACTAAACGACATTTACAATTGCTGACTGATGTGCCTTTTTGAAAGCAATGCTACGGTTAGTATAATTACATGACCTTTACAATTGCTGACTGATATGCCTGTTTGAAAGCAATGCTTCTGTTAGTATAATTAAATGACCTTTACAATTGCTGACTGATATGCCTGTTTGAAAGCAATGCTTCTGTTTGTATAATTAAACGACCTTTACAATTGCTTACTGATCTTAAATGCTCGTAAGCTTGGTGGCTGTGCTCCCGCACAAGTCACTAATCCTCTGGTATTCGTCATGCAGGTGTTTGCCATCGCTGCCAACGCGCTCTCCGCTGCTCTGCTCGCCATACCCCCCACCACGCTGTCGACTGCAGCAATCAGCTGCTGTGATCACGGCATCCAATTTCTGCTTCCGCCCGACATCAACGCTTTATCCTGTCCGGCAGCGCCACTACTCGGATTTCTACTCCTGGATGCTCAATGGAAAGCCGCATCACCACAGTCATCACCCGGCGATATAAAAGTGCTGCAACCACCTTCGCCGCTCGGTGGGCTCTGTGGCTATGCTCCCGCACAAGTCACTAATCCTCTGGTATTCTTCATGCAGGTTGGTAACAAGTATTCTCTGCTTGCAAAAAAACTAGAAACTATTTCTTTGTCCAGCTGCTGAGCCCGCATTGCTGCGTTTTTCTTGTAACCGATTGCGCCAAAGTTTTGCGTGCCTTGTTGCTCTTGGCAGGTGATGTCGAATCTAACCCAGGCCCTAACACTATCGACGATGTGCTCGCTGAACTAAAAAATATACCCGCCGGTCAAACCACGCTCATTTACGAAATACAAGACCTCGAAACTCGGGTCAATTCCACTGAAGTTGCCATAGCCGGCTTGACTAAGCCAATGACAGATGTAGAGGCCCATTTCCAAGCTTTTTCAGATCTTCAAACCGATTTCGAAGCAATGAAATCATATAGTTCTGGGATTGCTTGACATTTAGACATTCTAGATGCGCGAATTGAGGATGCAGAAAATCGCTCGCGTCGCAATAATTTTATATACTCTGGCATTCACGACACTAACCCATCCGAAAATTTTGCAGGCTCTGAGGAAGCAGTCATCATCCATTGCTGTCAGAACTTGAATACAACCATTAATCCTGAGGACATTGAACGCGCCCATCGCCTTGTGCGTTACAAAACTAACCACACTCGTGCAATCATCGTCAAGTTTACTTTATCTAAAATTAAAGATGCCATATTATCGAATGATCATAAGCATAAGGAAACAAACTTGAACGTCGGCGATGACTTTTCCCTCAAAGTACGAAATGCGCGAAAGCACCGAGTTGCGTTCGCTAAAGAAAGGACAACAACAAAATTTTATCTGAGCTTTTAGAAATTGCATATTGGTCCCAAGCGCTACGTGTTCGATGAAACTACGAAAACAGTCAAAGAAATAGTAACTCGTCTCTCACAATCGTCTCTCACAAGATTAGCAACCACCCCATCATGGACAGTCTGGAAACCGTACCAAGAACGCTTTTTCATCTAACCTCTCGCTCTCCGTTATATACACTAACAGTCGTAGTTTTATTCCTAAGCGTGAACTTATTTCTAACCTTGTTTCGTCATCAAGCAGCAACCTACTTATACGAACTGAGACTTGGCTGAGCAGTGACATAACAGACAACGAAGTACTGACTGATCTACCAAACTTTCAAGTTTTTCGGAAAGACCGCAAAGATTCACGAGGAGGTGGTTTACTCATTGCTGTCAGCCAAGATTTATGTTCCCTAATACAAGGTTCATCCGACCTTGAAATGTGGCTAATCTTTCACAAATCACCTAACACAGTATTACTAGGCGTTTGTTATAGGCCCCCACATAGTATCCAGGATTTTTCCCGTCAGCTTAATAACGTACTGAGTCAACTGTCGACAAAGCATCCTAATTCACATATCTCCCTCTTCGGAGATTTTAATTTTCCGAATATTTACCGGCATAACCAGCCAGCACCTACAGCTAACATGGAGAAACTAGGTAATTCTTAGATTTTTGCAACAACCTCAACCTTACCCAGGTAATACTTGAACCTAGCCGCGTAACACAGAACTGAGCAAATATTTTAGATCTCTTATTAACCAATCACCCAGAGAGCGTACATCCCATTACATACCTACCTGAAATAAGCGGCCACAATGTAGCGCTCGTGTTGTTCGTTTCTTCTGTGTCCTGTCTACTCTGCGCTATAGTCTCTTACTTGATCATGCACCAACAAGCCCAAAAAGCCACGCTTTTGAATTCACGCTAACCTTCTCCTTACGCCAAACTGGCGCCGCAAATACCATCTACTCCAATGTCATGAGCTTCCTCGACTGTCACAACTTTTTCATTCTGCGCAACACTGTTCTCGAAAAGGCTTCTCATGCGAAACACAGCTGGCCATTTTTGTTCATGATCTGCATGCTAATCTTGACTCTAACCTAAAGACCGATGCTATTTTTCTGGACTATGCAAAAGCGTTCGACAAGGTTCCTCGCAAACGCTTACTACTAAAACTTTCATATTTCAAGCTCCCCTCTAATATATTTAAATGGACAGAAGAATTCTTTACTAACCGCTCGCAGTACGTCACCGTTAACAACCACGACTCTAATCCTATCCCAGTAACGTCAGGTGTCCCGCAAGGGTCTGTCCTCAGTTCGCTTCTGTTTATAATTTATATTAACGATTTACAAACGCATGTATATAGTAAAATTCGCATGTTCGCCGATGATTGCGTAATTTACCGCAAGGTTAATAACGCTTCTGACCAAACATCTCTTCAACACGACCTTAACCGCATTCAGGAATGGCGTGCCAATTGGTTAATAGAACTTAACCCTCAAAAATGTAAAATCTTGTCCTTAACGCGTCGCCGCAGCTCACTTCATTTCCCATACGTCAAAGCTAGCGTCCCTGTACACCCGGTTCTACCATACAGGTACTTAGGCATTACCTTGTGTATCGACTTGTCCTGGAGCACACAAGTTACGAACATCATTTCATCCGGTAATAAAACTTTCATTTTTAAGACGTCATCTCCGCCAAGCCCCTAAACATGTGAAGTTATTAGCGTACAAGTCCATTTTCAGACCAAAATTAGAATATGCCTCACCCATTTGGAACCGGCACCAAGCTTACCTTAAAAATACACTCGAATCAGTCCTAAACAGAGCAGCCAGATTCATTCATTCATTATATTCTTACGACATCATTGTGTCAGCGTTGAAAGCTGATGCCCTTATCACGTCCTTATCATCTCGTCGCCGCATTGCCATCGTTTGCTTGTTTCATAAAATTTCCATAGTTCACTCGGCCGCGCACCCTATATCGTCCCTCCAGCCAGCATATCTCATCGCACTCGTCATCCTTTTCAAGTTTCCCGACCTCGTCTCCGAACTACCACCTTTGGCGCGTCATTTTTTTCCCGTACAGCAGCAGACTGGAACGACCTACCCAACGACATCACAGCCATCACGTGCTCATCCAATTTTAAAACTTCCGAATGCGCTGCGACAGGGGACGCCAAGAGAAAGACACGAAGGACAAGCGCTACTATCAACTGAAGTTTATTGGAAAAAACACATAAGGTTAAATAGCTCACACAAGGCAGCCAGCAGCGCATGCGCCTACCCCCAAAATGACAAAACGAATCACTGTGTTGAATTAAGATACCGAATTTCATAATCATGGACTACAACAAATGGTGTGCTGACGAAAATGTCGGAGTTTTTGTGAATATGAAATGCCTCAGATAATTCCCTAGTTGTAGTCCATTATTGTGAAATTCGGTATCTTAATTCAACACAGTGATTCGTTTTGTCATTTTGGCGGTAGGCGCATGCGCTGTTGGCTACCTTGTGTGAGCTATTAACCTTGTATGTTTTTTCCAATAAACTTCAGTTGATAGTAGCGCTCGTCCTTCATATTCTTTCTCTTCGTGTCCCCTGTCGCAGCGCTTTCGAAAATATTAAAATGATGTACCAACTAGCTCAATTGTCCGTGGTGCTCATCCAACTTTGCCAATAATTTTACCAATCATGTTTCGTTGTGTTAACACTTGCTTACCAAAATATATGTACCCACCCCTTATGTAATACCCGTCGTGGGTCTCTAAGGTAATAAAATTAAATGAAATAGAATCTGCCTGATTGAAAGCAATGCGTCTGTTCGCATAATTAAATGACCTTTGCCACTTCTGACTCTATAAGTGCTGAAAGCAATGCTTCTGTTACTATAATTATACGACCTAGAGAATTGCTGTATGATATCCTTGTTGAAAAGCCAAGTTTCAGTATAAATAAACAACCTTTGCAATTGCTGACTGATATGCCTGTTTTAAAGCAATGTTTCTGTTAGTGTAATTAAACAAACTTTACAATTGCTGACTGATATGCCTCTTTGAAAGCAATGCTTCTGGTATTATATTCAAACGACCTTTACAATTGCTGACTGATATGCCTGTTTGAAATCAATGCTTCTGTTAGTATAAGTATACGACCTTTAGATTTGTTGACTGATATGCTTGTTTGAAAGCCAAGCTTCAGTACAATAAACGACCTTTACAGTTGCTTACTGATATGCTTGTTCGAAAGCAATGTTTCTGTTAGTATAATTAAACGACATTTACAATTGCTGACTCACATGCCTTATTGAAAGCAATGTTTCAGTTAGTATAACTAAACGACCTTTATGCAGACTGATATGCCTGTTTGCATTCAATGCTTCTGTTAGTATAATTAAACGACCTTTCAACTGCTGACTCCTATGTCTGTTTGAAAGCCATGCTTCTGTTAGTATAATGATACGATCTTTAGAATTGTAGACTGACACGCCTGTCTGAAAGCCAAGTTTCTCTCAGTGCGATTATGACCTTTAGAATTGTTGACTGATGTCTGTCTCAAACCCTAGTTTCTGTCAGTATTAACATACGACCTTTATAATTGTTGACTGTTATTTCTGACTGAAAACCAAATTTCTGTCAGTATAGTTATGCGACCTTGAGAACTGGTGACTAATATGTCAGTTTGAAAGGAAAGTCTTTTTCAGTATAATTAGACGACCTTTACAATTGTTGTCTGATATGTCGATTTGAAAGCGAAGTTGATTTCAGTATAAATATACGACTTTTAGAACTGTTTGCTGATAGATCTATTGGAAACCCAAATTTGTCACTATAATTATACTACTTTAGACTTGTTCAAACTATTCCTTCTGTGTAAATGGTGAAAACTGCAGTGCATAAGTTTGAGTCTAACGATATGGTAATCCATAATGCGATACAGCGCGAATAAAGACGGGGACGAAGCGAGACAAGACACCACAGCGCTGACTTCAACAGAATTTTTATTGCGGAAAGGGGATATTTATACAGGAAATGGAAGGGAACGCATGATGCCGCTACTGCTGGAATTGATACGCGGGATAAGATATTTAAAGGCGAAAAGAAGAGGCTGCAACAGCGCACAAGGATGACTGCTAATAACAAACAACAACGCAGTGCAAGTCAATGATGAACGATAAGACAAGGCACCGGCATTTTGCAACAAAAACACAAAAACAAGAACCAAAGGGCCTTAAACCGCAGTACAAGGCGAGGAATGAAACTAGGGAGCAAAAAGCAGGGCACTAACAATTTGCTAGGAGAAAATAAAGCCCAAAAAAAGGGTAAAAAAGATCTAAAACCGTGCGAGAGAGACTAAAATTGCAGGGCCAAAAGGGGCAAATAAGAGGCTGCTCATGACATGGCAGCAAACACACCTGAAAACTACTAAGAGCCAAAAGGCTCTAAAATCGCTGAAAATCAAAACCAAATGAAGAAATCACCTAGATGACATCTGGCTCAAATAATCTACTTCTCGTTTTGTCAGGGTGATCGATGGAGAGCTGACACAGTCCTCTCCTAGTTTCAAGATGTGCAATGCCTCCATGATTTCGCGAGTGCTTTGATGGGCATTTTTATCTAGAACAGTGCAATCTTGAAACAACTTCTTGCAAGGGCGAGACGGACACTTCAAGCAATGCACTCCCAGGTTCCTCTTTGCTGTGTTGCTGACGTCATTAGAGTGCTCCATCAGTCGCTCATTAAGGCACCGACCAGTTTGGCCTATGTAAGCCCTGCCACAACTCAAAGGAATTTTATACACGACACCGACTTTGCAGGATACAAACGGTGAACTGTGTTTGACCGGGCAGGCTGGTTTACGCTCTGCAGGGGCGTTTACTCTGTGGCAGAGCTTGGAGAGCTTGTCGGGAGCCGAAAACACCACTCTAACATCAGCCCGCTGGCCTATTCTCTTCAACCGGTGAGACACCGCGTGCAGGTAAGGAATCACAACAACCTTGTTGTGCTAGTCCGGAACCGCCACTTCGCGTATTCCTCCCTTAAGCTTCTTCAGGAGGCCTTCTGCTACCGAGATGAGAAGTGTCTTAGGGTAGCCTGCTCTTTCCAGCCTAGAAGACTGTTTGTTAAAGCTGTCACCCATAGAGTGCAGGCAAGATTTCTTTAGAGCATTAGTAAAACACGGGTTCGCGATGCCGCGCTTAACAATCTTAGAGTGGGCAGAACTATAAGGAAGCAGGGACTTGCCCCCTCTCGGCTCATACCGCCAGCATAAGTGTCTTTCTGCTAGAGAAAGCCTTAAATCAAGGAAGCGTAGTGACCCACTCTCAGGTGTCTCATGTGTCAGCATGAGAGGTGACAGGCACTGTTCAAAGGAGGAGAGAATACGAGAAACAGTACATGGAAAGGAGCAAACATTGTCAGCAAGTAATACTAAGTAATCGTCTACAAATCTAAAAACTTTTGTGACAACTGAAGGGAGTCGTTCAGCGAGCAGTCGGTCATGATGGGCAAGGTAGATGTCACTGAGGATGGGAGCAATGTATGAGCCAATGCACACACCGCTTTTCTGAATGTAACTGCTCTCTCCCAATTTAACAAAAGTGGAATTAAGCTAGACCGTCAACAATTCTAAGAAGCCACCTACCGACATACCGGAAGAATTTTGAAATGCAACCGAGCCGAACCCATCGATGCTACTTTCAACGCAAGACAAAAGCTTGTCATGTGGCAAAGAATAATAAAGATCTTTAATGTCAACCGAGAATGGCATGAGAGCTCTGTGGTTAGATTTCAGGAAGTCAAGAACTTTACTCGAGTCCTTCAGAAGGAAGGGATCGTCAAGTGCCAGATGAGCCTAGACTGAAGGAATTGCCCCAAAGCTTTCTGTCAAGTGCCATTCTCAGTGACAATTACCCTCAATAGGCAGTCTGCTTTATGCGTCTTCGCTGTGAAGAATATGTCCAGACTGGCCTTGCCAGCAGCATTTATGCTTGTAACAAGTTTTTCTAGATTTAAGCGGCTGCAGATTTGCTTAGCTTTTGATTTTATCCTTGACAAAGATACCCTTCACGCCGCTCGAAGACTGATTCCAAAGAATCAACAGCTTCTGTGCCAAACATGTCTTTGGGCAGGACCAGGAAACCATCTTCTTTGTCAGCTGCTAATAACGAAAGATCATGGCTTCTTAAGTAAGAGACGACATGATTGAAGGGCCTAGTTTTGTCCTTCAATTTGTGGCGAGACAACACGTCAACTCCTTCAGACAGGCAGCTAGCGAAATCAGAGTCCTGAGCACGATGAGCCACTTGCCTGACCAAGCCCAGTAGATCCGGTGGCGACTTCTTACATCCGCCGTCCTTACATTCGCGAAAGTGTAATAAAGTTTTTAAACAGCATTTGTTTTCTTACGCAACGCATTAAGTGCCTAAATTTCCCGCTCGCAGTGTAAACGTACAAATTGGCGTTTAGAGAATGCCGTGGACAGGAAATAAAACACAGGCATTGTGGTTAGAAAAGCGAAGTGGTCTGACAACTCGGCTGCGAGCATAGAAAAATCAAAATATCTGCAGCGCGTCAATGTTTCGGCACAACACGGATCCTGTCTCATCTGCCTTGAACATGATATTGCAGCTGTAACCATCAGCAAGACTTGATCCATTTCGGAACACTTTGAGGTAAGTCGACAATACAGATGATCGATGTGCGCACAACATTAGGCGAACCGCGTACACGGGAGAAACATAAGGACTATACTATGTGTACGTGGATCGACTTATGTTTTGCGCACATCGATCATCTGTATTACCACCATGCACAAACTAGGCCCAACAAAAGTCTTATTGAAGGTAAGTCGTGTGTTCTGAAAGCGCTCGCTGCAGAACCAAAAACAGCACCGCTAGTTCGAACAGAGAAGTTTGTTCCTGCTTCTCTGGAATGCAACATCTGGATTGAGGAAATGCACTGCACAATGTCCAGTGTATTTCAATTGAGGGATCGCCCTAAATAATGCCCTGTGGGCCATGAGGGTATCTGAAATAAGTGAATAAATTCGCGTATGAATTTTTATGAAGTAAGTAGGCGGCATTTCTCTCCTGGCACCGGTCTGTGGAGCCTTACATGAGCGTCGACGCACATGGCGCCGATAACGGGGGCGAGCACGTACCTTCTCGTCTCGCGTGTCGATCCTTACATGAGCGTCGACGCACATGGCGCCGATAACGGGGGCGAGCACGTACCTTCTCGTCTCGCGTGTCGGTCCTTACAAGAGCGTCGACGCACATGGCGCCGATAACGGGGGCGAGCACGTACCTTCTCGTCTCGCGTGTCGATGGAGGCGAGCTCGAGTCCGTGGCAATCGTCCATCTCTCGGCTCTCCACCTTGGCGCGCTGCAGCTCGGTGAGCGCGAACTTAAGCAGCGCGTCGGGCTCCTCCGGGTCAACGATGCGCAGCCGCGGCGCGGCACCCACCGCCAGCAGCGACAGCAGCAGGAGCAGGAGCGAGGCGGCGGCCATCGCCGGAGGGAGGATGGAGCTCAGTGATCGACCGGCGGCGCCCTTCCCTCCTTCCGGTCGGAGCGCCGCCCTGTGGACCAACGTGCAGAGACGGCAAAGGGCGCTGGTGTTCATTTCATTTAATAACACCATCAGGGCCCTTTGGCGTTACTGAGTGGAGTGAGGTAACACATTAGGCAAAAGCGAGGAACGCAGCAAAAAATAAAAAAACACAACTTGTTAGGCTCTTAATTATACAGTGTTAGCTAGCGCATTTTTAAAACTATGGTGGTCTTCAATGGCGGCGATAAGTCCGGGAAGGCGGTTTCAATCCGGTCGTGTGCGGGGAATAAAACAGTGGGAACGGGCATTAGTGCGGCAAGAAATAATACCAACTTTTTGAGAGTGGTCAACGCGGTCAGAACGATAGACCGGATTAGAGATTAGTTCATTGCGCAGGTGGATGCTATGGAAGTATATTCTGTTGAAAATGCAAAGGCGAGAATAGCGGCGAGAGGCAAGTGACAGCAGTCTTAAGGCTTGTTTCATGGTAGAGGTACTGGCAGTCCGATTGTAGTTATGAAGAATGAATCGAGTAGAATTATTCTCAACAAGTTCGAGTGAGTTAGCTTAGCAAAGCTCAGGTGCCAACAGAGGAGGCGTACTCAAGTTTAGTGCTGACTAATGTTTTGTAAAGCAGCTCTTTTAGTGATACTGGGGCAGAAGGAAAATTACGTCTCAGATATCCGAGCATTCGATTGGCTTTAGATATTATATGGTTAATTCGAAGGGACCATGTTTGAAGGAACCAATATGTACGCATATGCAGCGGTAAAATGTTACTGACTCAAGGATACTGTTATTAAGAAGGTAAGAAGCTGGACTTGACTCGCTATGGGATACGCCCGAGACTTTACATTTAGTGATATTAAGTGACATGAGCCAGTGACTGCACCAATCCTAAATAGTGTTAAGATCACTTTGTAACGTGTTAACATCGTGGTCACTAGTAATTTCTCTGAGCACAACACAGTGATGGGCAAATAGAGACATGTTAGAAGTAACGTGCTGGGGAAAGTCATTAAGGTAGATTAAGAAGGGAACCCAAAACCGAGCTTTCAGGCACTCCAGAGTTGACCGCGCTACAAGATGAGGTATGATCGTTACAAGACACAAACTGGGAACGATGACAAAGGAAGTGTTCTAGTCACGTCGTAATCTTGGGGTCAAGGTTAAGTTGCGCTAATTTTAATAGTAATATTTTGTGGAAAACTTTGTCGAATGCCTTGGCAAAATCTAAGAAAATGCAATCCGCAAGGAAGCGCCTGTCAAGGATTAGGTGGAGGTTATGCGTAAAGGTAATTAGTTGTGTTTCGCGAGACAATGTTTTCCGGAAGCGGTGTTGTTCGCGTGAAAATCGAATTTGAATCCAGAAGGTGGAAAATTTTGGAGTGAAGATTGTGCCCTAAGATTTTGCATAGGATACTGATAAGTGATATTGGGCGTTAATTATATTGGGAAGCTGTACTACCGGATTTATGAAGTGGAACCATCTTCCCAGCCCGCCAGTCAGGACTTTCACCTGTATCAACGCGCTGTTGAAAAAGTAGTTACAAACATTGTGAACAGGTTTTGCAGCGATGGCGTAGAGGTAGAGCATCCGCGTTGCGTGCAAGAGGGCCGGGGTTCGAATCCTGGTGCCACGCAATTCTCCACCGGGTTAAAAAAAAAACTCGCGTGTCGATGGAATTGCATAGACAGGCCTGGAATGCGGCCTGATCTCGGTGACCAGAACCGACAACGCACTCTCTCACCAGAGCAGGATTTGTCCACCCTGGTGTAGCACTTGGCCACAACCTTCTACGATCAAACCAATTAACCCTCGGCCCTCAGTCCCCAGCGGCTGCGGAGCAACTGACCACGGCGGCGGCCAGACCTGTGACGCAGCGGAGGGTGCTAAGAATCACTGGCTCAGGACAGGCCGCCACTGGAATCTGAACCTGGCAACGTTTCACGCTGTAACTTTATCTATGAGGCTAGCCTAGCAGTGCAGTTCGAGGAACTAGCGGGAATTAAATAGGATGTGATAGGGTTTAGCGAAGTTAGGAGGACAGGTGAGGCGTATACAGTACTAAAGGACGGACACAAACTGTGCTATCGCGGATTGCAGGATAGACGAGAACTAGGTGTGGGATTTCTCATTAATAAGGATATAGGTGGCAACGTAGAGGAGCTCTATAGTATTAACTAGAGGGTAGCAGCTATAGCAATTAGGCTATATAGAAGGTACAAGCTGAAAGTGGTGCAGGCCTACGCACCTACATCAAGCCGTGATGACCAGACCGTTGAAAGTTTCTATGAGGACGTAGAGTCGACAATGAATAAAGTAAAATCTAAAATAAAGTAAAAACTTGCCTCAGGGCCTCGTTAACCAAGTCCTGCCCTCATAAGGTTAAGGCTAGCTTTGATACAGGATAGGATAGGATACAGGTGGATCGCCTTCGGTCTGCCGGTTTTCCGCTGGCCCTCCTTCGGGGGGTTGCCGAGTCCCTTTTGAAGTCCTTCCGCCCAAACTCAAAGCCTTGTGGAGAGGCGGAAGTATGAAGTAATTCCCTATGTTCACAGGGTCTCGCACGGCCTGAAGAGGGTCGCCGGTAAATTCGGCGTAGAGGTCCTTTTTTCGGCACCTTGCAAGCTGTCGCGTTTGTGCAATTTGGTCATACCAGATAGCCAAAAGAAGATTGAGTGTAGCACCAACCACAGGAACAAGTTTGTGCAATGCAGAGTGAATGTAATCTATCAGATTCCGCTGAGCTGTGGCAATGAGGAAGTAGGGCAAACTGGCCGATGCATCAACATTAGATTATTAGAGCATGCCAATTCCTTAGCTGATTCTAGAGGGCAGTATCTGCCTAGCCATTGAAAGATCTGCAAGCATGACGATAAAGATTGCACTCCACTTTTCGGCAGCACTAAGAGAATCGGACGCGCGAGGGATAAGAAAGAACGTGAAGTTATCGAAGCCTTGGAAATCGCGAGATTAGGGCCTGACAAATGTGTTAGCGAGGCTTCCATACACCTGTACCGCAAGGAGTTAGAGTTTGTTGGTTTGGCGTGATGATTATGGCTTTTGTCTTTGCTGTTGGTGCGCATGCGCTTTGTTGTCGAAGGAAGGAGGCGTTGGTGCAATAAACCAGTTGTTAGTCTGCGCTTGTCTCGTGTGTTTCTGTGTTTCTTCTCACTTGTCCCGTCCTTTTTGCGCAGTTATTCATTGTTTCGATAATGTCGTACCAACTAGCCCCTCACCGCACTCTTCTAAAAATTACAGTGCACTGTACTCATGGGCGACTTCAATGCGAAGGTGGGCAAGAAGCAGCCTGACGACCACGTGGTAGGTGACTATGGGATAGGTTCTAGAAGAAGAAGGGGAGAATTATTAGTCGTATTCGCAGATAGAAATAATTTACGGGTCATGAATACCTTCTTCCGCAAACGAGAAGACAGGAAGTGGACCTGGAATAGCCCCTATGGTGAGACTAAAAATGAAATCGACTTTATACTATGCGCTAAACCTGGCATCATTCAGGATGTGGCCGTCCTCGGAATGGTGCGTTGTAGCGACCACAGAATGGTAAGGTCTCGAATTGGCTTAGGCTTGAAGAGAGAACGGAAGAAGCTAGTGAAGGGGAAGACCATTAACGAGTTAGCCGTAAGAGGGAAAGTACAGGAGTTTAGGATAGCGCTGCAAAACAGATATTCGGTTTTAACTGAGGAAGACGATCTTGATGTTCATACAATGAACGATAATATGACATCAATAATTACGGAGTGCGCAGTAGAAGTAGCCGGTAGGACATTTCGATAGGATACCGGAAAGTTATCTGAGGTGACGAAAGATCTGGCTTGATTTATGGGGGTTTAACCCCCCAAACCGACTCAGGCTATGAGAGACGCCGCAGTGAAGGGCTCCAGAAATTTCGACCACCTGGGGTTCTTTAACGTGCACTGACATCGCACAATACACGGGCCTCTAGAATTTCGCCTCCATCGAAATTCGACCGCCGCGGCCGGGATCGAACCCGCGTCTTTCCGGCCGGCAGCCGAGTGCCGTAACCACTCAGCCACCGCGGCGGCTAACGAACGATATGAATAAGAAGCACCTAAGCATGAGGGCGTCTAACCCTACCGACAGAATAGAACTAACAGAAGAATCAGAGTTAATAAATAAGCGCAAGGTAGCCGACAAAAGGAAGTTTAATATGGAGAGAATAGAGCATGCTCTAAAGTACAGAGGTAGCCTAAAAGCAGTGAAGAGGAAACTAGGCATAGGTAAAAACCAGATGTATGCATTAGGAGACAAGCAGGGCAATGTCATTAGCAATATGGATAAGATAGTTAACGTAGCCGAAGAGTTCTACACAGACCTGTACAGTAGCCAATGTAATCAGAGCGTTAATGAGAAAGACAGCAGTGCACAGCAATGCGTCGTCCCACCAGTAACGAAAGGTGAAGAAAAGAAAGCCTTAGGAACAATGAAAAAGGGAAAAGCAGCTGGGGAGGATCAGGTAACAGCACATCTGTTGAACGATGGAATGTACCAGAAGCTTGGAAGAATGCAAACATTATCTTAATTCATTAGAAGGGAGACGCCATGGACTTGAAAAATTACAGGCCGATCAGCTTACTTTCCATTGCCTACAAAGTATTTACTAAGGCAATCGCTAATAGGGTCAGGGCAACCTTAGACATTAGTCAACCAAATGATCAGGCACGCTTTCGTAAAGGATATTCCACAACAGATCATATTCACACTATCAATCAGGTGATAGAGAAATGCGCAGAATATAATCAACCTCTATATACAGCTTTCATTGATTACGAGAAAGCATTCGACTCAGTGGAAACCTCAGCAGTCATACAGGCATTGCGTAATCAGGGGGTAGAAGAGCCTTATATCAATATATTGGAAGATATATATAGCAACTGCACAGCTACTACAGTCCTCCATAAAGTCAGCAATAAAATTCCTGTAAGGAAGGGCGTCAGGCAAGGATCTCGCCAATGCTATTCAGCGCCTATTTACAGGAGGAGTTCCGAAGCCTGAATTGGGAACAGTTGATAATAAGAATAAATGGAGAATACCTAAATAATCTGCGATTCGCTGATGACATTGCCTTTTTTTATTCGAAAATGATACTGAGCACAATTCAATATGTACAATAATAACTGGACCCATAGCCAGGGGCTAGTTTCGGGTCCAACACAATACAATACAACATATTTGCAGCACGCGGAAACGAACATTTCTATTCCTAAAATGAAAATTAGAACGTTATAAGATGTGCGGAGAAAAAATACAGGAATACAACAAAACGCTCACAAAAAACATATTTCTCTTCGAAACAAAAAGTAAAAATTCATACCATATACTTCACATATTCATCAGGAACATTTTGAGGGATTGTACAAAATTTGTTTCTGTTTTAACCTCATTAGGAATGCCATTCCCGATTAAAACTCCATTGAATTCTGATAATCTTTGCCCGTAAGTATTGTGACAGGCGGGCAAATTGAAATCTTTTGCACTAGCAGCCCTAGTCTCCCTTTTAGGAGTTATAAAGATACTGTGGGGAAGCGGTTCATTGAGCTGTAGTATTTTATGAATTGTCTGGGCCATCTTTAATGTATACATGGAATGGAAAGGTAGAATGCCGGTGGACTTGAAAAGTGGTTCAGTAGAGTCAGTATATTTTGAATAAGTAATTATTCTTATCGCTCTCTTCTGTAATCGGACTACAGGTTCGAGATATGTGGGGTATGTGTTACCCCATGACTCCATGCAGTAGATTAGCTGGCTTTGTATAAAAGCAAAGTAGAGTATTCGGAGTATAGAGAAATTAAAGCATTCTCGCGCTTGTAATAAAATATGGCAACCATATGCCAGCTTTGAGCAAACTTGCTTTACTTGATTCTTCCAGTGCATATCAGAATCAAGATATACGCCAAGATATTTAAAACTGCTTACTTCTTGTATTGGCTGGTTATTTAAATACAAAGCAACATTTTGGTAGTTTAATTTTTTTCCCCTAGAGCGGAACAAAGTATATTTGGTTTTCTGAATGTTAACGGAGAGGTGGTTGTTAGTAAACTAGTTAAGAACCATTTCCATCTCTTCGTTTATCTTTTTGTTGAGTTCATCGATTGTGTCTCCTATAAATATTAAAGCTGTGTCATCAGCGTACATCACTGCTTGAGAATGTTTTAGTATAGACGGGAGGTCATTTACATAAAGCGAGAAAAACATTGGTCCCAGAACTGAGCCCTGTGGTACCCCAGTCAGCACGACGTGCTCCCCAGAAATCACGTTATTCATTACAACATGCTGTACGCGGTTTGTAAGGTAACTATTGAAAAAATCTAACATTTTCCCTCGGAAGCCATGCTTACTGAGTTTATCAACAAGGATGGTACGATTAACCGTATCGAATGCCTTTTTAATATCTAAATACACCACTATGGCAATCTTATTATCGTTGAGGGCAGTAGTTATCATTTGCGATAGGACAAGGACTGCGGATGCTGTTGATCTATGCGGCGTGAAGCCATGCTGACTTGGGCATATAATATTAATCTTAGCTATAAATTTCTTTATGCGTATACATAGTATTTTTATATGTCCACCACATCCTGATCAATTACATCAGGTTGTACTTGTTGCTTAGAGGTGGGGCGAATAGCATCCTTTACGATGTTCCACATTTTCGCTGTATTTCCATTTGCTTGCTGGATAAGGAAGGAGTAATATTCCTTTTTTCTTTTTCTCATCATGGAGACTGTGGAATTCCTAAGGAGCTTAAATTGGGTTAGGTAGGATTCATTTCTTTTATTCTGTTTCCATTTTTTATACCAGTACTCTTTTTTCTTCAGATCATCAAGAATGGATTTTGTCATCCACGGGCAAACAGGTTTCTTGTAGTTTCTTATGCATGTTTTCTCACTACATTGTGCAATTATACTTTGAAGGGCGTCAATAAAATTGTTAAATTCTGTGTCAACATTACCGTCATATGCAGCAGAGAAATCTGTTTGTTCCAGTAAGTTGCGAAGTAAGCCATGATTTATTTTTTTATGATGTTTAGTGTGATTATGCTTCACACCCTCTGGAGCCTTATTTTCTAGGGCAGAAAATATTGGCAAATGGTCGGAAATTGGAACAGAGCACACACCAGCCCAAACAATGTCATCCCTGCTACAAAGGACATGGTCAATCAGTGTACTTGTGGTGGTGGTAATCCGGGTAGGTTCAGCTATTAGATTATGTAAGTTGAAGGATTCCAGCAACAATGTGTAATCATTTTGTGTGTCTGATGTGGCATCAATGTTAAAGTCACCAACAATAATAATCCTACCGTTAGGCCCACGCGATAACAAAGTAAGGGATGTTTCAAACCTTTCAGTGAAAGACCCCAGTGATGAACTTGGGGGGCGGTACACCACTCCAACTATTATGCCTGTTCTGTCGTGGCCGAGAGAAGACACGACGCACGAGCGAGGGCAGGAACGAATGTGTTTTATTCCACGACGCCTCTGCTTTTATAGCATGTGCCGAGACGGTCCTACGTCATAGGCACGTGCTTGAACTGATAACATATCACATTCTTCCCTTCTTAGCGAAACAAAAGTCATTTTAATTACTACTATCTCTTCTTCCTGAAGTCTTCTGTAGTGTATCTCTCGGGAGGGTTTCGCGCACGGGTGCTTCGTCGCAATGCTACTGCTGATGACTGGTTTCCTGTAGGGGTAGGCTCCTCATGTGCTGTGCCGTTAGATCTGGTCTCCCCGCGCTCTGGACGCCCTCCACCTGCCACTGCTTGTGGGTCCTGTGGTGGTCTTGGTAGCAGGGCCCGAGGAGTCTGTTGGTCGGCGGACACCCTTGGCTCTGAAGAGGTCCCCCGAGTTGGATCTCTTCTTGGAGAAGGTTGGCTCTGCACTTCGATTGTCCGATCCAGGGACCTGGAAAAGACCTCTTGAGAAGACAAATCTTCGGAAACCCATCGCGGATCTTCTGAATCTCCTAGACCATTCGCCCCATCTTTCTCCTGACCGGTTAGTGCTGTCGTATGATTGGTGGCTTCAGTCCATACGCTGGTCTTTCTGGTCCGCAGGTGATCAACGTGAGTGAACTGTAGTCGGCCTTGAACCCTAATCACGTACGTGACTGGGCTGACAACTTGTTCAACAGTACCTTCAAGCCACGATACAGGCTCACCACGTGTAGTTTTCACGTAGACTGCATCGCCCACGGAGAAGGATTCAGCGCATCCTCTTCGGTCGTTACGTTGTTCCGTGTCTAGTCTCTGACGCTCCGCCATGTCCCCTGCAAAACTTGGTTTGAGAAGAGACAAAGTGATTCGGGGCAGACGCTTGAGGAAAACTTCAGCAGGCGTCCGCAAAGTCATCGAATGTGGGGTGTTTCGATAACAAAAAAGAAATTTATTCAGGCGGTCTTGTACTGTACTCTTCACTCTCTCATTTTTATCGTGCAGAACCTGTTTTAGGAGCGCTTCCTTCGTCGTTCTTACGAGTCTCTCTGCGGCTTCATTTGAAGCTGCATGATACGGAGGTGTCCTCGTGTGTTTTATATCCCTGTGCCTCATGAACTGTTCAAATTCATCCGAAGTGAATTGCGGGCCGTTGTCGGTAACTACTTCTTCGGGGTAGCCGTAGGCCGCGAAGAGAGTGTCCAGTTTTTCCAATGTTCTAGCGGTAGTTGTCGATGTCATGCCGAACACTTCAATCCATTTAGAATATGCGTCGACCACTACTAGCAGATTGACGCCGTCTTTTACAGCGTAGTCAGCGTGAATCCTTTCCCAAATTTTTGTTGGATACCTCCATGGTTGCAGAGGCCCGGCCGACTTTGCTGGCCGAGTGCTTTGACAAACTTGGCAATTCCAAACGGTTTCTTCTATGTCTTTGTCGAGGAAAGGCAACCACACGTATGCCCGTGCCAACATCTTCATACGAGTCATCCCTGGATGTCCTTCGTGCAGCAGAGAGAGCACATGTTCCTGCAGGGTTCTCGGCACAATCACTCGATTGCTCCAAGTTACGCATCCTTGTTCAGCAGACAGTTCATCTTTCCGTGTGAAAAACGGTCGCAGCTCTTCAGAGTAATGCTCTGGCCATCCCAAAAGAACGTAGCTTAAAACGCGTGTTAGAAGGGGGTCTCGCTTCGTTTCTCGAGCGACTTCTTTTGCCAGTTTGATAAAGAGTGCTTCTATACAATCGTCGCTAACAGATGCTTTAGAAAGGGCCCGAAATGCAATGTTTTGTTTAATGAATAAGGCTACACCACCTCCTCTTGCATGCGACTCCCGTGGGAGTGACAATAATTTATAGCCGGGGATTGAAATGGTCTCATTTTTCCTCAACCAAGTTTCACTTAAAGCAATTAAATCGAAAGTAGACTTATGGCGAGAAATATATCCAGTCAATTCATTGAGGTTTTTACGTAGGCTTCGAACATTACAGTGTAGAATAGAGAATGTGTCCCCGTTTTCTATCAGTTGGTCTATTTGAGAAATAGTGTACGGCATTTTCTGCCTTTAAAAAAAATAAAAACAAAGAACACAAAACAAGATGCTACCCTTGATTCGGTCAGTCTACTCTCCCTAAGTCGTCCTCTGACGCAATGTGTAGGACAGACGACGTTTCCACTTTCCTCATCAAGATTTTCCCTTGTTCCACCCAAATGAACTTGCTGAGTCACTCAGGAGGTGAACTGCAAATCATGATCAATGAGTTAGACAGGCAGAGCAGAACGATGGGTCTAAAAATAACTTGCAGAAAACCAAAGTAATGTTCAACAGTCTAGCAAGGGAACAACAGTTCACAGTTGGCAGCGACAGCCTCGAATATGTGACGGAATACGTCTACTTAGGGCAGGCATTGACAGCTGATCCGGATCATGAGAGGGAGATAACTAGAAGGATAAGAATGGGGTGGAGCGCATATGGCAAGTTCTCGCAGATCATGAGTTGCAGTTTACCAATTTCCTCAAGAGGAAAGTGTACAACAGCTTTATCCTGCCGGTACTCACCTACGGGGCAGAAACGTTCAGGCTAACGAAAAGGGATCAGCTTAAGTTAAGGACAGCTTAGCGAGCCATGGAAAGAAATATGATAGGTGTAACGTTAAGAGACCGGAAGCGGGCAGAGTGGGTGAGGGAACAAACACGGGTTGATGACATCCTAGTCGAAATCAAGAGACAGAAATGGGCTTGGGCAGGGCATGTAATGCGAAGGCAAAATAACCGCTGGTCCTTAAGGGTAACGGAGTGGATTCCAAGAGAAAGTAAGCGTAGCAGAGGGCGGCAGAAGGTTAAGTGGGCGGATGAGATTAAGAAGTTTGCAGGCAAAGGGTGGATGCAGCTGACAATTGGACAGGGTTAATTGGAGAGATATGGGAGAGGCGTTTGCACTGCAGTGGGTGTAGTAAGGGTGATGATGATGATGATCATAGTGAACAGTAAACCTTTGTACCCTTCAGAAACTTGGCATTAATAAGTTGAGTGCTACACATAGATAGCTGCGCACACACAAACGAGGACGTAAGAAGAACACAACAAATGCTGACGGCAGACGGAATTTTGTTGGAAACAATACACAATCTTATACCCTCACACTTCCGCTTCACGGACTGCACACAGTCTGAAAACCTGACCCCCCCCCTGTGATACAAGTCAATTGATGGGACACTCACAGGATCGCGTCCTTAATATTTTAACAATAAAGCCTCAGGTAGCTCACGTGCCACCTGGTCATTGCGTTCAATCGAAACTTTTTGTTTTTGTCAGCAAAGGCCGACAAAGCTTGCGGGCATGTGCCGCAATGTAGGGGCAAATTTTACCCTCTTTTGTTCTTCACTGAAATTGGTGCTCCGTAAAACGATCATTTATGCAAGGCCCATCTGGCCAATGGGTTAGGGAGATATCACAATCTACACCCGTTACGCATTTGACTAAAGAAGTGGTACGACGCTTCATGCAGTCCTGCGCCCTGTTCTTTTCGGACATGATCCGAGGGCAAAACGAGGTCAAGTTGAACGGGGCAGAAAAAAAAACATCCGGCTTACCATGGCTATTCGCCACAATTTCAAATTGTGACACACCCTATGAACCACGGCGGCTCTGCTATACATTTTAGAGCATGTAAAGTTTTCTCTCTCCGATTTTGTGTGCAGGCTATTCAGCTGCTGCGACAACGACCGTGATCGGAAAACCAGGCTTCTGACCCGACCATCGAAGCTGCCGTGCACCTGGTGATCACAAGTTTTACCCAGAGCTCTCTGCGAACTGTACGTTTCAATGACTCGTTTAACCGTCTTAGAAACTGCCGACCCAAAAAGCAACGGGACTTCTCGCCACCGTCTTAGCAAGTAGATCCAGGAAACGCGATGTGGCGTTAGTCAGGTTAATGTCTAAAAAGTGCGACTTATTGTGGTCTGATAAATCGTTGGTAAATGGTAAACCTTCCCCATGTAGTTTAAAAACCAAATAAATTCGCTCTCGTCGTACCATAGCTTGCCGTCCCGGTTAGCTCAGTTGGTAGAGCGACTGCTCCAGTGTAGCGGCGGTCCCGGGGTTCGACCAGGACGAATTTTTCATTAACTGCGAAGTTTCTGAGAAAGCTGTATAGCTTTCCTTTGTAGCCGTATGGCTGCGCTTGGGTGGATGTCAATGAGTAATTACTCCCTTTATCCAATATAACCTATTCCACGGATATCGTGTGCGTCACTTCAGGTTGATCTTTACGAATATCTAGATTCATGTACGTACCTAAGAAAATTAGTTATCTCATCATCCAGAAGCCCCACTAGATCACAAAAAATGCTTTCCGAGAAGGTATCGCCAATACAGGTGCCACACAGGAGCCAATGCAGATATCCTTGCGCTGAACAAAGACCTAGTTAAGAAAAAAAACAATGTTGGAGTAAAGATAAATTTCAAGCAAATTGGTAAGAGTGTTCAGAGACACGCGGCAAGCGATCTTAAAAGCTATCACATCACTAGCCTCGGCACATGATTGACGGAAAAAATGAGCATCGAAAAGAACAAGCTTTTTATGTCGATGGGAAACGCGAAGCCAAAAGATGAAGCACGCTTACTTATACCAAAATAGCGCAATGGGCGAATTATTTTTGCATTTCGAAAGGATGAAACAGCGCGACCAAAACGAAGGGGCAGGAAAAGGGAAGACGCGTACAAGCGCTTGCACTTTGTTTTCCCCGCTCCTTTATTGTAGTTGCTCTGTTTTGTTGTTTAGCCAGGAAACCCTCCTGTTGAACCTGGAAAATAAACTTATTGACTATTGACTATTGACTAGTGGACAGGTGTACATCGGCTGAGACGGGCAGTTCTGTAAACGATTGCTTGAGCGCTTTTGAATGAAGAATGAAATAGGGACACACTGCGGCGCATGCCCACTGGTCTTTGCTGACATAAAGAAAAGTTTCAAGGAAGGGCCACGACCAGGTGGCGTAGCTTCGATAAAAACAGGAAAAGCATGATCGTGTGAGTGTCCCATCAATTAAATTGCATTATAGAGGGCAATGTGGCAGTTTGGAGGGTATACGACTGTGTGCTGTTGTGAACAAGTCGCGAGCTTGCGCTTGTTTTCGTGTCGCGTCTTTGTTCACGTGCGCTGTTAGTTATGCGCTAATGAACCACCGAATAACCCAACCGCGAGCTCTGTTAAATGCATAAAAGCTTCTTCAACTTCCAGCCTTGATACAACGTGCACTACACAGCTGCTGCCGCAGTGTCTTTCACTTTCGCAGGGTGTGCGGATGACAGCTTTGGCATTAACAGATGCTCTTTTCCTTTTTATACCGATGAGATCCAATGTTTCCGCGTGAATCTCGCCTCTGAATTTATGGCTTTACCATGCACCGGACGAATGCGTCCGTGGGTAGATAAAACCAGCTAATGGGAATCTCACACAAATTTTCGAGCTAGGCTCTCTGGTTACTGTCACGGATCTCCCCGGAGGACACTCGGACCGAAAGAATGGACTAGGAGACAGGTGTACCCACACAGACGCGCATTTAATACACCCTATGTGACACAAACACTAGCGCACAAAACCAACAAAACTGACACAAAACACAAACTCTATCAATACACAGAACCCGAGAATACTGCTACTAGCGTCTGCTACTAGCGTTCTACTATTAGCAATCAGAGTTCGCGCTCACGGTTCGGTGCTGATGCAGCGCTGCATGGGTCCAGTAGTCGGCGTCGAGGTGGCGTTCGAAGTGCTCAGGCTGGCGTCGCTGGCAGCGTCGTTAGCTGTGCCGGTCCAGGCGCCCGTGGAGGTGATGTCGGTGATGTTGGCGTTGGGGGCACCGCCCGGATGGGCAGCAACAGCGCTGGAGGCACCTCTGGTAGCAAGTGTTAGCGTTATCCGTTGACTCCCCGGAACGGGCTCAGGAACGGCTGGAAGTCCACGGTGCGAAGGCGTAGAACTCGAGCTCACCGGAGCAGTAGCCGGCGCTGCTTTATTCCAGCCGAAGCGTTCGTGACCCGCCGGAACCTCCGCTTCTCTGTTCTTCCCCCTGTGCCTCGCTCTCCCTCGCCCTTTTAAAACCTTGGCGTTAGTCCAGGTAATCCTTGTCGTCGTCCACTTCTTCGCTTCTCCACCAATCATCTCTTCCCACCTCACAGAATACTGCTTCTTCATCTTCATTCTTCGGATAATCCACGTCATCCTTATCGCCATCCTCGTAGTCTTCTTCAAACCTCTTTCGTTTTGCTTTTATTTCAGACTCCCTATTCTATGTGACAAGGGCCCCCTCTCTCAAGAGTTTTTCCAAGAAAAACTGCTCACATCATCCTGATCTTCAAGCCTTCCAGCCAACTGATTATCTTCTGTGGCAATTCTCGACCCAGCACACAACACACCGCAGATGTCCAGCACACACCAAAAGCACACCACTAACACAGCACACCAAACTGCATGTTCGGAACACTAACACACCACTGCGGTTGTCCGTACGGTGTCCTTAATAAACATGTTAATGTCCACAACACGCTCCCTTTTGTAAGCACATAACAAAAACAACATAAAAAACATACATCCACATCAATAGCTGAAGTTTTTAGCTGGATTCTCTTCTTGCAAAAGTACGGCTCCCAATTCTCTGTCTGGTAATGGTATTGACCACTATCCAACATGCTACCTTGGGAGCGTACCGTGCGTACCACGCCCTGTTCTCGTCATATATTAACTATTGCAATTTAGTGTGGCTAACAACTACTCAAGGGAACATTAAAAAGATCCACCCGTTACAAAAAAGATTGTGCGCAACATGGCTAACATTGACTAATTTTCTTCTACTGAACAATATTTCCGACAGTACAATATCGTCCCTATACAACGTATGTATGAATTTCGCATGTTGTGCTCATATTATGTTTCATAAGGCCATTTCAGACAATTTATTTCTACAATCGCATCCCTTCAACATAGCAAAAATAATCCATTTACACGCAGCACTGATTTATGGTAAATTCCCCTTTTCCGCACCAATTAAAAACTACAGGCCCTTGAGCACAACCTCCCGTTAACTTTAAACAGATATTCGCAATTTACCAATCCCAGCCTTAAACAGTTGCGACAGTACTTCGTATCCCTATAAATGTTCTGGTGAATAACTGTTTTCCATTGTTCCAAATTTTTTTCTTACTATTTTTTTCTCATCACACAACCATTGTAACAACATTCTATAAACTTTTTTCTTTTGCACTGTTTCTCTACCTCGTGTTGGACTCATGTTATTTTTTTATTTTGAATGTGTTTAAAATCATCCACGTGCATGCTTCATTTTCAGTTTTACATTACTACAAAATTGTATACACGTTCCACTTGTAACCACATTTTACACGTCTATCTGTGCTGTGTGTTTGTGTATCTATATTTTATGTTCCTTTACTTTTTTCTGTTTTAACTATTCGTATGACTTGCCCTGCCTTGTAATACGCTGGGCCCTGGGCCTCGTCGAGCTGACAAATGCAGCTTTTAGCCCAGGTATGCCAGGAGAATTTTTTTTCTGGAAATAAATTTAATTTAATTGAATTAAACTCTTTCTTTGTATTTTTTCAACATATTTACATGGAAAGCTTTCTTAGTGTTATTTATTAATAATTCATAACCCATGTCATTTTTCTTCCTTGTCACAAGGTAAGGGCCATTGCATCAGTAACTTGTGATCCGTGGGTAGCAGGATGAGAACCCTGTAGCCCGGATTCCGATTTCTGTGAGAGGTTTTCTTGTCATATATTATAGCGTTCGCGCGCTCTCTCCAGGACCTTATGTGCAAGCCTGCACGTTTCCTCCAACTTGTCCCGCTACTCAAAAACATGTGTACGTTGTCTTCAGATCTGATGCAATCTCTTTATTAGCCCACAGCTTCTTGAGTATTGTAAGTGGACCTCTAACGGTTCTCCCATACAGCATCTCGAAGGGCGAGACACCAAGACTCATTTGTGGCATTTCGCGGTGAGCGAACAAATGCGATGGGAGGTATCTATCCCAATCAGTAGGTCTCTCCTGGCACATTTTCCTGATAATATTTTAAAATGCCGTTGAGCCGCTCTACAAGCCCATTAAACATGGAATAGTAAGGCGTTGTCAGTAACTGCCTCACAGACAAAAGGCGGTTAACCTCGTTCATTATTTCCGACGTGAAGTTCGAGCCACTGTCACTCAAAATTTCCCTCGGGAGCCCACAGGGCGAGAACATCTCCACAAGACCTTCCGCCACTTGGATACTGTCAATAGTCTTCCATGGAATAGCGTCAGGATAACGAATGGCCACGTCAACCAGAGTAAGAGCATATCTATTGCCTTTGGCGGATACTGGAGAGATTGGCCCCACAATGTCAATAGCCACTCGCTGAAACGGTCGGTCGATAGCTGGCATTTTGACCAGAGGTAGGGGAGCAAATCCTACCTTCGCAACTGTGCGCTGGCACACGTCACACGAGCGAACGAAGGGTTTAACATCGTTTTGGTTAGAGGTGCGAAAACACACACAACACAAGGTAGAAAGACAGAACGGAGCGGAACATCACTCTGGACACCTGGCGAGAACTCCTTGGTGATTCTATACACCGTCTTTTGAACACCCCAGTGTCCAGCCGTAATGGCGTCATGTCCTAAACGTAGCACTGTGTCTCTCATATCTTTCGGTAACACCAGCTGTTGGCCCCGTCCTCCTGAGCTTAATACGCATTCCCTGTGCAGAACACCGTTTACCAAATGATATTCGAATGATCTACCCCTTTCTTTTCAACTTTTCCCCAACTCTTTCGAAGCAGGCTTTGAAGCTCGGGTCTTCTTTTTGCCTAATTGCAATTTCCCCCGGTGTTACGCTCAGACACATCGTAACGGGAGTAGAGAGCGGACGCTGCGTTGCTCGGGCTGTCAATTGATCTCTTGTCTCCACTCCCGACGAGAAACTGACTGCTCCATCAACCTTCTGGGCTTTCGTGAGCCTTTCCTTATTTGGGTGTCGAGCATCCTCCACCCGAGATCAGGGTCCTCGACACTTCTTGCACCCGTAATGTTTCCCAAGGTGAAATCGTAAATGGGTTGCTCTACGCATTTTGAGACTACCTGTGCAGTATAATATAGCGTGGGCACTACAATCCTGGCTTCAGGAAGGCACCTTACTGTGCTATCTACAAGAGTGACGGCCGAAGCTTCTCCTGTAAGATTCGCGTCCTTCACCACGCTTCTCGGAACCAAAACTGTGTTGGCTCCGCTGACTCTAAGCACCAATATAGGACGGTTCCCTATTTGCCCAACCACCAACGGCATTGCTGCTTTCGACTTGGGTGTTCCACTCACCGCCTCATTTTCCAGTGGCGTTTGCTCTCCTTTTAGCTGTGGAACTTCGGGTGGTGTGACAAGTTCCACCCTAGAGTCGACAACGCATACAGCTCGGTCCTGCGTTCTGTATCGGCACTCATCCACAGTGTGTCCTCTCTACTTGCAACCTTGACACACAACCTGTGTCTTTTGGAGAACACTACTAGTCCGGCAGTCAACTGCACGGTGCCCCACCTTGCCAGAGCGGAAACACCTTACTGGCGGCTTAGATGCACCGCCATATGCTCTTGGTTTTGCCGCATCTGTCTCTAGGATCTTTTGGGTTTCCTCCTTTGCCTTATTCATAATTATGTCCCCTTGAGCCTCGAAGAAATGGTCTGCAGTGTCGGCGACCTCTTCCAATGAACACGACTTTCTTGCTTTCAGGAATAGGCCAGCTTTGGACTGCAACATGCTAAAAAACCTCTCTGTCACAAGCTTGTCACGCACCCCTTCAAAACAATTTTCTGTGTTTGACATATCAAGCCACCTATAGAAATAATTGATCAGCCTGCAGGAAAACTGCTTAGCAGTTTCAGAATCCTCATGTTTCGCGGTGCGAAATCACATAAAAACGATCTACCATAAGCAAGAATCTTTGGAGGAGTGCCTTCTTGACTTTCTCGTAGTCTATGGAGTAAGCAGCAGGCATCCTTCCAAAAACATTCAGCGCCTCCCCTATTAAACACATCATCAATGCCGTGGCCCATTCACTACGATCCCAGCCTTGCCCCAAAGCTATCCGCCCGAATCGTTGCATATATGCATCCAAATCATCTCTTTTGTCATCAAAAGGAGCCATCAGATAACTTGCACAAACTCTGGCCGGTCTAGGAGATTCTGTACCCACTAAGGAACGCCAATCATCGTCCGTGATCTTCTCATAGCCTCCCGCGACAAGCGCCTGTTTCAACAAAAGAAACTCCTTCTCCCGTTCTGTCCTCCTTTTCTCCTGTTCTGCCTCGCGAGTCCTTCTAGCCTCGCGCTCTTCTTCCTCGCGAGCTCTTTCCTCCTTACAGTATTTTGCTTCGCGAGCGTGTGTGCGTGTTTGCACCCTTTCCTCTCTCTGCCTATCTTCCTCCTCTCCCTGCCTCTTTGCCTCCTCTTTCTGCCTCTTTCCCTCCTCGTCATAGAGACGCATCGCCTCTTCCTTGCTTAACCCTAATTTGAGCGCCAGCTGTAACGTCTTTGCCATATCTATACTTTCTGCCGTCGAGAGACCTGAAAGACCCGAGGCAAACAAAAAGAAACAAGGAAATGAATCCTGGCACAGGCTCACCATTAAACTTCGTCACGGATCTCCCCGGACACACGCGAGCGCTCGCGTGTGTCGTGTCTCCCTCATTGTCCCTGTCAAACTGCGCGCTGTTCACTTTAAAATGACTCACCAACTCGCCCAAGCATCCGCTTTATCGTACACTAGCTCAGCAGAAGAGCTGCTGAGGTGAGCCTTCAGTGCCGTGCGAATGCCCAAGAGGACGAAGGAAAGGTGGTTGGACCAGCGTTCTCTTGGCTGATAAGTGGTAAAGGCAGCCTTCAGTTGCCGATGCAGACATTCCACCATGACATTGGCCGAAGGATGGAAGGCGGTCGTATGGATGTGGCGAACACCCAGAATATTGGCAAGAGCAGTATACAGGGCCGATTGAAACTGGCGGCCGCGGTCGGTGATGAGGACAGACGGAAAGCCGAAACGAGAGGCCCAGCCGGCCATGAAGGCCGAAGAAACGGTCTCGGCTGTAGTGTCAGCAATGGGCAACGCCTCGGGCCAGCGGTTGAAACGGTCCACACAGGTGAGCAGATAAGAGGCCCCACGTGATAACGGGAATGATCCAACAATGTCTATGTGAACGTGCGAAAACCGTTCGTCAGGCGGCCGAAACGGAGAGGCAGGCGTGACGGTATGCCAGTGAACTTTGACGTGCTGGCAGTGAAGGCAGGTTCGTGCCCAGTGGCCGACGTCGGCATTAATGCTTGGCCAAAGGAAACGACATGTGATCAGCTTCTGCGCAGCACGAATACCAGGGTGGCTCAGGTGGTGCAGTTTTTCAAAAATGGTGCGACGGAAAGCCAAAGGTACGTAGGGCGAGACGCCAGTGGATGTCTCGTACGTAATGAACTGGGAGGAAAACAACCGTGGACGTTCGGCGATGGACAGGGACGTGGATGAGGAGCGAAGACGTTTCATCTCTGGATCATTGCGCTGTGCAGCCGCTAGCTGCTCCATGTCCACTGGTGATTCAGACGCCATAGCACTAACACGAGAATGCGCATCAGCAGCAGCATTCTGCGGGCCATGGACGTGACGGAGATCCACTGTAAACTCGGAGATAAAACACAGTTGGCGGAGCGCGCGTGCAGTGTATGTTCTGTGGTTCCTTTAGAAGGCAAACGTCAAAGGCCTTTGGTCCGTGATGACGTGAAAGTCCCGGCACTCCACGAAGTGGCGAGAGTGCTTGATGGCGAGGTACACAGCAAGCAATTTTCGACCGAAGGTGCTGTATTTAGTCTCAGGTGGCTTCAGCTTTTAGGAAAAAAAACCGAGGGGTTGCCAACTAGAGACGTAGTGCTCGAAAACTGCGCCGACGGCAATGCTCGAGGCGTCGGCGAGGCGCAGTGGAGCAACAGGAACTGGATGTATGAGCAAAGTGGCGTCTGCGAGCGCCATCTTGGCAGCAGCAAATGCAGCGGAAGCGTCTTCAGTTCACTCAAGTGGCGCAGCAGAATATTTTTCGTAGCCAAAAGGTTGGTCAGAGGCTTCAGGAAACAGGCGCACTTCGGAAGAAACCGGCGATGAAATATCAGGGAGCCCAAGAATTCTCTGAGCTCTTTAGGTGACGTGGGGCGGGAAAATCTTGAATGGCTTTGACTGCTGTCGAGAGGCTGAATGCCCTGTAGAGTGACAAGGTGGTCGAGGAACTGTATTGTGGCTACGACAAAGAGGCACTTGTCCGGGTTGATGACGAGCCCATATACATCCAGTAGGTGGAAGAGGGCGCGCAAATGAGCTTCATGCTTAGAACCGGATGAACTTGCTACGAGTAGACCATCGATGTAAGCGAACACGAAGTCGAGGCCTTGCGTAACTTCGTTGATAGCTCGCTGAAAAGTCTGTGCGGCGTTGCGCAAGCCAAAAGACATCCGCACATACTCAAAGAGGGCGATCGGTGTGGTAATGGCTGTCTTCGGAATATCAGCGGGCTCCACAGGAATTTGATGATAAGCTTTCACTAAGTCAATTTTAGAGAAGATCGTGCACCCAGCCAGATTTGACGTGAAGTACGTCCTGTATGTGAGGAAGTGTATAGCGGTCTGGTAAAGTGTGAGAGTTGAGGGCGCGGTAATCTCCACATGATCTCCAGTCGCCCGGATCTTTCTTTGGCACCACGTGCAGTGGTGATGCCCAGTTGCTGGAGGAGGGCGTACGATGCCGAGTTCCAGCATGTGTTCGAACTCACGGCGAGCAATAGCGACGCGTTCTCCCGACGACTTCCTCAGCGACGTCTAGAGGCAGGGTGGACACCAGGTCTAGAAACTTGGTCCCTTGGCTGGTGATACGTTGCAGCTGGAAATGCTCCTCAACCCGCACGAGCCATGCGCGGGGGCTATTGGGCCAAAATGACGGCAGGCTGACTGGCTGGAACGCAGCAATCGAAGCACCTAGAGGCTGAGCGTTCCAGGAGTGTCGCCGCCGGTAGGAAGGGCGGAAGAGCCAGGAGAATCCATGTAGGATGATGGGGTTGCGTGTTCGAAGCCGGGTCGCCAAATCTGTCGGAGCTAAGGCGAGGAAGAACCAGCTCTGATAGCGTTGAGGTTCGAACTGTTTATTTGCGCTGCTCGCGCTGCGGCGGCCTAGCCCAACTTCCTCTTTCTTGTCCGGCGCCACGTGCCCTGGCCGGCGAGAGGCGGCATGAGGGGTGCTACAGATTTGCATTCATTCATACATGCAGCACTGAACAAAGGAGATAACTATGATCATAATTCCACCCCCGCTAAATATGCCAGCTCTTTGGAACAAATCGATAAAGAGGGGCTGCTGACGCAGGCGTCTTTATACCAGGCGATGTGCGCTGCTTCAGTCATTTCACGTTTTAGTTAGTTACTGTGCTTGCTTAAAACTTGTGTGCGAGTGATGTCAGGGTTGAAATTTTTGCTGTCACAGTCTCTGCAGTGGATGTCGAGATGCTCTTTTACAGTATTATGCATAATGGTTTTGTGCTCCTTCAAGCGTTCATTGAGGCATCTCGCCGTCTGACCCACATAAAGCTTGCCACATGATAAGGAAATGGCGTAAACTACACCTTCTTCACAGGAGACGAATTGATTTTCATGTTTGATATCGCAATCTCTAGGAACGAAATCATTATTAACCATTTTGCACATCTTCCCAATCTTATCCGGAGCCGAAGAAATGACTTTGGCACGTGCTCTATTTGCTACCTTTTTTTAGTCTGTAGGAGAAATGATGAATAAAGGCACAAGAGTGGTTTTTCTTTTTGCTTTCGCGTCAATGAATCTGCCCATCCCCATTTTCTGTTTTTGCTCAAACAACTAGGAATAGATTCTGACACTGACACTAGCAGCTGCTTGGGATAACCAGCCTTTACGAGCCGATCAGTTTGGTTAAAGAGACTATCATGCATGGAGTGCTTGCAATATTTGTTAAGCGCGTTGTGAAAGCAGGCGTTCGCCACGGCACGTTTAACCAGCTTAGAATGACATGACGTAAAAGGGAGCAATGACTTACTGCTTCGTGGCTCGTAAGACCAACACGTGTGATGGCGCATTAATCTGACTTTGGTACCTAAAAATTTGATGACATTGTTTTCTGGCACTTCAGTAGTTAGTATGACGGGATGAAGGCACTAAAGAAAGGTAGCTTTTATATGCGCGAAAATTGAGTCAAATTTTTCCACACAAGTGTCTTTAAGAACAAGAAAATCATCAACATATCAAAAACACTGTAATACCGTTGACCCTTTCAATTTTTCTTGAAGCCTTCTACCCTTTTTTACTCGCAAGTCATTAAGCACGGGAGCTATGCAAGTCCAGATGCAAACTCCTCCTATTTGCAGGTAAAACTCACCGTCCCAGGAAATGAAAGTAGAAGGTAAACACACTTTAAGTAGTTTTAAAAAGCCCCCGACGGATATGCCGTTCTTGTTTTGGAATTCAATTATTCCTTGCTGGTGAAAACATTCTTCTAAGCACACCAGAAGCTCATCATGCCTTAGCGAATAATATAAGTCCTTAACGTGAAAGGAGGAGGTCATCAATTTCTTGTTCTTGTTAGTGTCTAAAAACTGGATTCATGCTGCGAATATTTTACCTCGTACGGATTGTCAAACTTGAGCGAATTTCAAATCATATTTAGAAAAACTGCTACAGTTTTGTGCCATGTGCCTCTTTCAGATACGATCACACGAAACGGACACTCTGGTTTGTAGGTCTTTGCGCTAAAAAAAACTTGTAAACTAAGTGCCTTACTGTTCTCGGCTCCTTGCGGTAACAATTCAAGGTTAAGTTTTTTGCACAGTTTCTTGGCCTTAGCTTTAATTTTTTTCAAGGAAATATTCTTGGCCGCACAAATTGAACACAGAATGGTTTCCCTACCCTTCTTGACGTACAGTTGAGAGGGTATCGCTAGGAATCCCCCTTCCTTGACGGCTGGGAGCAAACGCTGCGAATGTCGCTTCAAATGCGTGAAGCTTCGCCGAACAGAGACAGTGTTTACTGGAGCCTTGCAACGCAGCAACGCGTCCACTCCTTCAGACACGCACCTATCAGATTCAATCGCAGGGGCCAGCCTGCACCGCTGCCTCACCATGCTCAGAAGTTCAGCAGGCGACCTTATGGGTTCCGTGGCGGCGTACTTCGGACCCTGGGAGAGAACACGATGCACTTCAGTGGGCATGTTCCCGGCGGTAAGGATGACATTCTCCGTCTTGTGTTTCTTCTTGGGCAGTGATGCGTGGAGCTGGAAAAGGGTTTGTTGCCACAAGAAGTCGGCCGTTGTGTTCACTAAATCAGAAATCTTTCCATTCCCTCTTTCTATGCGGTGGGGCTTCGGTTCTTTGCAGCGCAAGAAGACTGCGCCTGTAAAACCGAGCTTGTCTGTTCCAATCAGCATTCAGGATGTGGCATATTTTTGGGCAGTGGCCTTGTGAAGGCTGGAACCAGGGGGCGTGATTCCGGCGCTACCATGACACCACCGTTCACGTTATGGCTCTTCATGCAGGTTTTCAACGTGGCTGACTCGTTACAATGCGATCGTGACTGCCTTCTGCCCAGCATCAACGAATCCTCACCACCGGGCAATGTTCTAAGTAGTTTCGTGGATCCTTTCAACGCCGGTGCCTTCCTCGTCACTGAAGCGTGTGGTGCCGCTGAATTTGGACAATGCCCGCTGCCAGTCACCCAACATTGGTCCGTCGACGAACATCATCTCGTGCTACAAAAGGGGCGTCACAGCAGTCTTCCTCTGGGGCGTGATTCCGGCGCTATCATGACACCGCCATTCACGTTATGGCTCTTCATGCAGTTTGGTGGAATGCCACCATACGGCGCCGATGTTTTGTACGTTTTGCCGGTTCCGCCCCATGTGATTTTTGCACAAGTGTGTTCACGGTCTTCTTTTATCGAGAATGCAAAGTACTGTCGAAGGCGACGCTGTTTGTTAAAGCGTAGGGCTGTGTTTTCATGCTGCTGCTGTTATTGTGCGGAGACGTTGAACTGAATCCAGGGCCTGATAACGACTCTGCTCTTCAACAGCTTCTAGATGGCCAGGCTGATATTAAGCAGAAATTGTTATCTATTGAGGAATACCAGGCTGAGAACAAGGCTGCCATGCAGGCTCTTAACACGAGGTTGACAAAACTAGAGATGCAGATAGGCCATCTTGATGAACTGAAGAGCACTGTTGCGAAATGCCAGGAGAATAATCAATTGCAACATGCCGAGCCGCAGAGCCTGAGGGCCAAACTAGATCAGCTAGAGAACCGGAGTCGGCGTTGCAACTTGCTTTTCTTTGGTATTGAAGATACCGATCAGCAAGAATTAAATGCAACAAGTGAATATCATGTGAAAGAAGTGGGCAGGGAACATATGGGAATTGAAGATTTAAAATTTGAAAAAGCGCACCGAATTGGAAAATTTAGCCCAAGTATAAAGCGACCCATCATTGTAACGCTTGCGACACATAAGGAAAAGTTAGCAGTCTTTGGAAAAGCAAAAAAAAAACTCAAGGGTACTTCTATCAGTATATCTGATGATTACTGCGATAATGTACGAAAGAAACGAAAAATTCTCTGGGAATACGCGAAAGCACATTGTGATGATTCAGATCATCCGGTCATCAGATATGATACTTTATGCCTGAAGGATGGAAAGTATGTATACGATGAAAATCAAGAGTGTGTGAAGCGGGTCACGTAACTTAAAGCCGATAACTGTCGCTTGTCTTTTTTGGTAGTTAATTGCCGTATCATTAAAAACAAAAAAGATGAATTACTGGGTCTCGTTGAACTGACGAAGCCGTCCGTCGTTCTTGGATGTGAGTCATGGCTACATGGTGATATTGCTGATAGTGAAGTGTTTCCAAGTGATTACTTCAGCTATAGGAAAGATCGCGACAAGCATGGTGGGAGTGTTTTCATCTTGGTAGACGAAACAGTTAATTCCCAGAAACTTGATATTGACGTTGGAACCAGTGAGGCTGTTTGGGTCAAAATACGTTTAGGAAATGGTAAATCTATTGCTGTGTGTTCATTTTACCGACCACCGGGAAGCGCATCCGTCACCTTAAGTGACTTTACAAAAGCTGTCGAATCAGTTAAGCATGACTACATGGCCATCGGAGGTGACTTTAATCTGCCTGAAATTGATTGGTCCCATTTAGGCATGGTATCAAGTAGCGGTAAAAAGGAGACTAAAGCAATGCTTAATATTTGCGCCTCTTTCGCTTTGACGCAAATCGTGACTCAACCAACCCGTGGGAACAACGTTCTAGATCTTTTCTTGACTAACATTCCTGAGGCGGTGCACCCTCCTGTAATTTTGCCCGGGATCAGTGATCACAGTTCAGTCCTGTGCGAAATGAAGCTGGATTACGTCAGAGTTAGTGACGGCGGGCGGCGTCGCATATATAGCTATGGTAAAGCACGTGTCAGTGATATCTGCGCTGCTCTCGTATCCTACTTTCATGGGTTTGAAACGCTGTCTGAAAAGGTGTCAGTTCACGAGTTGTGGAAAATTTTCAAAGAAAAAAATTTAGAGTTACGTGAAATGTACGTTCCTAGTTGGGTCTTGACGTCACGACGAAGCAAAAGCAAGCCTTGGTTTAACAAGACTGTGCGCAGGTTCATATACAAAAGATAGGCTGCTTACAGGGCGTATAGAAGGAATCCTTCTATACAGAACAATGAAAAATTAAAATATACAACAAACGCAGCGAAGGTAGCCAATAAACAAGCAAAAGACTTATTTTTTTTCTTCTTTTCATTTGCGCATAAAAGAGCGCCCTAAAGAATTTTGGCAGTTCATGAAAAGAAACGGCAGGGATCAAGTATCGATTCCATCTCTTGTGCATGAAGGTTCCATTATCGACGAGAGTATCGATAAAGTTGAGCGCTTCAACGAGTTTTTTCTTCTGTATTCTCTGCTTCTTCCAACACCTCTCACGTCGAGCTCAATTTTGGCCGAGTTAATTCTGATCACATACGTGGTGTCGAGTTTAATCAAAGAGGAATTGAGTTGATACTCAATGGGCTGAATGCTGCCAGTGCTCCTGGTCCTGACGATCTACCAACTGCTCTTTTCCGTGAATGTGCGTGTGAGTTGTCTGCATATCTGAGAGTCATTTACACAAAATCCTTGGAGGAAGGAGCACTGCCTTCTGACTGGAAGTTAGCCAGTGTAGTTCCTGTGCACAAATCTGGCCCTCGAAATGCTGTTTCCAACTATCGTCCCATCTCTTTGACGAGTATTGCTTGTAAAGTTTTGGAACATGTGTTTTTCACTAGCATTATTAATCATATGAATACGCATTCCTTACTAAGCAATAAGCAGCATGGTTTTCGTAAGGGCCTTTCTTGTGTAACACAGTTGACTGAACTAATTCATGATCTGACAAGTGCACTTGATGAAGGGTTGCCTGTAGATTGCGTCTTCTTGGATTTCAAGAAGGCATTTGATGTTGTTCCTCATTCTTTTTTGCTTGTAAAGTCGTCTTGGTATAACATTGATGAGAGAATGATTGACTGGATACAAGATTACTTGCACTTAAGGAAACAAAGAGTGGTTATTAATGGAAAATTATCAAGCGAATGCATTGTTTCTTCTGGTGTACCTCAAGGATCAGTGCTCGGACCTTTGTTATTTTTGATCTTTATGAATGACATTTGCTCTAATATCTCTTCTCATATTCGTCTGTTTGCAGATGACTGCGCATTGTATAGGGTCGTTGATAGTCCGAATGACTGTGTGCAGTTACAGAATGATTTGAACAGGGTGTCTGATTGGTGTAAGAAATGGGGTATGTTTATTAACTTGCAAAAATCTGTGTATATGCGAGTCACAAAAAAGAAAAAGCCCCATGAATTTTCTTATACAATTAATGGGACACAACTTTCCTCAGTATCAGAATACAAATATCTCGACGTATTCATAACCTCCAACCTAAGCTGGAGACGACATGTCGACTATGTAACAGGAAAGGCGTGTCGCGTTCTTGGTTTTTTAAGGCGTAACACCAAGCAATTCCCTTTAGAAACAAAAGAGTTACTTTTTATGACAAACGTTCGCTCGGTTCTCGAATATGCCTGCGCAGTATGGGACCCTTGGCATAAAACGGATATAGATAAACTTGAGAGGGTACAAACTTGGGTATCCGATATGTCTTTAACAACTATACCAGGAGCTTTAGCGTTTGACGTGCAAAAAACTCGCTGGGATGGAAGACGCTTGAAAAACGTAGATATTGTTTGAGGTTAAAATTTTTTCATAGTATTTACTATTCCAATACTGGCATAAACCGTGACCTGTACATCCATTCACCAAAGTATATTTCGCTACGTCGTGACCATCGATTAAAAGTTAAGGAAATTAACTGTAAATCAGAGATGTACAAATATGCTTTTTTCCCTAGGTCTATAAGAGATTGGAACCGGCTCTCTGAATAGGTGGTATTAATTACATCGGGTGATTTATTCTCTTCATCTCTGTGAATGCTGTATTTAGGCTGTATTACTGTTGCATCATGGTTGCATTGTATGTGCTGCACTTTGTTACCTTTCTTTTCGTTTGTATGATGTGTTATTCCCCCCACTGTAATGCCACTTGTGGCGCTGTGGGTATTACAATAAACAAATAAACAAATAAACAGCTGCAGAACGTACGTTGGAACACGTTTTTTCTTAACGACAAAAGCTAATGAACGCGCGGTGCATACGGCGACGGCAATGTACGTGACAAGGAAGCAAGGATGGACGGACAGACAATTAATGGGGCCTAATGTAATAGAAATGAAATTCGTTAAAACGGATGCTTCGCCGAGTTGGTAAGCCTGTATGTATGATGTTTGCATGTAGTAATGACGTGCTTAACAAATCTTGCATGCACTCTATGCAAGATAGCTTCTTTCACCAAACTGATAGGCTTGTAAAGGCTGCTGATCCCAAACAGCTGCTAGTGTCAGTGTCAGAGTCTATTCTCGGTAGTTTGAGCAAAAACAGAAAAGGGGAACGGGCAGAATCATTGACGCGAAAGAGAAAGAAAAAAAGCACTGTTGTGCCTTACATTCATCATTTCTCCCAAACACTAAAAAAGGTAGCAAATAAAGCACGTGCCAAAGCCATTTCTTCGGCTCTGGATAAGCTTGGGAAGATGTGCAAAATGGTTAATACCGATTTCGTTCGAGTGCTTATGCTCAAGATCATGTGCTCGTCGCCCATATCGCTTCCTCAATCTGCCGGAAAAAACTTAATATCGTTTAGTTTCAGCAGCAGACTGGTTCCTTCAGAGGGGTGCGAATGTGTTGTGTTTTTCTTGTGTTGTCTTTGTTGCACCGCCATTCGTTGCATCAAGCACCAACTCGCACCCCAGGCCGCTTATCTGGTCTAACTGTCTTGTGCAGTGGGCCCTATTTTGTATTCGTGTCCTTATGCCAAATTTCATTTGCTAATCAATCATATCGCTTCCTCAATCTGCCATGCCAATCAAATCTCCTTTTGTTTTAGAACGACTCTGGTCTCTTCAGAAGAGTGCGAATGTGTTGTTCTTTTCTTCTGCTGTTTTCTTTGCACCGCCATCAGTTGTGTCATGCACCAACTTGCCCCACACGACGTTTATCTGATGCAACCGTCTTGTGCAGTGGGCCTTATTGTGTGTTCGTGTCCTTTTTATGGTCAAGTTCATTTGCTCATCGCTGATATCGCTTCCTCAACCTGCCATGCAAATTTAATCTGCTTTTGTCTGAGCCCAAGACTGGTCCCTTAAGAAGAGTGCGAATGTGTTGTTCTATTCTTGTTCTGTTTTTTTTTGCACCGCCATTCGTTTCATCATGCAAAAATTCCGCCCACAGGTCGTTTATAGGAAGAAACTGTCTTGTAGATTGGGCTCTATTGTGTGTTCGTTTCCTTCTTATGCTCAAGTTCATGGGCTCATCGCTAATATCCCTTCTTCAATCTGCCGCGTAAATTTGTCTGAGCACGGGACTGGTTAGCTCAGAGCGGTGCGAAAGTGTCGTGTTTTTCTTGTGCTGTCTTCTTGCACGGACTTTCATTGCATCATGCACCAACTGGGCCACAGGTCATTTGTCTCATGTAACTGTCTTGTACAGTGGGCCGTATTGTGAGTTCGCGCCCTTCTTATGCTCAAGTTCCTGTGCTCATCGCCGATATCGGTTCATCAACCTGCCGCGTAAATTTAATCTCCTTTTGTCTGAGCAAGAGACTGGTTCCTTCAGAGAGGTGAAAATGTGTTGCATTTTTCTTCTGCTGTCTTCGTTGCACCGCCATTCGTTGCACCATGCGCCAACTCGCCTCACTGGCCATTTATTTGATGTAACTGTCTTGTGCAGTGGGCCCTATTGTGTAGTCCTCTCCATCCTATGCTCAAGTACATGTGCTCATCGCTGATATCGTTTCCTCAACCTGCCATGCTAATTAAATCTTCTGTTGCCTGTGCAGGAGACTTGCCCCTTCAGAAGAGTGCGAATATGTTGTTCTTTTCTTGTGCTATTAACTTTGCACTGCCACTCGTTGCATCATGCACGAACTCGCCCCACAGGCCGTCTATCTGATGTACTGTCTTGTACAGTGGGTCCCATTGTGAGTTCGAATTGTTTTTTTGCTCAAGTTCATTTGCTCATCGCTGATATCGCTTCCTCAGCCTGCCCCGTAAAATTTAATCTCCTTATGTCTGGGCAGGAGACTGGTTCCTTTAGAGGAGTGTGAACGTGTTGTATTTTTCTTGTGTTGTCTTAGTTGCACAGCCATCTGTTGCGTCATGCACCAACCCGAACTACAGGCCGCTTGTCTGATGTAATTGTCGTTTACAGTGGGCAATATTGTGTGTTTGTGTCCTTCGTATGCCCACGTTCATGTGCTCATCGCTGATATCACTTCCTTCACCTGCCGCGAAAATTTAATCTCCTTTTGCCTGAGCAGGAGGCTGGTTCCTTATTAAGGGCTGCAAATGTGTTGTGTTCTCTTTTTCTGTCTTCGTTGCACCTCCATTTATTTCATCATGCACCAACTCTGCCCACAGGTCGTTTATCTGATGTAACTGTCCTGTACAGTGGGCCTCATTATATGTTCGTGTCTCTTTAATGCTCAAGTTTATTTGCTCATCGCTGATATCGTTTCAACCTTCGATGCAATTTAATCTCCTTTTGTTTCAGCAGGAGACTGGTTAGTTCAGGGTGGAGAGAATCTGTAGTGTTTTTGTTGTGCTGTATTCGTTGCACCGCCATCAGTTGCGTGATGCAAAAAGCTCGCCCCACAGGACGTTTATCTGATGTAATGTCCTGTGCGGTGGGCCCGATTGTATGTCCGTGTCTCTATTGTGCTCAAGTTTATTTGCTCATCGCTGATGTGGCTTCAACCTCCCATGCAAATTTAATCATCTTTTGTTCGAGCTGGAGACTGGTTCCTTCAGGGTGGAGAGAATGTGTTGTGTTTTTGTTGTGCTCTCTTCGCTGCACCGCCATCAGTTGCGTGATGGAAAAAGCCCGCCCCACAGGACGTTTATCTGATGTAATGTCCTGTGCGGTGGGCCCGATTGTATGTCCGTGTCTCTATTGTGCTCAAGTTTATTTGCTCATCGCTTATGTGGCTTCAACCTCCCATGCAAATTTAATCATCTTTTGTTCGAGCAGGAGACAGGTTCCTTCAGGGTGGAGAGAATGTATTGTGTTTGTCTTGTGCTCTCTTCGTTGCACCGCCATCAGTTGCGTGATGCAAAAAGCTCACCCCACAGGACGTTTATCTGATGTAACTGTCATGTACAGTGGGCCCGTTCGTGTCTCTTTTATGCTAAAGTTTATTTGCTCATCGCTGATATCGCTTCAACCTCCCATGCAAATTTAATCTCCTTTTGTTTGAGCAGGAGACTGGTTCTTTCAGGGTGGAGAGAATGTGTTGTGTTTTTCTTCTGCTCACTTCATTGCACCGCCATCAGTTGTGTGATGCAAAAAGCTCGCCCCACAGGACGTTTATTTGATGTAACTGTCTTTTACAGTGGGCCGTTTGTGTCTCTTTTATGATTAAGTTTATTTGCTCATCGCTGATATCGCTTCAACCTCCCATGCAAATTTAATCTCCTTTTGTTCGAGCTGGAGACTGGTTCCTTCAGGGTGGAGAGAATGTGTTGTGTTTTTGTTGTGCTCTCTTCGCTGCACCGCCATCAGTTGCGTGATGGAAAAAGCCCGCCCCACAGGACGTTTATCTGATGTAATGTCCTGTGCGGTGGGCCCGATTGTATGTCCGTGTCTCTATTGGGCTCAAGTTTATTTGCTCATCGCTGATGTGGCTTCAACCTCCCATGCAAATTTAATCATCTTTTGTTCGAGCAGGAGACAGGTTCCTTCAGGGTGGAGAGAATGTATTGTGTTTGTCTTGTGCTCTCTTCGTTGCACCGCCATCAGTTGCGTGATGCAAAAAGCTCACCCCACAGGACGTTTATCTGATGTAACTGTCATGTACAGTGGGCCCGTTCGTGTCTCTTTTATGCTAAAGTTTATTTGCTCATCGCTGATATCGCTTCAACCTCCCATGCAAATTTAATCTCCTTTTGTTTGAGCAGGAGACTGGTTCTTTCAGGGTGGAGAGAATGTGTTGTGTTTTTCTTCTGCTCACTTCATTGCACCGCCATCAGTTGTGTGATGCAAAAAGCTCGCCCCACAGGACGTTTATTTGATGTAACTGTCTTTTACAGTGGGCCGTTTGTGTCTCTTTTATGATTAAGTTTGTTTGCTCATCGCTGATATCGCTTCAACCTCCCATGCAAATTTAATCTAATTTTGTTTGAGCAGGAGACTGGTTCCTTCAGGGTGGAGAGAATGTGTTGTGTTTTTCTTGTGCTCTCTTCGTTGCACCGCCATCAGTTGCGTGATGCAAAAAGCTTGCCCCACAGGACGTTTGTCTGGTGTAACTGTCCTGTACAGTGGGCCCGATTGTGTGTTCGTGTCTGTTTTATGCTCAAGTTTGTTTGCTCATCGCTGATATCGCTTCAACCTCCCATGCAAATTTAATCTCTTTTTGTTTGAGCAAGAGACTGGTTTCTTCAGGGTGGAGAGAATGTGTTGTGTTTTTCTTGTGCTCTCTTCGTTGCACCGCCATCAGTGGCGTGATGCAAAAATCTCGCCCCACAGGACGTTTCTTTGATGTAACAGTCGCGTACAGTGGGCCCGATTACATGTTCGTGTCTCTTTTATGCTCAAGATTTTTTGCTCGTCGCTGATATCGCTTCAACCTCCCATGCAAATTTTATCTCCTTTTGTTCGAGCAGCGGACAGGTTAATTCAGGGTGGAGAGAAGGTGTGTTTTTCTTGTGCGCTCTTCGTTGTACCGCCATCAGTTGCGTGATGCAAAAAGCTCGCCCCACAGTAAGTTTATCTGATGTAACTGTCCTGTACAGTGGGCCCGATTGCGTGTTCGTGTCTCTGTTTTGCTCAAGTTTATTTGCTCATCGCTGATTTCGCTTCAACCTCTCATGCATATTTAATCTCCTTTTGTTTGAGCAGGAGACTGGTTCCTTCAGGGTGGAGAGAATGTGTTGTGTTTTTCTTGTGCTCTCTTCGTTGCACCGCCATCAGTGACGTGATGGAAAAAGCTCGCCCCACAGGACGTTTATTTGATGTAACTGTCCCGTACAGTGGGCCCGATTGCATGTTCATGTCTCTTTTATGCTCAAGATTTCTTGCTCGTCGCTGATATCGCTTCAACCTCCCATGCAAATTTTATCTCCTTTTGTTCGAGCAGCGAACAGGTTCCTTCAGGGTGGAGAGAATGTGTTATGTTTTTGTTGTGCTCGCTTCATTGCACCGCCATCAGTTGCGTGATGCAAAAAGATCGCCCCACAGGACGTTTATCTGATGTAACTGTCCTGTACAGTGGGCCCGATTGTGTGTTCGTGTCTCTTTTATGCTCAAGTTTATTTGCTCATCGCTGATATCGCTTCAACATCCCATGCAAATTTAATCTGCTTTTGTTTGAGGAGGAGACTGGTTCCTTCAGGGTGGAGAGAATGTGTTGTGTTTTTCTTGTGCTCTCTTCGTTGCACCACCATCAATGGCGTGATGCAAAAAGGTCGCCCCACAGGATGATTATTTGATGTAACTGTCCCGTACATTGGGAGCGATTGCATATTCGTATCTCTTTTATGCTCAAGATTTTTTGCTCGTCGCTGATATCGCTTCAACCTCCCATGCAAATTTTATCTCCTTTTGTTCGAGCAGCGGACAGGTTCCTTCAGGGTGGAGAGAAGGATTTGTGTTTTTCTTGTGCTCTCTTCGCTGCACCGCCATCAGTTGCGTGATGCAAAAAGCTCGCCCCACAGTAAGTTTATCTGATGCAACTGTCCTGTACAGTGGCCCGATTGTATGTTCGTGTCTCTTCTATGCTCAAGTTTATTTGCTCATCGCTGATTTCGCTTCAACCTCTCATGCATATTTATTCTCCTTTTGTTTGAGCAGGAGACTGGTTCCTTCAGGGTGGAGAGAATGTGTTATGTTTTGTTCTGCTCGCTTCATTGCACCGCCATCAGTTGCGTGATGCAAAAAGCTCGCCCAACCGGACGTTGTTTTTATGTAACTGTCCTGTACAGTGGGCGCGTTCGTGTCTCTTTTTTGCTCGAGTTTATTTGCTCATCGCTGCTATCGCTTCAACCTCCCATGCTAATTTCTTATGCTTTTGTTTGAGCTGGAGACTGGTTCCTTCAGGGTGGAGAGAATGTGTTGTGTTTTTCTTGTGCTCTCTTCGTTGCACCGCCATCAGTTTCGTGATGCAAAAAGCTCGCCCCACAGGACGTTTATCTGATGTAACTGTTCTGTACAGTGGGCCCGATTGTATGTTCGTGTGTCTTTTATGCTCAAGTTTAATTGCTCATCGCTGATATCGCTGCAACGTCCCATGCAAATTTAATCTCCTTTTGTTTGAGCAGGAGACTGGTTCCTTAAGGGTGGCGAGAATGTGTTGTGTTTTTCTTGTGCTCTCTTCGTTGCATTGCCATCAGTTGCGTGACGCAAAAACTCGCTCCAAAGGACGTTTATTTGATGTAACTGTCCTTTACTGTGGACCCGATTGTATGTTCGCGTCTCTTTTATGCTCAAGTTTATTTGCGCATCGCTGATATCGCTTCAACCTCCCATGCAAATTTAATCTCCTTTTGTTTGAGCAGAAGACTGGTTCCTTCAGGCTGGAGAAAATGTGTTGTTTTTCTTGTGCTCTCTCCGTTGCACCGCCATCAGTTGCGTGATGCAAAAAGCTCGCCCCACAGTACGTTTATCTGATGTAACTGTCCTGTACAGTGGGCCCGATTGTGTGTTCGTGTCTCTTTTTTGCTCGAGTTTATTTGCTCATCGCTGATATCGCTTCAACCTCCCATGCAAATTTAATATGCTTTTGTTTGAGCTCGATACTGGTTCCTTCAGTGTGGAGAGAATGTGTTGTGTTTTTCTTGAGCTCTCTTCGTTGCACCGCTATCAGTTGCGTGATGCAAAAAGCTCGCCCCACAGGACGTTTATCTGATGTAACTGTCCTGTACAGTGGGCCCGTTCGTGTCTCTTTTATGCTCAAGTTTATTTGCTCATCGCTGATATCACTTCGACCTCCATTGCAAATTTAATCCCCTTTTGTTTGAGCAGGAGACTGTTTCCTTCAGGGTGGAGAGAATGTGTTGTTTTTTCTTGAGCTCTCTTCGTTGCACCGCCATCAGTTGCGTGATGCAAAAAGCTCGCCCCACAGGACGTTTATCTGATGTAACTGTCCTGTACAGTGGGCCCGTTCGTGTCTCTTTTATGCTCAAGTTCATTTGCTCATCGCTGATATCGCTTCAACCTCCCATGCAAATTTATTCTCCTTTTGTTTGAGCAGGAGACTGGTTCCTTCAGGGTGGAGAGAATGTGTTGTGTTTTTCTTCTGCTCACTTCATTGCACCGCGATCAGTTGCGTGATGCAAAAAGCTCGCCCCACGGGACGTTTATCTGATGTAACTGTCTTTTACAGTGGGCCTTTTGTGTCTCTTTTATGCTTAAGTTTGTTTGCTCATCGCTGATATCGCTTCAACCTCCCATGCAAATTTAAACTAATTTTGTTTGAGCAGGAGACTGGTTCCTTCAGGTTGGAGAGAATATGTTGTGTTTTTCTTGTGCTCTCTTCGTTGCACCGCCATCAGTTGCGTGACGCAAAAAGCTTGCCCCACAGGACGTTTGTCTGGGGTAACTGTCCTGTACATTGGGCCCGATTGTGTGTTCGTGTCCCTTTTTTGCTCAAGTTTATTTGCTCATCGCTGATTTCGCTTCAACCTCTCATACATATTTATTCTCCTTTTGTTGGAGCAGGAGACTGGTTCCTTCAGGGTGGAGAGAATGTGTTGTGTTTTTCTTGTGCTCTCTTCGTTGCACCGCCATCAGTGCGTGATGCAAAAATCTCGCGCCACAGGACGTTTATTTGATGTAACTGTCCCGTACAGTGGGCCCGATTGCATGTTCGTGTCTCTATTATGCTCAAGATTTTTTGCTCGTCGCTGATATCGCTTCAACCTCCCATGCAAATTTTATCTCCTTTTGTTCGTGCAGCGGACAGGTTCCTTCAGGGTGGAGAGAATGTGTTATGGTTTTGTTGTACTCGCTTCATTGCATCGCAATCAGTTGCGTGATGCAAAAAGCTCGCCCCACAGGACGTTCATCTGATGTAACTGTCTTGTACAGTGGGCCCGATTGTGTGTTCGTGTCTCTTTTATGCTCAAGTTTATTTGCTCATCGCTGATATCGCTTCAACCTCCCATGCAAATTTTATCTCCTTTTGTTCGAGCAGCGGACAGGTTCCTTCAGGGTGGAGAGAAGGATTTGTGTTTTTCTTGTGCTCTCTTCGTTGCACCGCCATCAGTTGCGTGATGCAAAAAGCTCGCCCCACAGTAAGTTTATCTGATGCAACTGTCCTGTACAGTGGGCCCGATTGTGTGCTCGTGTCTCATTTTTGCTCAAGTTTATTTGCTCATCGCTGATATCGCTTCAACCTCCCATGCAAATTTAATCTCCTTTTGTTTGAGCAGGAGACTGGTTCCTTCAGGGTGCAGAGAATGTGTTGTGTTTTTCTTCTGCTCGCTTCATTGCACCGCCATCAGTTGCGTGATGCAAAACGCTCGCCCCACAGGACGTTTTTCTGATATAACTGTTCTGTACAGTGGGCCCGTTTGCGTCTCTTTTATGCTAAAGTTTGTTGGCTCATCGCTGATATCGCTTCAACCTCCCATGCAAATTTAATCTTATTTTGTTTGAGCAGGAGACTGGTTCCTTCAGGGTGGAGAGAATGTGTTGTGTTTTTCTTGTGCTCTCTTCGTTGCACCGCCATCAGTGGCGTGATGCAAAAATCTCGCCGCACAGGACGTTTATTTGATATAACTGTCCCGTACAGTGGTCCCGATTGCATGTTCGTGTCACTTATGCTCAAGAGTTTTTGCTTGTCGCTAATATCGCTTCAACCTCCCATGCAAATTTTATCTCCTTTTGTTCGAGCAGCGGACAGGTTCCTTCAGGCTGGAGAGAAGGTGTGTTTTTCTTGTGCTCTCTTCGTTGCACCGCCATCAGTTGCGTGATGCAAAAAGCTCTCCCCACAGTAAGTTTATCTGATGTAACTGTCCTGTACAGTAGGCTCGATTGTATGTTCGCGCCGCTTTTATGTTCAAGTTTATTTGCTCATCGCTGATATCGCTTCAACCTCCCATGCAAATTTCATCTCCTTTTGTTTGAGCAGAAGACTGGTTCCTTCAGGGCGGAGAGAATGTGTTGTTTTTCTTGTGTTCTCTTCGTTGCACCGCCATCAGTTTCGTGATGCAAACAGCTCGCCCCACAGGACATTTATCTGATGTAACTGGTTGGTACAGTGGGCCCGATTGTGTGTTCGTGTCTCTTTTATGCTCAAGTTTCTTTGCTCGTCGCTGATATCGCTTCGACCTCCCATGCAAATTTAATCTCCTTTTGTTTGAGCAGGAGACTGGTTACTTCAGGGTGGAAAGAATGTGTTGTGTTTTTCTTGTGCTCTCTTCGTTGCACCGCCATCAGTGGCGTGATGCAAAAAGCTCGCAACACAGGACGTTTATTTGATGTAACTGTCCCGTACAGTGGGCCCGATTGCATGTTCGTGTCTCTATTATGCTCAAGATTTTTTGCTCGTCGCTGATATCGCTTCAACCTCCCATGCAAATTTAATCTCCTTTTGTTTGAGCAGGAGACTGGTTCCTTCAGGGTGCAGAGAATGTGTTGTGTTTTTCTTCTGCTCGCTTCATTGCACCGCGATCAGTTTCGTGATGCAAAAAGCTCGCCCCACGGGACGTTTATCTGATGTAACTGTCTTTTACAGTGGGCCGTTTGTGTCTCTTTTATGCTTAAGTTTGTTTGCTCATCGCTGATATCGCTTCAACCTCCCATGCAAATTTAAACTAATTTTGTTTGAGCAGGAGACTGGTTCCTTTAGGTTGGAGAGAATGTGTTGTGTTTTTCTTGTGCTCTCTTCGTTGCACGGCCATCAGTTGCGTGATGCAAAAAGCTTGCCCCACAGGACGTTTGTCTAGTGTAACTGTCCTGTACAGCGGGCCCGATTGTGTTTTCGTGTCTCTTTTTTGCTCAAGTTTATTTGCTCATCGCTGATTTCGCTTCAACCTCTCATGCATATTTAATCTCCTTTTGTTTGAGCAGGAGAATGGTTCCTTCAGGGTGGAGAGAATGTGTTATGTTTTTCTTCTGCTCGCTTCATTGTTCCGCCATCACTTGCGTGATGCAAAGAGCTCGCCCCACAGGACGTTTATCTTTTGTAACTGTCCTGTACAGTGGGCCCGTTCGTGTCTCTTTTATGCTAAAGTTTATTTGCTCATCGCTGATATCGCTTCATCCTCCCATGCAAATTTAATCTCCTTTTCTTTGAGCAGAAGACTGGTTCCTTCCGAGTGGAGAGAATGTGTTGTTTTTCTTGTGCTCTCTCCGTTGCACCGCCATCAGTTTCGTGATGCAAGAAGCTCGCCCCCACAAGACGTTTAACTTATGTAACTGTCCTGTACACTGGGCCCGATTGTATGTTCGTGTCTCTTTTATGCTCAAGTATATTTGCTCACCGCTGATATCGCTTCAATCTCCCATCCAAATTTAATCTAATTTTGTTTGAGCAGGAGACTGGTTCCTTCAGGGTGGAGAGAATGTGTTGTGTATTTCTTGTGCTCTCTCTTCGTTGCACCGCCATCAGTGGCGTGATGCAAAAAGTTCGCCCCACAGGACGTTTATTTGATGTAACTGTCCCGTACTGTGGGCCCGATTGCATGTTTGTGTCTCTTTTTGCTCAAGATTTTTTGCTCGTCGCTGATATCGCTTGAACCTCCCATGCAAATCATATCTCCTTTTGTTCGAGCTAGGCCAGGTTCCTTCAGGGTGGAGAGAAGGATTTGTGTTTTTCTTGTGCTCTCTTCGGTGCACCGCCATCAGTTGCGTGATGCAAAAAGCTCGCCCCACAGTAAGTTTATCTGATGCAACTGTCCTGTACAGTGGGCCCGATTGTGTGCTCGTGTCTCTTTTTTGCTCAAGTTTATTTGCTCATCGCTGATTTCGCTTCAACCTCTCATGCATATTTAATCTCCTTTTGTTTGAGCAGGAAACTGGTTCCTTCAGGGTGGAGAGAATGTGTTATGTTTTGTTCTGCTCGCTTCACTGCACCGACATCAGTTGCGTGATGCAAAAAGCTCGCCCAACAGGACGTTTATCTTATGTAACTGTCCTGTACAGTGGGCCCGTTCGTGTCTCTTTTTTGCTAAAGTTTATTTGCTCATCGCTGATATCGCTTCAACGTCCCATGCAAATTTAATCTAATTTTGATCGAGCAGCGGACAGGTTCCTTCAGGGTGGAGAGAAGGATTTGTGTTTTTCTTGTGCTCTCTTCGTTGCACCGCCATCAGTTGCGTGATGCAAAAAGCTCGGCCCACAGTAAGTTTATCTGATGTAACTGTCCTGTACACTGGGCCCGATTGTATGTTCGTGTCTCTTTTATGCTCAAGTATATTTGCTCATCGCTGATATCGCTTCAACCTCCCATGCAAATTTAATCTCCTTTTGTTTTAGCAGGAGACTGGTTCCTTCAGGGTGCAGAGAATGTGTTGTGTTTTTCTTCTGCTCGCTTCATTGCACCGCCATCAGTTGCGTGATGCAAAACGCTCGCCCCAGAGGACGTTTTTCTGATATAACTGTTCTGTACAGTGGGCCCGTTTGCGTCTCTTTTATGCTAAAGTTTGTTGGCTCATCGCTGATATCGCTTCAACCTCCCATGCAAATTTAATTTCTTTTTGTTTGAGCAGGAGACTGGTTCCTTCAGGGTGGAGAGAGCGTGTTGCGTTTTTTTGTGCTCTTTTCGTAGTTTAAGAGCGTACGTTGTTGGGCTAGTCGGTCAATCACCACCATCAGTTGCGTGATGCAAAAAGCTCGCCCCACAGGACGTTTATCTGATGTAACTGTCCTGTATAGTGAGCCCGATTGTATGTTCGTGTCTCGTTTATGCTCAAGTTTATGTGCTCATCATTGATATCGCTTAAACCTCCAATGCAAATTTAATCTCCTTTTGTTTGAGCAGGAGACTGGTTCCTTCAGGGTGGAGAGAATGTGTTGTGTTTTTCTTCTGCTCACTTCACTGCACCGCCATCAGTTGCGTGATGCAAAAAGCTCGCCCCACAGGACGTTTATCTGATGTAACTGTGTTTTACAGTGGGCCGTTTGTGTCTCTTTTATGCTTAAGTTTGTTTGCTCATCGCTGATATCGCTTCAACCTCCCATCCAAATTTAATCTAATTTTGTTTGAGCAGGAGACTGGTTCCTTCAGGGTGGAGAGAATGTGTTGTGTATTTCTTGTGCTCTCTTCGTTGCACCGCCATCAGTGGCGTGATGCAAAAAGTTCGCCCCACAGGACGTTTATTTGATGTAACTGTCCCGTACAGTGGGCCCGATTGTGTGCTCGTGTCTCTTTTTTGCTCAAGTTTATTTGCTCATCGCTGATTTCGCTTCAACCTCTCATGCGTATTTAATCTCCTTTTATTTGAGCAGGAAACTGGTTCCTTCAGGGTGGAGAGAATGTGTTATGTTTTGTTCTGCTCGCTTCACTGCACCGACATCAGTTGCGTGATGCAAAAGCTCGCCCAAGAGGACGTTTATCTTATGTAACTGTCCTGTACAGTGGGCCCGTTCGTGTCTCTTTTTTGCTAAAGTTTATTTGCTCATCGCTGATATCGCTTCAACGTCCCATGCAAATTTAATCTAATTTTGTTTGAGCAGGAGACTGGTTCCTTCAGGGTGGAGAGAATGTGTTGTGTTTTTCTTGTGCTCTCTTCGTAGCACCGCCATCAGTTGCGAGATGCAAAAAGCTCTCCCCACAGGACGTTTATCTGATGTAACTGTCTTTTACAGTGGGCCGTTTGTGCCTCTTTTATGGTTAAGTTTGTTTGCTCGTTGCTGATATCGCTTCGACCTGCCACGCAAATTTAATCTCCTTTTGTTTGAGCAGAAGACTGGTTCCTTCAGGGTGAAGAAAATGGGTTGTTTTTCTTGTGCTCTCTCCGTTGCACCGCCATCAGTTGCGTGATGCATAAAGCTCGCCCCACAGGACGCTTATCTGATGTAACTGTCCAGTACAGTGGGCCCGATTGTATGTTCGTGTCTCTTTTATGCTCAAGTTCATTTGCTCATCGCTGATATCGCTTCAACCTCAGATGCAAATTTAATCTCCTTTTGTTCGAGCAGGAGGAAGGTTCCTTCAGGGTGGAGAGAATGTGTTGTGTTTTTTTTGTGCTCTCTTCGTTGCACCGCCATCAGTTGCGTGATGCAAAAAGCTCGCCCCACAGGATGTTTATCTGATGTAACTGTCCTGTACTGTGGACTTGATTGTATGTTCGCGTCTCTTTTATGCTCAAGTTTATTTGCGCATCGCTGATATCCCTTCAACCTCCCATGCAAGTTTAATCTCCTTTTGTTTGAGCAGAAGACTGGTTCCTTCAGGGCGGAGGGAATGTGTTGTTTTTCTTGTGCTCTCTTCGTTGCACCGCCATCAGTTTCGTGATGCAAACAGCTCGCCGCACAGGACGTTTAACTGATGTAACTGTCCTGTACACTGGGCCCGATTGTATGTTCGTGTCTCTGTTATGCTCAAGTTTATTTGCTCATCGCTGATATCGCTTCATACTCCCATGCAAATTGAATCTCCTTTTGTTTGAGCAGGATACTGGTTCCTTCAGGGTGGAGAGAATGTGTTTTGTTTTCCTTCTGCTCACTTCATTGAACCGCCATCAGTTGCGTGATGCAAAAAGCTCTCCACACAGGACGTTTATCTTATGTAACTGTCTTTTACAGTGGGCCGTTTGTGTCTCTTTTATGCTTAAGTTTGTTTGCTCATCGCTGATATCGCTTCAACCTCCCATGCAAATTTAATCTCCTTTTGTTTGAGCAGAAGACTGGTTCCTTCAGAGTGGAGAGAATGTGTTGTTTTTCTTGTGCTCTCTCCGTTGCACCGCCATCAGTTTCGTGATGCAAGAAGCTCGCCCTCACAGGACGTTTAACTGATGTAACTGTCCTGTACACTGGGCCCGATTGTATGTTCGTGTCTCTTTTATGCTCAAGTATATTTGCTCACCGCTGATATCGCTTCAACCTCCCATCCAAATTTAATCTAATTTTGTTTGAGCAGGAGACTGGTTCCTTCAGGGTGGAGAGAATGTGTTGTGTATTTCTTGTGCTCTCTTCGTTGCACCGCCATCAGTGGCGTGATGCAAAAAGTTCGCCCCACAGGACGTTTATTTGATGTAACTGTCCCGTACAGTGGGCCCGATTGCATGTTCGTGTGTCTTTTATGCTCAAGATTTTTTGCTCGCCGCTGATATCGCTTGAACCTCCCATGCAAATCTTATCTCCTTTTGTTCGAGCAGCGGACAGGTTCCTTCAGGGTGGAAAGAATGTGTTGTGTTTTTCTTCTGCTCGCTTCATTGCACCACCATCAGTTTCGTGATGCAAAAAGCTCGCCCCACAGGACGCTTATCTGATGTAACTGTCATGTACAGTGGGCCCGTTTGTGTCTCTTTTATGCTAAAGTTTATTTGCTCATCGCTGATATCGCTTCAACCCCCATGCAAATTTAATCTCCTTTTGTTTGAGCAGGAGACTGGTTCCTTCAGGGTGGAGAGAATGTGTTGTGTTTTTTTCTGCTCACTTCATTGCACCGCCATCAGTTGCGTGATGCAAAAAACTCGCCCCACAGGACGTTTATCTGATGTAACTGTCTTTTACAGAGGGCCGTTTGTGTCTCTTTTATGCTCAAGTTTATTTGCTCATCGCTGATATCGCTTCAACCTCCCATGCAAAATTAATCTCTTTTTGTTTGAGCAAGAGACTGGTTCCTTCAGGGTGGAGAGAATGTGTTGTGTTTTTCTTGTGCTCTCTTCGTTGCACCGCCTGATATCAGTGCCGTGATGCAAAAATCTCACCACACAGGACGTTTTTTTGATGAAACAGTCGCGTACAGTGGGCCCGTTTGCATGTTCGTGTCTCTTTTATGCTCAAGATTTTTTGCTCGTCGCTGATATCGCTTCAACCTCCCATGCAAATTTTATCTCCTTTTGTTCGAGCAGCGGACAGGTTCCTTCAGGGTGGAGAGAAAGTGTGTTTTTCTTGTGCTCTCTTCGTTGTACCGCCATCAGTTTCGTGATGCAAAATCTCGCCCCACAGTTCGTTTATCTGATGTAACTGTCCTGTACAATGGGCCCGATTGTGTGTTCGTGTCTCTTTTTTGTTCGAGTTTATTTGCTCATCGCTGATATCGCTTCAACCTCCCATGCAAATTTAATCTCCTTTTGTTTGAGCAGGAGACTGGTTCCTTCAGGGTGGAGAGAATGTATTGTTTTTCTTGAGCTCTCTTCGTTGCACCGCTATCAGTTGCGTGATGCAAAAAGCTCACCCCACAGGACGTTTATCTGAAGTAACTGTTCTGTGCAGTGGGCCCGATTGTATGTCCGTGTCTCTTTTATGCTCAAGTTTATTTGCTCATCGCTGATATCGCTTCAACCTCCCATGCAAATTTAATCTCCTTTTATTTGAGCAGGACACTGGTTCCTTCAGGGTGGAGAGAATGTGTTGTGTTTTTCTTCTGCTCACTTCACTGCACCGCCATCAGTTGCGTGATGCAAAATCTCGCCCCACAGTTCGTTTATCTGATGTAACTGTCCTGTACAATGGGCCCGATTGTGTGTTCGTGTCTCTTTTTTGTTCGAGTTTGTTTGCTCGTCGCTGATATCGCTTCAACCTCCCATGCAAATTTTATCTCCTTTTGTTCGAGCAGCATACAGGTTCCTTCACGGTGGAGAGAAAGTGTGTTATTCTTGTGCTCTCTTCGTTGCACCGTCATCAGTTTCGTGATGGAAAGAGCTCACCCCAAAGGACGTTTAACTGATGTAACTGTCCTGTACAATGGGCCCGATTGTGTGTTCGTGTCTCTTTTTTGCTCAAGTTTATTTGCTCATCGCTGATTTCGCTTCAACCTCTCATGCATATTTAATCTCCTTTTGTTTGAGCAGGAGACTGGTTCCTTCAGGGTGGAGAGAATGTGTTGTTTTTCTTGTGCTCTCTTCGTTGCACCGCCATCAGTGGCGTGATGCAAAAAGCTCGCCCCACAGGACGTTTATTTGATGTAATTGTCACGTACAGTGGGCCCGATTGCATGTTCGTGTCTTTTTATGTCAAGATTTTTTGCTGGTCGCTGATATCGCTTCAACCTCCCATGCAAATTTTATCTCCTTTTGTTCGAGCAGCGGACAGGTTCCTTCAGGGTGGAGAGAATGTGTTATGTTTTGGTTGTGCTCGCATCATTGCACCGCCATCAGTTGCGTGATGCAAGAAGCTCGCCCCACAGGCCGTTTATCAGATGTAACTGTCCGGTACAGTGGGCCCGATTGTGTGTTCGTGTCTCTTTTATGCTCAAGTTTCTTTGCTCGTCGCTGATATCGCTTCAACCTCCCATGCAAATTTTAACTCCCTTTGTTCGAGCAGCGGACAGGTTCCTTCAGGGTGAAGAGAAGGTGTTGTTTTTCTTGTGCTCTCTTCGTTGCACCGCCATCAGTTGCGTGATGCTAAAACTCGCCCCACAGCAAGTTTATCTGATGTAACTGTCCTGTACAGCGGCGCCGATTGTGTTTTCGTGTCTCTTTTTTGCTCAAGTTTATTTGCTCATCGCTGATTTCGCTTCAACCTCTCATGCATATTTAATCTCCTTTTGTTTGAGCAGGAGAATGGTTCCTTCAGGGTGGAGAGAATGTGCTATGTTTTTCTTCTGCTCGCTTCATTGTACCGCCATCAGTTGCGTGATGCAAAGAGCTCGCCCCAAAGGACGTTTATCTTATGTAACTGTCCTGTACAGTGGGCCCATTCGTGTCTCTTTTATGCTAAAGTTTATTTGCTTATCGCTGATATCGCTTCAACCTCTCATGCATATTTAATCTCCTTTTGTTCGAGCAGTAGAAAGGTTCCTTCAGGGTGGAGAGAATGTGTTGTGTTTTTCTTGTGCTCTCTTCGTTGCACTGCCATCAGTTGCGTGATGCAAAAAGCTCGCTCCACAGGACGTTTATTTGATGTAACTGTCCTGTACTGTAGACCCAATTGTATGTTCGCGTCACTTTTATGCTCAAGTTTATTTGCTTATCGCTGATATGGCTTCAACCTCCCATGCAAATTTAATCTCCTTTCGTTTGAGCAGAAGACTGGTTCCTTCAGGGCGGAGAGAATGTGTTGTTTTTCTTGTGCTCTCTTCGTTGCACCGCCATCAGTTTCGTGATGGAAACAGCTCGCCCCACAGGACGTTTAACTGATGTAACTGTCCTGTACAATGGGCCCGATTGTATGTCCGTGTCTCTTTTATGCTCAAATTTAATTGCTCATCGCTGATATCGCTTCGACCTCCAATGCAAATTTAATCTCCTTTTGTTTGAGCAGGAGACTGGCTCCTTCAGGGTGGAGAGAATGTGTTGTTTTTTTCTTGTGCTCTCTTCGTTGCACCGCCATCAGTGGCGTGATGCAAAAATCTCGCCGTACAGGACATTTATTTGATGTAACTGTCCCGTACAGTGGTCCCGATTGCATGTTCGTGTCTCTCATGCTCAATAATTTTTGCTTGTCGCTAATATCGCTTCAACCTCCCATGCAAATTTTAACTCCTTTTGTTTGAGCAGAAGACTGGTTCCTTCAGGGCGGAGAGAATGTGTTGTTTTTCTTGTGCTCTCTTCGTTGCACCGCCATCAGTTTCGTGATGCAAACAGCTCGCCCCACAGGACGTTTAACTGATGTAACTGTCCTGTACACTAGGCCCGATTGTATGTTCGTGTCTCTTTTATGCTCAAGTTTATTTGCTCATCGCTGATATCGCTTCAGCTTCCCATGCAAATTAAATCTCCTTTTGTTTGAGCAGGATACTGATTCCTTCACGGTGGAGAGAATGTGTTGTGTTTTTCTTCTGCTCACTTCATTGCACCGCCATCAGTTGCGTGATGCAAAAAGCTCTCCTTACAGGACGTTTATCTTATGTTACTGTCCTTTACAGTGGGCCGTTTGTGTCTCTTTTATGCTTAAGTTTGTTTGCTCATCGCTGATATCGCTTCAACCTCCCATGCAAATTAAATCTAAATTTGTTTGAGCAGGAGACTGGTTCCTTCAGGGTGGAGAGAATGTGTTGTGTTTTTCTTGTGCTCTCTTCGTTGCACCGCCATCAGTTGCGTGATGCAAAAAGCTTGCCCCACAAGACGTTTGTCTGGTGTAACTGTCCTGTTCAGTGGGCCCGATTGCATGTTCGTGTCTCTTTTATGCTCAAGATTTTTTGCTCGTCGCTGATATCGCTTCAACCTCCCATGCAAATTTTATCTCCTTTTGTTCGAGCAGCGGACAGGTTCCTTCAGGGTGGAGAGAAAGTGTGTTTTTCTTGTGCTCTCTTCGTTGCACCGCCATCAGTGGCGTGATGCAAAAAGCTCGCCCCACAGGATATTTATCTGATGTAACTGTCCTGTACTGTGGACTCGATTGTATGTTCGCGTCTCTTTTATGCTCAAGTTTATTTGCTCATCGCTGATATCGCTTCAACCTCAGATGCAAATTTTATCTCCTTTTGTTCGAGCAGCATACAGGTTCCTTCACGGTGGAGAGAAAGTGTGTTATTCTTGTGCTCTCTTCGTTGCACCGTCATCAGTTTCGTGATGGAAAGAGCTCACCCCAAAGGACGTTTAACTGATGTAACTGTCCTGTACAATGGGCCCGATTGTGTGTTCGTGTCTCTTTTTTGCTCAAGTTTATTTGCTCATCGCTGATTTCGCTTCAACCTCTCATGCATATTTAATCTCCTTTTGTTTGAGCAGGAGACTGGTTCCTTCAGGGTGGAGAGAATGTGTTGTTTTTCTTGTGCTCTCTTCGTTGCACCGCCATCAGTGGCGTGATGCAAAAAGCTCGCCCCACAGGACGTTTATTTGATGTAATTGTCACGTACAGTGGGCCCGATTGCATGTTCGTGTCTTTTTATGTCAAGATTTTTTGCTGGTCGCTGATATCGCTTCAACCTCCCATGCAAATTTTATCTCCTTTTGTTCGAGCAGCGGACAGGTTCCTTCAGGGTGGAGAGAATGTGTTATGTTTTGGTTGTGCTCGCTTCATTGCACCGCCATCAGTTGCGTGATGCAAGAAGCTCGCCCCACAGGCCGTTTATCAGATGTAACTGTCCGGTACAGTGGGCCCGATTGTGTGTTCGTGACTCTTTTATGCTCAAGTTTCTTTGCTCGTCGCTGATATCGCTTCAACCTCCCATGCAAATTTTAACTCCCTTTGTTCGAGCAGCGGACAGGTTCCTTCAGGGTGAAGAGAAGGTGTTGTTTTTCTTGTGCTCTCTTCGTTGCACCGCCATCAGTTGCGTGATGCTAAAACTCGCCCCACAGCAAGTTTATCTGATGTAACTGTCCTGTACAGCGGCGCCGATTGTGTTTTCGTGTCTCTTTTTTGCTCAAGTTTATTTGCTCATCGCTGATTTCGCTTCAACCTCTCATGCATATTTAATCTCCTTTTGTTTGAGCAGGAGAATGGTTCCTTCAGGGTGGAGAGAATGTGCTATGTTTTTCTTCTGCTCGCTTCATTGTACCGCCATCAGTTGCGTGATGCAAAGAGCTCGCCCCACAGGACGTTTATCTTATGTAACTGTCCTGTACAGTGGGCCCATTCGTGTCTCTTTTATGCTAAAGTTTATTTGCTTATCGCTGATATCGCTTCAACCTCTCATGCATATTTAATCTCCTTTTGTTCGAGCAGTAGAAAGGTTCCTTCAGGGTGGAGAGAATGTGTTGTGTTTTTCTTGTGCTCTCTTCGTTGCACTGCCATCAGTTGCGTGATGCAAAAAGCTCGCTCCACAGGACGTTTATTTGATGTAACTGTCCTGTACTGTAGACCCAATTGTATGTTCGCGTCACTTTTATGCTCAAGTTTATTTGCTTATCGCTGATATGGCTTCAACCTCCCATGCAAATTTAATCTCCTTTCGTTTGAGCAGAAGACTGGTTCCTTCAGGGCGGAGAGAATGTGTTGTTTTTCTTGTGCTCTCTTCGTTGCACCGCCATCAGTTTCGTGATGCAAACAGCTCGCCCCACAGGACGTTTAACTGATGTAACTGTCCTGTACACTAGGCCCGATTGTATGTTCGTGTCTCTTTTATGCTCAAGTTTATTTGCTCATCGCTGATATCGCTTCAGCCTCCCATGCAAATTAAATCTCCTTTTGTTTGAGCAGGATACTGATTCCTTCACGGTGGAGAGAATGTGTTGTGTTTTTCTTCTGCTCACTTCATTGCACCGCCATCAGTTGCGTGATGCAAAAAGCTCTCCTTACAGGACGTTTATCTTATGTTACTGTCCTTTACAGTGGGCCGTTTGTGTCTCTTTTATGCTTAAGTTTGTTTGCTCATCGCTGATATCGCTTCAACCTCCCATGCAAATTAAATCTAATTTTGTTTGAGCAGGAGACTGGTTCCTTCAGGGTGGAGAGAATGTGTTGTGTTTTTCTTGTGCTCTCTTCGTTGCACCGCCATCAGTTGCGTGATGCAAAAAGCTTGCCCCACAAGACGTTTGTCTGGTGTAACTGTCCTGTTCAGTGGGCCCGATTGCATGTTCGTGTCTCTTTTATGCTCAAGATTTTTTGCTCGTCGCTGATATCGCTTCAACCTCCCATGCAAATTTTATCTCCTTTTGTTCGAGCAGCGGACAGGTTCCTTCAGGGTGGAGAGAAAGTGTGTTTTTCTTGTGCTCTCTTCGTTGCACCGCCATCAGTGGCGTGATGCAAAAAGCTCGCCCCACAGGATATTTATCTGATGTAACTGTCCTGTACTGTGGACTCGAATGTATGTTCGCGTCTCTTTTATGCTCAAGTTTATTTGCTCATCGCTGATATCGCTTCAACCTCAGATGCAAATTTAATCTCCTTTTGTTCGAGCAGGAGGAAGGTTCCTTCAGGGTGGAGAGAATGTGTTGTGTTTTTTTTGTGCTCTGTTCGTTGCACCGCCATCAGTTTCGTGATGCAAACAGCTCGCCCCACAGGACGTTTAACTGATGTAACTGTCCTGTACACTGGGCCCGATTGTATGTTCGTGTCTCTTTTATGCTCAAGTTTATTTGCTCATCGCTGATATCGCTTCATACTCCCATGCAAATTGAATCTCCTCTTGTTTGAGCAGGATACTGGTTCCTTCAGGGTGGAGAGAATGTGTTGTGTTTTTCTTCTGCTCACTTAATTGCACCGCCATCAGTTGCGTGATGCAAAAAGCTCTCCACACAGGACGTTTATCTTATGTAACTGTCTTTTACAGTGGGCCGTTTGTGTCTCTTTTATGCTTAAGTTTGTTTGCTCATCGCTGATATCGCTTCAACCTCCCATGCAAATTTTATCTCCTTTTGTTTGAGCAGAAGACTGGTTCCTTCAGGGTGGAGAAAATGTGTTGTTTATCTTGTGCTCTCTCCGTTGCACCGCCATCAGTTGCTTGATGCAAAAAGCTCGCCCCACAGTACGTTTATCTGATGTAACTGTCCTGTACAGTGGGCCCGATTGTGTGTTCGTGTCTCTTTTTTGTTCGAGTTTATTTGCTCATCGCTGATATCGCTTCAACCACCAATGCAAATTTAATCTCCTTTTGTTTGAGCAGGAGACTGGTTCCTTCAGGGTGGAGAGAATGTATTGTGTTTTACTTGAGCTCTCTTCGTTGCACCGCTATCAGATGCGTGATGCAAAAAGCTAGCCCCACAGGACGTTTATCTCAAATAACTGTGCTGTGCAGTGGGCCCGATTGTATGTCCGTGTATCTTTTATGCTCAAGTTTATTTGGTCATCGCTGATATCGTTTCGACCTCCAATGCAAATTTAATCTCCTTTTGTTTGAGCAGGAGACTGGTTCCTTCAGGGTGGAAACAATGTGTTGTGTTTTTCTTCTGCTCGATTCATTGCACCACCATCAGTTGCGTGATGCAAATAGCTCGCCCCACAGGACGTTTATGTGATGTAACTGTCCTGTACAGTGGGCCGTTTGTGTCTCTTTTATGCTTAAGTTTGTTTGCTCGTTGCTGATATCGCTTCGACCTGCCACGCAAATTTAATCTCCTTTTGTTTGAGCAGAAGACTGGTTCCTTCAGGGTGGAGAGAATGTGTTGTTTTTCTTGTGCTCTCTCCGTTGCACCGCCATCAGTTTCGTGATGCAAGAAGCTCGCCCTCACAGGACGTTTAACTGATGTAACTGTCCTGTACACTGGGCCCGATTGTATGTTCGTGTCTCTTTTATGCTCAAGTATATTTGCTCACAGCTGATATCGCTTCAACCTCCCATCCAAATTTAATCTAATTTTGTTTGAGCAGGAGACTGGTTCCTTCAGGGTGGAGAGAATGTGTTGTGTATTTCTTGTGCTCTCTTCGTTGCACCGCCATCAGTGGCGTGATGCAAAAAGTTCGCCCCACAGGACGTTTATTTGATGTAACTGTCCCGTACAGTGGGCCCGATTGCATGTTCGTGTGTCTTTTATGCTCAAGATTTTTTGCTTGCCGCTGATATCGCTTGAACCTCCCATGCAAATCTTATCTCCTTTTGTTCGAGCAGCGGACAGGTTCCTTCAGGTTGGAGAGAAGGATTTGTGTTTTTCTTGTGCTCTCTTCGTTGCACCGCCATCAGTTGTGTGATGCAAAAAGCTCGCCCCACAGTAAGTTTATCTGATGCAACTGTCCTGTACAGTGGGCCCGATTGTGTGCTCATGTCTCTTTTTTGCTCAAGTTTATTTGCTCATCGCTGATTTCGCTTCAACCTCTCATGCATATTTAATCTCCTTTTATTTGAGCAGGAAACTGGTTCCTTCAGGGTGGAGAGAATGTGTTATGTTTTGTTCTGCTCGCTTCACTGCACCGACATCAGTTGAGTGATGCAAAAAGCTCGCCCAAGAGGACGTTTATCTTATGTAACTGTCCTGTACAGTGGGCCCGTTCGTGTCTCTTTTTTGCTAACGTTTATTTGCTCATCGCTGATATCGCTTCAACGTCCCATGCAAATTTAATCTAATTTTGTTTGAGCAGGAGACTGGTTCCTTCAGGGTGGAGAGAATGTGTTGTGTTTTTCTTGTGCTCTCTTCGTTGCACCGCCATCAGTTGCGAGATGCAAAAAGCTCTCCCCACAGGACGTTTATCTGATGTAACTGTCTTTTACAGTGGGCCGTTTGTGCCTCTTTTATGGTTAAGTTTGTTTGCTCGTTGCTGATATCGCTTCGACCTGCCACGCAAATTTAATCTCCTTTTGTTTGAGCAGAAGACTGGTTCCTTCAGGGTGAAGAAAATGGGTTGTTTTTCTTGTGCTCTCTCCGTTGCACCGCCATCAGTTGCGTGATGCAAAAAGCTCGCCCCACAGGACGCTTATCTGATGTAACTGTCCAGTACAGTGGGCCCGATTGTATGTTCGTGTCTCTTTTATGCTCAAGTTCATTTGCTCATCGCTGATATCGCTTCAACCTCAGATGCAAATTTAATCTCCTTTTGTTCGAGCAGGAGGAAGGTTCCTTCAGGGTGGAGAGAATGTGTTGTGTTTTTTTTGTGCTCTCTTCGTTGCACCGCCATCAGTTGCGTGATGCAAAAAGCTCGCCCCACAGGATGTTTATCTGATGTAACTGTCCTGTACTGTGGACTTGATTGTATGTTCGCGTCTCTTTTATGCTCAAGTTTATTTGCGCATCGCTGATATCCCTTCAACCTCCCATGCAAGTTTAATCTCCTTTTGTTTGAGCAGAAGACTGGTTCCTTCAGGGCGGAGGGAATGTGTTGTTTTTCTTGTGCTCTCTTCGTTGCACCGCCATCAGTTTCGTGATGCAAACAGCTCGCCCCACAGGACGTTTAACTGATGTAACTGTCCTGTACACGGGGCCCGATTGTATGTTCGTGTCTCTGTTATGCTCAAGTTTATTTGCTCATCGCTGATATCGCTTCATACTCCCATGCAAATTGAATCTCCTTTTGTTTGAGCAGGATACTGGTTCCTTCAGGGTGGAGAGAATGTGTTGTGTTTTTCTTCTGCTCACTTAATTGCACCGCCATCAGTTGCGTGATGCAAAAAGCTCTCCACACAGGACGTTTATCTTATGTAACTATCTTTTACAGTGGGCCGTTTGTGTCTCTTTTATGCTTAAGTTTGTTTGCTCATCGCTGATATCGCTTCAACCTCCCATGCAAATTTAATCTCCTTTTGTTTGAGCAGAAGACTGGTTCCTTCAGGGTGGAGAAAATGTGTTGTTTATCTTGTGCTCTCTCCGTTGCACCGCCATCAGTTGCTTGATGCAAAAAGCTCGCCCCACAGTACGTTTATCTGATGTAACTGTCCTGTACAGTGGGCCCGATTGTGTGTTCGTGTCTCTTTTTTGTTCGAGTTTATTTGCTCATCGCTGATATCGCTTCAACCACCAATGCAAATTTAATCTCCTTTTGTTTGAGCAGGAGACTGGTTCCTTCAGGGTGGAGAGAATGTATTGTGTTTTACTTGAGCTCTCTTCGTTGCACCGCTATCAGATGCGTGATGCAAAAAGCTAGCCCCACAGGACGTTTATCTCAAATAACTGTGCTGTGCAGTGGGCCCGATTGTATGTCCGTGTATCTTTTATGCTCAAGTTTATTTGGTCATCGCTGATATCGTTTCGACCTCCAATGCAAATTTAATCTCCTTTTGTTTGAGCAGGAGACTGGTTCCTTCAGGGTGGAAACAATGTGTTGTGTTTTTCTTCTGCTCGATTCATTGCACCACCATCAGTTGCGTGATGCAAATAGCTCGCCCCACAGGACGTTTATGTGATGTAACTGTCCTGTACAGTGGGCCGTTTGTGTCTCTTTTATGCTTAAGTTTGTTTGCTCGTTGCTGATATCGCTTCGACCTGCCACGCAAATTTAATCTCCTTTTGTTTGAGCAGAAGACTGGTTCCTTCAGGGTGGAGAGAATGTGTTGTTTTTCTTGTGCTCTCTCCGTTGCACCGCCATCAGTTTCGTGATGCAAGAAGCTCGCCCTCACAGGACGTTTAACTGATGTAACTGTCCTGTACACTGGGCCCGATTGTATGTTCGTGTCTCTTTTATGCTCAAGTATATTTGCTCACAGCTGATATCGCTTCAACCTCCCATCCAAATTTAATCTAATTTTGTTTGAGCAGGAGACTGCTTCCTTCAGGGTGGAGAGAATGTGTTGTGTATTTCTTGTGCTCTCTTCGTTGCACCGCCATCAGTGGCGTGATGCAAAAAGTTCGCCCCACAGGACGTTTATTTGATGTAACTGTCCCGTACAGTGGGCCCGATTGCATGTTCGTGTGTCTTTTATGCTCAAGATTTTTTGCTTGCCGCTGATATCGCTTGAACCTCCCATGCAAATCTTATCTCCTTTTGTTCGAGCAGCGGACAGGTTCCTTCAGGTTGGAGAGAAGGATTTGTGTTTTTCTTGTGCTCTCTTCGTTGCACCGCCATCAGTTGCGTGATGCAAAAAGCTCGCCCCACAGTAAGTTTATCTGATGCAACTGTCCTGTACAGTGGGCCCGATTGTGTGCTCATGTCTCTTTTTTGCTCAAGTTTATTTGCTCATCGCTGATTTCGCTTCAACCTCTCATGCATATTTAATCTCCTTTTATTTGAGCAGGAAACTGGTTCCTTCAGGGTGGAGAGAATGTGTTATGTTTTGTTCTGCTCGCTTCACTGCACCGACATCAGTTGAGTGATGCAAAAAGCTCGCCCAAGAGGACGTTTATCTTATGTAACTGTCCTGTACAGTGGGCCCGTTCGTGTCTCTTTTTTGCTAACGTTTATTTGCTCATCGCTGATATCGCTTCAACGTCCCATGCAAATTTAATCTAATTTTGTTTGAGCAGGAGACTGGTTCCTTCAGGGTGGAGAGAATGTGTTGTGTTTTTCTTGTGCTCTCTTCGTTGCACCGCCATCAGTTGCGAGATGCAAAAAGCTCTCCCCACAGGACGTTTATCTGATGTAACTGTCTTTTACAGTGGGCCGTTTGTGCCTCTTTTATGGTTAAGTTTGTTTGCTCGTTGCTGATATCGCTTCGACCTGCCACGCAAATTTAATCTCCTTTTGTTTGAGCAGAAGACTGGTTCCTTCAGGGTGAAGAAAATGGGTTGTTTTTCTTGTGCTCTCTTCGTTGCACCGCCATCAGTTGCGTGATGCAAAAAGCTCGCCCCACAGGATGTTTATCTGATGTAACTGTCCTGTACTGTGGACTTGATTGTATGTTCGCGTCTCTTTTATGCTCAAGTTTATTTGCGCATCGCTGATATCCCTTCAACCTCCCATGCAAGTTTAATCTCCTTTTGTTTGAGCAGAAGACTGGTTCCTTCAGGGCGGAGGGAATGTGTTGTTTTTCTTGTGCTCTCTTCGTTGCACCGCCATCAGTTTCGTGATGCAAACAGCTCGCCCCACAGGACGTTTAACTGATGTAACTGTCCTGTACACTGGGCCCGATTGTATGTTCGTGTCTCTGTTATGCTCAAGTTTATTTGCTCATCGCTGATATCGCTTCATACTCCCATGCAAATTGAATCTCCTTTTGTTTGAGCAGGATACTGGTTCCTTCAGGGTGGAGAGAATGTGTTTTGTTTTCCTTCTGCTCACTTCATTGAACCGCCATCAGTTGCGTGATGCAAAAAGCTCTCCACACAAGACGTTTATCTTATGTAACTGTCTTTTACAGTGGGCCGTTTGTGTCTCTTTTATGCTTAAGTTTGTTTGCTCATCGCTGATATCGCTTCAACCTCCCATGCAAATTTAATCTCCTTTTGTTTGAGCAGAAGACTGGTTCCTTCAGAGTGGAGAGAATGTGTTGTTTTTCTTGTGCTCTCTCCGTTGCACCGCCATCAGTTTCGTGATGCAAGAAGCTCGCCCTCACAGGACGTTTAACTGATGTAACTGTCCTGTACACTGGGCCCGATTGTATGTTCGTGTCTCTTTTATGCTCAAGTATATTTGCTCACCGCTGATATCGCTTCAACCTCCCATCCAAATTTAATCTAATTTTGTTTGAGCAGGAGACTGGTTCCTTCAGGGTGGAGAGAACGTGTTGTGTATTTCTTGTGCTCTCTTCGTTTCACCGCCATCAGTGGCGTGATGCAAAAAGTTCGCCCCACAGGACGTTTATTTGATGTAACTGTCCCGTACAGTGGGCCCGATTGCATGTTCGTGTGTCTTTAATGCTCAAGATTTTTTGCTCGCCGCTGATATCGCTTGAACCTCCCATGCAAATCTTATCTCCTTTTGTTCGAGCAGCGGACAGGTTCCTTCAGGGTGGAAAGAATGTGTTGTGTTTTTCTTCTGCTCGCTTCATTGCACCACCATCAGTTTCGTGATGCAAAAAGCTCGCCCCACAGGACGCTTATCTGATGTAACTGTCATGTACAGTGGGCCCGTTTGTGTCTCTTTTATGCTAAAGTTTATTTGCTCATCGCTGATATCGCTTCAACCCCCATGCAAATTTAATCTCCTTTTGTTTGAGCAGGAGACTGGTTCCTTCAGGGTGGAGAGAATGTGTTGTGTTTTTTTCTGCTCACTTCATTGCACCGCCATCAGTTGCGTGATGCAAAAAACTCGCCCCACAGGACGTTTATCTGATGTAACTGTCTTTTACAGAGGGCCGTTTGTGTCTCTTTTATGCTCAAGTTTATTTGCTCATCGCTGATATCGCTTCAACCTCCCATGCAAAATTAATCTCTTTTTGTTTGAGCAAGAGACTGGTTCCTTCAGGGTGGAGAGAATGTGTTGTGTTTTTCTTGTGCTCTCTTCGTTGCACCGCCTGATATCAGTGCCGTGATGCAAAAATCTCACCACACAGGACGTTTTTTTGATGAAACAGTCGCGTACAGTGGGCCCGTTTGCATGTTCGTGTCTCTTTTATGCTCAAGATTTTTTGCTCGTCGCTGATATCGCTTCAACCTCCCATGCAAATTTTATCTCCTTTTGTTCGAGCAGCGGACAGGTTCCTTCAGGGTGGAGAGAAAGTGTGTTTTTCTTGTGCTCTCTTCGTTGTACCGCCATCAGTTTCGTGATGCAAAATCTCGCCCCACAGTTCGTTTATCTGATGTAACTGTCCTGTACAATGGGCCCGATTGTGTGTTCGTGTCTCTTTTTTGTTCGAGTTTATTTGCTCATCGCTGATATCGCTTCAACCTCCCATGCAAATTTAATCTCCTTTTGTTTGAGCAGGAGACTGGTTCCTTCAGGGTGGAGAGAATGTATTGTTTTTCTTGAGCTCTCTTCGTTGCACCGCTATCAGTTGCGTGATGCAAAAAGCTCACCCCACAGGACGTTTATCTGAAGTAACTGTTCTTTGCAGTGGGCCCGATTGTATGTCCGTGTCTCTTTTATGCTCAAGTTTATTTGCTCATCGCTGATATCGCTTCAACCTCCCATGCAAATTTAATCTACTTTTATTTGAGCAGGACACTGGTTCCTTCAGGGTGGAGAGAATGTGTTGTGTTTTTCTTCTGCTCACTTCACTGCACCGCCATCAGTTGCGTGATGCAAAATCTCGCCCCACAGTTCGTTTATCTGATGTAACTGTCCTGTACAATGGGCCCGATTGTGTGTTCGTGTCTCTTTTTTGTTCGAGTTTGTTTGCTCGTCGCTGATATCGCTTCAACCTCCCATGCAAATTTTATCTCCTTTTGTTCGAGCAGCAGACAGGTTCCTTCACGGTGGAGAGAAAGTGTGTTATTCTTGTGCTCTCTTCGTTGCACCGTCATCAGTTTCGTGATGGAAAGAGCTCACCCCAAAGGACGTTTAACTGATGTAACTGTCCTGTACAATGGGCCCGATTGTGTGTTCGTGTCTTTTTATGTCAAGATTTTTTGCTGGTCGCTGATATCGCTTCAACCTCCCATGCAAATTTTATCTCCTTTTGTTCGAGCAGCGGACAGGTTCCTTCAGGGTGGAGAGAATGTGTTATGTTTTGGTTGTGCTCGCTTCATTGCACCGCCATCAGTTGCGTGATGCAAGAAGCTCGCCCCACAGGCCGTTTATCTGATGTAACTGTCCGGTACAGTGGGCCCGATTGTGTGTTCGTGTCTCTTTTATGCTCAAGTTTCTTTGCTCGTCGCTGATATCGCTTCAACCTCCCATGCAAATTTTAACTCCCTTTGTTCGAGCAGCGGACAGGTTCCTTCAGGGTGAAGAGAAGGTGTTGTTTTTCTTGTGCTCTCTTCGTTGCACCGCCATCAGTTGCGTGATGCTAAAACTCGCCCCACAGCAAGTTTATCTGATGTAACTGTCCTGTACAGCGGCCCCGATTGTGTTTTCGTGTCTCTTTTTTGCTCAAGTTTATTTGCTCATCGCTGATTTCGCTTCAACCTCTCATGCATATTTAATCTCCTTTTGTTTGAGCAGGAGAATGGTTCCTTCAGGGTGGAGAGAATGTGTTATGTTTTTCTTCTGCTCGCTTCATTGTACCGCCATCAGTTGCGTGATGCAAAGAGCTCGCCCCACAGGACGTTTATCTTATGTAACTGTCCTGTACAGTGGGCCCATTCGCTTCTCTTTTATGCTAAAGTTTATTTGCTTATCGCTGATATCGCTTCAACCTCTCATGCATATTTAATCTCCTTTTGTTCGAGCAGTAAAAAGGTTCCTTCAGGGTGGACAGAATGTGTTGTGTTTTTCTTGTGCTCTCTTCGTTGCACCGCCATCAGTTTCGTGATGCAAAAAGCTCGCCCCACAGGAAGTTTATCTGATGTAACTGTTCTGTACAGTGGGCCCGATTGTATGTTCGTGTCTCTTTTATGCTCAAGTTTAATTGCTCATCGCTGATATCGCTTCAACGTCCCATGCAAATTTAATCTCCTTTTGTTTGAGCAGGAGACTGGTTCCTTAAGGGTGGCGAGAATGTGTTGTGTTTTTCTTGTGCTCTCTTCGTTGCATTGCCATCAGTTGCGTGACGCAAAAACTCGCTCCAAAGGACGTTTATTTGATGTAACTGTCCTTTACTGTGGACCCGATTGTATGTTCGCGTCTCTTTTATGCTCAAGTTTATTTGCGCATCGCTGATATCGCTTCAACCTCCCATGCAAATTTAATCTCCTTTTGTTTGAGCAGAAGACTGGTTCCTTCAGGCTGGAGAAAATGTGTTGTTTTTCTTGTGCTCTCTCCGTTGCACCGCCATCAGTTGCGTGATGCAAAAAGCTCGCCCCACAGTACGTTTATCTGATGTAACTGTCCTGTACAGTGGGCCCGATTGTGTGTTCGTGTCTCTTTTTTGCTCGAGTTTATTTGCTCATCGCTGATATCGCTTCAACCTCCCATGCAAATTTAATATGCTTTTGTTTGAGCTCGATACTGGTTCCTTCAGTGTGGAGAGAATGTGTTGTGTTTTTCTTGAGCTCTCTTCGTTGCACCGCTATCAGTTGCGTGATGCAAAAAGCTCGCCCCACAGGACGTTTATCTGATGTAACTGTCCTGTACAGTGGGCCCGTTCGTGTCTCTTTTATGCTCAAGTTTATTTGCTCATCGCTGATATCACTTCGACCTCCATTGCAAATTTAATCCCCTTTTGTTTGAGCAGGAGACTGTTTCCTTCAGGGTGGAGAGAATGTGTTGTTTTTTCTTGAGCTCTCTTCGTTGCACCGCCATCAGTTGCGTGATGCAAAAAGCTCGCCCCACAGGACGTTTATCTGATGTAACTGTCCTGTACAGTGGGCCCGTTCGTGTCTCTTTTATGCTCAAGTTTATTTGCTCATCGCTGATATCGCTTCAACCTCCCATGCAAATTTATTCTCCTTTTGTTTGAGCAGGAGACTGGTTCCTTCAGGGTGGAGAGAATGTGTTGTGTTTTTCTTCTGCTCACTTCATTGCACCGCGATCAGTTGCGTGATGCAAAAAGCTCGCCCCACGGGACGTTTATCTGATGTAACTGTCTTTTACAGTGGGCCTTTTGTGTCTCTTTTATGCTTAAGTTTGTTTGCTCATCGCTGATATCGCTTCAACCTCCCATGCAAATTTAAACTAATTTTGTTTGAGCAGGAGACTGGTTCCTTCAGGTTGGAGAGAATATGTTGTGTTTTTCTTGTGCTCTCTTCGTTGCACCGCCATCAGTTGCGTGACGCAAAAAGCTTGCCCCACAGGACGTTTGTCTGGGGTAACTGTCCTGTACATTGGGCCCGATTGTGTGTTCGTGTCCCTTTTTTGCTCAAGTTTATTTGCTCATCGCTGATTTCGCTTCAACCTCTCATACATATTTAATCTCCTTTTGTTGGAGCAGGAGACTGGTTCCTTCAGGGTGGAGAGAATGTGTTGTGTTTTTCTTGTGCTCTCTTCGTTGCACCGCCATCAGTGCGTGATGCAAAAATCTCGCGCCACAGGACGTTTATTTGATGTAACTGTCCCGTACAGTGGGCCCGATTGCATGTTCGTGTCTCTATTATGCTCAAGATTTTTTGCTCGTCGCTGATATCGCTTCAACCTCCCATGCAAATTTTATCTCCTTTTGTTCGTGCAGCGGACAGGTTCCTTCAGGGTGGAGAGAATGTGTTATGGTTTTGTTGTACTCGCTTCATTGCATCGCAATCAGTTGCGTGATGCAAAAAGCTCGCCCCACAGGACGTTCATCTGATGTAACTGTCTTGTACAGTGGGCCCGATTGTGTGTTCGTGTCTCTTTTATGCTCAAGTTTATTTGCTCATCGCTGATATCGCTTCAACCTCCCATGCAAATTTTATCTCCTTTTGTTCGAGCAGCGGACAGGTTCCTTCAGGGTGGAGAGAAGGATTTGTGTTTTTCTTGTGCTCTCTTCGTTGCACCGCCATCAGTTGCGTGATGCAAAAAGCTCGCCCCACAGTAAGTTTATCTGATGCAACTGTCCTGTGCAGTGGGCCCGATTGTGTGCTCGTGTCTCATTTTTGCTCAAGTTTATTTGCTCATCGCTGATATCGCTTCAACCTCCCATGCAAATTTAATCTCCTTTTGTTTGAGCAGGAGACTGGTTCCTTCAGGGTGCAGAGAATGTGTTGTGTTTTTCTTCTGCTCGCTTCATTGCACCGCCATCAGTTGCGTGATGCAAAACGCTCGCCCCACAGGACGTTTTTCTGATATAACTGTTCTGTACAGTGGGCCCGTTTGCGTCTCTTTTATGCTAAAGTTTGTTGGCTCATCGCTGATATCGCTTCAACCTCCCATGCAAATTTAATCTTATTTTGTTTGAGCAGGAGACTGGTTCCTTCAGGGTGGAGAGAATGTGTTGTGTTTTTCTTGTGCTCTCTTCGTTGCACCGCCATCAGTGGCGTGATGCAAAAATCTCGCCGCACAGGACGTTTATTTGATATAACTGTCCCGTACAGTGGTCCCGATTGCATGTTCGTGTCACTTATGCTCAAGAGTTTTTGCTTGTCGCTAATATCGCTTCAACCTCCCATGCAAATTTTATCTCCTTTTGTTCGAGCAGCGGACAGGTTCCTTCAGGCTGGAGAGAAGGTGTGTTTTTCTTGTGCTCTCTTCGTTGCACCGCCATCAGTTGCGTGATGCAAAAAGCTCTCCCCACAGTAAGTTTATCTGATGTAACTGTCCTGTACAGTAGGCTCGATTGTATGTTCGCGCCGCTTTTATGTTCAAGTTTATTTGCTCATCGCTGATATCGCTTCAACCTCCCATGCAAATTTCATCTCCTTTTGTTTGAGCAGAAGACTGGTTCCTTCAGGGCGGAGAGAATGTGTTGTTTTTCTTGTGTTCTCTTCGTTGCACCGCCATCAGTTTCGTGATGCAAACAGCTCGCCCCACAGGACATTTATCTGATGTAACTGGCCGGTACAGTGGGCCCGATTGTGTGTTCGTGTCTCTTTTATGCTCAAGTTTCTTTGCTCGTCGCTGATATCGCTTCGACCTCCCATGCAAATTTAATCTCCTTTTGTTTGAGCAGGAGACTGGTTACTTCAGGGTGGAGAGAATGTGTTGTGTTTTTCCTGTGCTCTCTTCGTTGCACCGCCATCAGTGGCGTGATGCAAAAAGCTCGCAACACAGGACGTTTATTTGATGTAACTGTCCCGTACAGTGGGCCCGATTGCATGTTCGTGTCTCTATTATGCTCAAGATTTTTTGCTCGTCGCTGATATCGCTTCAACCTCCCATGCAAATTTAATCTCCTTTTGTTTGAGCAGGAGACTGGTTCCTTCAGGGTGCAGAGAATGTGTTGTGTTTTTCTTCTGCTCGCTTCATTGCACCGCGATCAGTTTCGTGATGCAAAAAGCTCGCCCCACGGGACGTTTATCTGAGGTAACTGTCTTTTACAGTGGGCCGTTTGTGTCTCTTTTATGCTTAAGTTTGTTTGCTCATCGCTGATATCGCTTCAACCTCCCATGCAAATTTAAACTAATTTTGTTTGAGCAGGAGACTGGTTCCTTTAGGTTGGAGAGAATGTGTTGTGTTTTTCTTGTGCTCTCTTCGTTGCACGGCCATCAGTTGCGTGATGCAAAAAGCTTGCCCCACAGGACGTTTGTCTAGTGTAACTGTCCTGTACAGCGGGCCCGATTGTGTTTTCGTGTCTCTTTTTTGCTCAAGTTTATTTGCTCATCGCTGATTTCGCTTCAACCTCTCATGCATATTTAATCTCCTTTTGTTTGAGCAGGAGAATGGTTCCTTCAGGGTGGAGAGAATGTGTTATGTTTTTCTTCTGCTCGCTTCATTGTACCGCCATCACTTGCGTGATGCAAAGAGCTCGCCCCACAGGACGTTTATCTTTTGTAACTGTCCTGTACAGTGGGCCCGTTCGTGTCTCTTTTATGCTAAAGTTTATTTGCTCATCGCTGATATCGCTTCATCCTCCCATGCAAATTTAATCTCCTTTTCTTTGAGCAGAAGACTGGTTCCTTCCGAGTGGAGAGAATGTGTTGTTTTTCTTGTGCTCTCTCCGTTGCACCGCCATCAGTTTCGTGATGCAAGAAGCTCGCCCCCACAAGACGTTTAACTTATGTAACTGTCCTGTACACTGGGCCCGATTGTATGTTCGTGTCTCTTTTATGCTCAAGTATATTTGCTCACCGCTGATATCGCTTCAATCTCCCATCCAAATTTAATCTAATTTTGTTTGAGCAGGAGACTGGTTCCTTCAGGGTGGAGAGAATGTGTTGTGTATTTCTTGTGCTCTCTCTTCGTTGCACCGCCATCAGTGGCGTGATGCAAAAAGTTCGCCCCACAGGACGTTTATTTGATGTAACTGTCCCGTACTGTGGGCCCGATTGCATGTTTGTGTCTCTTTTTGCTCAAGATTTTTTGCTCGTCGCTGATATCGCTTGAACCTCCCATGCAAATCATATCTCCTTTTGTTCGAGCTAGGCCAGGTTCCTTCAGGGTGGAGAGAAGGATTTGTGTTTTTCTTGTGCTCTCTTCGTTGCACCGCCATCAGTTGCGTGATGCAAAAAGCTCGCCCCACAGTAGGTTTATCTGATGCAACTGTCCTGTACAGTGGGCCCGATTGTGTGCTCGTGTCTCTTTTTTGCTCAAGTTTATTTGCTCATCGCTGATTTCGCTTCAACCTCTCATGCATATTTAATCTCCTTTTGTTTGAGCAGGAAACTGGTTCCTTCAGGGTGGAGAGAATGTGTTATGTTTTGTTCTGCTCGCTTCACTGCACCGCCATCAGTTGCGTGATGCAAAAAGCTCGCCCAACAGGACGTTTATCTTATGTAACTGTCCTGTACAGTGGGCCCGTTCGTGTCTCTTTTTTGCTAAAGTTTATTTGCTCATCGCTGATATCGCTTCAACGTCCCATGCAAATTTAATCTAATTTTGTTCGAGCAGCGGACAGGTTCCTTCAGGGTGGAGAGAAGGATTTGTGTTTTTCTTGTGCTCTCTTCGTTGCACCGCCATCAGTTGCGTGATGCAAAAAGCTCGCCCCACAGTAAGTTTATCTGATTTAACTGTCCTGTACACTGGGCCCGATTGTATGTTCGTGTCTCTTTTATGCTCAAGTATATTTGCTCATCGCTGATATCGCTTCAACCTCCCATGCAAATTTAATCTCCTTTTGTTTGAGCAGGAGACTGGTTCCTTCAGGGTGCAGAGAATGTGTTGTGTTTTTCTTCTGCTCGCTTCATTGCACCGCCATCAGTTGCGTGATGCAAAACGCTCGCCCCAGAGGACGTTTTTCTGATATAACTGTTCTGTACAGTGGGCCCGTTTGCGTCTCTTTTATGCTAAAGTTTGTTGGCTCATCGCTGATATCGCTTCAACCTCCCATGCAAATTTAATTTAATTTTGTTTGAGCAGGAGACTGGTTCCTTCAGGGTGGAGAGAGCGTGTTGCGTTTTTTTGTGCTCTTTTCGTAGTTTAAGAGCGTACGTTGTTGGGCTAGTCGGTCAATCACCACCATCAGTTGCGTGATGCAAAAAGCTCGCCCCACAGGACGTTTATCTGATGTAACTGTCCTGTACAGTAGGCTCGATTGTATGTTCGCGCCGCTTTTATGTTCAAGTTTATTTGCTCATCGCTGATATCGCTTCAACCTCCCATGCAAATTTCATCTCCTTTTGTTTGAGCAGAAGACTGGTTCCTTCAGGGCGGAGAGAATGTGTTGTGTTTTTGTTGTGCTCTCTTCGTTGCATCGCCATCAGTTGCGTGCTGCAAAAAGTTCGCCCCACAGGACGTTTATCTGATGTAACTGTCCTGTACAGTGGGCCCGATTGTGTGTTCGTGTCTCTTTTTTGCTCAAGCTTATTTGCTCATCGCTGATATCGCTTCAGCCTCCTATGCAAATTTAATCTCCTTTTGTTTGAGCAGGAGACTGGTTCCTTCAGGGCGGAGAGAACGTGTTGCGTTTTTCTTGTGCTCTCTTCGTAGCACCGTCATCAGTTGCGTGATGCAAAAAGCTCTCCCCACAGGACGCTTATCTGTTGTAACTGTCCTGTATAGTGGGCCCGATTGTATGTTCTTGTCGCTTTTATGCTCAAGTTCATTTGCCCTTCGCTGATATCGCTTCAACCTCAGATGCAAATTTAATCTCCTTTTGTTTGAGCAGAAGACTGGTTCCTTCAGGGTGGAGAGAATGTGTTGTGTTTTTCTTGTGCTCTCTTCGTTGCACCGCCATCAGTGGCGTGATGCAAAAAGCTCGCCCCACAGGACGTTTAACTGATGTAACTGTCCTGTACACTGGGCCCGATTGTATGTTCGTGTCTCTTTTATGCTCAAGTATATTTGCTCACCGCTGATATCGCTTCAACCTCCCATCCAAATTTAATCTAATTTTGTTTGAGCAGGAGACTGGTTCCTTCAGGGTGGAGGGAATGTGTTGTGTATTTCTTGTGCTCTCTTCGTTGCACCGCCATCAGTGGCGTGATGCAAAAAGTTCGCCCCACAGGACGTTTATTTGATGTAACTGTCCCGTACAGTGGGCCCGATTGCATGTTCGTGTGTCTTTTATGCTCAAGATTTTTTGCTCGCCGCTGATATCGCTTGAACCTCCCATGCAAATCTTATCTCCTTTTGTTCGAGCAGCGGACAGGTTCCTTCAGGGTGGAAAGAATGTGTTGTGTTTTTCTTCTGCTCGCTTCATTGCACCACCATCAGTTTCGTGATGCAAAAAGCTCGCCCCACAGGACGCTTATCTGATGTAACTGTCATGTACAGTGGGCCCGTTTGTGTCTCTTTTATGCTAAAGTTTATTTGCTCATCGCTGATATCGCTTCAACCCCCATGCAAATTTAATCTCCTTTTGTTTGAGCAGGAGACTGGTTCCTTCAGGGTGGAGAGAATGTGTTGTGTTTTTTTCTGCTCACTTCATTGCACCGCCATCAGTTGCGTGATGCAAAAAACTCGCCCCACAGGACGTTTATCTGATGTAACTGTCTTTTACAGAGGGCCGTTTGTGTCTCTTTTATGCTCAAGTTTATTTGCTCATCGCTGATATCGCTTCAACCTCCCATGCAAAATTAATCTCTTTTTGTTTGAGCAAGAGACTGGTTCCTTCAGGGTGGAGAGAATGTGTTGTGTTTTTCTTGTGCTCTCTTCGTTGCACCGCCTGATATCAGTGCCGTGATGCAAAAATCTCACCACACAGGACGTTTTTTTGATGAAACAGTCGCGTACAGTGGGCCCGTTTGCATGTTCGTGTCTCTTTTATGCTCAAGATTTTTTGCTCGTCGCTGATATCGCTTCAACCTCCCATGCAAATTTTATCTCCTTTTGTTCGAGCAGCGGACAGGTTCCTTCAGGGTGGAGAGAAAGTGTGTTTTTCTTGTGCTCTCTTCGTTGTACCGCCATCAGTTTCGTGATGCAAAATCTCGCCCCACAGTTCGTTTATCTGATGTAACTGTCCTGTACAATGGGCCCGATTGTGTGTTCGTGTCTCTTTTTTGTTCGAGTTTATTTGCTCATCGCTGATATCGCTTCAACCTCCCATGCAAATTTAATCTCCTTTTGTTTGAGCAGGAGACTGGTTCCTTCAGGGTGGAGAGAATGTATTGTTTTTCTTGAGCTCTCTTCGTTGCACCGCTATCAGTTGCGTGATGCAAAAAGCTCACCCCACAGGACGTTTATCTGAAGTAACGGTTCTGTGCAGTGGGCCCGATTGTATGTCCGTGTCTCTTTTTTGTTCGAGTTTGTTTGCTCGTCGCTGATATCGCTTCAACCTCCCATGCAAATTTTATCTCCTTTTGTTCGAGCAGCATACAGGTTCCTTCACGGTGGAGAGAAAGTGTGTTATTCTTGTGCTCTCTTCGTTGCACCGTCATCAGTTTCGTGATGGAAAGAGCTCACCCCAAAGGACGTTTAACTGATGTAACTGTCCTGTACAATGGGCCCGATTGTGTGTTCGTGTCTCTTTTTTGCTCAAGTTTATTTGCTCATCGCTGATTTCGCTTCGACCTCTCATGCATATTTAATCTCCTTTTGTTTGAGCAGGAGACTGGTTCCTTCAGGGTGGAGAGAATGTGTTGTGTTTTTCTTGTGCTCTCTTCGTTGCACCGCCATCAGTGGCGTGATGCAAAAAGCTCGCCCCACAGGACGTTTATTTGATGTAATTGTCACGTACAGTGGGCCCGATTGCATGTTCGTGTCTTTTTATGTCAAGATTTTTTGCTGGTCGCTGATATCGCTTCAACCTCCCATGCAAATTTTATCTCCTTTTGTTCGAGCAGCGGACAGGTTCCTTCAGGGTGGAGAGAATGTGTTATGTTTTGGTTGTGCTCGCTTCATTGCACCGCCATCAGTTGCGTGATGCAAGAAGCTCGCCCCACAGGCCGTTTATCAGATGTAACTGTCCGGTACAGTGGGCCCGATTGTGTGTTCGTGTCTCTTTTATGCTCAAGTTTCTTTGCTCGTCGCTGATATCGCTTCAACCTCCCATGCAAATTTTAACTCCCTTTGTTCGAGCAGCGGACAGGTTCCTTCAGGGTGAAGAGAAGGTGTTGTTTTTCTTGTGCTCTCTTCGTTGCACCGCCATCAGTTGCGTGATGCTAAAACTCGCCCCACAGCAAGTTTATCTGATGTAACTGTCCTGTACAGCGGCGCCGATTGTGTTTTCGTGTCTCTTTTTTGCTCAAGTTTATTTGCTCATCGCTGATTTCGCTTCAACCTCTCATGCATATTTAATCTCCTTTTGTTTGAGCAGGAGAATGGTTCCTTCAGGGTGGAGAGAATGTGCTATGTTTTTCTTCTGCTCGCTTCATTGTACCGCCATCAGTTGCGTGATGCAAAGAGCTCGCCCCACAGGACGTTTATCTTATGTAACTGTCCTGTACAGTGGGCCCATTCGTGTCTCTTTTATGCTAAAGTTTATTTGCTTATCGCTGATATCGCTTCAACCTCTCATGCATATTTAATCTCCTTTTGTTCGAGCAGTAGAAAGGTTCCTTCAGGGTGGAGAGAATGTGTTGTGTTTTTCTTGTGCTCTCTTCGTTGCACTGCCATCAGTTGCGTTATGCAAAAAGCTCGCTCCACAGGACGTTTATTTGATGTAACTGTCCTGTACTGTAGACCCAATTGTATGTTCGCGTCACTTTTATGCTCAAGTTTATTTGCTTATCGCTGATATGGCTTCAACCTCCCATGCAAATTTAATCTCCTTTCGTTTGAGCAGAAGACTGGTTCCTTCAGGGCGGAGAGAATGTGTTGTTTTTCTTGTGCTCTCTTCGTTGCACCGCCATCAGTTTCGTGATGGAAACAGCTCGCCCCACAGGACGTTTAACTGATGTAACTGTCCTGTACAATGGGCCCGATTGTATGTCCGTGTCTCTTTTATGCTCAAATTTAATTGCTCATCGCTGATATCGCTTCGACCTCCAATGCAAATTTAATCTCCTTTTGTTTGAGCAGGAGACTGGCTCCTTCAGGGTGGAGAGAATGTGTTGTTTTTTTCTTGTGCTCTCTTCGTTGCACCGCCATCAGTGGCGTGATGCAAAAATCTCGCCGTACAGGACATTTATTTGATGTAACTGTCCCGTACAGTGGTCCCGATTGCATGTTCGTGTCTCTCATGCTCAATAATTTTTGCTTGTCGCTAATATCGCTTCAACCTCCCATGCAAATTTTAACTCCTTTTGTTTGAGCAGAAGACTGGTTCCTTCAGGGTGGAGAGAATGTGTTGTGTTTTTCTTGTGCTCTCTTCGTTGCACCGCCATCAGTTTCGTGATGCAAACAGCTCGCCCCACAGGACGTTTAACTGATGTAACTGTCCTGTACACTAGGCCCGATTGTATGTTCGTGTCTCTTTTATGCTCAAGTTTATTTGCTCATCGCTGATATCGCTTCAGCCTCCCATGCAAATTAAATCTCCTTTTGTTTGAGCAGGATACTGATTCCTTCACGGTGGAGAGAATGTGTTGTGTTTTTCTTCTGCTCACTTCATTGCACCGCCATCAGTTGCGTGATGCAAAAAGCTCTCCTTACAGGACGTTTATCTTATGTTACTGTCCTTTACAGTGGGCCGTTTGTGTCTCTTTTATGCTTAAGTTTGTTTGCTCATCGCTGATATCGCTTCAACCTCCCATGCAAATTAAATCTAATTTTGTTTGAGCAGGAGACTGGTTCCTTCAGGGTGGAGAGAATGTGTTGTGTTTTTCTTGTGCTCTCTTCGTTGGACCGCCATCATTTCCGTGATGCAAAAAGCTTGCCCCACAAGACGTTTGTCTGGTGTAACTGTCCTGTTCAGTGGGCCCGATTGCATGTTCGTGTCTCTTTTATGCTCAAGATTTTTTGCTCGTCGCTGATATCGCTTCAACCTCCCATGCAAATTTTATCTCCTTTTGTTCGAGCAGCGGACAGGTTCCTTCAGGGTGGAGAGAAAGTGTGTTTTTCTTGTGCTCTCTTCGTTGCACCGCCATCAGTGGCGTGATGCAAAAAGCTCGCCCCACAGGATATTTATCTGATGTAACTGTCCTGTACTGTGGACTCGATTGTATGTTCGCGTCTCTTTTATGCTCAAGTTTATTTGCTCATCGCTGATATCGCTTCAACCTCAGATGCAAATTTAATCTCCTTTTGTTCGAGCAGGAGGAAGGTTCCTTCAGGGTGGAGAGAATGTGTTGTGTTTTTTTTGTGCTCTGTTCGTTGCACCGCCATCAGTTTCGTGATGCAAACAGCTCGCCCCACAGGACGTTTAACTGATGTAACTGTCCTGTACACTGGGCCCGATTGTATGTTCGTGTCTCTTTTATGCTCAAGTTTATTTGCTCATCGCTGATATCGCTTCATACTCCCATGCAAATTGAATCTCCTCTTGTTTGAGCAGGATACTGGTTCCTTCAGGGTGGAGAGAATGTGTTGTGTTTTTCTTCTGCTCACTTAATTGCACCGCCATCAGTTGCGTGATGCAAAAAGCTCTCCACACAGGACGTTTATCTTATGTAACTGTCTTTTACAGTGGGCCGTTTGTGTCTCTTTTATGCTTAAGTTTGTTTGCTCATCGCTGATATCGCTTCAACCTCCCATGCAAATTTAATCTCCTTTTGTTTGAGCAGAAGACTGGTTCCTTCAGGGTGGAGAAAATGTGTTGTTTATCTTGTGCTCTCTCCGTTGCACCGCCATCAGTTGCTTGATGCAAAAAGCTCGCCCCACAGTACGTTTATCTGATGTAACTGTCCTGTACAGTGGGCCCGATTGTGTGTTCGTGTCTCTTTTTTGTTCGAGTTTATTTGCTCATCGCTGATATCGCTTGAACCACCAATGCAAATTTAATCTCCTTTTGTTTGAGCAGGAGACTGGTTCCTTCAGGGTGGAGAGAATGTATTGTGTTTTACTTGAGCTCTCTTCGTTGCACCGCTATCAGATGCGTGATGCAAAAAGCTAGCCCCACAGGACGTTTATCTCAAATAACTGTGCTGTGCAGTGGGCCCGATTGTATGTCCGTGTATCTTTTATGCTCAAGTTTATTTGGTCATCGCTGATATCGCTTCGACCTCCAATGCAAATTTAATCTCCTTTTGTTTGAGCAGGAGACTGGTTCCTTCAGGGTGGAAGCAATGTGTTGTGTTTTTCTTCTGCTCGATTCATTGCACCACCATCAGTTGCGTGATGCAAATAGCTCGCCCCACAGGACGTTTATGTGATGTAACTGTCCTGTACAGTGGGCCGTTTGTGTCTCTTTTATGCTTAAGTTTGTTTGCTCGTTGCTGATATCGCTTCGACCTGCCACGCAAATTTAATCTCCTTTTGTTTGAGCAGAAGACTGGTTCCTTCAGGGTGGAGAGAATGTGTTGTTTTTCTTGTGCTCTCTCCGTTGCACCGCCATCAGTTTCGTGATGCAAGAAGCTCGCCCTCACAGGACGTTTAACTGATGTAACTGTCCTGTACACTGGGCCCGATTGTATGTTCGTGTCTCTCTTATGCTCAAGTATATTTGCTCACCGCTGATATCGCTTCAACCTCCCATCCAAATTTAATCTAATTTTGTTTGAGCAGGAGACTGGTTCCTTCAGGGTGGAGAGAATGTGTTGTGTATTTCTTGTGCTCTCTTCGTTGCACCGCCATCAGTGGCGTGATGCAAAAAGTTCGCCCCACAGGACGTTTATTTGATGTAACTGTCCCGTACAGTGGGCCCGATTGCATGTTCGTGTGTCTTTTATGCTCAAGATTTTTTGCTCGCCGCTGACATCGCTTGAACCTCCCATGCAAATCTTATCTCCTTTTGTTCGAGCAGCGGACAGGTTCCTTCAGGGTGGAGAGAAGGATTTGTGTTTTTCTTGTGCTCTCTTCGTTGCACCGCCATCAGTTGCGTGATGCAAAAAGCTCGCCCCACAGTAAGTTTATCTGATGCAACTGTCCTGTACAGTGGGCCCGATTGTGTGCTCATGTCTCTTTTTTGCTCAAGTTTATTTGCTCATCGCTGATTTCGCTTCAACCTCTCATGCATATTTAATCTCCTTTTATTTGAGCAGGAAACTGGTTCCTTCAGGGTGGAGAGAATGTGTTATGTTTTGTTCTGCTCGCTTCACTGCACCGACATCAGTTGAGTGATGCAAAAAGCTCGCCCAAGAGGACGTTTATCTTATGTAACTGTCCTGTACAGTGGGCCCGTTCGTGTCTCTTTTTTGCTAAAGTTTATTTGCTCATCGCTGATATCGCTTCAACGTCCCATGCAAATTTAATCTAATTTTGTTTGAGCAGGAGACTGGTTCCTTCAGGGTGGAGAGAATGTGTTGTGTTTTTCTTGTGCTCTCTTCGTTGCACCGCCATCAGTTGCGAGATGCAAAAAGCTCTCCCCACAGGACGTTTATCTGATGTAACTGTCTTTTACAGTGGGCCGTTTGTGCCTCTTTTATGGTTAAGTTTGTTTGCTCGTCGCTGATATCGCTTCAACCTCAGATGCAAATTTAATCTCCTTTTGTTCGAGCAGGAGGAAGGTTCCTTCAGGGTGGAGAGAATGTGTTGTGTTTTTTTTTGTGCTCTCTTCGTTGCACCGCCATCAGTTGCGTGATGCAAAAAGCTCGCCCCACAGGATGTTTATCTGATGTAACTGTCCTGTACTGTGGACTTGATTGTATGTTCGCGTCTCTTTTATGCTCAAGTTTATTTGCGCATCGCTGATATCCCTTCAACCTCCCATGCAAGTTTAATCTCCTTTTGTTTGAGCAGAAGACTGGTTCCTTCAGGGCGGAGGGAATGTGTTGTTTTTCTTGTGCTCTCTTCGTTGCACCGCCATCAGTTTCGTGATGCAAACAGCTCGCCCCACAGGACGTTTAACTGATGTAACTGTCCTGTACACTGGGCCCGATTGTATGTTCGTGTCTCTGTTATGCTCAAGTTTATTTGCTCATCGCTGATATCGCTTCATACTCCCATGCAAATTGAATCTCCTTTTGTTTGAGCAGGATACTGGTTCCTTCAGGGTGGAGAGAATGTGTTTTGTTTTCCTTCTGCTCACTTCATTGAACCGCCATCAGTTGCGTGATGCAAAAAGCTCTCCACACAAGACGTTTATCTTATGTAACTGTCTTTTACAGTGGGCCGTTTGTGTCTCTTTTATGCTTAAGTTTGTTTGCTCATCGCTGATATCGCTTCAACCTCCCATGCAAATTTAATCTCCTTTTGTTTGAGCAGAAGACTGGTTCCTTCAGAGTGGAGAGAATGTGTTGTTTTTCTTGTGCTCTCTCCGTTGCACCGCCATCAGTTTCGTGATGCAAGAAGCTCGCCCTCACAGGACGTTTAACTGATGTAACTGTCCTGTACACTGGGCCCGATTGTATGTTCGTGTCTCTTTTATGCTCAAGTATATTTGCTCACCGCTGATATCGCTTCAACCTCCCATCCAAATTTAATCTAATTTTGTTTGAGCAGGAGACTGGTTCCTTCAGGGTGGAGAGAATGTGTTGTGTATTTCTTGTGCTCTCTTCGTTGCACCGCCATCAGTGGCGTGATGCAAAAAGTTCGCCCCACAGGACGTTTATTTGATGTAACTGTCCCGTACAGTGGGCCCGATTGCTTGTTCGTGTGTCTTTAATGCTCAAGATTTTTTGCTCGCCGCTGATATCGCTTGAACCTCCCATGCAAATCTTATCTCCTTTTGTTCGAGCAGCGGACAGGTTCCTTCAGGGTGGAAAGAATGTGTTGTGTTTTTCTTCTGCTCGCTTCATTGCACCACCATCAGTTTCGTGATGCAAAAAGCTCGCCCCACAGGACGCTTATCTGATGTACTGTCATGTACAGTGGGCCCGTTTGTGTCTCTTTTATGCTAAAGTTTATTTGCTCATCGCTGATATCGCTTCAACCCCCATGCAAATTTAATCTCCTTTTGTTTGAGCAGGAGACTGGTTCCTTCAGGGTGGAGAGAATGTGTTGTGTTTTTTTCTGCTCACTTCATTGCACCGCCATCAGTTGCGTGATGCAAAAAACTCGCCCCACAGGACGTTTATCTGATGTAACTGTCTTTTACAGAGGGCCGTTTGTGTCTCTTTTATGCTCAAGTTTATTTGCTCATCGCTGATATCGCTTCAACCTCCCATGCAAAATTAATCTCTTTTTGTTTGAGCAAGAGACTGGTTCCTTCAGGGTGGAGAGAATGTGTTGTGTTTTTCTTGTGCTCTCTTCGTTGCACCGCCTGATATCAGTGCCGTGATGCAAAAATCTCACCACACAGGACGTTTTTTTGATGAAACAGTCGCGTACAGTGGGCCCGTTTGCATGTTCGTGTCTCTTTTATGCTCAAGATTTTTTGCTCGTCGCTGATATCGCTTCAACCTCCCATGCAAATTTTATCTCCTTTTGTTCGAGCAGCGGACAGGTTCCTTCAGGGTGGAGAGAAAGTGTGTTTTTCTTGTGCTCTCTTCGTTGTACTGCCATCAGTTTCGTGATGCAAAATCTCGCCCCACAGTTCGTTTATCTGATGTAACTGTCCTGTACAATGGGCCCGATTGTGTGTTCGTGTCTCTTTTTTGTTCGAGTTTATTTGCTCATCGCTGATATCGCTTCAACCTCCCATGCAAATTTAATCTCCTTTTGTTTGAGCAGGAGACTGGTTCCTTCAGGGTGGAGAGAATGTATTGTTTTTCTTGAGCTCTCTTCGTTGCACCGCTATCAGTTGCGTGATGCAAAAAGCTCACCCCACAGGACGTTTATCTGAAGTAACTGTTCTGTGCAGTGGGCCCGATTGTATGTCCGTGTCTCTTTTATGCTCAAGTTTATTTGCTCATCGCTGATATCGCTTCAACCTCCCATGCAAATTTAATCTCCTTTTATTTGAGCAGGACACTGGTTCCTTCAGGGTGGAGAGAATGTGTTGTGTTTTTCTTCTGCTCACTTCACTGCACCGCCATCAGTTGCGTGATGCAAAATCTCGCCCCACAGTTCGTTTATCTGATGTAACTGTCCTGTACAATGGGCCCGATTGTGTGTTCGTGTCTCTTTTTTGTTCGAGTTTGTTTGCTCGTCGCTGATATCGCTTCTACCTCCCATGCAAATTTTATCTCCTTTTGTTCGAGCAGCAGACAGGTTCCTTCACGGTGGAGAGAAAGTGTGTTATTCTTGTGCTCTCTTCGTTGCACCGTCATCAGTTTCGTGATGGAAAGAGCTCACCCCAAAGGACGTTTAACTGATGTAACTGTCCTGTACAATGGGCCCGATTGTGTGTTCGTGTCTCTTTTTTGCTCAAGTTTATTTGCTCATCGCTGATTTCGCTTCAACCTCTCATGCATATTTAATCTCCTTTTGTTTGAGCAGGAGACTGGTTCCTTCAGGGTGGAGAGAATGTGTTGTGTTTTTCTTGTGCTCTCTTCGTTGCACCGCCATCAGTGGCGTGATGCAAAAAGCTCGCCCCACAGGACGTTTATTTGATGTAATTGTCACGTACAGTGGACCCGATTGCATGTTCGTGTCTTTTTATGTCAAGATTTTTTGCTGGTCGCTGATATCGCTTCAACCTCCCATGCAAATTTTATCTCCTTTTGTTCGAGCAGCGGACAGGTTCCTTCAGGGTGGAGAGAATGTGTTATGTTTTGGTTGTGCTCGCTTCATTGCACCGCCATCAGTTGCGTGATGCAAGAAGCTCGCCCCACAGGCCGTTTATCTGATGTAACTGTCCGGTACAGTGGGCCCGATTGTGTGTTCGTGTCTCTTTTATGCTCAAGTTTCTTTGCTCGTCGCTGATATCGCTTCAACCTCCCATGCAAATTTTAACTCCCTTTGTTCGAGCAGCGGACAGGTTTTTTCAGGGTGAAGAGAAGGTGTTGTTTTTCTTGTGCTCTCTTCGTTGCACCGCCATCAGTTGCGTGATGCTAAAACTCGCCCCACAGCAAGTTTATCTGATGTAACTGTCCTGTACAGCGGCCCCGATTGTGTTTTCGTGTCTCTTTTTTGCTCAAGTTTATTTGCTCATCGCTGATTTCGCTTCAACCTCTCATGCATATTTATTCTCCTTTTGTTTGAGCAGGAGAATGGTTCCTTCAGGGTGGAGAGAATGTGTTATGTTTTTCTTCTGCTCGCTTCATTGTACCGCCATCAGTTGCGTGATGCAAAGAGCTCGCCCCACAGGACGTTTATCTTATGTAACTGTCCTGTACAGTGGGCCCATTCGTGTCTCTTTTATGCTAAAGTTTATTTGCTTATCGCTGATATCGCTTCAACCTCTCATGCATATTTAATCTCCTTTTGTTCGAGCAGTAGAAAGGTTCCTTCAGGGTGGAGAGAATGTGTTGTGTTTTTCTTGTGCTCTCTTCGTTGCACTGCCATCAGTTGCGTGATGCAAAAAGCTCGCTCCACAGAACGTTTATTTGATGTAACTGTCCTGTACTGTAGACCCAATTGTATGTTCGCGTCACTTTTATGCTCAAGTTTATTTGCTTATCGCTGATATGGCTTCAACCTCCCATGCAAATTTAATCTCCTTTCGTTTGAGCAGAAGACTGGTTCCTTCAGGGCGGAGAGAATGTGTTGTTTTTCTTGTGCTCTCTTCGTTGCACCGCCATCAGTTTCGTGATGGAAACAGCTCGCCCCACAGGACGTTTAACTGATGTAACAGTCCTGTACAATGGGCCCGATTGTATGTCCGTGTCTCTTTTATGCTCAAATTTAATTGCTCATCGCTGATATCGCTTCGACCTCCAATGCAAATTTAATCTCCTTTTGTTTGAGCAGGAGACTGGCTCCTTCAGGGTGGAGAGAATGTGTTGTTTTTTTCTTGTTCTCTCTTCGTTGCACCGCCATCAGTGGCGTGATGCAAAAATCTCGCCGTACAGGACATTTATTTGATGTAACTGTCCCGTACAGTGGTCCCGATTGCATGTTCGTGTCTCTCATGCTCAATAATTTTTGCTTGTCGCTAATATCGCTTCAACCTCCCATGCAAATTTTAACTCCTTTTGTTTGAGCAGAAGACTGGTTCCTTCAGGGCGGAGAGAATGTGTTGTTTTTCTTGTGCTCTCTTCGTTGCACCGCCATCAGTTTCGTGATGCAAACATCTCGCCCCACAGGACGTTTAACTGATGTAACTGTCCTGTACACTAGGCCCGATTGTATGTTCGTGTCTCTTTTATGCTCAAGTTTATTTGCTCATCGCTGATATCGCTTCAGCCTCCCATGCAAATTAAATCTCCTTTTGTTTGAGCAGGATACTGATTCCTTCACGGTGGAGAGAATGTGTTGTGTTTTTCTTCTGCTCACTTCATTGCACCGCCATCAGTTGCGTGATGCAAAAAGCTCTCTCCACAGGACGTTTATCTTATGTTACTGTCCTTTACAGTGGGCCGTTTGTGTCTCTTTTATGCTTAAGTTTGTTTGCTCATCGCTGATATCGCTTCAACCTCCCATGCAAATTTAATCTAATTTTGTTTGAGCAGGAGACTGGTTCCTTCAGGGTGGAGAGAATGTGTTGTGTTTTTCTTGTGCTCTCTTCGTTGCACCGCCATCAGTTGCGTGATGCAAAAAGCTTGCCCCACAAGACGTTTGTCTGGTGTAACTGTCCTGTTCAGTGGGCCCGATTGCATGTTCGTGTCTCTTTTATGCTCAAGATTTTTTGCTCGTCGCTGATATCGCTTCAACCTCCCATGCAAATTTTATCTCCTTTTGTTCGAGCAGCGGACAGGTTCCTTCAGGGTGGAGAGAAAGTGTTTTTCTTGTGCTCTCTTCGTTGCACCGCCATCAGTGGCGTGATGCAAAAAGCTCGCCCCACAGGATATTTATCTGATGTAACTGTCCTGTACTGTGGACTCGATTGTATGTTCGCGTCTCTTTTATGCTCAAGTTTGTTTGCTCATCGCTGATATCGCTTCAACCTCCCATGCAAATTTAATCTCCTTTTGTTTGAGCAGAAGACTGGTTCCTTCAGGGTGGAGAAAATGTGTTGTTTATCTTGTGCTTTCTCCGTTGCACCGCCATCAGTTGCTTGATGCAAAAAGCTCGCCCCACAGTACGTTTATCTGATGTAACTGTCCTGTACAGTGGGCCCGATTGTGTGTTCGTGTCTCTTTTTTGTTCGAGTTTATTTGCTCATCGCTGATATCGCTTCAACCACCAATGCAAATTTAATCTCCTTTTGTTTGAGCAGGAGACTGGTTCCTTCAGGGTGGAGAGAATGTATTGTGTTTTACTTGAGCTCTCTTCGTTGCACCGCTATCAGATGCGTGATGCAAAAAGCTCGCCCCACAGGACGTTTATCTCAAATAACTGTGCTGTGCAGTGGGCCCGATTGTATGTCCGTGTATCTTTTATGCTCAAGTTTATTTGGTCATCGCTGATATCGCTTCGACCTCCAATGCAAATTTATTCTCCTTTTGTTTGAGCAGGAGACTGGTTCCTTCAGGGTGGAAACAATGTGTTGTGTTTTTCTTCTGCTCGATTCATTGCACCACCATCAGTTGCGTGATGCAAATAGCTCGCCCCACAGGACGTTTATGTGATGTAACTGTCCTGTACAGTGGGCCGTTTGTGTCTCTTTTATGCTTAAGTTTGTTTGCTCGTTGCTGATATCGCTTCGACCTGCCACGCAAATTTAATCTCCTTTTGTTTGAGCAGAAGACTGGTTCCTTCAGGGTGAAGAAAATGGGTTGTTTTTCTTGTGCTCTCTCCGTTGCACCGCCATCAGTTGCGTGATGCAAAAAGCTCGCCCCACAGGACGCTTATCTGATGTAACTGTCCTGTACAGTGGGCCCGATTGTATGTTCGTGTCACTTTTATGCTCAAGTTCATTTGCTCATCGCTGATATCGCTTCAACCTCAGATGCAAGTTTAATCTCCTTTTGTTCGAGCAGGAGGAAGGTTCCTTGAGGGTGGAGAGAATGTGTTGTGTTTTTTTGTGCTCTCTTCGTTGCACCGCCATCAGTTGCGTGATGCAAAAAGCTCGCCCCACAGGATGTTTATCTGATGTAACTGTCCTTTACTGTGGACTTGATTGTATGTTCGCGTCTCTTTTATGCTCAAATTTATTTGCGCATCGCTGATATCCCTTCAACCTCCCATGCAAGTTTAATCTCCTTTTGTTTGAGCAGAAGATTGGTTCCTTCAGGGTGAAGAAAATGGGTTGTTTTTCTTGTGCTCTCTTCGTTGCACCGCCATCAGTTTCGTGATGCAAACAGCTCGCCCCACAGGACGTTTAACTGATGTAACGGTCCTGTACACTGGACCCGATTGTATGTTCGTGTCTCTTTTATGCTCAAGTTTATTTGCTCATCGCTCATATCGCTTCATACTCCCATGCAAATTGAATCTCCTTTTGTTTGAGCAGGAGACTGGCTCCTTCAGGGTGGAGAGAATGTGTTGTTTTTTTCTTGTGCTCTCTTCGTTGCACTGCCATCAGTGGCGTGATGCAAAAATCTCGCCGGACAGGACGCTTATTTGATGTAACTGTCCCGTACAGTGGTCCCGATTGCATGTTCGTGTCTCTCATGCTCAAGATTATTTGCTTGTCGCTAATATCGCTTCAACCTCCCATGCAAATTTTATCTCCTTTTGTTTGAGCAGAAGAGTGGTTCCTTGAGGGCGGAGAGAATGTGTTGTTTTTCTTGTGCTCTCTTTGTTGCACCGCCATCAGTTGCGTGATGCAAAAAGCTCGCCCCACGGGACGTTTATCTGATGTAACTGTCTTTTACAGTGGGCCGTTTGTGTCTCTTTTATGCTTAAGTTTGTTTGCTCATCGCTGATATCGCTTCAACCTCCCATGCAAATTTAAACTAATTTTGTTTGAGCAGGAGACTGGTTCCTTCAGGTTGGAGAGAATGTGTTGTTTTTCTTGTGCTCTCTCCGTTGCACCGCCATCTGTTGCGTGATGCAAAAAGCTCGCCCCACAGTACGTTTGTATTATGTAAATGTCCTGTACAGTGGACCCGATTGTGTGTTCGTGTCTCTTTTTTGCTCGAGTTTATTTGCTCATCGCTGATTTCGCTTCAACCTCTCATGCATATTTAATCTCCTTTTGTTTGAGCAGGAGACTGGTTCCTTCAGGGTGGAGAGAATGTGTTGTGTTTTTCTTGTGCTCTCTTCGTTGCACCGCCATCAGTGGCGTGATGCAAAAAGCTCGCCCCACAGGACGTTTATTTGATGGAACTGTCCCGTACAGTGGGCCCGATTGCATGTTCGTGTCTCTATTATGCTCAAGATTTTTTGCTCATCGCTGATATCGCTTCAACCTCCCATGCAAATTTAATCTCCTTTTGTTTGAGCAGGTGACTGGTTCCTTCAGGGTGCAGAGAATGTGTTGTGTTTTTCTTCTGCTCGCTTCATTGCACCGCCATCAGTTGCGTGATGCAAAACGCTCGCCCCACAGGACGTTTTTCTGATATAACTGTTCTGTACAAAGGGCCCGTTTGCGTCTCTTTTATGCTAAAGTTTGTTGGCTCATCGCTGATATCGATTCAACCTCCCATGCAAATTTAATCTAATTTTGTTTGAGCAGAAGACTGGTTCCTTCAGGGTGGAGAGAACGTGTTGCGTTTTTTTGTGCTCTTTTCGTAGTTTAAGAGCGTACGTTGTTGGGCTAGTCGGTCAATCACCACCATCAGTTGCGTGATGCAAAAAGCTCGCCCCACAGGACGTTTATCTGATGTATCTGTCCTGTATAGTGAGCCCGATTGTATGTTCGTGTCTCGTTTATGCTCAAGTTTATTTGCTCATCATTGATATCGCTTAAACCTCCAATGCAAATTTAATCTCCTTTTGTTTGAGCAGGAGACAGGTTCCTTCAGGTTGGAGAGAATGTGTTGTGTTTTTCTTGTGCTCTCTTCGTTGCACCGCCATCAGTTGCGTGCTGCAAAAAGTTCGCCCCACAGGACGTTAATCTGATATAACTGTCCTGTACAGTGGGCCCGATTGTGTGTTCGTGTCTCTTTTTTGCTCAAGCTTATTTGCTCATCACTGATATCGCTTCAGCCTCCTATGCAAATTTAATCTCCTTTTGTTTGAGCAGGAGACTGGTTCCTTCAGGGCGGAGAGAACGTGTTGCGTTTTTCTTGTGCTCTCTTCGTAGCACCGTCATCAGTTGCGTGATGCAAAAAGCTCTCCCCACAGGACGCTTATCGGATGTAACTGTCCTGTATAGTGGGCCCGATTGTATGTTCGTGTCTCTTTTATGGTCAAGTTCATTTGCCCATCGCTGATATCGCTTCAACCTCAGATGCAAATTTAATCTCCTTTTGTTTGAGCAGAAGACTCGTTCCTTCAGGGTGGAGAGAACGTGTTGTGTTTTTCTTGTGCTCTCTTCGTTGCACCGCCATCAGTGGCGTGATGCAAAAAGCTCGCCGCACAGGACGTTTATTTGATGTAACTGTCCCGTACAGTGGGCACGATTGCATGTTCGTGTCTCTATTATGCTCAAGATTTTTTGCTCGTCGCTGATATCGCTTCAACCTCCCATGCAAATTTTATCTCCTTTTGTTCGTGCAGCGGACAGGTTCCTTCAGGGTGGAGAGAATGTGTTGTGTTTTTGTTGTGCTCGCTTCATTGCATCGCCATCAGTTGCGTGATGCAAAAAGCTCGCCCCACAGGACGTTTATCTGATGTAACTGTCCTGTACAGTGGGCCCGATTGTGTGTTCGTGTCTCTTTTATGCTCAAGTTTATTTGCTCATCGCTGATATCGCTTCAACCTCCCATGCAAACTTAATCTGCTTTTGTTTGAGGAGGAGACTGGTTCCTTCAGGGTGGAGAGAATGTGTTGTGTTTTTCTTGTGCTCTCTTCATTGCACCGCCATCAGTTGCGTGATGCAAAAAGCTCGCCCCACAGGATGTTTATTTGATGTAACTGTCCGTACATTGGGCGCGATTGCATGTTCGTATCTCTTTTATGCTCAAGTTTTTTGCTCGTCGCTGATATCGCTTCAACCTCCCATGCAAATTTTATCTCCTTTTGTTCGAGCAGTGGACAGGTTCCTTCAGGGTGGAGAGAAGGTGATGTGTTTTTCTTGTGCTCTCTTCGTTGCACCGCCATCAGTTGCGTGATGCTAAAACTCGCCCCACAGTAAGGTTATCTGATGTAACTGTCCTGTACAGCGGGCCCGATTGTGTGTTCGTGTCTCTTTTTTGCTCAAGTTTATTTGCTCATCGCTGATTTCGCTTCAACCTCTCATGCATATTTAATCTCCTTTTGTTTGAGCAGGAGAATGGTTCCTTCAGGGTGGAGAGAATGTGTTATGTTTTTCTTCTGCTCGCTTCATTGTACCGCCATCAGTTGCGTGATGCAAAGAGCTCGCCCCACAGGACGTTTATCTTTTGTAACTGTCCTGTACAGTGGTCCCGTTCGTGTCTCTTTTATGCTAAAGTTTATTTGCTCATCGCTGATATCGCTTCATCCTCCCATGCAAATTTAATCTCCTTTTGTTTGAGCAGAAGACTGGTTCCTTCAGAGTGGAGAGAATGTGTTGTTTTTCTTGTGCTCTCTCCGTTGCACCGCCATCAGTTTCGTGATGCAAGAAGCTCGCCCCCACAGGACGTTTAACTGATGTAACTGTCCTGTACTCTGGGCCCGATTGTATGTTCGTGTCTCTTTTATGCTCAAGTATATTTGCTCACCGCTGATACCGCTTCAACCTCCCATCCAAATTTAATCTAATTTTGTTTGAGCAGAAGACTGGTTCCTTCAGGGTGGAGAGAATGTGTTGTGTATTTCTTGTGCTCTCTTCGTTGCGCCGCCATCAGTGGCGTGATGCAAAAAGTTCGCCCCACAGGACGTTTATTTGATGTAACTGTCCCGTACAGTGGGCCCGATTGCATGTTCGTGTCTCTTTTATGCTCAAGATTTTTTGCTCGTCGCTGATATCGCTTGAACCTCCCCTGCAAATCTTATCTCCTTTTGTTCGAGCAGCGGACAGGTTCCTTCAGGGTGGAGAGAAAGATTTGTGTTTTTCTTGTGCTCTCTTCGTTGCACCGCCATCAGTTGCGTGATGCAAAAAGCTCGCCCCACAGTAAGTTTATCTGATGCAACTGTCCTGTACAGTGGGCCCGATTGTGTGCTCGTGTCTCTTTTTTGCTCAAGTTTATTTGCTCATCGCTGATTTCGCTTCAACCTCTCATGCATATTTAATCTCCTTTTGTTTGAGCAGGAAACTGGTTCCTTCAGGGTGGAGAGAATGTGTTATGTTTTGTTCTGCTCGCTTCACTGCACCGATATCAGTTGCGTGATGCAAAAAGCTCGCCCAACAGGACGTTTATCTTATGTAACTGTCCTGTACAGTGGGCCCGTTCGTGTCTCTTTTTTGCTAAAGTTTATTTGCTCATCGCTGATATCGCTTCAACGTCCCATGCAAATTTAATCTAATTTTGTTTGAACAGGAGACTGGTTCCTTCATGGTGGAGAGAACGTGTTGCGTTTTTTTCTGCTCTCTTCGTAGCACCGCCATCAGTTGCGTCATGCAAAAAGCTCGCCCCACAGTACGTTTATCTGATGTAACTGTCCTGTACACTGGGCCCGATTGTATGTTCGTGTCTCTTTTATGCTCAAGTATATTTGCTCATCGCTGATATCGCTTCAACCTCCCATGCAAATTTAATCTCCTTTTGTTTGAGCAGGAGACTGGTTCCTTCAGGGTGCAGAGAATGTGTTGTGTTTTTCTTCTGCTCGCTTCATTGCACCGCCATCAGTTGCGTGATGCAAAACGCTCGCCCCACAGGACGTTTTTCTGATATAACTGTTCTGTACAGTGGGCCCGTTTGCGTCTCTTTTATGCTAAAGTTTGTTGGCTCATCGCTGATATCGCTTCAACCTCCCATGCAAATTTAATTTAATTTTGTTTTAGCAGGAGACTGGTTCCTTCAGGGTGGAGAGAACGTGTTGCGTTTTTTTGTGCTCTTTTCGTAGTTTAAGAGCGTACGTTGTTGGGCTACTCGGTCAATCACCACCATCAGTTGCGTGATGCAAAAAGCTCGCCCCACAGGACGTTTATCTGATGTAACTGTCCTGTATAGTGAGCCCGATTGTATGTTCGTGTCTCGTTTATGCTCAAGTTTATTTGCTCATCATTGATATCGCTTAAACCTCCAATGCAAATTTAATCTCCTTTTGTTTGAGCAGGAGACAGGTTCTTTCAGGTTGGAGAGAATGTGTTGTGTTTTTCTTGTGCTCTCTTCGTTGCACCGCCACCAGTTGCGTGCTGCAAAAAGTTCGCCCCACAGGACGTTTATCTGATGTAACTGTCCTGTACAGTGGGCCCGATTGTGTGTTCGTGTCTCTTTTTTGCTCAAGCTTATTTGCTCATCGCTGATATCGCTTCAGCCTCCTATGCAAATTTAATCTCCTTTTGTTTGAGCAGGAGACTGGTTCCTTCAGGGCGGAGAGAACGTGTTGCGTTTTTCTTGTGCTCGCTTCGTAGCACCGTCATCAGTTGCGTGATGCAAAAAGCTCTCCCCACAGGACGCTTATCTGTTGTAACTGTCCTGTATAGTGGGCCCGATTGTATGTTCGTGTCTCTTTTATGCTCAAGTTCATTTGCCCATCGCTGATATCGCTTCAACCTCAGATGCAAATTTAATCTCCTTTTGTTTGAGCAGAAGACTGGTTCCTTTAGGGTGGAGAGAATGTGTTGTGTTTTTCTTGTGCTCTCTTCGTTGCACAGCCTTCAGTGGCGTGATGCAAAAAGCTCGCCCCACAGGACGTTTATTTGATGTAACTGTCCCGTAGAGTGGGCCCGATTGCATGTTCGTGTCTCTATTATGCTCAAGATTTTTTGCTCGTCGCTGATATCGCTTCAACCTCCCATGCAAATTTTATCTCCTTTTGATCGTGCAGCGGACAGGTTCCTTCAGGGTGGAGAGAATGTGTTATGTTTTTGTTGTGCTCGCTTCATTGCATCGCCATCAGTTGCGTGATGCAAAAAGCTCGCCCCACAGGACGTTTATCTGATGTAACTGTCCTGTACAGTGGGCCCGATTGTGTGTTCGTGTCTCTTTTATGCTCAAGTTTATTTGCTCATCGCTGATATCGCTTCAACCTCCCATGCAAACTTAATCTGCTTTTGGTTGAGGAGGAGACTGGTTCCTTCAGGGTGGAGAGAATGTGTTGTGTTTTTCTTGTGCTCTCTTCATTGCACCGCCATCAGTTGCGTGATGCAAAAAGCTCGCCCCACAGGATGTTTATTTGATGTAACTGTCCGTACATTGGGCGCGATTGCATGTTCGTATCTCTTTTATGCTCAAGTTCTTTGCTCGTCGCTGATATCGCTTCAACCTCCCATGCAAATTTTATCTCCTTTTGTTCGAGCAGTGGACAGGTTCCTTCAGGGTGGAGAGAAGGTGATGTGTTTTTCTTGTGCTCTCTTCGTTGCACCGCCATCAGTTGCGTGATGCTAAAACTCGCCCCACAGTAAGGTTATCTGATGTAACTGTCCTGTACAGCGGGCCCGATTGTGTGTTCGTGTCTCTTTTTTGCTCAAGTTTATTTGCTCATCGCTGATTTCGCTTCAACCTCTCATGCATATTTAATCTCCTTTTGTTTGAGCAGGAGAATGGTTCCTTCAGGGTGGAGAGAATGTGTTATGTTTTTCTTCTGCTCGCTTCATTGTACCGCCATCAGTTGCGTGATGCAAAGAGCTCGCCCCACTGGACGTTTATCTTTTGTAACTGTCCTGTACAGTGGTCCCGTTCGTGTCTCTTTTATGCTAAAGTTTATTTGCTCATCGCTGATATCGCTTCATCCTCCCATGCAAATTTAATCTCCTTTTGTTTGAGCAGAAGACTGGTTCCTTCAGAGTGGAGAGAATGTGTTGTTTTTCTTGTGCTCTCTCCGTTGCACCGCCATCAGTTTCGTGATGCAAGAAGCTCGCCCCCACAGGACGTTTAACTGATGTAACTGTCCTGTACACTGGGCCCGATTGTATGTTCGTGTCTCTTTTATGCTCAAGTATATTTGCTCACCGCTGATATCGCTTCAACCTCCCATCCAAATTTAATCTAATTTTGTTTGAGCAGGAGACTGGTTCCTTCAGGGTGGAGAGAATGTGTTGTGTATTTCTTGTGCTCTCTTCGTTGCGCCGCCATCAGTGGCGTGATGCAAAAAGTTCGCCCCACAGGACGTTTATTTGATGTAACTGTCCCGTACAGTGGGCCCGATTGCATGTTCGTGTCTCTTTTATGCTCAAGATTTTTTGCTCGTCGCTGATATCGCTTGAACCTCCCATGCAAATCTTATCTCCTTTTGTTCGAGCAGCGGACAGGTTCCTTCAGGGTGGAGAGAAAGATTTGTGTTTTTCTTGTGCTCTCTTCGTTGCACCGCCATCAGTTGCGTGATGCAAAAAGCTCGCCCCACAGTAAGTTTATTTGATGCAACTGTCCTGTACAGTGGGCCCGATTGTGTGCTCGTGTCTCTTTTTTCTCAAGTTTATTTGCTCATCGCTGATTTCGCTTCAACCTCTCATGCATATTTAATCTCCTTTTGTTTGAGCAGGAAACTGGTTCCTTCAGGGTGGAGAGAATGTGTTATGTTTTGTTCTGCTCGCTTCACTGCACCGACATCAGTTGCGTGATGCAAAAAGCTCGCCCAACAGGACGTTTATCTTATGTAACTGTCCTGTACAGTGGGCCCGTTCGTGTCTCTTTTTTGCTAAAGTTCATTTGCCCATCGCTGATATCGCTTCAACCTCAGATGCAAATTTAATCTCCTTTTGTTTGAGCAGAAGACTGGTTCCTTCAGGGTGGAGAGAACGTGTTGTGTTTTTCTTGTGCTCTCTTCGTTGCACCGCCATCAGTGGCGTGATGCAAAAAGCTCGCCGCACAGGACGTTTATTTGATGTAACTGTCCCGTACAGTGGGCACGATTGCATGTTCGTGTCTCTATTATGCTCAAGATTTTTTGCTCGTCGCTGATATCGCTTCAACCTCCCATGCAAATTTTATCTCCTTTTGTTCGTGCAGCGGAGAGGTTCCTTCAGGGTGGAGAGAATGTGTTATGTTTTTGTTGTGCTCGCTTCATTGCATCGCCATCAGTTGCGTGATGCAAAAAGCTCGCCCCACAGGACGTTTATCTGATGTAACTGTCCTGTACAGTGGGCCCGATTGTGTGTTCGTGTCTCTTTTATGCTCAAGTTTATTTGCTCATCGCTGATATCGCTTCAACCTCCCATGCAAACTTAATCTGCTTTTGTTTGAGGAGGAGACTGGTTCCTTCAGGGTGGAGAGAATGTGTTGTGTTTTTGTTGTGCTCTCCTCATTGCACCGCCATCAGTGGCGTGATGCAAAAAGCTCGCCCCACAGGATGTTTATTTGATGTAACTGTCCGTACATTGGGCGCGATTGCATGTTCGTGTCTCGTTTATGCTCAAGTTTATTTGCTCATCATTGATATCGCTTAAACCTCCAATGCAAATTTAATCTCCTTTTGTTTGAGCAGGAGACAGGTTCCTTCAGGTTGGAGAGAATGTGTTGAGTTTTTCTTGTGCTCTCTTCGTTGCACCGCCATCAGTTGCGTGCTGCAAAAAGCTCTCCCCAAAGGACGCTTATCTGATGTAACTGTCCTGTATAGTGGGCCCGATTGTATGTTCGTGTCTCTTTTATGCTCAAGTTCATTTGCCCATCGCTGATATCGCTTCAGCCTCCTATGCAAATTTAATCTCCTTTTGTTTGAGCAGGAGACTGGTTCCTTCAGGGCGGAGAGAACGTGTTGCGTTTTTCTTGTGCTCTCTTCGTAGCACCGTCATCAGTTGCGTGATGCAAAAAGCTCTCCCCAAAGGACGCTTATCTGATGTAACTGTCCTGTATAGTGGGCCCGATTGTATGTTCGTGTCTCTTTTATGCTCAAGTTCATTTGCCCATCGCTGATATCGCTTCAACCTCAGATGCAAATTTAATCTCCTTTTGTTTGAGCAGGAGACTGGTTCCTTCAGGGTGGACAGAATGTGTTGTGTATTTCTTGTGCTCTCTTCGTTGCGCCGCCATCAGTGGCGTGATGCAAAAAGTTCGCCCCACAGGACGTTTATTTGATGTAACTGTCCCGTACAGTGGGCCCGATTGCATGTTCGTGTCTGTTTTATGCTCAAGATTTTTTGCTCGTCGCTGATATCGCTTGAACCTCCCATGCAAATCTTATCTCCTTTTGTTCGAGCAGCGGACAGGTTCCTTCAGGGTGGAGAGAAAGATTTGTGTTTTTCTTGTGCTCTCTTCGTTGCACCGCCATCAGTTGCGTGATGCAAAAAGCTCGCCCCACAGTAAGTTTATCTGATGCAACTGTCCTGTACAGTAGGCCCGATTGTGTGCTCGTGTCTCTTTTTGCTCAAGTTTATTTGCTCATCGCTGATTTCGCTTCAACCTCTCATGCATATTTAATCTCCTTTTGTTTGAGCAGGAAACTGGTTCCTTCAGGGTGGAGAGAATGTGTTATGTTTTGTTCTGCTCGCTTCACTGCACCGACATCAGTTGCGTGATGCAAAACGCTCGCCCCACAGGACGTTTTTCTGATGTAACTGTCCTGTACACTGGGCCCGATTGTATGTTCGTGTCTCTTTTATGCTCAAGTTTATTTGCTCATCGCTGATATCGCTTCATACTCCCATGCAAATTGAATCTCCTTTTGTTTGAGCAGGATACTGGTTCCTTCAGGGTGGAGAGAATGTGTTGCGTTTTTCTTCTGCTCACTTCATTGAACCGCCATCAGTTGCGTGATGCAAAAAGCTCTCCACACAGGACGTTTATCTTATGTAACTGTCTTTTACAGTGGGGCGTTTGTGTCTCTTTTATGCTTAAGTTTGTTTGCTCATCGCTGATATCGCTTCAACCTCCCATGCAAATTTAATCTCCTTTTGTTTGAGCAGAAGACTGGTTCCTTCAGGGTGGAGAAAATGTGTTGTTTATCTTGTGCTCTCTCCGTTGCACCGCCATCAGTTGCTTGATGCAAAAAGCTCGCCCCACAGTACGTTTATCTGATGTAACTGTCCTGTACAGTGGGCCCGATTGTGTGTTCGTGTCTCTTTTTTGATCGAGTTTATTTGCTCATCGCTGATATCGCTTCAACCACCAATGCAAATCTAATCTCCTTTTGTTTGAGCAGGAGACTGGTTCCTTCAGGGTGGAGAGAATGTATTGTGTTTTACTTGAGCTCTCTTCGTTGCACCGCTATCAGATGCGTGATGCAAAAAGCTCGCCCCACAGGACGTTTATCTCAAATAACTGTTCTGTGCAGTGGGCCCGATTGTATGTCCGTGTATCTTTTATGCTCAAGTTTATTTGGTCATCGCTGATATCGCTTCGACCTCCAATGCAAATTTAATCTCCTTTTGTTTGAGCAGGAGACTGGTTCCTTCAGGGTGGAAAGAATGTGTTGTGTTTTTCTTCTGCTCGCTTCATTGCACCACCATCAGTTTCGTGATGCAAAAAGCTCGCCCCACAGGACGCTTATCTGATGTAACTGTCATGTACAGTGGGCCCGTTTGTGTCTCTTTTATGCTAAAGTTTATTTGCTCATCGCTGATATCGCTTCAACCCCCATGCAAATTTAATCTCCTTTTGTTTGAGCAGGAGACTGGTTCCTTCAGGGTGGAGAGAATGTGTTGTGTTTTTCTTCTGCTCACTTCATTGCACCGCCATCAGTAGCGTGATGCAAAAAACTCGCCCCACAGGACGTTTATCTGATGTAACTGTCTTTTACAGAGGGCCGTTTGTGTCTCTTTTATGCTCAAGTTTATTTGCTCATCGCTGATATCGCTTCAACCTCCCATGCAAAATTAATCTCTTTTTGTTTGAGCAAGAGACTGGTTCCTTCAGGGTGGAGAGAATGTTTTGTGTTTTTCTTGTGCTCTCTTCGTTGCACCGCCTGATATCAGTGCCGTGATGCAAAAATCTCACCACACAGGACGTTTTTTTGATGAAACAGTCGCGTACAGTGGGCCCGATTGCATGTTCGTGTCTCTTTTATGCTCAAGATTTTTTGCTCGTCGCTGATATCGCTTCAACCTCCCATGCAAATTTTATCTCCTTTTGTTCGAGCAGCGGACAGGTTCCTTCAGGGTGGAGAGAAAGTGTGTTTTTCTTGTGCTCTCTTCGTTGTACCGCCATCAGTTTCGTGATGCAAAATCTCGCCCCACAGTTCGTTTATCTGATGTAACTGTCCTGTACAATGGGCCCGATTGTGTGTTCGTGTCTCTTTTTTGTTCGAGTTTATTTGCTCATCGCTGATATCGCTTCAACCTCCCATGCAAATTTAGTCTCCTTTTGTTTGAGCAAGGAATTGGTTCCTTCAGTGTGGAGAGAATGTGTTGTGTTTTTCTTGTGCTCTCTTCGTTGCACCGCCATCAGTGGCGTGATGCAAAAAGCTCGGCCCACAGGACGTTTATCTGATGTAACTGTCTTTTACAGTGGGCCGTTTGTGTCTTTTTTATGCTTAAGTTTGTTTGCTCATCGCTGATATCGCTTCAACCTCCCATGCAAATTTAATCTAATTTTGTTTGAGCAGGAGACTGGTTCCTTCAGGGTGGAGAGAATGTGTTGTGTTTTTCTTGTGCTCTCTTCGTTGCTCCGCCATCAATTGCGTGATGCAAAAAGCTTGCCCCACAGGACGTTTGTCTGGTGGAACTGTCCTGTACAGTGGGCCCGATTGTGTGTTCGTGTCTCTTTTATGCTCAAGTTTATTTGCTCATCGCTGATATCGCTTCAACCTCCCATGCAAATTTAATCTCTTTTTGTTTGAGCAAGGGATTGGTTCCGTCAGGGTGGAGAGAATGTGTTGTGTTTTTCTTGTGCTCTCTTCGATGCACCGCCATCAGTGGCGTGATGCAAAAATCTCGCCACACAGGACGTTTTTTTGATGTAACAGTCGCGTACAGTGGGCCCGATTGCATGTTCGTGCCTCTTTTATGTTCAAGATTTTTTGCTCGTCGCTGATATCGCTTCAACCTCCCATGCAAATTTTATCTCCTTTTGTTCGAGCAGCAGACAGGTTCCTTTAGGGTGGAGAGAAAGTGTGTTTTTCTTGTGCTCTCTTCGTTGCACCGTCATCAGTTTCGTGATGGAAACAGCTCGCCCCAAAGGACGTTTAACTGATGTAACTGTCCTGTACAATGGGCCCGATTGTGTGTTCGTGTCTCTTTTTTGCTCAAGTTTATTTGCTCATCGCTGATTTCGCTTCAACCTCTCATGCATATTTAATCTCCTTTTGTTTGAGCAGGAGACTGGTTCCTTCAGGGTGGAGAGAATGTGTTGTGTTTTTCTTGTGCTCTCTTCGTTGCACCGCCATCAGTGGCGTGATGCAAAAAGCTCGCCCCACAGGACGTTTATTTGATGTAATTGTCACGTACAGTGGGCCCGATTGCATGTTCGTGTCTTTTTTATGTCAAGATTTTTTGCTGGTCGCTGATATCGCTTCAACCTCCCATGCAAATTTTATCTCCTTTTGTTCCAGCAGCGGACAGGTTCCTTCAGGGTGGAGAGAATGTGTTATGTTTTGGTTGTGCTCGCTTCATTGTACCGCCATCAGTTGCGTGATGCAAAGAGCTCGCCCCACAGGACGTTTATCTTATGTAACGGTCCTGTACAGTGGGCCCATTCGTGTCTCTTTTATGCAAAAGTTTATTTGCTTATCGCTGATATCGCTTCAACCTCTCATGCATATTTAATCTCCTTTTGTTCGAGCAGTAGAAAGGTTCCTTCAGGGTGGAGAGAATGTGTTGTGTTTTTCTTGTGCTCTCTTCGTTGCACTGCCATCAGTTGCGTGATGCAAAAAGCTCGCTCCACAGGACGTTTATTTGATGTAACTGTCCTGTACTGTAGACCCAATTGTATGTTCGCGTCACTTTTATGCTCAAGTTTATATGCTTATCGCTGATATGGCTTCAACCTCCCATGCAAATTTATTCTCCTTTCGTTTGAGCAGAAGAATTGTTCCTTCAGGGCGGAGAGAATGTGTTGTTTTTCTTGTGCTCTCTTCGTTGCACCGCCATCAGTTTCGTGATGGAAACAGCTCGCCCCACAGGATGTTTAACTGATGTAACTGTCCTGTACAATGGGCCCGATTGTATGTCCGTGTCTCTTTTATGCTCAAATTTATTTGCTCATCGCTGATATCGCTTCGACCTCCAATGCAAATTTAATCTCCTTTTGTTTGAGCAAGGGATTGGTTCCTTCAGTGTGGAGAAAATGTGTTGTGTTTTTCTTGTGCTCTCTTCGTTGCACCGCCATCAGTGGCGTGATGCAAAAAGCTCGGCCCACAGGACGTTTATCTGATGTAACTGTCTTTTACAGTGGGCCGTTTGTGTCTTTTTTATGCTTAAGTTTGTTTGCTCATCGCTGATATCGCTTCAACCTCCCATGCAAATTTAATCTAATTTTGTTTGAGCAGGAGACTGGTTCCTTCAGGGTGGAAAGAATGTGTTGTGTTTTTCTTGTGCTCTCTTCGTTGCTCCGCCATCAATTGCGTGATGCAAAAAGCTTGCCCCACAGGACGTTTGTCTGGTGGAACTGTCCTGTACAGTGGGCCCGATTGTGTGTTCGTGTCTCTTTTATGCTCAAGTTTATTTGCTCATCGCTGATATCGCTTCAACCTCCCATGCAAATTTAATCTCTTTTTGTTTGAGCAAGGGATTGGTTCCTTCAGGGTGGAGAGAATGTGTTGTGTTTTTCTTGTGCTCTCTTCGATGCACCGCCATCAGTGGCGTGATGCAAAAATCTCGCCACACAGGACGTTTTTTTGATGTAACAGTCGCGTACAGTGGGCCCGATTGCATGTTCGTGCCTCTTTTATGTTCAAGATTTTTTGCTCGTCGCTGATATCGCTTCAACCTCCCATGCAAATTTTATCTCCTTTTGTTCGAGCAGCAGACAGGTTCCTTTAGGGTGGAGAGAAAGTGTGTTTTTCTTGTGCTCTCTTCGTTGCACCGTCATCAGTTTCGTGATGGAAACAGCTCGCCCCAAAGGACGTTTATCTGATGTAACTGTCCTGTACAATGGGCCCGATTGTGTGTTCGTGTCTCTTTTTTGCTCAAGTTTATTTGCTCATCGCTGATTTCGCTTCAACCTCTCATGCATATTTAATCTCCTTTTGTTTGAGCAGGAGACTGGTTCCTTCAGGGTGGAGAGAATGTGTTGTGTTTTTCTTGTGCTCTCTTCGTTGCACCCCCATCAGTGGCGTGATGCAAAAAGCTCGCCCCACAGGACGTTTATTTGATGTAATTGTCACGTACAGTGGGCCCGATTGCATGTTCGTGTCTTTTTTATGTCAAGATTTTTTGCTGGTCGCTGATATCGCTTCAACCTCCCATGCAAATTTTATCTCCTTTTGTTCCAGCAGCGGACAGGTTCCTTCAGGGTGGAGAGAATGTGTTATGTTTTGGTTGTGCTCGCTTCATTGTACCGCCATCAGTTGCGTGATGCAAAGAGCTCGCCCCACAGGACGTTTATCTTATGTAACGGTCCTGTACAGTGGGCCCATTCGTGTCTCTTTTATGCAAAAGTTTATTTGCTTATCGCTGATATCGCTTCAACCTCTCATGCATATTTATTCTCCTTTTGTTCGAGCAGTAGAAAGGTTCCTTCAGGGTGGATAGAATGTGTTGTGTTTTTCTTGTGCTCTCTTCGTTGCACTGCCATCAGTTGCGTGATGCAAAAAGCTCGCTCCACAGGACGTTTATTTGATGTAACTGTCCTGTACTGTAGACCCAATTGTATGTTCGCGTCACTTTTATGCTCAAGTTTATATGCTTATCGCTGATATGGCTTCAACCTCCCATGCAAATTTATTCTCCTTTCGTTTGAGCAGAAGAATCGTTCCTTCAGGGCGGAGAGAATGTGTTGTTTTTCTTGTGCTCTCTTCGTTGCACCGCCATCAGTTTCGTGATGGAAACAGCTCGCCCCACAGGACGTTTAACTGATGTAACTGTCCTGTACAATGGGCCCGATTGTATGTCCGTGTCTCTTTTATGCTCAAATTTATTTGCTCATCGCTGATATCGCTTCGACCTCCAATGCAAATTTAATCTCCTTTTGTTTGAGCAGGAGACTGGCTCCTTCAGGGTGGACAGAATGTGTTGTTTTTTTCTTATGCTCTCTTCGTTGCACCGCCATCAGTGGCGTGATTCAAAAATCTCGCCGTACAGGACGTTTATTTGATGTAACTGTCCCGTACAGTGGTCCCGATTGCATGTTCGTGTCTCTCATGCTCAAGATTTTTTGCTTGTCGCTAATATCGCTTCAACCTCCCATGCAAATTTTAACTCCTTTTGTTTGAGCAGAAGACTGGTTCCTTCAGGGCGGAGAGAATGTGTTGTTTTTCTTGTGCTCTCTTCGTTGCACCGCCATCAGTTTCGTGATGCAAACAGCTCGCCCCACAGGACGTTTAACTGATGTAACTGTCCTGTACACTAGGCCCGATTGTATGTTCGTGTCTCTTTTATGCTCAAGTTTATTTGCTCATCGCTGATATCGCTTTAACCTCCCATGCAAATTTAATCTAATTTTGTTTGAGCAGGAGACTGGTTCCTTCAGGGTGGAGAGAATGTGTTGTGTTTTTCTTGTGCTCTCTTCGTTGCACCGCCATCAGTTGCGTGATGCAAAAAGCTTGCCCCACAAGACGTTTGTCTGATGTAACTGTCCTCTACTGTGGACTTGATTGTATGTTCGCGTCTCTTTTATGCTCAAGTTTATTTGCGCATCGCTGATATCCCTTCAACCTCCCATGCAAGTTTAATCTCCTTTTGTTTGAGCAGAAGACTGGTTCCTTCAGGGCGGAGAGAATGTGTTGTTTTTCTTGTGCTCTCTTCGTTGCACCGCCATCAGTTTCGTGATGCAAACAGCTCGCCCCACAGGACGTTTAACTGATGTAACTGTCCTGTACACTGGGCCCGATTGTATGTTCGTGTCTCTTTTATGCTCAAGTTTACTTGCTCATCGCTGATATCGCTTCATACTCCCATGCAAATTGAATCTCCTTTTGTTTGAGCAGGACACTGGTTCCTTCAGGGTGGAGAGAATGTGTTGTGTTTTTCTTCTGCTCACTTTATTGCACCGCCATCAGTTGCGTGATGCAAAAAGCTCTCCACACAGGACGTTTATCTTATGTAACTGTCTTTTACAGTGGGCCGTTTGTGTCTCTTTTATGCTTAAGTTTGTTTGCTCATCGCTGATATCGCTTCAACCTCCCATGCAAATTTAATCTCCTTTTGTTTGAGCAGAAGACTGGTTCCTTCAGGGTGAAGAAAATGGGTTGTTTTTCTTGTGCTCTCTCCGTTGCACCGCCATCAGTTGCGTGATGCAAAAAGCTCGCCCCACAGGACGCTTATCTGATGTAACTGTCCTGTACAGTGGGCCCGATTGTATGTTCGTGTCTCTTTTATGCTCAAGTTCATTTGCTCATCGCTGATATCGCTTCAACCTCAGATGCAAATTTAATCTCCTTTTGTTCGAGCAGGAGGAAGGTTCCTTCAGGGTGGAGAGAATGTGTTGTGTTTTTCTTGTGCTCTCTTCGTTGCACCGCCATCAGTGGCGTGATGCAAAAAGCTCGCCCCACAGGACGTTTATTTGATGTAACTGTCACGTACAGTGGCCCGATTGCATGTTCGTGTCTTTTTTATGTCAAGATTTTTTGTTTGTCGCGAATATCGCTTCAACCTCCCATGCAATTTTTATCTCCTTTTGTTCGAGCAGCGGACAGGTTCCTTCAGGCTGGAGAGAAGGTGTGTTTTTCTTCTGCTCTCTTCGTTGCACCGCCATCTGTTGCGTGATGCAAGAAGCTCGCCGCACAGGCCGTTTATCTGATGTAACTGGCCGGTACAGTGGGCCCGATTGTGTGTTCGTGTCTCTTTTATGCTCAAGTTTCTTTGCTCGTCGCTGATATCGCTTCAACCTCCCATGCAAATTTCAACTCCCTTTGTTCGAGCAGCGGACAGGTTCCTTCAGGGTGAAGAGAAGGTGTTGTTTTTCTTGTGCTCTCTTCGTTGCACCGCCATCAGTTGCGTGATGCTAAAACTCGCCCCACAGCAAGTTTATCTGATGTGACTGTCCTGTACAGCAGGCCCGATTGTGTTTTCGTGTCTCTTTTTTGCTCAAGTTTATTTGCTCATCGCTGATTTCGCTTCAACCTCTCATGTATATTTAATCTCCTTTTGTTTGATCAGGAGAATGGTTCCTTCAGGGTGGAGAGAATGTGTTATGTTTTTCTTCTGCTCGCTTCATTGTACTGCCATCAGTTGCGTGATGCAAAGAGCTCGCCCCACAGGACGTTTATCTTATGTAACTGTCCTGTACAGTGGGCCCATTCGTGTCTCTTTTATGCTAAAGATTATTTGCTTATCGCTGATATCGCTTCAACCTCTCATGCATATTTAATCTCCTTTTGTTCGAGCAGTAGAAAGGTTCCTTCAGGGTGGAGAGAATGTGTTGTGTTTTTCTGGTGCTCTCTTCGTTGCACTGCCATCAGTTGCGTGATGCAAAAAGCTCGCTCCACAGGAGGTTTATTTGATGTAACTGTCCTGTACTGTAGACCCAATTGTATGTTCGCGTCTCTTTTATGCTCAAGTTTATTTGCTTATCGCTGATATGGCTTCAACATCCCATGCAAATTTAATCTCCTTTCGTTTGAGCAGAAGACTGGTTCCTTCAGGGCGGAGAGAATGTGTTTTCTTGTGCTCTCTTCGTTGCACCGCCATCAGTTTCGTGATGGAAAAAGCTCGCCCCACAGGACGTTTAACTGATGTAACTGTCCTGTACAATGGGCCCGATTGTATGTCCGTGTCTCTTTTATGCTCAAATTTATTTGCTCATCGCTGATATCGCTTCGACCTCCAATGCAAATTTAATCTCCTTTTGTTTGAGCAGGAGACTGGCTCCTTCAGGGTGGAGAGAATGTGTTGTTTTTTTCTTGTGCTCTCTTCGTTACACTGCCATCAGTAGCGTGATGCAAAAATCTCGCCGCACAGGACGTTTATTTGATGTAACTGTCCCGTACAGTGGTCCCGATTGCATGTTCGTGTCTCTCATGCTCAAGATTTTTTGCTTGTCGCTAATATCGCTTCAACCTCCCATGCAAATTTTATCTTCTTTTGTTTGAGCAGAAGAGTGGTTCCTTCAGGGCGGAGAGAATGTGTTGTTTTTCTTGTGCTCTCTTCGTTGCACCGCCATCAGTTTCGTGATGCAAGCAGCTCGCCCCACAGGACGTTTAACTGATGTAACTGTCCTGTACACTGAGCCCGATTGTATGTTCGTGTCTCTTTTATGCTCAAGTTTATTTGCTCATCGCTGATATCGCTTCATACTCCCATGAAAATTGAATCTCCTTTTGTTTGAGCAGGATACTGGTTCCTTTAGGGTGGAGAGGATGTGTTGTGTTTTTCTTCTGCTCACTTAATTGCACCGCCATCAGTTGCGTGATGCAAAAAGCTCTCCCCACAGGACGTTTATCTTATGTAACTGTCTTTTACAGTGGGCCGTTTGTGTCTCTTTTATGCTTGAGTTTGTTTGCTCATCGCTGATATCGCTTCAACCTCCCATGCAAAATTAATCTCCTTTTGTTTGAGCAGAAGACTGGTTCCTTCAGGGTAGAGAAAATGTGTCGTTTATCTTGTGTTCTCTCGGTTGCACCGCCATCAGTTCCTTGATGCAAAAAGCTCGCTCCACAGTACGTTTATCTGTTGTAACTGTCCTGTACAGTGGGCCCGATTTTGTGTTCGTGTCTCTTTTTTGTTCGAGTTTATTTGCTCATCGCTGATATCGCTTCAACCACCAATGCAAATTTATTCTCCTTTTGTTTGAGCAGGAGACTGGTTCCTTCAGGGTGGAGAGAATGTATTGTCTTTTACTTGAGCTCTCTTCGTTGCACCGCTATCAGATGCGTGATGCAAAAAGCTCGCCCCACAAGACGTTTATCTCAAATAACTGTTCTGTGCAGTGGGCCCGATTGTATGTCCGTGTATCTTTTACGCTCAAGTTTATTTGGTCATCGCTGATATCGCTTCGACCTCCAATGCAAATTTAATCTCCTTTTGTTTGAGCAGGAGACTGGTTCCTTCAGGGTGGAGAGAATGTGTTGTGTTTTTCTTCTGCTCGCTTCATTGCACCACCATCAGTTGCGTGATGTAAAAAGCTCGCCCCACAGGACGTTTATCTGATGTAACTGTCATGTACAGTGGGCCCGTGTGTGTCTCTTTTATGCTAAAGTTTATTTGCTCATCGCTGATATCGCTTCAACCCCCATGCAAATTTAATCTCCTTTTGTTTGAGCAGGAGACTGGTTACTTCAGGGTGGAGAGAATGTGTTGTGTTTTTCTTCTGCTCGCTTCATTGCACCACCATCAGTTGCGTGATGCAAAAAGCTCGCCCCACAGGACGTTAATCTGATGTAACTGTCATGTACAGTGGGCCCGTTTGTGTCTCTTTTATGCTTAAGTTTGTTTGCTCATCGCTGATATCGCTTCAACCTCCCATGCAAATTTAATCTAATTTAGTTTGAGCAAGAGACTGGTTCCTTCAGGGTGGAGAGAATGTGTTATGTTTTTCTTGTGCTCTCTTCGTTGCACCGCCATCAGTTGTGTGATGGAAAAAGCTTGCCCCAAAGGACGTTTGTCTGGTGTAACTGTCCTGTTCAGTGGGCCCGATTGTGTGTTCGTGTCTCTTTTTTGTTCGAGTTTATTTGCTCATCGCTGATTTCGCTTCAACCTCTCTAGCATATTTAATCTGCTTTTGTTTGAGCTGGAGAATGGTTCCTTCAGGGTGGAGAGAATGTGTTATGTTTTTCTTCTGCTCGCTTCATTGTACCGCCATCAGTTGCGTAATGCAAAGAGCTCGCCCCACAGGACGTTTATCTTATGTAACTGTCCTGTACAGTGGGCCCGTTCGTGTCTCTTTTATGCTAAAGTTTATTCGCATATCGCTGATATCGCTTCAACCTCTCATGCATATTTAATCTCCTTTTGTTCGAGCAGTAGAAAGGTTCCTTCAGGGTGGAGAGAATTTGTTGTGTTTTTCTTGTGCCCTCTTCGTTGCACTGCTATCAGTTGCGTGATGCAAAAAGCTCGCTCCACAGGACGTTTATTTGATGTAACTGACCTGTACTGTGGACCCAATTGTATGTTCGCGTCTCTTTTATGCTCAAGTTTATTTGCGCATCGCTGATATCGCTTCAACCTCCCATGCAAATTTAATCTCCTTTTGTTTGAGCAGAAGACTGGTTCCTTCAGGCTGGAGAAAATGTGTTGTTTTTCTTGTGCTCTCTTTGTTGCACCGCCATCAGTTGCGTGATGCAAAAAGCTCGCCCCACAGTACGTTAATCTGAAGTAACTGTCCTGTACAGTGGCCCCGATTGTGTGTTCGTGTCTCTTTTATGCTCAAGATTTTTTGCTCGTCGCTGATATCGCTTAAACCTCCCATGCAAATTTTATCTCCTTTTGTTCGAGCAGCGGACAGGTTCCTTCAGGGTGGAGAGAAAGTGTGTTTTTCTTGTGCTCTCTTCGTTGTACCGCCATCAGTTTCGTGATGCAAAAAGCTCGCCCTACAGTAAGTTTATCTGATGTAACTGTCCTGTACAGTGGGCCCGATTGTGTGTTCGTGTCTCTTTTTGGCTCAAGTTTATTTATTTGCTCATCGCTGATTTCGCTTCAACCTCTGATGCATATTTAATCTCCTTTTGTTTGAGCAGGAGACTGGTTCCTTCAGGGTGGAGAGAATGTGTTATGTTTTTGTTGTGCTCGCCTCACTGCACCGCCATCTGTTGCGTGATGCAAAAAGCTCGCCCCACAGGCCGTTTATCTGATGTAACTGTCCCGTACAGTGGGCCCGATTGTGTGTTCGTGTCTCTTTTATGCTAAAGTTTATTTGCTTATCGCTGATATCGCTTCAACCTCTCATGCATATTTATTCTCCTTTTGATCGAGCAGTAGAAAGGTTCCTTCAGGGTGGAGAGAATGTGTTGTGTTTTTCTTGTGCTCTCTTCGTTGCACTGCCATCAGTTGCGTGATGCAAAAAGCTCGCTCCACAGGACGTTTATTTGATGTAACTGTCCTGTACTGTGGACCCAATTGTATGTTCGCGTCTCTTTTATGCTCAAGTTTATTTGCGCATCGCTGATATCGCTTCAACCTCCCATGCAAATTTAATCTCCTTTTGTTTGAGCAGAAGACTGGTTCCTTCAGGCTGGAGAAAATGTGTTGTTTTTCTTGTGCTCTCTTTGTTGCACCGCCATCAGTTGCGTGATGCAAAAAGCTCGCCCCACAGTACGTTTATCTGAAGTAACTGTACTGTACAGTGGGCCCGATTGTGTGTTCGTGTCTCTTTTTTGTTCGAGTTTATTTGCTCATCGCTGATATCGCTTCAACCTCCCATGCAAATTTAATCTCCTTTTGTTTGAGCAGGAGACTGGTTCCTTCAGGGTGGAGAGAATGTATTGTGTTTTTCTTGAGCTCTCTTCGTTGCACCGCTATCAGTTGCGTGATGCAAAAAGCTCGCCCCACAGGACGTTTATCTGATGTAACTTTCCTGTACAGTGGGCCCGTCGTGTCTCTTTTATGCTCAAGTTTATTTGCTTATCGCTGATATCGCTTCAACCTGTCATGCATATTTAATCTGCATTTGTTTGAGCAGGAGACTGGTTCCTTCAGGGTGGAGAGAATGTGTTGTGTTTTTCTTCTGCTCGCTTCATTGCACCACCATCAATCAGTTGCGCGATGCAAAAAGCTCGCCCCACAGGACGTTTATCTTTTGTAACGGTCATGTACAGTGGGCCCGTTCGTGTCTCTTTTATTCTAAAGTTTATTTGCTCATCGCTGATATCGCTTCAACCTCCCATGCAAATTTAATCTCCTTTTGTTTGAGTAGGAGACTGGTTCCTTCAGTGTTGAGAGAATGTGTTGTGTTTTTCTTCTGCTCACTTCATTGCACCGCCATCAGTTGTGTGATGCAAAAAGCTCGCCCCACAGGACGTTTATTTGATGTAACTGTCTTTTACAGTGGGTCATTTGTGTCTCTTTTATGCTAAGTTTGTTTGCTCATCGCTGATATCGCTTCAACCTCCCATGCAAATTTAATCTAATTTTGTTTGAGCAGGAGACTGGTTCCTTCAGGGTGGTGAGAATGTGTTGTGTTTTTCTTGTGCTCTCTTCGTTGCACCGCCATCAGTTGCGTGATGCAAAAAGCTTGCCCCACAGGACGTTTGTCTTGTGTAACTGTCCTGTACAGTGGGCCCGATTGTGTGTTCGTGTCTGTTTTATGCTCAAGTTTATTTGCTCATCGCTGATATCGCTTCAACCTCCCATGCAAATTTAATCTCTTTTTGTTTGAGCAAGAGGCTGGTTCCTTCAGTGTGGAGAGAATGTGTTGTGTTTTTCTTGTGCTCTCTTCGTTGCACCGCCATCAGTGGCATGATGCAAAAATCTCGCCCCACAGGACGTTTCTTTGATGTAACAGTCACGTACAGTGGGCCCGATTACAGGTTCGTGTCTCTTTTATGCTCAAGATTTTTTGCTCGTCGCTGATATCGCTTCAACCTCCCATGCAAATTTTATCTCCTTTTGTTCGAGCAGCGGACAGGTTCCTTCACGGTGGAGAGAAGGTGTGTTTTTCTTGTGCTCTCTTCGTTGTACCGCCATCAGTTGCGTGATGCAAAAAGCTCGCCCCACAGTAAGTTTATCTGATGTAACTGTCCTGTACAGTGGGCCCGATTGCGTGTTCGTGTCTCTTTTTTGCTCAAGTTTATTTGCTCATCGCTGATTTCGCTTCAACCTCTCATGCATATTGTCACGTAGTGGTGACGGCAGTCGAAGCAGCGATTTAGACGGACGAAAGGGTCTTCTAAAAGAACTGTTTATTGGGCTGACTTGCACCCAAAATGGATTGAATCACTCGGCGGCTGCGAAGCGACAAGCGTGCTCGGCGGTCGTCGAACAAAATGCCCGCCGCTGTCGGCCGTGCTCAATTTAAAGCTGATAGCGAACATTCGAGATAAAGGCCGCAAAGTTACTAGAACATTCCGGAACAACGTAGAATCAGCTTTGCCTGGCTGCGATCAATCGAGATAAATCTAGTCGCGTCTTGCGTCGCAAACAAAGCGATAAGGTGGTGTCGCGGCAGATTTGAAAAACGAACAAACACTGCAAATATTGGCGGCATTACTCCCCTCTCAAAGAAGCATCGGCCCGATGCATTAAAACAAATAATGCGACTAGTAAGGGAAAAAAACAGATCTTGCGAAAATAGAGCATGGAAATGCAGCGGCCTTTAGCGGGCATAATACGGCTTCAGACGGACTACATGGACGACTTCTGGTCGTACGCGGCGTCGCTGGGATGCAGTCATTGCGTCAGGGATGACCTCATAATCCAGTTCACCCAGCCGACGAAGAACCTTGTACGGGCCGAAATAACGGCGCAAAAGCTTTTCACTCAATCCACGGCGGCGAATGGGCGTCCACACCCAGACTTGGTCTCCTGGCTTGTATTCCGCGTTGCGTCTTCTTAGGTTGTAGCGTCTGGCGTCGGACCGCTGCTGATCTTTGATCCGTAATCGGGCAAGCCTTCGAGCTTCTTCTGCGCGTTGAAGGTAGGCGGCAACGTCGACGTTCTCTTCTTCTGTAACGTTGGGCAGCATGGCGTCTAGCGTGGTCGTGGCCTCCCTGCCATGGACGAGCCTAAAAGGCGTCATCTGGGTGGTCTCCTGCACTGCGTGTTGTAGGCGAAGACGACGTAAGGCAGGATGACATCCCAGGTTTTATGTTCGGCATCGACATACATAGCGAGCATATCGGCGATGGTTTTGTTCAGGCGCTCGGTCAGTCCGTTGGTCTGCGGATGGTATGCAGTTGTCCTCCGGTGGCTGGTTTGGCTGTAGCGCAGGATGGCTTGCGTGAGTTCCGCCATAAATGCTGTTCCTCTGTCCGTGATGAGCACATCGGGGGCGCCGTGTCGAAGAAGAATGCTCTCCACGAAAAATTTGGCCACTTCTGCTGCTGTTCCGTTCGGTAGGGCTTTCGCCTCGGCGTAGCGGGTCAGGTAGTCGGTCGCTATGATGATCCACTTATTTCCAGATGTTGACGTTGGAAAAGGGCCAAGCAAGTCCATGCCAATCTGCTGAAAGGGTCTTGAGGGAGGTTCAATGGGGTTCAGAAATCCTGCTGGTCGTGTGGGAGGAGTCTTTCGTCGCTGACAATCTCGGCATGTTTTCACATAGTGTGCGACATCGGCAGACAGTCGGGGCCAGTAATACTTGTCTTGAATGCGACGGAGGGTGCGAGTAAACCCGAGATGTCCAGCTGTCGGCTCGTCGTGTGAAGCCTGTAGAACTTCTTCGCGGAGACAAGTAGGTACAACAAGGAGGTAGGCTGTTTTGTTCGCTGTAAAGTTCTTCTTCACAAGGACCTCATTCTGCACACAGAAAGAAGACAGTCCTCGCTTGAATGAAGCGGGGGGTGAAGAAACCTTGCCTTCCAGGTACTCGATGAGGCCTTTTAGGTTGGGGTCCGAGCGTTGCTGCTGAGCAAAAGAGCTTGCGCTGATGGGTCCCAGGAAGGCGTCCTCATCGTCGTCCAGCGGCGGTGCATCTACAGGGGCTCGTGAGAGGCAATCGGCGTCAGTGTGCTTGCGTCCGGACTTGTAAACGACGGTGACGTCAAACTCCTGGAGACGCAGACTCCATCGAGCGAGTCGGCCAGAGGGATCCTTCAAATTGGCAAGCCAGCAGAGCGCGTGGTGGTCGCTGACCACCTTGAACGGCCGTCCGTAGAGGTAGGGGCGGAATTTCGACGTAGCCCAGATGATGGCAAGGCACTCCTTCTCAGTGGTCGAATAGTTAGCCTCGGCCTTGGAAAGGGAACGGCTAGCGTATGCGATGACCTTCTCCAGCCCGTCACTTTTTTGAACGAGAACGGCGCCTAGTCCCACGCTGCTTGCGTCGGTATGAACTTCAGTATCGGCGTTTTCATCAAAATGCGCAAGGATCGGTGGGGACTGTAAACGACGCTGAAGTTCCTTGAAGGCTTCTGCTTGCGGCGCTTCCCATTTAAACGGCACGTCTGCCTTCGTCAGTTGGGTCAGGGGCTCGGCGATGCGCGAAAAGTTTTTCACAAATCGTCGGTAATATGCGCATAGTCCGAGAAATCTGCGCACTGCTTTCTTATCGGCCGGCGGTTGAAACTGTTCAATAGCAGCTGTTTTCTGCGGGTCTGGGCGTACTCCTTCCTTGCTAACGATGTGGCCTAGAAACAGCAGCTCTTCGTAGGCAAAGTGGCATTTCTCTGCTTTCAAGGTTAGGCCAGACGACTTGATTGCGTCTAGTACTGTTCGAAGTCTTTTGAGGTGCTCTTCAAAGTTCGAGGCGAAGACAACGACGTCATCTAAATATACAAGACAAATCTGCCACTTCAGGCCTGCCAGCACTGTATCCATTACTCGCTGAAACGTCGCTGGTGCGGAACAGAGACCAAATGGCATCACCTTGAACTCAAGCAGCCCATCCGGAGTTATGAATGCTGTCTTCTCGCGATCTCTTTCGTCGACCTCAATTTGCCAGTAGCCGCTCTTGAGGTCCATCGATGAGAAATATTTGGCGTTGCAGAGGCGGTCCAGTGTGTCGTCGATGCGGGGGAGGGGGTAGACGTCCTTCTTTGTTATGTTGTTCAAGCGGCGGTAATCCACGCAGAATCGAAGTGCGCCGTCTTTCTTTCTCACTAGAACAACCGGTGCCGCCCATGGGCTGTTTGAGGGCTGGATGACGTCGTCGCGAAGCATTTCCTCGACTTGGTCCCGGATGGCTTGTCGTTCTCGTGGAGACACACGGTAGGGGCTTTGACGGAGAGGTCGTACGTGTTGGTCTGTTATAATGCGATGCTTGGCAATTGGCGTCTGTCGCACCTTCGGCGATGTCGAAAAGCACTCACTGTAGTTTTGAAGCAGATTGCGGATCTGGTCTTGTCTGTTCCGGTGCAGGGCTGGGTTGATGTCGAAAGTGGGCGAGTTCTCTTGGTCAGGCGGATCTTCTGCCGAGGGGTCGGAGAGGGCGAAGGAATCTCGTACGTCAGATATTTCGTCGTAGAAAGCAATCGTCGTTCCTCTGTTAATATGCCGGAATTCTTCGCTGAAGTTAGTCAGCAGTACTTCGGCCTGGCCATTGCGGAAATGTGCGATGCCTCTTGCGATGCTGATTCCTCGGTCTAGTAGCAACTGCATGTTCCCCTCGATGATGGCTTCAGTGTTTATGGCTTTCGTGGCGCCTACGGTCACGATAACGCTTGAACGGGGTGGGACGCTCACTTCTTCCTCCAGGACACTTAGGGCAACGTGATTTTCCCGAGTTTTCATCGAAGCGATGGCTTCGTCCGTCGAAAGCGTGATCAGCTTGGATCGCAGGTCGATGATCGCCTGATGCTCATTAAGGAAATCCATACCCAAGATCACTTCGCGGGAGCATTGCGGTAGCACAATAAAGGTCGCAGGATAGGTATGTCCTTTGACAGTCACCCGCGCTGTGCATCGTCCTGATGGCGTAATGAGGTGGCCCCCAGCGGTGCGAATTTGTGGGCCGTCCCAAGCCGTTGTGACTTTTCTGAGCTGCGCAGCGAATGTTCCATTCATCACCGAGTAATCGGCTCCTGTGTCGACTAGAGCGGTAACTTTCCGGCCGTCGATAGTCACTTCTAGGTCGGAGGTCCTGGGTCTTGCATTGCATGTCGCTCTCAGCGTCGGGTCACGGCTTCGTCGCGTATGCGAGTCACGGGTTGGGCGTGTGGTCGAAGCTCCTCTGGGTGGCGGCGTCGATTTCAAGGTAGCTTGCGTCGTGGTTCTCATTGTGTGCGGCGTCGGTGCAGCGAGTGTCGGTTCTTCATGCGGCGTCGCGGGTGCAGCGTCTTCATGGGGCGTGGTCGGTGGAGGATCTTCGGCGTTTAGCTCGTGAGCAACCTCACCTCCAGAGGTTGCTGCCTTTAGTTTCCCCTACGGGGGCTGGGCGACCTTCCTCGTACCGCGGCTGCGTAGCTGCGGCGTGGCGACGCAAAGCGCGAGGTTGACGGCGATGGTGAGCGCGAAAAGCGGTTCGGCGTGTACTCTTCTCGACGCAGGTACTCGTCGATTTCGTGCGGACGTTGTCCGAAGCGTGGTCGTGGGGCGTTAACGGCAAATCCTCGAAGACCGATACGTCGGTACGGGCAGTGACGAAGAATATGGCCGGCCTCACCGCAATGGAAGCACAACGGCTGGTTGTCGGAAGTCCTCCAGGCGTCGCATTTCCTGGGGCTTGAGCGTCGGTCATAGGCTGGGCGGGCGGGGGCTGGGAGGCGGCGTTGTGGAACGATTGGCTCATCTCGGGGAGGACGTGGGGGTTGTCGCTGGGGCTGAGCAGTACTTACTGCAGCGGCGTAGGTCATGGCCTGGGGTTCTGTGGCCGTCGGGGTGCCAAGTGCCTGTTGCACTTCTTCCCGTACCACATCCATCAGAGTCGCTGCTTGTGGCTGTGGGGAAGATGGCAGTAATCGGCGTAGCTCCTCTCGGACGATTTCGCGGATAACTTCCCGCAAGCTGTCGCTGGTGGTGGCCGGCGTGTCCGAACGGATTGCACAGGCAGAGGAAGGGCGATTGTACTGCCGAGCTCGAACGTCGAGGGTCTTCTCAATCGTGCAGGCTTCTTGCATAAACTCCTCGACTGTTTTTGGCGGCTGGCGGACGAGGCTTGCAAAGAGTTGTTCTTTTACGCCACGCATTAAAAACTGAACTTTCTTTTCCTCGGTCATCCCGGGATCGGCGCGGCGAAATAGGCGCTTCATCTCCTCGACGTAACTGCGGACGGGCTCATTCGGAAGCTGGATCCTGGACTCGAGGAGTCGTTCGGCTCTTTCTTTCCTCACGACACTGGTGAATACCTTCAATAGTTCTCTCTTGAATAGCTCCCATGTCGTAAGGGACGACTCGTAGTTTTCGTACCACGTGCGTGCGGAGCCATCCAATGAGAAAAAAACGTGTCCAATCTTTGCCGCATCATCCCACTTGTTGAATGACGCCACGCGCTCAAATTGGTCCAACCATTCTTCAGGGTCTTCGACTAGGGATCCACTGAAAGTTGGCGGCACCCGCGGCTGCTGCAGTATGATCGGTGTCGACATCTTCGGCGAGGTTGCGGTGCTCGTAGCAGCGTCTTTTCGCTGTCTGGTGCGGTCCGGCAGTTTCCCAAACTCAGGCTCCTCTCCCTGGAGACGTCGGCTGGCTCGCTGAGCTGCTGGTTCGTCCTCGGGTGTGAAGCGCTTAGGGCTGGGTTCACGACTTGAAGGGGGCGTCCGGAACATGGAAGGCTACCCAGCACCTCCACCAGATGTCACGTAGTGGTGACGGCAGTCGAAGCAGCGATTTAGACGGACGAAAGGGTCTTCTAAAAGAACTGTTTATTGGGCTGACTTGCACCCAAAATGGATTGAATCACTCGGTGGCGGCGAAGCGACAAGCGTGCTCGGCGGCCGTCGAACAAAATGCCCGCCGCTGTCGGCCGTGCTCAATTTAAAGCTGATAGCGAACATTCGAGATAAAGGCCGCAAAGTTACTAGAACATTCCGGAACAACGTAGAATCAGCTTTGCCTGGCTGCGATCAATCGAGATAAATCTAGTCGCGTCTTGCGTCGCAAACAAAGCGATAAGGTGGTGTCGCGGCAGATTTGAAAAACGAACAAACACTGCAAATATTGGCGGCAATATTTAATCTCCTTTTGTTTGAGCAGGAGACTGGTTCCTTCAGGGTGGAGAGAATGTGTTGTGTTTTTCTTGTGCTCTCTTCGTTGCACCACCATCAGTGGCGTGATGCAAAAAGCTCGCCCCATAGGACGTTTATTTGATGTAACTGTCCCGTACAGTGGGCCCGATTGCATGTTCGTATCTCTTTTATGCTCAAGTTTATTTGCTCATCGCTGATTTCGCTTCAACCTCTCATGCATATTTAATCTCCTTTTGTTTGGGCAGGAGACTGGTTCCTGCAGGGTGGAGAGAATGTGTTGTGTTTTTCTTGTGCTGTCTTCGTTGCACCGCCATCAGTGGCGTGATGCAAAAAGCTTGCCCAACAGGACGTTTATTTTATGTAACTGTCCTGTACAGTGGGCCCGTTCTTGTCTTTTTTTGCTAAAGTTTATTTGCTCATCGCAGATATTGCTTCAACCTCCCATTCAAATTTATTCTGCTTTTGTTTGAGCAGAAGACTGGTTCCTTCAGGGTGGAGAGAATGTGTTGTTTTTCTTGTGCTCTCTCCGTTGCACCGCCATCAGTTGCGTGATGCAAAAAGCTCGCCCCATAGTACGTTTATATTATGTAAATGTCCTGTACAGTGGGCCCGATTGTGTGTTCGTGTCTCTTTTATGCTCAAATTTATTTGCTCATTGCTGATATCGCTTCAACCTCCCATGCAAATTTAATCTGCTTTTGCTTGAGGAGGAGACTGGTTCCTTCAGGGTGGAGAGAATGTGTTGTGTTTTTCTTGTGCTCTCTTCGTTGCACCGCCATCAATGGCCTGATGGAAAAAGCTCGCCCCGCAGGATGTTTATTTGATGTAACTGTCCCTTACATTGGGCGCGATTGCATGTTCGTATCTCTTTTATGCTCAAGTTTTTTTGCTCGTCGCTGATATCGCTTCAACATCCCATGCAAATTTTATCTCCTTTTGTTCGAGCAGCGGACAGGTTCCTTCACGGTGGAGAGAAGGTGTGTTTTTCTTGTGCTCTCTTCGTTGTACCGCCATCAGTTGCGTGATGCAAAAAGCTCGCCCCACAGTAAGTTTATCTGATGTAACTGTCCTTTACAGTGGGCCCGATTGCGTGTTCGTGTCTCTTTTTTGCTCAAGTTTATTTGCTCATCGCTGATTTCGCTTCAACCTCTCATGCATATTTAATCTCCTTTTGTTTGAGCAGGAGACTGGTTCCTTCAGGGTGGAGAGAATGTGTTGTGTTTTTCTTGTGCTCTCTTCGTTGCACCACCATCAGTGGCGTGATGCAAAAAGCTCGCCCCATAGGACGTTTATTTGATGTAACTGTCCCGTACAGTGGGCCCGATTGCATGTTCGTATCTCTTTTATGCTCAAGTTTATTTGCTCATCGCTGATTTCGCTTCAACCTCTCATGCATATTTAATCTCCTTTTGTTTGAGCAGGAGACTGGTTCCTGCAGGGTGGAGAGAATGTGTTGTGTTTTTCTTGTGCTCTCTTCGTTGCACCGCCATCAGTTGCGTGTTGCAAAAAGCTTGCCCAACAGGACGTTTATTTTATGTAACTGTCCTGTACAGTGGGCCCGTTCTTGTCTCTTTTTTGCTAAAGTTTATTTGCTCATCGCTGATATCGCTTCAACCTCCCATGCAAATTTATTCTGCTTTTGTTTGAGCAGAAGACTGGTTCCTTCAGGTTGGAGAGAATGTGTTGTTTTTCTTGTGCTCTCTCCGTTGCACCGCCATCAGTTGCGTGATGCAAAAAGCTCGCCCCACAGTACGTTTATATTATGTAAATGTCCTGTACAGTGGGCCCGATTGTGTGTTCGTGTCTCTTTTATGCTCAAATTTATTTGCTCATTGCTGATATCGCTTCAACCTCCCATGCAAATTTAATCTGCTTTTGCTTGAGGAGGAGAATGGTTCCTTCAGGGTGGAGAGAATGTGTTGTGTTTTTCTTGTGCTCTATTCGTTGCACCGCCATCAATGGCCTGATGGAAAAAGCTCCCCCCACAGGATGTTTATTTGATGTAACTGTCCCGTACATTGGGCGCGATTGCATGTTCGTATCTCTTTTATGCTCAAGTTTTTTGCTCGTCGCTGATATCGCTTCAACATACCATGCAAATTTTATCTCCTTTTGTTCGAGCAGCGGACAGGTTCCTTCAGGGAGGAGAGAAGGATTTGTGTTTTTCTTGTGCTCTCTTCGTTGCACCGCCATCAGTTTCGTGATGCAAAAAGCTTGCCCAACAGGACGTTTATTTTATGTAACTGTCCTGCACAGTGGGCCCGTTCTTGTCTCTTTTTTGCTAAAGTTTATTTGCTCATCGCTGATGTCGCTTCAACCTCCCATGCAAATTTATTCTGCTTTTGTTTGAGCAGAAGACTGGTTCCTTCAGGGTGGAGAGAATGTGTTGTTTTTCTTGTGCTCTCTCCGTTGCACCGCCATCAGTTGCGTGATGCAAAAAGCTCGCCCTACAGTACGTTTATATTATGTAAATGTCCTGTACAGTGGACCCGATTGTGTGTTCGTGTCTCTTTTTTGCTCGAGTTTATTTGCTCAACGCTGATATCGCTTCAACCTCCGATGCAAATTTTATCTCCTTTTGTTCGAGCAGCGGACAGGTTCCTTCAGGGTGGAGAGAAGGCGTGTTTTTCTTGTGCTCTCTTCGTTGCACCGCCACCAGTTGCGTGATGCAAAAAGCTCGCCCCACAGGATGTTTATCTGATGTAACTGTCCTGTACAGTGGACCCGATTGTGTGTTCGTGTCTCTTTTTTGCTCGAGTTTATTTGCTCAACGCTGATATCGCTTCAACCTCCCGTGCAAATTTAATCTCCTTTCGTTTGAGCAGAAGACTGGTTCCTTCAGGGCGGAGAGAATGTGTTGTTTTTCTTGTGCTCTCTTCGTTGCACCGCCATCAGTTGCGTGATGCAAAAAGCTCTCCCCACAGGACGTTTATCTGATGTAACTGTCTTTTACAGTGGGCCGTTTGTGTCTCTTTTATGCTTAAGTTTGTTTGCTCGTTGCTGATATCGCTTCGACCTGCCATGCAAATTTAATCTCCGTTTGTTTGAGCAGAAGACTGGTTCCTTCAGGGTGAAGAAAATGTGTTGTTTTTCTTGTGCTCTCTCCGTTGCACCGCCATCAGTTGCATGATGCAAAAAGCTCGCACCACAGTACGTTTATCTGATGTAACTGTCCTGTACAATGGGCCCGATTGTGTGTCCGTGTCTTTTTTTTGTTGGAGTTTATTTGCTCATCGCTGATATCGCTTCAACCTCCCATGCAAATTTATTCTCCTTTTGTTTGAGCAGGAGACTGGTTCCTTCAGGTTGGAGAGAATGTGTTATGTTTTTCTTCTGCTCGCTTCATTGTACCGCCATCAGTTGCGTGATGCAAAGAGCTCGCCCCACAGGACGTTTATCTTATGTAACTGTCCTGTACAGTGGGCCCGTTCGTGTCTCTTTTATGCTAAAGTTTATACGCATATCGCTGATATCGCTTCAACCTCTCATGCATATTTAATCTCCTTTTGTTCGAGCAGTAGAAAGGTTCCTTCAGGGTGGAGAGAATGTGTTGTGTTTTTCTTGTGCCCTCTTCGTTGCACTGCTATCAGTTGCGTGATGCAAAAAGCTCGCTCCACAGGTCGTTTATTTGATGTAACTGTCCTGTACTGTGGACCCAATTGTATGTTCGCGTCTCTTTTATGCTCAAGTTTATTTGCGCATCGCTGATATCGCTTCAACCTCCCATGCAAATTTAATCTCCTTTTGTTTGAGCAGAAGACTGGTTCCTTCAGGCTGGAGAAAATGTGTTGTTTTTCTTGTGCTCTCTTTGTTGCACCGCCATCAGTTGCGTGATGCAAAAAGCTCGCCCCACAGTACGTTAATTTGAAGTAACTGTCCTGTACAGTGGGCCCGATTGTGTGTTCGTGTCTCTTTTATGCTCAAGATTTTTTGCTCGTCGCTGATATCGCTTAAACGTCCCATGCAAATTTTATCTCCTTTTGTTCGAGCAGCGGACAGGTTCCTTCAGGGTGGAGAGAAAGTGTGTTTTTCTTGTGCTCTCTTCGTTGCACCGCCATCAGTTTCGTGATGCAAAAGGCTCGCCCTACAGTAAGTTTATCTGATGTAACTGTCCTGTACAGTGGGCCCGATTGTGTGTTCGTGTCTCTTTTTTGCTCAAGTTTATTTATTTGCTCATCGCTGATTTCGCTTCAACCTCTGATGCATATTTAATCTCCTTTTGTTTGAGCAGGAGACTGGTTCCTTCAGGGTGGAGAGAATGTGTTATGTTTTTGTTGTGCTCGCTTCACTGCACCGCCATCAGTTGCGTGATGCAAAAAGCTCGCCCCACAGGCCGTTTATCTGATGTAACTGTCCCGTACAGTGGGCCCGATTGTGTGTTCGTGTCTCTTTTATGCTAAAGTTTATTTGCTTATCGCTGATATCGCTTCAACCTCCCATGCAAATTTAATCTCCTTTTGATCGAGCAGTAGAAAGGTTCCTTCAGGGTGGAGAGAATGTGTTGTGTTTTTCTTGTGCTCTCTTTGTTGCACCGCCATCAGTTGCGTGATGCAAAAAGCTCGCCCCACAGTACGTTTATCTGAAGTAACTGTACTGTACAGTGGGCCCGATTGTGTGTTCATGTCTCTTTTTTGTTCGAGTTTATTTGCTCATCGCTGATATCGCTTCAACCTCCCATGCAAATTTAATCTCCTTTTGTTTGAGCAGGAGACTGGTTCCTTCAGGGTGGAGAGAATGTATTGTGTTTTTCTTGAGCTCTCTTCGTTGCACCGCTATCAGTTGCGTGATGCAAAAAGCTCGCCCCACAGGACGTTTATCTGATGTAACTTTCCTGTACAGTGGGCCCGTCGTGTCTCTTTTATGCTCAAGTTTATTTGCTTATCGCTGATATCGCTTCAACCTCTCATGCATATTTAATCTGCATTTGTTTGAGCAGGAGACTGGTTCCTTCAGGGTGGAGAGAATGTGTTGTGTTTTTCTTCTGCTCGCTTCATTGCACCACCATCAATCAGTTGCGCGATGCAAAAAGCTCGCCCCACAGGACGTTTATCTTTTGTAACGGTCATGTACAGTGGGCCCGTTCGTGTCTCTTTTATGCTAAAGTTTATTTGCTCATCGCTGATATCGCTTCAACCTCCCATGCAAATTTAATCTCCTTTTGTTTGAGTAGGAGACTGGTTCCTTCAGGGTTGAGAGAATGTGTTGTGTTTTTCTGCTCACTTCATTGCACCGCCATCAGTTGTGTGATGCAAAAAGCTCGCCCCACAGGACGTTTATTTGATGTAAATGTCTTTTACAGTGGGCCATTTGTGTCTCTTTTATGCTAAGTTTGTTTGCTCATCGCTGATATCGCTTCAACCTCCCATGCAAATTTAATCTAATTTTGTTTGAGCAGGAGACTGGTTCCTTCAGGGTGGTGAGAATGTGTTGTGTTTTTCTTGTGCTCTCTTCGTTGCACCGCCATCAGTTGCGTGATGCAAAAAGCTTGCCCCACAGGTCGTTTGTCTTGTGTAACTGTCCTGTACAGTGGGCCCGATTGTGTGTTCGTGTCTGTTTTATGCTCAAGTTTATTTGCTCATCGCTGATATCGCTTCAACCTCCCATGCAAATTTAATCTCTTTTTGTTTGAGCAAGAGACTGGTTCCTTCAGTGTGGAGAGAATGTGTTGTGTTTTTCTTGTGCTCTCTTCGTTGCACCGCCATCAGTGGCGTGATGCAAAAATCTCGCCCCACAGGACGTTTCTTTGATGTAACAGTCACGTACAGTGGGCCCGATTACAGGTTCGTGTCTCTTTTATGCTCAAGATTTTTTGCTCGTCGCTGATATCGCTTCAACCTCCCATGCAAATTTTATCTCCTTTTGTTCGAGCAGCGGACAGGTTCCTTCACGGTGGAGAGGAGGTGTGTTTTTCTTGTGCTCTCTTCGTTGTACCGCCATCAGTTGCGTGATGCAAAAAGCTCGCCCCACAGTAAGTTTATCTGATGTAACTGTCCTGTACAGTGGGCCCGATTGCGTGTTCGTGTCTCTTTTTTGCTCAAGTTTATTTGCTCATCGCTGATTTCGCTTCAACCTCTCATGCATATTTATTCTCCTTTTGTTTGAGCAGGAGACTGGTTCCTTCAGGGTGGAGAGAATGTGTTGTGTTTTTCTTGTGCTCTCTTCGTTGCACCACCATCAGTGGCGTGATGCAAAAAGCTCGCCCCATAGGACGTTTATTTGATGTAACTGTCCCGTACAGTGGGCCCGATTGCATGTTCGTATCTCTTTTATGCTCAAGTTTATTTGCTCATCGCTGATTTCGCTTCAACCTCTCATGCATATTTAATCTCCTTTTGTTTGGGCAGGAGACTGGTTCCTGCAGGGTGGAGAGAATGTGTTGTGTTTTTCTTGTGCTCTCTTCGTTGCACCGCCATCAGTGGCGTGATGCAAAAAGCTTGCCCAACAGGGTGTTTATTTTATGTAACTGTCCTGTACAGTGGGCCCGTTCTTGTCTTTTTTTTGCTAAAGTTTATTTGCTCATCGCAGATATTGCTTCAACCTCCCATTCAAATTTATTCTGCTTTTGTTTGAGCAGAAGACTGGTTCCTTCAGGGTGGAGAGAATGTGTTGTTTTTCTTGTGCTCTCTCCGTTGCACCGCCATCAGTTGCGTGATGCAAAAAGCTCGCTCCACAGGTCGTTTATTTGATGTAACTGTCCTGTAATGTGGACCCAATTGTATGTTCGCGTCTCTTTTATTGCTCAAGTTTATTTGCGCATCGCTGATATCGCTTCAACCTCCCATGCAAATTTAATCTCCTTTTGTTTGTGCAGAAGACTGGTTCCTTCAGGCTGGAGAAAATGTGTTGTTTTTCTTGTGCTCTCTTTGTTGCACCGCCATCAGTTGCGTGATGCAAAAAGCTCGCCCCACAGTACGTTAATCTGAAGTAACTGTCCTGTACAGTGGGCCCGATTGTGTGTTCGTGTCTCTTTTATGCTCAAGATTTTTTGCTCGTCGCTGATATCGCTTAAACCTCCCATGCAAATTTTATCTCCTTTTGTTCGAGCAGCGGACAGGTTCCTTCAGGGTGGAGAGAATGTGTTGTGTTTTTCTTCTGCTCGCTTCATTGCACCACCATCAATCAGTTGCGCGATGCAGAAAGCTCGCCCCACAGGACGTTTATCTTTTGTAACGGTCATGTACAGTGGGCCCGTTCGTGTCTCTTTTATGCTAATGTTTATTTGCTCATCGCTGATATCGTTTCAACCTCCCATGCAAATTTAATCTCCTTTTGTTTGAGTAGGAGACTGGTTCCTTCAGGGTTGAGAGAATGTGTTGTGTTTTTCTGCTCACTTCATTGCACCGCCATCAGTTGTGTGATGCAAAAAGCTCGCCCCACAGGACGTTTATTTGATGTAACTGTCTTTTACAGTGGGCCATTTGTGTCTCTTTTATGCTAAGTTTGTTTGCTCATCGCTGATATCGCTTCAACCTCCCATGCAAATTTAATCTAATTTTGTTTGAGCAGGAGACTGGTTCCTTCAGGGTGGTGAGAATGTGTTGTGTTTTTCTTGTGCTCTCTTCGTTGCACCGCCATCAGTTGCGTGATGCAAAAAGCTTGCCCCACAGGACGTTTGTCTTGTGTAACTGTCCTGTACAGTGGGCCCGATTGTGTGTTCGTGTCTGTTTTATGCTCAAGTTTATTTGCTCATCGCTGATATCGCTTCAACCTCCCATGCAAATTTAATCTCTTTTTGTTTGAGCAAGAGACTGGTTCCTTCAGTGTGGAGAGAATGTGTTGTGTTTTTCTTGTGCTCTCTTCGTTGCACCGCCATCAGTGGCGTGATGCAAAAATCTCGCCCCACAGGACGTTTCTTTGATGTAACAGTCACGTACAGTGGGCCCGATTACAGGTTCGTGTCTCTTTTATGCTCAAGATTTTTTGCTCGTCGCTGATATCGCTTCAACCTCCCATGCAAATTTTATCTCCTTTTGTTCGAGCAGCGGACAGGTTCCTTCACGGTGGAGAGGAGGTGTGTTTTTCTTGTGCTCTCTTCGTTGTACCGCCATCAGTTGCGTGATGCAAAAAGCTCGCCCCACAGTAAGTTTATCTGATGTAACTGTCCTGTACAGTGGGCCCGATTGCGTGTTCGTGTCTCTTTTTTGCTCAAGTTTATTTGCTCATCGCTGATTTCGCTTCAACCTCTCATGCATATTTATTCTCCTTTTGTTTGAGCAGGAGACTGGTTCCTTCAGGGTGGAGAGAATGTGTTGTGTTTTTCTTGTGCTCTCTTCGTTGCACCACCATCAGTGGCGTGATGCAAAAAGCTCGCCCCATAGGACGTTTATTTGATGTAACTGTCCCGTACAGTGGGCCCGATTGCATGTTCGTATCTCTTTTATGCTCAAGTTTATTTGCTCATCGCTGATTTCGCTTCAACCTCTCATGCATATTTAATCTCCTTTTGTTTGGGCAGGAGACTGGTTCCTGCAGGGTGGAGAGAATGTGTTGTGTTTTTCTTGTGCTCTCTTCGTTGCACCGCCATCAGTGGCGTGATGCAAAAAGCTTGCCCAACAGGACGTTTATTTTATGTAACTGTCCTGTACAGTGGGCCCGTTCTTGTCTTTTTTTTGCTAAAGTTTATTTGCTCATCGCAGATATTGCTTCAACCTCCCATTCAAATTTATTCTGCTTTTGTTTGAGCAGAAGACTGGTTCCTTCAGGGTGGAGAGAATGTGTTGTTTTTCTTGTGCTCTCTCCGTTGCACCGCCATCAGTTGCGTGATGCAAAAAGCTCGCTCCACAGGTCGTTTATTTGATGTAACTGTCCTGTAATGTGGACCCAATTGTATGTTCGCGTCTCTTTTATGTCTCAAGTTTATTTGCGCATCGCTGATATCGCTTCAACCTCCCATGCAAATTTAATCTCCTTTTGTTTGTGCAGAAGACTGGTTCCTTCAGGCTGGAGAAAATGTGTTGTTTTTCTTGTGCTCTCTTTGTTGCACCGCCATCAGTTGCGTGATGCAAAAAGCTCGCCCCACAGTACGTTAATCTGAAGTAACTGTCCTGTACAGTGGGCCCGATTGTGTGTTCGTGTCTCTTTTATGCTCAAGATTTTTTGCTCGTCGCTGATATCGCTTAAAACTCCCATGCAAATTTTATCTCCTTTTGTTCGAGCAGCGGACAGGTTCCTTCAGGGTGGAGAGAAAGTGTGTTTTTCTTGTGCTCTCTTCGTTGCACCGCCATCAGTTTCGTGATGCAAAAAGCTCGCCCCACAGGCCGTTTATCTGATGTAACTGTCCCGTACAGTGGGCCCGATTGTGTGTTCGTGTCTCTTTTATGCTAAAGTTTATTTGCTTATCGCTGATATCGCTTCAACCTCTCATGCATATTTATTCTCCTTTTGATCGAGCAGTAGAAAGGTTCCTTCAGGGTGGAGAGAATGTGTTGTATTTTTCTTGTGCTCTCTTCGTTGCACTGCCATCAGTTGCGTGATGCAAAAAGCTCGCTCCACAGGACGTTTATTTGATGTAACTGTCCTGTACTGTGGACCCAATTGTATGTTCGCGTCTCTTTTATGCTCAAGTTTATTTGCGCATCGCTGATATCGCTTCAACCTCCCATGCAAATTTAATCTCCTTTTGCTTGAGCAGAAGACTGGTTCCTTCAGGCTGTAGAAAATGTGTTGTTTTTCTTGTGCTCTCTTTGTTGCACCGCCATCAGTTGCGTGATGCAAAAAGCTCGCCCCACAGTACGTTTATCTGAAGTAACTGTACTGTACAGTGGGCCCGATTGTGTGTTCGTGTCTCTTTTTTGTTCGAGTTTATTTGCTCATCGCTGATATCGCTTCAACCTCCCATGCAAATTTAATCTCCTTTTGTTTGAGCAGGAGACTGGTTCCTTCAGGGTGGAGAGAATGTATTGTGTTTTTCTTGGGCTCTCTTCGTTGCACCGCTATCAGTTGCGTGATGCAAAAAGCTCGCCCCACAGGACGTTTATCTGATGTAACTTTCCTGTACAGTGGGCCCGTCGTGTCTCTTTTATGCTCAAGTTTATTTGCTTATCGCTGATATCGCTTCAACCTCTCATGCATATTTAATCTGCATTTGTTTGAGCAGGAGACTGGTTCCTTCAGGGTGGAGAGAATGTGTTGTGTTTTTCTTCTGCTCGCTTCACTGCACCACCATCAATCAGTTGCGCGATGCAAAAAGCTCGCCCCACAGGACGTTTATCTTTTGTAACGGTCATGTACAGTGGGCCCGTTTGTGTCTCTTTTATGCTAAAGTTTATTTGCTCATCGCTGATATCGCTTCAACCTCCCATGCAAATTTAATCTCCTTTTGTTTGAGTAGGAGACTGGTTCCTTCAGGGTTGAGAGAATGTGTTGTGTTTTTCTTCTGCTCACTTCATTGCACCGCCATCAGTTGTGTGATGCAAAAAGCTCGCCCCACAGGACGTTTATTTGATGTAACTGTCTTTTACAGTGGGCCATTTGTGTCTCTTTTATGCTAAGTTTGTTTGCTCATCGCTGATATCGCTTCAACCTCCCATGCAAATTTAATCTAATTTTGTTTGAGCAGGAGACTGGTTCCTTCAGGGTGGTGAGAATGTGTTGTGTTTTTCTTGTGCTCTCTTCGTTGCACCGCCATCAGTTGCGTGATGCAAAAAGCTTGCCCCACAGGACGTTTGTCTTGTGTAACTGTCCTGTACAGTGGGCCCGATTGTGTGTTCGTGTCTGTTTTATGCTCAAGTTTATTTGCTCATCGCTGATATCGCTTCAACCTCCCATGCAAATTTAATCTCTTTTTGTTTGAGCAAGAGACTGGTTCCTTCAGTGTGGAGAGAATGTGTTGTGTTTTTCTTGTGCTCTCTTCGTTGCACCGCCATCAGTGGCGTGATGCAAAAATCTCACCCCACAGGACGTTTCTTTGATGTAACAGTCACGTACAGTGGGCCCGATTACAGGTTCGTGTCTCTTTTATGCTCAAGATTTTTTGCTCGTCGCTGATATCGCTTCAACCTCCCATGCAAATTTTATCTCCTTTTGTTCGAGCAGCGGACAGGTTCCTTCACGGTGGAGAGAAGGTGTGTTTTTCTTGTGCTCTCTTCGTTGTACCGCCATCAGTTGCGTGATGCAAAAAGCTCGCCCCACAGTAAGTTTATCTGATGTAACTGTCCTGTACAGTGGGCCCGATTGCGTGTTCGTGTCTCTTTTTTGCTCAAGTTTATTTGCTCATCGCTGATTTCGCTTCAACCTCTCATGCATATTTAATCTCCTTTTGTTTGAGCAGGAGACTGGTTCCTTCAGGGTGGAGAGAATGTGTTGTGTTTTTCTTGTGCTCTCTTCGTTGCACCACCATCAGTGGCGTGATGCAAAAAGCTCGCCCCATAGGACGTTTATTTGATGTAACGGTCCCGTACAGTGGGCCCGATTGCATGTTCGTATCTCTTTTATGCTCAAGTTTATTTGCTCATCGCTGATTTCGCTTCAACCTCTCATGCATATTTAATCTCCTTTTGTTTGGGCAGGAGACTGGTTCCTGCAGGGTGGAGAGAATGTGTTGTGTTTTTCTTGTGCTCTCTTCGTTGCACCGCCATCAGTGGCGTGATGCAAAAAGCTTGCCCAACAGGACGTTTATTTTATGTAACTGTCCTGTACAGTGGGCCCGTTCTTGTCTTTTTTTTGCTAAAGTTTATTTGCTCATCGCAGATATTGCTTCAACCTCCCATTCAAATTTATTCTGCTTTTGTTTGAGCAGAAGACTGGTTCCTTCAGGGTGGAGAGAATGTGTTGTTTTTCTTGTGCTCTCTCCGTTGCACCGCCATCAGTTGCGTGATGCAAAAAGCTTGCCCCACAGGACGTTTGTCTTGTGTAACTGTCCTGTACAGTGGGCCCGATTGTGTGTTCGTGTCTCTTTTATGCTCAAATTTATTTGCTCATTGCTGATATCGCTTCAACCTCCCATGCAAATTTAATCTGCTTTTGCTTGAGGAGGAGACTGGTTCCTTCAGGGTGGAGAGAATGTGTTGTGTTTTTCTTGTGCTCTCTTCGTTGCACCGCCATCAATGGCCTGATGGAAAAAGCTCGCCCCACAGGATGTTTATTTGATGTAACTGTCCCTTACATTGGGCGCGATTGCATGTTCGTATCTCTTTTATGCTCAAGTTTTTTTGCTCGTCGCTGATATCGCTTCAACATCCCATGCAAATTTTATCTCCTTTTGTTCGAGCAGCGGACAGGTTCCTTCACGGTGGAGAGAAGGTGTGTTTTTCTTGTGCTCTCTTCGTTGTACCGCCATCAGTTGTGTGATGCAAAAAGCTCGCCCCACAGTAAGTTTATCTGATGTAACTGTCCTGTACAGTGGGCCCGATTGCGTGTTCGTGTCTCTTTTTTGCTCAAGTTTATTTGCTCATTGCTGATTTCGCTTCAACCTCTCATGCATATTTAATCTCCTTTTGTTCGAGCAGTAGAAAGGTTCCTTCAGGGTGGAGAGAATGTGTTGTGTTTTTCTTGTGCCCTCTTCGTTGCACTGCTATCAGTTGCGTGATGCAAAAAGCTCGCTCCACAGGTCGTTTATTTGATGTAACTGTCCTGTACTGTGGACCCAATTGTATGTTCGCGTCTCTTTTATGCTCAAGTTTATTTGCGCATCGCTGATATCGCTTCAACCTCCCATGCAAATTTAATCTCCTTTTGTTTGAGCAGAAGACTGGTTCCTTCAGGCTGGAGAAAATGTGTTGTTTTTCTTGTGCTCTCTTTGTTGCACCGCCATCAGTTGCGTGATGCAAAAAGCTCGCCCCACAGTACGTTAATCTGAAGTAACTGTCCTGTACAGTGGGCCCGATTGTGTGTTCGTGTCTCTTTTATGCTCAAGATTTTTTGCTCGTCGCTGATATCGCTTAAACCTCCCATGCAAATTTTATCTCCTTTTGTTCAAGCAGCGGACAGGTTCCTTCAGGGTGGAGAGAAAAAGTGTTTTTCTTGTGCTCTCTTCGTTGCACCGCCATCAGTTTCGTGATGCAAAAAGCTCGCCCTACAGTAAGTTTATCTGATGTAACTGTCCTGTACAGTGGGCCCGATTGTGTGTTCGTGTCTCTTTTTTGCTCAAGTTTATTTGCTCATCGCTGATTTCGCTTCAACCTCTGATGCATATTTATTCTCCTTTTGTTTGAGCAGGAGACTGGTTCCTTCAGGGTGGAGAGAATGTGTTATGTTTTTGTTGTGCTCGCTTCACTGCACCGCCATCAGTTGAGTGATGCAAAAAGCTCGCCCCACAGGCCGTTTATCTGATGTAACTGTCCCGTACAGTGGGCCCGATTGTGTGTTCGTGTCTCTTTTATGCTCAAGTTTCTTTGCTCGTCGCTGATATCGCTTCAACCTCCCATGCACATTTTAACTCCCTTTGTTCGAGTAGCGGACAGGTTCCTTCAGGGTGAAGAGAAGGTGTTGTTTTTCTTGTGCTCTCTTCTTTGCACCGCCATCAGTTGCGTGGTGCTAAAACTCGCCCCACAGCAAGTTTATCTGATGTAACTGTCCTGTACAGTGGGCCCGATTGTGTTTTCGTGTCTCTTTTTTGCTCAAGTTTATTTGCTCATCGCTGATTTCGCTTCAACCTCTCATGCTTATTTAATCTCCTTTTGTTTGAGCAGGAGAATGGTTCCCTCAGGGTGGAGAGAATGTGTTATGTTTTTCTTCTGCTCGCTTCATTGTACCGCCATCAGTTGCGTGATGCAAAGAGCTCGCCCCACAGGACGTTTATCTTATGTAACTGTCCTGTACAGTGGGCCCGTTCGTGTCTCTTTTATGCTAAAGTTTATTTGCTTATCGCTGATATCGCTTCAACCTCTCATGCATATTTAATCTCCTTTTGTTCGAGCAGTAGAAAGGTTCCTTCAGGGTGGAGAGAATGTGTTGTGTTTTTCTTGTGCTCTCTTCGTTGCACTGCCATCAGTTGCGTGATGCAAAAAGCTCGCTCCACAGGACGTTTATTTGATGTAACTGTCCTGTACTGTGGACCCAATTGTATGTTCGCGTCACTTTTATGCTCAAGTTTATTTGCGCATCGCTGATATCGCTTCAACCTCCCATGCAAATTTAATCTCCTTTTGTTTGAGCAGGAGACTGGTTCCTTCAGGGTGGAGAGAATGTGTTGTGTTTTTCTTGTGCTCTCTTCGTTGCACCGCCATCAATGGCCTGATGGAAAAAGCTCGCCCCACAGGATGTTTATTTGATGCAACTGTCCCGTACATTGGGCTCGATTGCATGTTCGTATCTCTTTTATGCTCAAGTTTTTTGCTCGTCGCTGATATCGCTTCAACATCCCATGCAAATTTTATCTCCTTTTGTTCGAGCAGCGGACAGGTTCCTTCAGGGAGGAGAGAAGGATTTGTGTTTTTCTTGTGCTCTCTTCGTTGCACCGCCATCAGTTGCGTGATGCAAAAAACTCGCCCCACAGTAAGTTTATCTGATGCAACTGTCCTGTACAGTGGCCCGATTTAATGTTCGTGTCTCTTTTTTGCTCAAGTTTATTTGCTCATCGCTGATTTCGCTTCAACCTCTCATGCATATTTAATCTCCTTTTGTTTGAGCAGGAGACTGGTTCCTTCAGGGTGGAGAGAATGTGTTGTGTTTTTCTTGTGCTCTCTTCGTTGCACCACCATCAGTGGCGTGATGCAAAAAGCTCGCCCCACAGGACGTTTATTTGATGTAACTGTCCCGTACAGTGGGCCCGTTCTTGTCTCTTTTTTGCTAAAGTTTATTTGCTCATCGCTGATATCGCTTCAACCTCCCATGCAAATTTATTCTGCTTTTGTTTGAGCAGAAGACTGGTTCCTTCAGGGTGGAGAGAATGTGTTGTTTTTCTTGTGCTCTCTCCGTTGCACCGCCATCAGTTGCGTGATGCAAAAAGCTCGCCCCACAGTACGTTTATATTATGTAAATGTCCTGTACAGTGGGCCCGATTGTGTGTTCGTGTCTCTTTTATGCTCAAATTTATTTGCTCATTGCTGATATCGCTTCAACCTCCGATGCAAATTTTATCTCCTTTTGTTCGAGCAGCGGACAGGTTCCTTCAGGGTGGAGAGAAGGTGTGTTTTTCTTGTGCTCTCTTCGTTGCACCGCCATCAGTTGCGTGATGCAAAAAGCTCTCCCCACAGGACGTTTATCTGATGTAACTGTCTTTTACAGTGGGCCGTTTGTGTCTCTTTTATGCTTAAGTTTGTTTGCTCGTTGCTGATATCGCTTCGACCTGCCATGCAAATTTAATCTCCTTTTGTTTGAGCAGAAGACTGGTTCCTTCAGGGTGAAGAAAATGTGTTGTTTTTCTTGTGCTCTCTCCGTTGCACCGCCATCAGTTGCATGATGCAAAAAGCTCGCACCACAGTACGTTTATCTGATGTAACTGTCCTGTACAATGGGCCCGATTGTGTGTTCGTGTCTCTTTTTTGTTCGAGTTTATTTGCTCATCGCTGATATCGCTTCAACCTCCCATGCAAATTTATTCTCCTTTTGTTTGAGCAGGAGACTGGTTCCTTCAGGGTGGAGAGAATGTATTGTGTTTTTCTTGTGCCCTCTTCGTTGCACTGCTATCAGTTGCGTGATGCAAAAAGCTCGCTCCACAGGACGTTTATTTGATGTAACTGACCTGTACTGTGGACCCAATTGTATGTTCGCGTCTCTTTTATGCTCAAGTTTATTTGCGCATCGCTGATATCGCTTCAACCTCCCATGCAAATTTAATCTCCTTTTGTTTGAGCAGAAGACTGGTTCCTTCAGGCTGGAGAAAATGTGTTGTTTTTCTTGTGCTCTCTTTGTTGCACCGCCATCAGTTGCGTGATGCAAAAAGCTCGCCCCACAGTACGTTAATCTGAAGTAACTGTCCTGTACAGTGGGCCCGATTGTGTGTTCGTGTCTCTTTTATGCTCAAGATTTTTTGCTCGTCGCTGATATCGCTTAAACCTCCCATGCAAATTTTATCTCCTTTTGTTCGAGCAGCGGACAGGTTCCTTCAGGGTGGAGAGAAAGTGTGTTTTTCTTGTGCTCTCTTCGTTGTACCGCCATCAGTTTCGTGATGCAAAAAGCTCGCCCTACAGTAAGTTTATCTGATGTAACTGTACTGTACAGTGGGCCCGATTGTGTGTTCGTGTCTCTTTTTTGCTCAAGTTTATTTATTTGCTCATCGCTGATTTCGCTTCAACCTCTAATGCATATTTAATCTCCTTTTGTTTGAGCAGGAGACTGGTTCCTTCAGGGTGGAGAGAATGTGTTATGTTTTTGTTGTGCTCGCTTCACTGCACCGCCATCAGTTGCGTGATGCAAAAAGCTCGCCCCACAGGCCGTTTATCTGATGTAACTGTACCGTACAGTGGGCTCGATTGTGTGTTCGTGTCTCTTTTATGCTCAAGTTTCTTTGCTCGTCGCTGATATCGCTTCAACCTCCCATGCAAATTTTAACTCCCTTTGTTCGAGTAGCGGACAGGTTCCTGCAGGGTGAAGAGAAGGTGTTGTTTTTCTTGTGCTCTCTTCGTTGCACCGCCATCAGTTGCGTGATGCAAAAAGCTCGCCCTACAGTAAGTTTATCTGATGTAACTGTCCTGTACAGTGGGCCCGATTGTGTTTTCGTGTCTCTTTTTTGCTCAAGTTTATTTGCTCATCGCTGATTTCGCTTCAACCTCTCATGCATATTTAATCTCCTTTTGTTTGAGCAGGAGAATGGTTCCATCAGGGTGGAGAGAATGTGTTATGTTTTTCTTCTGCTCGCTTCATTGTACCGCCATCAGTTGCGTGATGCAAAGAGCTCGCCCCACAGGACGTTTATCTTATGTAACTGTCCTGTACAGTGGGCCCGTTCGTGTCTCTTTTATGCTAAAGTTTGTTTGCTCATCGCTGATATCGCTTCAACCTCCCATGCAAATTTAATCTAATTTTGTTTGAGCTGGAGACTGGTTCCTTCAGGGTGGAGAGAATGTGTTGTGTTTTTCTTGTGCTCTCTTCGTTGCACCGCCATCAGTTGCGTGATGCAAAAAGCTTGCCGCACAGGACGTTTGTCTTGTGTAACTGTCCTGTACAGTGGGCCCGATTGTGGGTTCGTGTCTGTTTTATGCTCAAGTTTATTTGCTCATCGCTGATATCGCTTCAACCTCCCATGCAAATTTAATCTCTTTTTGTTTGAGCAAGAGACTGGTTCCTTCAGTGTGGAGAGAATGTGTTGTGTTTTTCTTGTGCTCTCTTCGTTGCACCGCCATCAGTGGCGTGATGCAAAAATCTCGCCCCACAGGACGTTTCTTTGATGTAACAGTCACGTACAGTGGGCCCGATTACATGTTCGTGTCTCTTTTATGCTCAAGATTTTTTGCTCGTCGCTGATATCGCTTCCACCTCCCATGCAAATTTTATCTCCTTTTGTTCGAGCAGCGGACAGGTTCCTTCACGGTGGAGAGAAGGTGTGTTTTTCTTGTGCTCTCTTCGTTGTACCGCCATCAGTTGCGTGATGCAAAAAGCTCGCCCCACAGTAAGTTTATCTGATATAACTGTCCTGTACAGTGGGCCCTATTGCGTGTTCGTGTCTCTTTTTTGCTCAAGTTTATTTGCTCATCGCTGATTTCGCTTCAACCTCTCATGCATATTTAATCTCCTTTTGTTTGAGCAGGAGACTGGTTCCTTCAGGGTGGAGAGAATGTGTTGTGTTTTTCTTGTGCTCTCTTCGTTGCACCACCATCAGTGGCGTGATGCAAGAAGCTCGCCCCACAGGACGTTTATTTGATGTAACTGTCCCGTACAGTGCGCCCGATTGCATGTTCGTATCTCTTTTATGCTCAAGTTTATTTGCTCATCGCTGATTTCGCTTCAACCTCTCATGCATATTTAATCTCCTTTTGTTTGGGCAGGAGACTGGTTCCTGCAGGGTGGAGAGAATGTGTTGTGTTTTTCTTGTGCTCTCTTCGTTGCACCGCCATCAGTGGCGTGATGCAAAAAGTTTGCCCAACAGGACGTTTATTTTATGTAACTGTCCTGTACAGTGGGCCCGTTCTTGTCTCTTTTTTGCTAAAGTTTATTTGCTCATCGCTGATATCGCTTCAACCTCCCATGCAAATTTATTCTGCTTTTGTTTGAGCAGAAGACTGTTTCCTTCAGGGTGGAGAGAATGTGTTGTTTTTCTTGTGCTCTCTCCGTTGCACCGCCATCAGTTGCGTGATGCAAAAAGCTCGCCCCACAGTACGTTTATATTATGTAAATGTCCTGTACAGTGGGCCCGATTGTGTGTTCGTGTCTCTTTTATGCTCAAATTTATTTGCTCATTGCTGATATCTCTTCAACCTCCCATGCAAATTTAATTTGCTTTTGCTTGAGGAGGAGACTGGTTCCTTCAGGGTGGAGAGAATGTGTTGTGTTTTTCTTGTGCTCTCTTCGTTGCACCGCCATCAATGGCCTGATGGAAAAAGCTCGCCCCACAGGATGTTTATTTGATGTAACTGTCCCGTACATTGGGCTCGATTGCATGTTCGTACCTCTTTTATGCTCAAGTTTTTTTGCTCGTCGCTGATATCGCTTCAACATCCCATGCAAATTTTATCTCCTTTTGTTCGAGCAGCGGACAGGTTCCTTCAGGGAGGAGAGAAGGATTTGTGTTTTTCTTGTGCTCTCTTCGTTGCACCGCCATCAGTTGCGTGATGCAAAAAACTCGCCCCAGAGTAAGTTTATCTGAAGCAACTGTCCTGTACAGTGGCCCGATTTAATGTTCGTGTCTCTTTTATGCTCAAGTTTATTTGCTCATCGCTGATTTCGCTTGAACCTCTCATGCATATTTAATCTCCTTTTGGTTGAGCAGGAGACTGGTTCCTGCAGGGTGGAGAGAATGTGTTGTGTTTTTCTTGTGCTCTCTTCGTTGCACCGCCATCAGTTGCGTGATGCAAAAAGCTTGCCCAACAGGACGTTTATTTTATGTAACTGTCCTGTACAGTGGGCCCGTTCTTGTCTCTTTTTTGCTAAAGTTTATTTGCTCATCGCTGATATCGCTTCAACCTCCCATGCAAATTTATTCTGCTTTTGTTTGAGCAGAAGACTGGTTCCTTCAGGGTGGAGAGAATGTGTTGTTTTTCTTGTGCTCTCTCCGTTGCACCGCCATCAGTTGCGTGATGCAAAAAGCTCGCCCCACAGTACGTTTATATTATCTAAATGTCCTGTACAGTGGTCCCGATTGTGTGTTCGTGTCTCTTTTATGCTCAAATTTATTTGCTCATTGCTGATATCGCTTCAACCTCCGATGCAAATTTTATCTCCTTTTGTTCGAGCAGCGGACAGGTTCCTTCAGGGTGGAGAGAAGGTGTGTTTTTCTTGTGCTCTCTTCGTTGCACCGCCATCAGTTGCGTGATGCAAAAAGCTCTCCCCACAGGACGTTTATATGATGTAACTGTCTTTTACAGTGGGCCGTTTTTGTCTCTTTTATGCTTAAGTTGGTTTGCTCGTTGCTGATATCGCTTCGACCTGCCATGCAAATTTAATCTCCTTTTGTTTGAGCAGAAGACTGGTTCCTTCAGGGTGGAGAAAATGTGTTGTTTTTCTTGTGCTCTCTCCGTTGCACCGCCATCAGTTGCATGATGCAAAAAGCTCGCACCACAGTTGGTTTATCTGATGTAACTGTCCTGTACAATGGGCCCGATTGTGTGTTCGTGTCTCTTTTTTGTTCGAGTTTATTTGCTCATCGCTGATATCGCTTCAACCTCCCATGCAAATTTATTCTCCTTTTGTTTGAGCAGGAGACTGGTTCCTTCAGGGTGGAGAGAATGTATTGTGTTTTTCTTGAGCTCTCTTCGTTGCACCGCTATCAGTTGCGTGATGCAAAAAGCTCGCCCCACAGGACGTTTATCTGAAGTAACTGTTCTGTGCAGTGGGCCCGATTGTATGTCCGTGTCTCTTTTATGCTCAAATTTATTTGCTCATCGCTGATATTGCTTCGACCTCCTATGCAAATTTAATCACCTTTTGTTTGAGCAGGAGACTGGTTCCTTCAGGGTGGAGAGAATGTGTTGTTTTTTCTGGTGCTCTCTTCGTTGCACCGCCATCAGTTGCGTTATGCAAAAAGCTCGCCCCACAGGACGTTTATCTGATGTAACTGTGCTGTACAGTGGGCCCGTTCGTGTCTCTTTTATGCTCAAGGTTATTTGCTTATCGCTTCAACATCTCATGCATATTTAATCTGCTTTTTTTTTGAGCAGGAGACTGGTTCCTTCAGGGTGGAGAGAATGTGTTGTGTTTTTCTTCTGCTCGCTTCATTGCACCACCATCAGTTGCGTGATGCAAAAAGCTCGCCCCACAGGACGTTTATCTGATGTAACTGTCATGTACAGTGGGCCCGTTCGTGTCTCTTTTATGCTAAAGTTTATTTGCTCATCGCTGATATCGCTTCAACCTCCCATGCAAATTTAATCTCCTTTTGTTTGAGCAGGAGACTGGTTCCTTCAGGGTGGAGAGAATGTGTTGTGTTTTTCTTCTGCTCACTTCACTGCACCGCCATCAGTTGCGTGATGCAAAAAGCTCGCCCCACAGGACGTTTATCTGATGTAACTCTCTTTTACAGTGGGCCGTTTGTGTCTCTTTTATGCTTAAGTTTGTTTGCTCATCGCTGATATCGCTTCAACCTCCCATGCAAATTTAATCTAATTTTGTTTGAGCTGGAGACTGGTTCCTTCAGGGTGGAGAGAATGTGTTGTGTTTTTCTTGTGCTCTCTTCGTTGCACCGCCATCAGTTGCGTGATGCAAAAAGCTTGCCCAACAGGACGTTTATTTTATGTAACTGTCTTGTACAGTGGGCCCGTTCTTGTCTCTTTTTTGCTAAAGTTTATTTGCTCATCGCTGATACCGCTTCAACCTCCCATGCAAATTTATTCTGCTTTTGTTTGAGCAGAAGACTGGTTCCTTCAGGGTGGAGAGAATGTGTTGTCTTTCTTGTGCTCTCTCCGTTGCACCGCCATCAGTTGCGTGATGCAAAAAGCTCGCCCCACAGTACGTTTATATTATGTAAATGTCCTGTACAGTGGACCCGATTGCGTGTTCGTGTCTCTTTTTTGCTCGAGTTTATTTGCTCAACGCTGATATCGCTTCAACCTCCGATGCAAATTTTATCTCCTTTTGTTCGAGCAGCGGACAGGTTCCTTCAGGGTGGAGAGAAGGTGTGTTTTTCTTGTGCTCTCTTCGTTGCACCGCCATCAGTTGCGTGATGCAAAAAGCTCGCCCCACAGGATGTTTATCTGATGTAACTGTCCTGTACAGTGGACCCGATTGTGTGTTCGTGTCTCTTTTTTGCTCGAGTTTATTTGCTCAACGCTGATATCGCTTCAACCTCCCGTGCAAATTTAATCTCCTTTCGTTTGAGCAGAAGACTGGTTCCTTCAGGGCGGAGAGAATGTGTTGTTTTTCTTGTGCTCTCTTCGTTGCACCGCCATCAGTTGCATGATGCAAAAAGCTCTCCCCACAGGACGTTTATCTGATGTAACTGTCTTTTACAGTGGGCCGTTTGTGTCTCTTTTATGCTTAAGTTTATTTGCTCGTTGCTGATATCGCTTCGACCTGCCATGCAAATTTAATCTCCTTTTGTTTGAGCAGAAGACTGGTTCCTTCAGGGTGAAGAAAATGTGTTGTTTTTCTTGTGCTCTCTCCGTTGCACCGCCATCAGTTGCATGATGCAAAAAGCTCGCACCGCAGTACGTTTATCTGATGTAACTGTCCTGTACAGTGGGCCCGATTGTGTGTTCGTGTCTCTTTTATGCTCAAATTTATTTGCTCATTGCTGATATCGCTTCAACCTCCGATGCAAATTTTATCTCCTTTTGTTCGAGCAGCGGACAGGTTCCTTCAGGGTGGAGAGAAGGTGTGTTTTTCTTGTGCTCTCTTCGTTGCACCGCCATCAGTTGCGTGATGCAAAAAGCTCTCCCCACAGGACGTTTATCTGATGTAACTGTCTTTTACAGTGGGCCGTTTGTGTCTCTTTTATGTTTAAGTTTGTTTGCTCGTTGCTGATATCGCTTCGACCTGCCATGCAAATTTAATCTCCTTTTGTTTGAGCAGAAGACTGGTTCCTTCAGGGTGAAGAAAATGTGTTGTTTTTCTTGTGCTCTCTCCGTTGCACCGCCATCAGTTGCATGATGCAAAAAGCTCGCACCACAGTACGTTTATCTGATGTAACTGTCCTGTACAATGGGCCCGATTGTGTGTTCGTGTCTCTTTTTTGTTCGAGTTTATTTGCTCATCGCTGATATCGCTTCAACCTCCCATGCAAATTTATTCTCCTTTTGTTTGAGCAGGAGACTGGTTCCTTCAGGGTGGAGAGAATGTATTGTGTTTTTCTTGTGCCCTCTTCGTTGCACTGCTATCAGTTGCGTGATGCAAAAAGCTCGCTCCACAGGACGTTTATTTGATGTAACTGACCTGTACTGTGGACCCAATTGTATGTTCGCGTCTCTTTTATGCTCAAGTTTATTTGCGCATCGCTGATATCGCTTCAACCTCCCATGCAAATTTAATCTCCTTTTGTTTGAGCAGAAGACTGGTTCCTTCAGGCTGGAGAAAATGTGTTGTTTTTCTTGTGCTCTCTTTGTTGCACCGCCATCAGTTGCGTGATGCAAAAAGCTCGCCCCACAGTACGTTAATCTGAAGTAACTGTCCTGTACAGTGGGCCCGATTGTGTGTTCGTGTCTCTTTTATGCTCAAGATTTTTTGCTCGTCGCTGATATCGCTTAAACCTCCCATGCAAATTTTATCTCCTTTTGTTCGAGCAGCGGACAGGTTCCTTCAGGGTGGAGAGAAAGTGTGTTTTTCTTGTGCTCTCTTCGTTGTACCGCCATCAGTTTCGTGATGCAAAAAGCTCGCCCTACAGTAAGTTTATCTGATGTAACTGTACTGTACAGTGGGCCCGATTGTGTGTTCGTGTCTCTTTTTTGCTCAAGTTTATTTATTTGCTCATCGCTGATTTCGCTTCAACCTCTAATGCATATTTAATCTCCTTTTGTTTGAGCAGGAGACTGGTTCCTTCAGGGTGGAGAGAATGTGTTATGTTTTTGTTGTGCTCGCTTCACTGCACCGCCATCAGTTGCGTGATGCAAAAAGCTCGCCCCACAGGCCGTTTATCTGATGTAACTGTACCGTACAGTGGGCTCGATTGTGTGTTCGTGTCTCTTTTATGCTCAAGTTTCTTTGCTCGTCGCTGATATCGCTTCAACCTCCCATGCAAATTTTAACTCCCTTTGTTCGAGTAGCGGACAGGTTCCTGCAGGGTGAAGAGAAGGTGTTGTTTTTCTTGTGCTCTCTTCGTTGCACCGCCATCAGTTGCGTGATGCAAAAAGCTCGCCCTACAGTAAGTTTATCTGATGTAACTGTCCTGTACAGTGGGCCCGATTGTGTTTTCGTGTCTCTTTTTTGCTCAAGTTTATTTGCTCATCGCTGATTTCGCTTCAACCTCTCATGCATATTTAATCTCCTTTTGTTTGAGCAGGAGAATGGTTCCATCAGGGTGGAGAGAATGTGTTATGTTTTTCTTCTGCTCGCTTCATTGTACCGCCATCAGTTGCGTGATGCAAAGAGCTCGCCCCCACAGGACGTTTATCTTATGTAACTGTCCTGTACAGTGGGCCCGTTCGTGTCTCTTTTATGCTAAAGTTTGTTTGCTCATCGCTGATATCGCTTCAACCTCCCATGCAAATTTAATCTAATTTTGTTTGAGCTGGAGACTGGTTCCTTCAGGGTGGAGAGAATGTGTTGTGTTTTTCTTGTGCTCTCTTCGTTGCACCGCCATCAGTTGCGTGATGCAAAAAGCTTGCCCCACAGGACGTTTGTCTGGTGTAACTGTCCTGTACAGTGGGCCCGATTGTGTGTTCGTGTCTGTTTTATGCTCAAGTTTATTTGCGCATCGCTGATATCGCTTCAACCTCCCATGCAAATTTAATCTCCTTTTGTTTGAGCAGAAGACTGGTTCCTTCAGGCTGGAGAAAATGTGTTGTTTTTCTTGTGCTCTCTTTGTTGCACCGCCATCAGTTGCGTGATGCAAAAAGCTCGCCCCACAGTACGTTTATCTGAAGTAACTGTACTGTACAGTGGGCCCGATTGTGTGTTCGTGTCTCTTTTTTGTTCGAGTTTATTTGCTCATCGCTGATATCGCTTCAACCTCCCATGCAAATTTAATCTCCTTTTGTTTGAGCAGGAGACTGGTTCCTTCAGGGTGGAGAGAATGTATTGTGTTTTTCTTGAGCTCTCTTCGTTGCACCGCTATCAGTTGCGTGATGCAAAAAGCTCGCCCCACAGGACGTTTATTTGATGTAACTGTCTTTTACAGTGGGCCGTTTGTGTCTCTTTTATGCTAAGTTTGTTTGCTCATCGTGATATCGCTTCAACCTCCCATGCAAATTTAATCTAATTTTGTTTGAGCAGGAGACTGGTTCCTTCAGGGTGGTGAGAATGTGTTGTGTTTTTCTTGTGCTCTCTTCGTTGCACCGCCATCAGTTGCGTGATGCAAAAAGCTTGCCGCACAGGACGTTTGTCTTGTGTAACTGTCCTGTACAGTGGGCCCGATTGTGGGTTCGTGTCTGTTTTATGCTCAAGTTTATTTGCTCATCGCTGATATCGCTTCAACCTCCCATGCAAATTTAATCTCTTTTTGTTTGAGCAAGAGACTGGTTCCTTCAGTGTGGAGAGAATGTGTTGTGTTTTTCTTGTGCTCTCTTCGTTGCACCGCCATCAGTGGCGTGATGCAAAAATCTCGCCCCACAGGACGTTTCTTTGATGTAACAGTCACGTACAGTGGGCCCGATTACATGTTCGTGTCTCTTTTATGCTCAAGATTTTTTGCTCGTCGCTGATATCGCTTCAACCTCCCATGCAAATTTTATCTCCTTTTGTTCGAGCAGCGGACAGGTTCCTTCACGGTGGAGAGAAGGTGTGTTTTTCTTGTGCTCTCTTCGTTGTACCGCCATCAGTTGCGTGATGCAAAAAGCTCGCCCCACAGTAAGTTTATCTGATATAACTGTCCTGTACAGTGGGCCCTATTGCGTGTTCGTGTCTCTTTTTTGCTCAAGTTTATTTGCTCATCGCTGATTTCGCTTCAACCTCTCATGCATATTTAATCTCCTTTTGTTTGAGCAGGAGACTGGTTCCTTCAGGGTGGAGAGAATGTGTTGTGTTTTTCTTGTGCTCTCTTCGTTGCACCACCATCAGTGGCGTGATGCAAGAAGCTCGCCCCACAGGACGTTTATTTGATGTAACTGTCCCGTACAGTGCGCCCGATTGCATGTTCGTATCTCTTTTATGCTCAAGTTTATTTGCTCATCGCTGATTTCGCTTCAACCTCTCATGCATATTTAATCTCCTTTTGTTTGGGCAGGAGACTGGTTCATGCAGGGTGGAGAGAATGTGTTGTGTTTTTCTTGTGCTCTCTTCGTTGCACCGCCATCAGTGGCGTGATGCAAAAAGTTTGCCCAACAGGACGTTTATTTTATGTAACTGTCCTGTACAGTGGGCCCGTTCTTGTCTCTTTTTTGCTAAAGTTTATTTGCTCATCGCTGATATCGCTTCAACCTCCCATGCAAATTTATTCTGCTTTTGTTTGAGCAGAAGACTGTTTCCTTCAGGGTGGAGAGAATGTGTTGTTTTTCTTGTGCTCTCTCCGTTGCACCGCCATCAGTTGCGTGATGCAAAAAGCTCGCCCCACAGTACGTTTATATTATGTAAATGTCCTGTACAGTGGGCCCGATTGTGTGTTCGTGTCTCTTTTATGCTCAAATTTATTTGCTCATTGCTGATATCTCTTCAACCTCCCATGCAAATTTAATTTGCTTTTGCTTGAGGAGGAGACTGGTTCCTTCAGGGTGGAGAGAATGTGTTGTGTTTTTCTTGTGCTCTCTTCGTTGCACCGCCATCAATGGCCTGATGGAAAAAGCTCGCCCCACAGGATGTTTATTTGATGTAACTGTCCCGTACATTGGGCTCGATTGCATGTTCGTATCTCTTTTATGCTCAAGTTTTTTTGCTCGTCGCTGATATCGCTTCAACATCCCATGCAAATTTTATCTCCTTTTGTTCGAGCAGCGGACAGGTTCCTTCAGGGAGGAGAGAAGGATTTGTGTTTTTCTTGTGCTCTCTTCGTTGCACCGCCATCAGTTGCGTGATGCAAAAAACTCGCCCCAGAGTAAGTTTATCTGAAGCAACTGTCCTGTACAGTGGCCCGATTTAATGTTCGTGTCTCTTTTATGCTCAAGTTTATTTGCTCATCGCTGATTTCGCTTCAACCTCTCATGCATATTTAATCTCCTTTTGGTTGAGCAGGAGACTGGTTCCTGCAGGGTGGAGAGAATGTGTTGTGTTTTTCTTGTGCTCTCTTCGTTGCACCGCCATCAGTTGCGTGATGCAAAAAGCTTGCCCAACAGGACGTTTATTTTATGTAACTGTCCTGTACAGTGGGCCCGTTCTTGTCTCTTTTTTGCTAAAGTTTATTTGCTCATCGCTGATATCGCTTCAACCTCCCATGCAAATTTATTCTGCTTTTGTTTGAGCAGAAGACTGGTTCCTTCAGGGTGGAGAGAATGTGTTGTTTTTCTTGTGCTCTCTCCGTTGCACCGCCATCAGTTGCGTGATGCAAAAAGCTCGCCCCACAGTACGTTTATATTATGTAAATGTCCTGTACAGTGGTCCCGATTGTGTGTTCGTGTCTCTTTTATGCTCAAATTTATTTGCTCATTGCTGATATCGCTTCAACCTCCGATGCAAATTTTATCTCCTTTTGTTCGAGCAGCGGACAGGTTCCTTCAGGGTGGAGAGAAGGTGTGTTTTTCTTGTGCTCTCTTCGTTGCACCGCCATCAGTTGCGTGATGCAAAAAGCTCTCCCCACAGGACGTTTATATGATGTAACTGTCTTTTACAGTGGGCCGTTTTTGTCTCTTTTATGCTTAAGTTGGTTTGCTCGTTGCTGATATCGCTTCGACCTGCCATGCAAATTTAATCTCCTTTTGTTTGAGCAGAAGACTGGTTCCTTCAGGGTGGAGAAAATGTGTTGTTTTTCTTGTGCTCTCTCCGTTGCACCGCCATCAGTTGCATGATGCAAAAAGCTCGCACCACAGTTGGTTTATCTGATGTAACTGTCCTGTACAATGGGCCCGATTGTGTGTTCGTGTCTCTTTTTTGTTCGAGTTTATTTGCTCATCGCTGATATCGCTTCAACCTCCCATGCAAATTTATTCTCCTTTTGTTTGAGCAGGAGACTGGTTCCTTCAGGGTGGAGAGAATGTATTGTGTTTTTCTTGAGCTGTCTTCGTTGCACCGCTATCAGTTGCGTGATGCAAAAAGCTCGCCCCACAGGACGTTTATCTGAAGTAACTGTTCTGTGCAGTGGGCCCGATTGTATGTCCGTGTCTCTTTTATGCTCAAATTTATTTGCTCATCGCTGATATTGCTTCGACCTCCTATGCAAATTTAATCACCTTTTGTTTGAGCAGGAGACTGGTTCCTTCAGGGTGGAGAGAATGTGTTGTTTTTTCTGGTGCTCTCTTCGTTGCACCGCCATCAGTTGCGTTATGCAAAAAGCTCGCCCCACAGGACGTTTATCTGATGTAACTGTGCTGTACAGTGGGCCCGTTCGTGTCTCTTTTATGCTCAAGGTTATTTGCTTATCGCTTCAACATCTCATGCATATTTAATCTGCTTTTTTTTGAGCAGGAGACTGGTTCCTTCAGGGTGGAGAGAATGTGTTGTGTTTTTCTTCTGCTCGCTTCATTGCACCACCATCAGTTGCGTGATGCAAAAAGCTCGCCCCACAGGACGTTTATCTGATGTAACTGTCATGTACAGTGGGCCCGTTCGTGTCTCTTTTATGCTAAAGTTTATTTGCTCATCGCTGATATCGCTTCAACCTCCCATGCAAATTTAATCTCCTTTTGTTTGAGCAGGAGACTGGTTCCTTCAGGGTGGAGAGAATGTGTTGTGTTTTTCTTCTGCTCACTTCACTGCACCGCCATCAGTTGCGTGATGCAAAAAGCTCGCCCCACAGGACGTTTATCTGATGTAACTCTCTTTTACAGTGGGCCGTTTGTGTCTCTTTTATGCTTAAGTTTGTTTGCTCATCGCTGATATCGCTTCAACCTCCCATGCAAATTTAATCTAATTTTGTTTGAGCTGGAGACTGGTTCCTTCAGGGTGGAGAGAATGTGTTGTGTTTTTCTTGTGCTCTCTTCGTTGCACCGCCATCAGTTGCGTGATGCAAAAAGCTTGCCCAACAGGACGTTTATTTTATGTAACTGTCTTGTACAGTGGGCCCGTTCTTGTCTCTTTTTTGCTAAAGTTTATTTGCTCATCGCTGATACCGCTTCAACCTCCCATGCAAATTTATTCTGCTTTTGTTTGAGCAGAAGACTGGTTCCTTCAGGGTGGAGAGAATGTGTTGTCTTTCTTGTGCTCTCTCCGTTGCACCGCCATCAGTTGCGTGATGCAAAAAGCTCGCCCCACAGTACGTTTATATTATGTAAATGTCCTGTACAGTGGACCCGATTGCGTGTTCGTGTCTCTTTTTTGCTCGAGTTTATTTGCTCAACGCTGATATCGCTTCAACCTCCGATGCAAATTTTATCTCCTTTTGTTCGAGCAGCGGACAGGTTCCTTCAGGGTGGAGAGAAGGTGTGTTTTTCTTGTGCTCTCTTCGTTGCACCGCCATCAGTTGCGTGATGCAAAAAGCTCGCCCCACAGGATGTTTATCTGATGTAACTGTCCTGTACAGTGGACCCGATTGTGTGTTCGTGTCTCTTTTTTGCTCGAGTTTATTTGCTCAACGCTGATATCGCTTCAACCTCCCGTGCAAATTTAATCTCCTTTCGTTTGAGCAGAAGACTGGTTCCTTCAGGGCGGAGAGAATGTGTTGTTTTTCTTGTGCTCTCTTCGTTGCACCGCCATCAGTTGCATGATGCAAAAAGCTCTCCCCACAGGACGTTTATCTGATGTAACTGTCTTTTACAGTGGGCCGTTTGTGTCTCTTCTATGCTTAAGTTTATTTGCTCGTTGCTGATATCGCTTCGACCTGCCATGCAAATTTAATCTCCTTTTGTTTGAGCAGAAGACTGGTTCCTTCAGGGTGAAGAAAATGTGTTGTTTTTCTTGTGCTCTCTCCGTTGCACCGCCATCAGTTGCATGATGCAAAAAGCTCGCACCGCAGTACGTTTATCTGATGTAACTGTCCTGTACAATGAGCCCGATTGTGTGTTCGTGTCTCTTTTTTGTTCGAGTTTATTTGCTCATCGCTGATATCGCTTCAACCTCCCATGCAAATTTATTCTCCTTTTGTTTGAGCAGAAGACTGGTTCCTTCAGAGTGGAGAGAATGTGTTGTTTTTCTTGTGCTCTCTCTGTTGCACCGCCATCAGTGGCGTGATGCAAAAAGCTCGCCCCCACAGGACGTTTACCTGATGTAACTGTCCTGTACACTGGGCCCGATTGTATGTTCGCGTCTCTTTTATGCTCAAGTTTATTTGCTCATCGCTGATATCGCTTCAACCTCCCATGCAAATTTAATCTAATTTTGTTTGAGCCGGAGACTGGTTCCTTCAGGGTGGAGAGAATGTGTTGTTTTTTCTGGTGCTCTCTTCGTTGCACCGCCATCAGTTGCGTTATGCAAAAAGCTCGCCCCACAGGACGTTTATCTGATGTAACTGTGCTGTACAGTGGGCCCGTTCGTGTCTCTTTTATGCTCAAGGTTATTTGCTTATCGCTTCAACATCTCATGCATATTTAATCTGCTTTTTTTTGAGCAGGAGACTGGTTCCTTCAGGGTGGAGAGAATGTGTTGTGTTTTTCTTCTGCTCGCTTCATTGCACCACCATCAGTTGCGTGATGCAAAAAGCTCGCCCCACAGGACGTTTATCTGATGTAACTGTCATGTACAGTGGGCCCGTTCGTGTCTCTTTTATGCTAAAGTTTATTTGCTCATCGCTGATATCGCTTCAACCTCCCATGCAAATTTAATCTCCTTTTGTTTGAGCAGGAGACTGGTTCCTTCAGGGTGGAGAGAATGTGTTGTGTTTTTCTTCTGCTCACTTCACTGCACCGCCATTAGTTGCGTGATGCAAAAAGCTCGCCCCACAGGACGTTTATCTGATGTAACTCTCTTTTACAGTGGGCCGTTTGTGTCTCTTTTATGCTTAAGTTTGTTTGCTCATCGCTGATATCGCTTCAACCTCCCATGCAAATTTAATCTAATTTTGTTTGAGCTGGAGACTGGTTCCTTCAGGGTGGAGAGAATGTGTTGTGTTTTTCTTGTGCTCTCTTCGTTGCACCGCCATCAGTTGCGTGATGCAAAAAGCTTGCCCAACAGGACGTTTATTTTATGTAACTGTCCTGTACAGTGGGCCCGTTCTTGTCTCTTTTTTGCTAAAGTTTATTTGCTCATCGCTGATACCGCTTCAACCTCCCATGCAAATTTATTCTGCTTTTGTTTGAGCAGAAGACTGGTTCCTTCAGGGTGGAGAGAATGTGTTGTCTTTCTTGTGCTCTCTCCGTTGCACCGCCATCAGTTGCGTGATGCAAAAAGCTCGCCCCACAGTACGTTTATATTATGTAAATGTCCTGTACAGTGGACCCGATTGTGTGTTCGTGTCTCTTTTTTGCTCGAGTTTATTTGCTCAACGCTGATATCGCTTCAACCTCCGATGCAAATTTTATCTCCTTTTGTTCGAGCAGCGGACAGGTTCCTTCAGGGTGGAGAGAAGGTGTGTTTTTCTTGTGCTCTCTTCGTTGCACCGCCATCAGTTGCGTGATGCAAAAAGCTCGCCCCACAGGATGTTTATCTGATGTAACTGTCCTGTACAGTGGACCCGATTGTGTGTTCGTGTCTCTTTTTTGCTCGAGTTTATTTGCTCAACGCTGATATCGCTTCAACCTCCCGTGCAAATTTAATCTCCTTTCGTTTGAGCAGAAGACTGGTTCCTTCAGGGCGGAGAGAATGTGTTGTTTTTCTTGTGCTCTCTTCGTTGCACCGCCATCAGTTGCATGATGCAAAAAGCTCTCCCCACAGGACGTTTATCTGATGTAACTGTCTTTTACAGTGGGCCGTTTGTGTCTCTTTTATGCTTAAGTTTATTTGCTCGTTGCTGATATCGCTTCGACCTGCCATGCAAATTTAATCTCCTTTTGTTTGAGCAGAAGACTGGTTCCTTCAGGGTGAAGAAAATGTGTTGTTTTTCTTGTGCTCTCTCCGTTGCACCGCCATCAGTTGCATGATGCAAAAAGCTCGCACCGCAGTACGTTTATCTGATGTAACTGTCCTGTACAATGAGCCCGATTGTGTGTTCGTGTCTCTTTTTTGTTCGAGTTTATTTGCTCATCGCTGATATCGCTTCAACCTCCCATGCAAATTTATTCTCCTTTTGTTTGAGCAGAAGACTGGTTCCTTCAGAGTGGAGAGAATGTGTTGTTTTTCTTGTGCTCTCTCTGTTGCACCGCCATCAGTGGCGTGATGCAAAAAGCTCGCCCCCACAGGACGTTTACCTGATGTAACTGTCCTGTACACTGGGCCCGATTGTATGTTCGCGTCTCTTTTATGCTCAAGTTTATTTGCTCATCGCTGATATCGCTTCAACCTCCCATGCAAATTTAATCTAATTTTGTTTGAGCCGGAGACTGGTTCCTTCAGGGTGGAGAGAATGTGTTGTTTTTTCTGGTGCTCTCTTCGTTGCACCGCCATCAGTTGCGTTATGCAAAAAGCTCGCCCCACAGGACGTTTATCTGATGTAACTGTGCTGTACAGTGGGCCCGTTCGTGTCTCTTTTATGCTCAAGGTTATTTGCTTATCGCTTCAACATCTCATGCATATTTAATCTGCTTTTTTTTGAGCAGGAGACTGGTTCCTTCAGGGTGGAGAGAATGTGTTGTGTTTTTCTTCTGCTCGCTTCATTGCACCACCATCAGTTGCGTGATGCAAAAAGCTCGCCCCACAGGACGTTTATCTGATGTAACTGTCATGTACAGTGGGCCCGTTCGTGTCTCTTTTATGCTAAAGTTTATTTGCTCATCGCTGATATCGCTTCAACCTCCCATGCAAATTTAATCTCCTTTTGTTTGAGCAGGAGACTGGTTCCTTCAGGGTGGAGAGAATGTGTTGTGTTTTTCTTCTGCTCACTTCACTGCACCGCCATCAGTTGCGTGATGCAAAAAGCTCGCCCCACAGGACGTTTATCTGATGTAACTCTCTTTTACAGTGGGCCGTTTGTGTCTCTTTTATGCTTAAGTTTGTTTGCTCATCGCTGATATCGCTTCAACCTCCCATGCAAATTTAATCTAATTTTGTTTGAGCTGGAGACTGGTTCCTTCAGGGTGGAGAGAATGTGTTGTGTTTTTCTTGTGCTCTCTTCGTTGCACCGCCATCAGTTGCGTGATGCAAAAAGCTTGCCCAACAGGACGTTTATTTTATGTAACTGTCCTGTACAGTGGGCCCGTTCTTGTCTCTTTTTTGCTAAAGTTTATTTGCTCATCGCTGATACCGCTTCAACCTCCCATGCAAATTTATTCTGCTTTTGTTTGAGCAGAAGACTGGTTCCTTCAGGGTGGAGAGAATGTGTTGTCTTTCTTGTGCTCTCTCCGTTGCACCGCCATCAGTTGCGTGATGCAAAAAGCTCGCCCCACAGTACGTTTATATTATGTAAATGTCCTGTACAGTGGACCCGATTGTGTGTTCGTGTCTCTTTTTTGCTCGAGTTTATTTGCTCAACGCTGATATCGCTTCAACCTCCGATGCAAATTTTATCTCCTTTTGTTCGAGCAGCGGACAGGTTCCTTCAGGGTGGAGAGAAGGTGTGTTTTTCTTGTGCTCTCTTCGTTGCACCGCCATCAGTTGCGTGATGCAAAAAGCTCGCCCCACAGGATGTTTATCTGATGTAACTGTCCTGTACAGTGGACCCGATTGTGTGTTCGTGTCTCTTTTTTGCTCGAGTTTATTTGCTCAACGCTGATATCGCTTCAACCTCCCGTGCAAATTTAATCTCCTTTCGTTTGAGCAGAAGACTGGTTCCTTCAGGGCGGAGAGAATGTGTTGTTTTTCTTGTGCTCTCTTCGTTGCACCGCCATCAGTTGCGTGATGCAAAAAGCTCTCCCCACAGGACGTTTATCTGATGTAACTGTCTTTTACAGTGGGCCGTTTGTGTCTCTTTTATGCTTAAGTTTGTTTGCTCGTTGCTGATATCGCTTCGACCTGCCATGCAAATTTAATCTCCTTTTGTTTGAGCAGAAGACTGGTTCCTTCAGGGTGAAGAAAATGTGTTGTTTTTCTTGTGCTCTCTCCGTTGCACCGCCATCAGTTGCATGATGCAAAAAGCTCGCACCGCAGTACGTTTATCTGATGTAACTGTCCTGTACAATGAGCCCGATTGTGTGTTCGTGTCTCTTTTTTGTTCGAGTTTATTTGCTCATCGCTGATATCGCTTCAACCTCCCATGCAAATTTATTCTCCTTTTGTTTGAGCAGAAGACTGGTTCCTTCAGAGTGGAGAGAATGTGTTGTTTTTCTTGTGCTCTCTCTGTTGCACCGCCATCAGTGGCGTGATGCAAAAAGCTCGCCCCCACAGGACGTTTACCTGATGTAACTGTCCTGTACACTGGGCCCGATTGTATGTTCGTGTCGCTTTTATGCTCAAGTTTATTTGCTCATCGCTGATATCGCTTCAACCTCCCATGCAAATTTAATCTAATTTTGTTTGAGCCGGAGACTGGTTCCTTCAGGGTGGAGAGAATGTGTTGTTTTTTCTGGTGCTCTCTTCGTTGCACCGCCATCAGTTGCGTTATGCAAAAAGCTCGCCCCACAGGACGTTTATCTGATGTAACTGTGCTGTACAGTGGGCCCGTTCGTGTCTCTTTTATGCTCAAGGTTATTTGCTTATCGCTTCAACATCTCATGCATATTTAATCTGCTTTTTTTTGAGCAGGAGACTGGTTCCTTCAGGGTGGAGAGAATGTGTTGTGTTTTTCTTCTGCTCGCTTCATTGCACCACCATCAGTTGCGTGATGCAAAAAGCTCGCCCCACAGGACGTTTATCTGATGTAACTGTCATGTACAGTGGGCCCGTTCGTGTCTCTTTTATGCTAAAGTTTATTTGCTCATCGCTGATATCGCTTCAACCTCCAATGCAAATTTAATCTCCTTTTGTTTGAGCAGGAGACTGGTTCCTTCAGGGTGGAGAGAATGTGTTGTGTTTTTCTTCTGCTCACTTCACTGCACCGCCATCAGTTGCGTGATGCAAAAAGCTCGCCCCACAGGACGTTTATCTGATGTAACTGTCTTTTACAGTGGGCCGTTTGTGTCTCTTTTATGCTTAAGTTTGTTTGCTCATCGCTGATATCGCTTCAACCTCCCATGCAAATTTAATCTAATTTTGTTTGAGCTGGAGACTGGTTCCTTCAGGGTGGAGAGAATGTGTTGTGTTTTTCTTGTGCTCTCTTCGTTGCACCGCCATCAGTTGCGTGATGCAAAAAGCTTGCCCAACAGGACGTTTATTTTATGTAACTGTCCTGTACAGTGGGCCCGTTCTTGTCTCTTTTTTGCTAAAGTTTATTTGCTCATCGCTGATACCGCTTCAACCTCCCATGCAAATTTATTCTGCTTTTGTTTGAGCAGAAGACTGGTTCCTTCAGGGTGGAGAGAATGTGTTGTTTTTCTTGTGCTCTCTCCGTTGCACCGCCATCAGTTGCGTGATGCAAAAAGCTCGCCCCACAGTACGTTTATATTATGTAAATGTCCTGTACAGTGGACCCGATTGTGTGTTCGTGTCTCTTTTTTGCTCGAGTTTATTTGCTCAACGCTGACATCGCTTCAACCTCCGATGCAACTTTTATCTCCGTTTGTTCGAGCAGCGGACAGGTTCCTTCAGGGTGGAGAGAAGGTGTGTTTTTCTTGTGCTCTCTTCGTTGCACCGCCATCAGTTGCGTGATGCAAAAAGCTCACCCCACAGGATGTTTATCTGATGTAACTGTCCTGTACAGTGGACCCGATTGTGTGTTCGTGTCTCTTTTTTGCTCGAGTTTATTTGCTCAACGCTGATATCGCTTCAACCTCCCGTGCAAATTTAATCTCCTTTCGTTTGAGCAGAAGACTGGTTCCTTCAGGGCGGAGAGAATGTGTTGTTTTTCTTGTGCTCTCTTCGTTGCACCGCCATCAGTTTCGTGATGGAAACAGCTCGCCCCACAGGACGTTTAACTGATGTAACTGTCCTGTACACTGGGCCCGATTGTATGTTCGTGTCTCTTTTATGCTCAAGTTTATTTGCTCATCGCTGATATCGCTTCAGCCTCCCATGCAAATTGAATCTCCCTTTGTTTGAGCAGGATACTGGTTCCTTCAGGGCGGAGAGAATGTGTTGTGTTTTTCTTCTGCTCACTTCATTGCACCGCCATCAGTTGCGTGATGCAAAAAGCTCTCCCCACAGGACGTTTATCTGATGTAACTGTCTTTTACAGTGGGCCGTTTGTGTCTCTTTTATGCTTAAGTTTGGTTGCTCGTTGCTGATATCGCTTCGACCTGCCATGCAAATTTAATCTCCTTTTGTTTGAGCAGAAGACTGGTTCCTTCAGGGTGAAGAAAATGTGTTGTTTTTCTTGTGCTCTCTCCGTTGCACCGCCATCAGTTGCATGATGCAAAAAGCTCGCACCACAGTACGTTTATCTGATATAACTGCCCTGTACAATGGGCCCGATTGTGTGTTCGTGTCTCTTTTTGTTCGAGTTTATTTGCTCATCGCTGATATCGCTTCAACCTCCCATGCAAATTTATTCTCCTTTTGTTTGAGCAGGAGACTGGTTCCTTCAGGATGGAGAGAATGTATTGTGATTTTCTTGAGCTCTCTTCGTTGCACCGCTATCAGTTGCGTGTTGCAAAAAGCTCGCCCCACAGGACGTTTATCTGAGGTAACTGTCCTGTACAGTGGGCCCGTTCGTGTCTCTTTTATGCTCAAGGTTATTTGCTTATCGCTTCAACATCTCATGCATATTTAATCTGCTTTTTTTGAGCAGGAGACTGGTTCCTTCAGGATGGAGAGAATGTGTTGTGTTTTTCTTCTGCTCGCTTCATTGCACCACCATCAGTTGCGTGATGCAAAAAGCTCGCCCAACAGGACGTTTATCTGATGTAACTGTCATGTACAGTGGGCCCGTTCGTGTCTCTTTTATGCTAAAGTTTATTTGCTCATCGCTGATATCGCTTCAACCTCCCATGCAAATTTAATCTCCTTTTGTTTGAGCAGGAGACTGGTTCCTTCAGGCTGGATAAAATGTGTTGTTTTTCTTGTGCTCTCTCCGTTGCACCGCCATCAGTTGCGTGATGCAAAAAGCTCGCCCCACAGTACGTTTATCTGATGTAACTGTCCTGTACAGTGGGCCCGATTGTGTGTTCGTGTCTCTTTTGTTCGAGTTTATTTGCTCATCGCTGATATCGCTTCGACCTCCCATGCAAATTTAATCTCCTTTTGTTTGAGCAGGAGGCTGGTTCCTTCAGGGTGGAGAGAATGTGTTGTTTTTTCTTGTGCTCTCTTCGTTGCACCGCCATCAGTTGCGTGATGCAAAAAGCTCGCCCCACAGGACGTTTATCTTATGTAACTGTCCTGTACAGTGGGCCCGTTCGTGTCTCTTTTATGCTAAAGTTTATTTGCTCATCGCTGATATCGCTTCTGCCTCCCATGCAAATTTAATCTCCTTTTGTTTGAGCAGAAGACTGGTTCCTTCAGAGTGGAGAGAATGTGTTGTTTTTCTTGTGCTCTCTCTGTTGCACCGCCATCAGTGGCGTGATGCAAAAAGCTCGCCCCCACAGGACGTTTACCTGATGTAACTGTCTTTTACAGTGGGCCGTTTGTGTCTCTTTTATGCTTAAGTTTGTTTGCTCATCGCTGATATCGCTTCAACCTCCCATGCAAATTTAATCTAATTTTGTTTGAGCTGGAGACTGGTTCCTTCAGGGTGGAGAGAATGTGTTGTGTTTTTCTTGTGCTCTCTTCGTTGCACCGCCATCAGTTGCGTGATGCAAAAAGCTTGCCCAACAGGACGTTTATTTTATGTAACTGTCCTGTACAGTGGGCCCGTTCTTGTCTCTTTTTTGCTGAAGTTTATTTGCTCATCGCTGATACCGCTTCAACCTCCCATGCAAATTTATTCTGCTTTTGTTTGAGCAGAAGACTGGTTCCTTCAGGGTGGAGAGAATGTGTTGTTTTTCTTGTGCTCTCTCCGTTGCACCGCCATCAGTTGCGTGATGCAAAAAGCTCGCCCCACAGTACGTTTATATTATGTAAATGTCCTGTACAGTGGACCCGATTGTGTGTTCGTGTCTCTTTTTTGCTCGAGTTTATTTGCTCAACGCTGATATCGCTTCAACCTCCGATGCAACTTTTATCTCCGTTTGTTCGAGCAGCGGACAGGTTCCTTCAGGGTGGAGAGAAGGTGTGTTTTTCTTGTGCTCTCTTCGTTGCACCGCCATCAGTTGCGTGATGCAAAAAGCTCACCCCACAGGATGTTTATCTGATGTAACTGTCCTGTACAGTGGACCCGATTGTGTGTTCGTGTCTCTTTTTTGCTCGAGTTTATTTGCTCAACGCTGATATCGCTTCAACCTCCCGTGCAAATTTAATCTCCTTTCGTTTGAGCAGAAGACTGGTTCCTTCAGGGCGGAGAGAATGTGTTGTTTTTCTTGTGCTCTCTTCGTTGCACCGCCATCAGTTTCGTGATGGAAACAGCTCGCCCCACAGGACGTTTAACTGATGTAACTGTCCTGTACACTGGGCCCGATTGTATGTTCGTGTCTCTTTTATGCTCAAGTTTATTTGCTCATCGCTGATATCGCTTCAGCCTCCCATGCAAATTGAATCTCCCTTTGTTTGAGCAGGATACTGGTTCCTTCAGGGCGGTGAGAATGTGTTGTGTTTTTCTTCTGCTCACTTCATTGCACCGCCATCAGTTGCGTGATGCAAAAAGCTCTCCCCACAGGACGTTTATCTGATGTAACTGTCTTTTACAGTGGGCTGTTTGTGTCTCTTTTATGCTTAAGTTTGGTTGCTCGTTGCTGATATTGCTTCGACCTGCCATGCAAATTTAATCTCCTTTTGTTTGAGCAGAAGACTGGTTCCTTCAGGGTGAAGAAAATGTGTTGTTTTTCTTGTGCTCTCTCCGTTGCACCGCCATCAGTTGCATGATGCAAAAAGCTCGCACCACAGTACGTTTATCTGATATAACTGCCCTGTACAATGGGCCCGATTGTGTGTTCGTGTCTCTTTTTGTTCGAGTTTATTTGCTCATCGCTGATATCGCTTCAACCTCCCATGCAAATTTATTCTCCTTTTGTTTGAGCAGGAGACTGGTTCCTTCAGGATGGAGAGAATGTATTGTGATTTTCTTGAGCTCTCTTCGTTGCACCGCTATCAGTTGCGTGTTGCAAAAAGCTCGCCCCACAGGACGTTTATCTGAGGTAACTGTCCTGTACAGTGGGCCCGTTCGTGTCTCTTTTATGCTCAAGGTTATTTGCTTATCGCTTCAACATCTCATGCATATTTAATCTGCTTTTTTTGAGCAGGAGACTGGTTCCTTCAGGATGGAGAGAATGTGTTGTGTTTTTCTTCTGCTCGCTTCATTGCACCACCATCAGTTGCGTGATGCAAAAAGCTCGCCCAACAGGACGTTTATCTGATGTAACTGTCATGTACAGTGGGCCCGTTCGTGTCTCTTTTATGCTAAAGTTTATTTGCTCATCGCTGATATCGCTTCAACCTCCCATGCAAATTTAATCTCCTTTTGTTTGAGCAGGAGACTGGTTCCTTCAGGGTGGAGAGAATGTGTTGTGTTTTTCTTCTGCTCACTTCACTGCACCGCCATCAGTTGCGTGATGCAAAAAGCTCGCCCCACAGGACGTTTATCTGATGTAACTGTCTTTACAGTGGGCCGTTTGTGTCTCTTTTATGCTTAAGTTGGTTTGCTCATCGCAGATATCGCTTCAACCTCCCATGCAAATTTAATCTCCTTTTGTTTGAGCAGGAGACTGGTTCCTTCAGGCTGGATAAAATGTGTTGTTTTTCTTGTGCTCTCTCCGTTGCACCGCCATCAGTTGCGTGATGCAAAAAGCTCGCCCCACAGTACGTTTATCTGATGTATCTGTCCTGTACAGTGGGCCCGATTGTGTGTTCGTGTCTCTTTTGTTCGAGTTTATTTGCTCATCGCTGATATCGCTTCGACCTCCCATGCAAATTTAATCTCCTTTTGTTTGAGCAGGAGGCTGGTTCCTTCAGGGTGGAGAGAATGTGTTGTTTTTTCTTGTGCTCTCTTCGTTGCACCGCCATCAGTTGCGTGATGCAAAAAGCTCGCCCCACAGGACGTTTATCTTATGTAACTGTCCTGTACAGTGGGCCCGTTCGTGTCTCTTTTATGCTAAAGTTTATTTGCTCATCGCTGATATCGCTTCTGCCTCCCATGCAAATTTAATCTCCTTTTGTTTGAGCAGAAGACTGGTTCCTTCAGAGTGGAGAGAATGTGTTGTTTTTCTTGTGCTCTCTCTGTTGCACCGCCATCAGTGGCGTGATGCAAAAAGCTCGCCCCCACAGGACGTTTACCTGATGTAACTGTCCTGTACACTGGGCCCGATTGTATGTTCGTGTCTCTTTTATGCTCAAGTTTATTTGCTCATCGCTGATATCGCTTCAACCTCCCATGCAAATTTAATCTCTTTTTGTTTGAGCAAGAGACTTGTTCCTTCAGGGTGGAGAGAATGTGTTGTGTTTTTCTTGTGCTCTCTTCGTTGCACCGCCATCAGTGGCGTGATGGAAAAATCTCGCCCCACAAGACGTTTATTTGATGTAACTGTCCCGTACAGTGGTCCCGATTGCATGTTCGTGTCTCTTATGCTCAAGATTTTTTGCTTGTCGCTAATATCGCTTCAACCTCCCATGCAAATTTTATCTGCTTTTGTTTGAGGAGGAGACTGGTTCCTTCAGGGTGGAGAGAATGTGTTGTGTTTTTCTTGTGCTCTCTTCATTGCACCGCCATCAGTGGCGTGATGCAAAAAGCTCGCCCCACAGGATGTTTATTTGATGTAACTGTCCCGTACATTGGGCGCGATTGCATATTCGTATCTCTTTTATGCTCAAGTTTTTTTGCTCGTCGCTGATATCGCTTCAACCTCCCATGCAAATTTTATCTCCTTTTGTTCGAGCAGCGGACAGGTTCCTTCAGGGTGTAGAGAAGGTGACGTGTTTTTCTTGTGCTCTCTTCGTTGCACCGCCATCAGTTGCGTGATCCTAAAACTCGCCCCACAGTAAGGTTATGTGATGTAACTGTCCTGTACAGCGCGCCCGATTGTGTGTTCGTGTCTCTTTTTTGCTTAAGTTTATTTGCTCATCGCTGATTTCGCTTCAACCTCTCATGCATATTTAATCTCCTTTTGTTTGAGCAGGAGGATGGTACCTTCAGGGTGGAGAGAATGTGTTATGTTTTTCTTCTGCTCGCTTCATTGTACCGTCATCAGTTGCGTGATGCAAAGAGCTCGACCCACAGGACGTTTATCTTATGTAACTGTCCTGTACATTGGGCCCGATTGTATGTTCGTGTCTCTTTTATGCTCAAGTTTAATTGCTCATCGCTGATATCGCTTCAACGGCCCATGCAGATTTAATCTCCTTTTGTTTGTGCAGGAGACTGGTTCCTTCAGGGTGGCGAGAATGTGTTGTGTTTTTCTTGCGCTCTCTTCGTTGCACCGTCATCACTTGCGTGATGGAAAAACCTCGCCCCATAGTATGTTTATCTGATGTAACTGTCCTGTACAGTGGGCCCGAATGAATGGTCGCGTCTCTTTTATGCTCAAGTTTATTTGCGCATCGCTGATATCGCTTCAACCTCCCATGCAAATTTAATCTCCTTTTGTTTGAGCAGAAGACTGGTTCCTTCAGGCTGGAGAAAATGTGTTGTTTTTCTTGTGCTCTCTCCGTTGCACCGCCATCAGTTGCGTGATGCAAAAAGCTCGCCCCACAGGACGTTTATCTTATGTAACTGTCCTGTACAGTGGGCCCGTTCGTGTCTCTTTTATGCTAAAGTTTATTTGCTCATCGCTGATATCGCTTCTGCCTCCCATGCAAATTTAATCTCCTTTTGTTTGAGCAGAAGACTGGTTCCTTCAGAGTGGAGAGAATGTGTAGTTTTTCTTGTGCTCTCTCTGTTGCACCGCCATCAGTGGCGTGATGCAAAAATCTCGCCGCACAGGACGCTTATTTGATGTAACTGTCCCGTACAGTGGTCCCGATTGCATGTTCGTGTCTCTTATGCTCAAGATTTTTTGCTTGTCGCTAATATCGCTTCAACCTCCCATGCAAATTTTATCTCCTTTTGTTCGAGCAGCGGACAGGTTCCTTCAGGCTGGAGAGAAGGTGTGTTTTTCTTGTGCTCGCTTCATTGCACCGCCATCAGTTGCGTGATGCAAAAAGCTCGCCCCACAGGCCGTTTATCTGATGTAACTGTCCCGCACAGTGGGACCGATTGTGTGTTCGTGTCTCTTTTATGCTCAAATTTCTTTGCTCGTCGCTGATATCACTTCAACCTCCCATGCAAATTTTAACTCCCTTTGTTCGAGCAGCGGACAGGTTCCTTCAGGGCGAAGAGAAGGTGTTGTTTTTCTTGTGCTCTCTTCGTTGCACCGCCATCAGTTGCGTGATGCTAAAGCTCGCCCCACAGCAAGTTTATCTGATGTACCTGTCCTGTACAGCGGGCCCGATTGTGTGTTCGTGTCTCTTTTTTGCTCAAGTTTATTTGCTCATCGCTGATTTCGCTTCAACCTCTCATGCATATTTAATCTCCTTTTGTTTGAGCAGGAGAATGGTTCCTTCAGGGTGGAGAGAATGTGTTATGTTTTTCTTCTGCTCGCTTCATTGTACCGCCATCAGTTGCGTGATGCAAAAAGCTCGCCCCACAGGACGTTTATCTTATGTAACTGTCCTGTACAGTGGGCCCGTTCGTGTCTCTTTTATGCTAAAGTTTATTTGCATATCGCTGATATCGCTTCAACCTCTCATGCATATTTATTTTCCTTTTGTTCGAGCAGTAGAAAGGTTCCTTCAGGGTGGAGAGAATGTGTTGTGTTTTTCTTGTGCCCTCTTCGTTGCACTGCCATCAGTTGCGTGATGCAAAAAGCTCGCTCCACAGGACGTTTATTTGATGTAACTGTCCTGTACTCTGGACCCAATTGTATGTTCGCGTCTCTTTTATGCTCAAGTTTATTTGCGCATCGCTGATATCGCTTCAACCTCCCATGCAAATTTAATCTCCTTTTGTTTGAGCAGAAGACTGGTTCCTTCAGGCTGGAGAAAATGTGTTGTTTTTCTTGTGCTCTCTTTGTTGCACCGCCATCAGTTGCGTGATGCAAAAAGCTCGCCCGACAGTACGTTTATCTGAAGTAACTGTCCTGTACAGTGGGCACGATTGTGTGTTCGTGTTTTTTTTTTGCTCGAGTTTATTTGCTCATCGCTGATATCGCTTCAACCTCCCATGCAAATTTAATCTCCTTTTGTTTGAGCAGGAGACTGGTTCCTTCAGGGTGGAGAGAATGTATTGTGTTTTTCTTGAGCTCTCTTCGTTGCACCGCTATCAGTTGCGTGATGCAAAAAGCTCGCCCCACAGGATGTTTATCTGAAGTAACTGTTCTGTGCAGTGGGCCCGTTTGTATGTCCATGTCTCTTTTATGCTCAAGTTTATTTGCTCATCGCTGATATCGCTTCAACCTCCAATGCAAATTTAATCTCCTTTTGTTTGAGCAGGAGACTGGTTCCTTCAGGGTGGAGAGAATGTGTTGTTTTTTTATTGTGCTCTCTTCGTTGCACCGCCATCAGTTGCGTGGTGCAAAAAGCTCGCCCCTCAGGACGTTTATCTGATGTAACTTTCCTGTACAGTGGGCCCGTTCCTGTCTCTTTTATGCTCAAGTTTATTTGCTTATCGCTGATATCGCTTCAACCTCTCATGCATATTTAATCTGCTTTTGTTTGAGCAGGAGACTGGTTCCTTCAGGGAGGAGAGAATGTGTTGTGTTTTTCTTGTGCTCTCTTCGTTGCACCGCCATCAGTGGCGTGATGCAAAAATCTCGCCACACAGGACGTTTTTTTGGTGTAAGAGTCGCGTACAGTGGGCCCGATTGCATGTTCGTGCCTCATTTATGCTCAAGATTTTTTGCTCGTCGCTGATATCGCTTCAACCTCCCATGCAAATTTTAACTCCCTTTGTTCGAGCAGCGGACAGGTTCCTTCAGGGCGAAGAGAAGGTGTTGTTTTTCTTGTGCTCTCTTCGTTGCACCGCCATCAGTTGCGTGATGCTAAAGCTCGCCCCACAGCAAGTTTATCTGATGTAACTGTCCTGTCCAGCGGGCCCGATTGTGTGTTCGTGTCTCTTTTTTGCTCAAGTTTATTTATTTGCTCATCGGTGATTTCGCTTCAACCTCTCATGCATATTTAATCTCCTTTTGTTTGAGCAGGAGACTGGTTTCTTCAGGGTGGAGATAATGTGTTGTGTTTTTCTTGAGCTCTCTTCGTTGCACCGCCATCAGTGGCGTGATGCAAAAAGCTCGCCCCACAGGACGTTTATTTGATGTAACTGTCATGTACAGTGGGCCCGATTGCATGTTCGTGTCTTTTTTATGTCAAGCTTTTTTGCTGGTCGCTGATATCGCTTCAACCTCCCATGCAAATTTTATCTCCTTTTGTTCGAGCAGCGGACAGGTTCCTTCAGGGTGGAGAGAATGTGTTATGTTTTTGTTGTGCTCGCTTCATTGCACCGCCATCAGTTGCGTGATGCAAAAAGCTTGCCCCACAGGCCGTTTATCTGATGTAACTGTCCCGTACAGTGGGCCCGATTGTGTTTTCGTGTCTCTTTTATGCTCAAGTTTCTTTGCTCGTCGCTGATATCGCTTCAACCTCCCATGCAAATTTAATCTGCTTTTGTTTGAGGAGGAGACTGGTTCCTTCAGGGTGGAGAGAATGTGTTGTGTTTTGTGCTTTCTTCGTTGCACCGCCATCAATGGTGTGATGAAAAAGCTCGCCCCACAGGATGTTTGTTTGATGTAACTGTCCCGTACATTGGGCGCGATTGCATGTTCGTATCTCTTTTATGCTCAAGTTTTTTTGCTCGTCGCTGATATCGCTTCAACATCCCATGCAAATTTTATCTCCTTTTGTTCGAGCAGCGGACAGGTTCCTTTAGGGTGGAGAGAAGGATTTGTGTTTTTCTTGTGCTCTCTTCGTTGCACCGCCATCAGTTGCGTGATGCAAAAAACTCGCCCCACAGTAAGTTTATCTGATGCAACTGTCCTGTACAGTGGCCCGATTTTATGTTCGTTTCTCTTTTATGCTCAAGTTTAGTTGCTCATCGCTGATTTCGCTTCAACCTCTCATGCATATTTAATCTCCTTTTGTTTGAGCAGGAGACTGGTTCCTGCAGGGTGGAGAGAATGTGTTATGTTTTTGTTCTGCTCGCTTCATTGCACCGCCATCAGTTGCGTGATGCAAAAAGCTCGCCCAACAGGACGTTTATTTTATGTAACTGTCCTGTACAGTGGGCCCGTTCGTGTCTCTTTTTTGCTACAGTTTATTTGCTCATCGCTGATATCGCTTCAACCTCCCATGCAAATTTATTCTGCTTTTGTTTGAGCAGAAGACTGGTTCCTTCAGGGTGGAGAGAATGTGTTGTTTTTCTAGTGCTCTCTCCGTTGCACCGTCATCAGTTGCGTGATGCAAAAAGCTCGCCCCACAGTACGTTTATATTATGTAAATGTCCTGTACAGTGGACCTGATTGTGTGTTCGTGTCTCTTTTTTGCTCGAGTTTATTTGCTCATCGCTGATATCGCTTCAACCTCCCATGCTAATTTATTCTCCTTTTGTTCGAGCAGTATTAAGGTTCCTTCAGGGTGGAGAGAATGTGTTGTTTTTCTTGTGCTCTCTTCGTTGCACTGCCATCAGTTGCGTGATGCAAAAACTCGCTCCACAGGACGTTTATTTGATGTAACTGTCCTGTACTGTGGACCCGATTGTATGTTTTGCGTCTCTTTTATGCTCAAGTTTATTTGCGCATCTCTGATATCGCTTCAACCTCCCATGCAGATTTAATCTCCTTTTGTTCGAGCAGAAGACTGGTTCCTTCAGGCTGGAGAAAATGTGTTGTTTTTCTTGTGCTCTCTCCGTTGCACCGCCATAAGTTGCGTGATGCAAAAAGCTCGCCCCAGAGTACGTTTATCTGATGTAACTGTTCTGTACAGTGGGCCCGTTCGTGTCTCTTTTTTGTTCGAGTTTATTTGCTCATCGCTGATATCGCTTCAACCTCCCATGCAAATTTAATATGCTTTTGTTTGAGCAGAAGACTGGTTCCTTCAGAGTGGAGAGAATGTGTTGTGTTTTTCTTGAGCTCTCTTCGTTGCACCGCTATTAGTTGCGTGATGCAAAAAGTTCGCCCCACAGGACGTTTATCTGAAGTAACTGTTCTGTGCAGTGGGCCCGATTGTATGTCCGTGTCTCTTTTATGCTCAAGTTTATTTGCTCATCGCTGATATCGCTTCGACATCCAATGCAAATTTAATCTCCTTTTGTTTGAGCAGGAGACTGGTTCCTTCAGGGTGGAGAGAATGTGTTGTGTTTTTCTTCTGCTCGCTTCATTGCACCACCATCAGTTTCGTGATGCAAAAAGCTCGCCCCACAGGATGTTTATCTGATGTAACTGTCATGTACAGTGGGCCCGTTCGTGTCTCTTTTATGCTAAAGTTTATTTGCTCATCGCTGATATCGCTTCAACCTCCCATGCAAATTTTATCTCCTTTTGTTTGAGCAGAAGACTGGTTCCTTCAGGACGGAGAGAATGTGTTGTTTTTCTTGTGCTCTCTTCGTTGCACCGCCATCAGTTGCGTGATGCAAAAAGCTTGCCCCACAGGTCGTTTGTCTGGTGTAACTGTCCTGTACAGCGCGCCCGATTGTGTGTTCGTGTCTCTTTTTTGCTCAAGTTTATTTGCTCATCGCTGATTTCGCTTCAACCTCTCATGCATATTTAATCTCCTTTTGTTTGAGCAGGACAATGGTTCCTTCAGGGTGGAGAGAATGTGTTATGTTTTTCTTCTGCTCGCTTCATTGTACCGCCATCAGTTGCGTGATGCAAAGAGCTCGCCCCACAGGACGTTTATCTTACGTAACTGTCCTGTACAGTGGGCCCGATTGTATGTTCGTGTCTCTTTTATGCTCAGGTTTAATTGCTCATCGCTGATATCGCTTCAACGTCCCATGCAAATTTAATCTCCTTTTGTTTGAGCAGGAGACTGGTTCCTTCAGGGTGGCGAGAATGTGTTGTGTTTTTCTTGCGCTCTCTTCGTTGCACCGTCATCACTTGCGTGATGGAAAAACCTCGCCCCATAGGATGTTTATCTGATGTAACTGTCTTGTACAGTGGGCCCGATAGTCTGTTCGTGTCTCTTTTATGCTCAAGTTTATTTGCGCATCGCTGATATCGCTTCAACCTCATATGCAAATTTAATCTCTTTTTGTTTGAGCAGAAGACTGGTTCCTTCAGGCTGGAGAAAATGTGTTGTTTTTCTTGTGCTCTCTCTGTTGCACTGCCATCACTTGCGTGATGCAAAAAGCTCGCCCCACAGGACGTTTATCTGATGTAACTGTCCTGTACAGTGGGCCCGATTGTGTGTTCGTGTCTCTTTTATGCTCAAGTTTATTTGCGCATCGCAGATATCGCTTCAACCTCCCATGCAAATTTAATCTCTTTTTGTTTGAGCAGAAGACTGGTTCCTTCAGGCTGGAGAAAATGTGTTGTTTTTCTTGCGCTGTCTCCGTTGCACCGCCATCAGATGTGTGATGCAAAAAGCTCGCCCCACAGTACGTTTATCTGATGTAACTGTCCTGTACAGTGGGCCCGATTGTGTGTTCGTGTCTGTTTTATGCTCAAGTTTATTTGCTCATCGCTGATATCGCTTCAACCTCCCATGCAAATTTATTATGCGTTTGTTTGAGCTGGATTCTGGTTCCTTCAGTGTGGAGAGAATGTGTTGTGTTTTTCTTGAGCTCTCTTCGTTGCACCGCTATCAGTTGCGTGATGCAAAACGTTCGCCCCACAGGACGTTTATCTGAAGTAACTGTTCTGTGCAGTGGGCCCGATTTTTATGTTCGTGTCTCTTTTATGCTCAAGTATATTTGCTGATCGCTGATATCGCTTCGACCTCCCGTGCAAATTTATTCTCCTTTTGTTTGAGCAGGAGGCTGGTTCCTTCAGGGTGGAGAGAATGTGTTGTTTTTTCTTGTGCTCTCTTCGTTGCACCGCCATCAGTTGCGTGATGCAAAAAGCTCGCCCCACAGGACGTTTATCTTATGTAACTGTCCTGTACAGTGGGCCCGTTCGTGTCTCTTTTATGCTAAAGTTTATTTGCTCATCGCTGATATCGCTTCATCCTCCCATGCAAATTTAATCTCCTTTTGTTTGAGCAGAAGACTGGTTCCTTCAGAGTGGAGAGAATGTGTTGTTTTTCTTGTGCTCTCTCCGTTGCACCGCCATCAGTTGCCTGATGCAAAAAGCTCGCCCCCACAGGACGTTTAACTGATGTAACTGTCCTGTACACTGGGCCCGATTGTATGTTCGTGTCTCTTTTATGCTCAAGTTTATTTGCTCATCGCTGATATCGCTTCAACCTCCCATGCAAATTTAATCTCCTTTTGTTTTAGTAGGAGACTGGTTCCTTCAGGGTGGAGAGAATGTGTTGTGTTTTTCTTCTGCTCACTTCATTGCACCGCCATCAGTTGTGTGATGCAAAATGCTCGCCCCACAGGACGTTTATTTGATGTAACTGTCTTTTACAGTGGGCCGTTTGTGTCTCTTTTATGCTTAAGTTTGTTTGCTCATCGCTGATATCGCTTCAACCTCCCATGCAAATTTAATCTAATTTTGTTTGAGCAGGAGACTGGTTCCTTCAGGGTGGAGAGAATGTGTTGTGTTTTTCTTGTGCTCTCTTCGTTGCACCGCCATCAGTTGCGTGATGCAAAAAGCTTGCCCCACAGGACGTTTGTCTGGTGTAACTGTCCTGTACAGTGGGCCCGATTGTGTGTTCGTGTCTGTTTTATGCTCAAGTTTATTTGCTCATCGCTGATATCGCTTCAACCTCCCATGCAAATTTAATCTCTTTTTGTTTGAGCAAGAGACTTGTTCCTTCAGGGTGGAGAGAATGTGTTGTGTTTTTCTTGTGCTCTCTTCGTTGCACCGCCATCAGTGGCGTGATGCAAATATCTCACCCCACAGGACGTTTTTTTGATGTACCAGTCGCGTACAGTGGGCCCGATTACATGTTCGTGTCTCTTTTATGCTCAAGATTTTTTTCTCGTCGCTGATATCGCTTCAACCTCCAATGCAAATTTTATCTCCTTTTGTTCGAGCAGCGGACAGGTTCCTTCAGGGTGGAGAGAAGGTGTGTTTTTCTTGTGCTCTCTTCGTTGTACCGCCATCAGTTGCGTGATGCGAAAAGCTCGCCCCACAGGACGTTTATCTGATGTAACTGTCCTGTACAGTGGGCCCGATTGCGTGTTCGTGTCTCTTTTTTGCTCAAGTTTATTTGCGCATCGCTGATTTCGCTTCAACCTCTCATGCATATTTAATCTCTTTCTGTTCGAGCAGCGAACAGGTTCCTTCAGGGTGGAGAGAATGTGTTATGTTTTTGTCGTGCTCGCTTCATTGCACCGCCATCAGTTGCGTGATGCAAAAAGCTCGCCCAACAGAACGTTTATTTTATGTAACTGTCCTGTACAGTGGGCCCGTTCGTGTCTCTTTTTTGCTAAAGTTAATTTGCTCATCGCTGATATCGCTTCAACCTCCCATGCAAATTTATTCTACTTTTGTTTGAGCAGAAGACTGGTTCCTTCAGGGTGGAGAGAATGTGTTGTTTTTCTAGTGCTCTCTCCGTTGCACCGCCATAAGTTGCGTGATGCAAAAAGCTCGCCCCACAGTACGTTTATATTATGTAAATGTCCTGTACAGTGGACCCGATTGTGTGTTCGTGTCTCTTTTTTGCTCGAGTTTGTTTGCTCATCGCTGATATCGCTTCAACCTCCCATGCTAATTTGTTATGCTTTTGTTTGAGCTGGAGACTGGTTCCTTCAGGGTGGAGAGAATGTGTTGTGTTTTTCTTGTGCTCTCTTCGTTGCTCCGCCATCAGTTTCGTGATGCAAAAAGCTCGCCCCACAGGACGTTTATCTGATGTAACTGTTCTGTACAGTGGGCCCGTTTGTGTCTCTTTTATGCTAAAGTTTGTTTGCTGATTGCTGATATCGCTTCGACCTCCCATGCAAATTTAATCTAATTTTGCTTGAGCAGGAGACTGGTTCCTTCAGGGTGGAGAGAACGTGTTGCGTTTATTGTGCTCTCTCCGTTGCACCGCCATCAGTTGCGTGATGCAAAAAGCTCGGCCCACAGTACGTTTATATTATGTAAATGTCCTGTACACTGGGCCCGATTATATGTTCGTGTCTCTTTTATGCTCAAGTATATTTGCTCATCGCTGATATCGCTTCAACGTCCCATGCAAATTTAATCTCCTTTTGTTTGAGCAGGAGACTGGTTCCTTCAGGGTGGCGAGAATGTGTGGTGTTTTTCTTGCGCTCTCTTCGTTGCACCGTCATCACTTGCGTGATGGAAAAACCTCGCCCCATAGGATGTTTATCTGATGTAACTGTCTTCTACAGTGGGCCCGATAGTGGGTTCGTGTCTCTTTTATGCTCAAGTTTATTTTCGCATCGCTGATATCGCTTCAACCTCCCACGCAAATTTAATCTCTTTTTGTTTGAGCAGAAGACTGGTTCCTTCAGGCTGGAGAAAATGTGTTGTTTTTCTTGTGCTCTCTCCGTTGCACCGCCATCAGATGCGTGATGCAAAAAGCTCGCGCCACAGTACGTTTATCTGATGTAACTGTCCTGTACAGTGGGCCCGATTGTGTGTTCGTGTCTGTTTTATGCTCAAGTTTATTTGCTCATCGCTGATATCGCTTCAACCTCCCATGCAAATTTATTATGCGTTTGTTTGAGCTGGATTCTGGTTCCTTCAGTGTGGAGAGAATGTGTTGTGTTTTTCTTGAGCTCTCTTCGTTGCACCGCTATCAGTTGCGTGATGCAAAACGTTCGCCCCACAGGACGTTTATCTGAAGTAACTGTTCTGTGCAGTGGGCCCGATTTTTATGTTCGTGTCTCTTTTATGCTCAAGTATATTTGCTGATCGCTGATATCGCTTCGACCTCCCATGCAAATTTATTCTCCTTTTGTTTGAGCAGGAGGCTGGTTCCTTCAGGGTGGAGAGAATGTGTTGTTTTTTCTTGTGCTCTCTTCGTTGCACCGCCATCAGTTGCGTGATGCAAAAAGCTCGCCCCACAGGACGTTTATCTTATGTAACTGTCCTGTACAGTGGGCCCGTTCGTGTCTCTTTTATGCTAAAGTTTATTTGCTCATCGCTGATATCGCTTCATCCTCCCATGCAAATTTAATCTCCTTTTGTTTGAGCAGAAGACTGGTTCCTTCAGAGTGGAGAGAATGTGTTGTTTTTCTTGTGCTCTCTCCGTTGCACCGCCATCAGTTGCCTGATGCAAAAAGCTCGCCCCCACAGGACGTTTAACTGATGTAACTGTCCTGTACACTGGGCCCGATTGTATGTTCGTGTCTCTTTTATGCTCAAGTTTATTTGCTCATCGCTGATATCGCTTCAACCTCCCATGCAAATTTAATCTCCTTTTGTTTTAGTAGGAGACTGGTTCCTTCAGGGTGGAGAGAATGTGTTGTGTTTTTCTTCTGCTCACTTCATTGCACCGCCATCAGTTGTGTGATGCAAAATGCTCGCCCCACAGGACGTTTATTTGATGTAACTGTCTTTTACAGTGGGCCGTTTGTGTCTCTTTTATGCTTAAGTTTGTTTGCTCATCGCTGATATCGCTTCAACCTCCCATGCAAATTTAATCTAATTTTGTTTGAGCAGGAGACTGGTTCCTTCAGGGTGGAGAGAATGTGTTGTGTTTTTCTTGTGCTCTCTTCGTTGCACCGCCATCAGTTGCGTGATGCAAAAAGCTTGCCCCACAGGACGTTTGTCTGGTGTAACTGTCCTGTACAGTGGGCCCGATTGTGTGTTCGTGTCTGTTTTATGCTCAAGTTTATTTGCTCATCGCTGATATCGCTTCAACCTCCCATGCAAATTTAATCTCTTTTTGTTTGAGCAAGAGACTTGTTCCTTCAGGGTGGAGAGAATGTGTTGTGTTTTTCTTGTGCTCTCTTCGTTGCACCGCCATCAGTGGCGTGATGCAAATATCTCACCCCACAGGACGTTTTTTTGATGTACCAGTCGCGTACAGTGGGCCCGATTACATGTTCGTGTCTCTTTTATGCTCAAGATTTTTTTCTCGTCGCTGATATCGCTTCAACCTCCAATGCAAATTTTATCTCCTTTTGTTCGAGCAGCGGACAGGTTCCTTCAGGGTGGAGAGAAGGTGTGTTTTTCTTGTGCTCTCTTCGTTGTACCGCCATCAGTTGCGTGATGCGAAAAGCTCGCCCCACAGGACGTTTATCTGATGTAACTGTCCTGTACAGTGGGCCCGATTGCGTGTTCGTGTCTCTTTTTTGCTCAAGTTTATTTGCGCATCGCTGATTTCGCTTCAACCTCTCATGCATATTTAATCTCTTTCTGTTCGAGCAGCGAACAGGTTCCTTCAGGGTGGAGAGAATGTGTTATGTTTTTGTCGTGCTCGCTTCATTGCACCGCCATCAGTTGCGTGATGCAAAAAGCTCGCCCAACAGAACGTTTATTTTATGTAACTGTCCTGTACAGTGGGCCCGTTCGTGTCTCTTTTTTGCTAAAGTTAATTTGCTCATCGCTGATATCGCTTCAACCTCCCATGCAAATTTATTCTACTTTTGTTTGAGCAGAAGACTGGTTCCTTCAGGGTGGAGAGAATGTGTTGTTTTTCTAGTGCTCTCTCCGTTGCACCGCCATAAGTTGCGTGATGCAAAAAGCTCGCCCCACAGTACGTTTATATTATGTAAATGTCCTGTACAGTGGACCCGATTGTGTGTTCGTGTCTCTTTTTTGCTCGAGTTTATTTGCTCATCGCTGATATCGCTTCAACCTCCCATGCTAATTTGTTATGCTTTTGTTTGAGCTGGAGACTGGTTCCTTCAGGGTGGAGAGAATGTGTTGTGTTTTTCTTGTGCTCTCTTCGTTGCTCCGCCATCAGTTTCGTGATGCAAAAAGCTCGCCCCACAGGACGTTTATCTGATGTAACTGTTCTGTACAGTGGGCCCGTTTGTGTCTCTTTTATGCTAAAGTTTGTTTGCTGATTGCTGATATCGCTTCGACCTCCCATGCAAATTTAATCTAATTTTGCTTGAGCAGGAGACTGGTTCCTTCAGGGTGGAGAGAACGTGTTGCGTTTATTGTGCTCTCTCCGTTGCACCGCCATCAGTTGCGTGATGCAAAAAGCTCGGCCCACAGTACGTTTATATTATGTAAATGTCCTGTACACTGGGCCCGATTATATGTTCGTGTCTCTTTTATGCTCAAGTATATTTGCTCATCGCTGATATCGCTTCAACGTCCCATGCAAATTTAATCTCCTTTTGTTTGAGCAGGAGACTGGTTCCTTCAGGGTGGCGAGAATGTGTTGTGTTTTTCTTGCGCTCTCTTCGTTGCACCGTCATCACTTGCGTGATGGAAAAACCTCGCCCCATAGGATGTTTATCTGATGTAACTGTCTTGTACAGTGGGCCCGATAGTGGGTTCGTGTCTCTTTTATGCTCAAGTTTATTTTCGCATCGCTGATATCGCTTCAACCTCCCACGCAAATTTAATCTCTTTTTGTTTGAGCAGAAGACTGGTTCCTTCAGGCTGGAGAAAATGTGTTGTTTTTCTTGTGCTCTCTCCGTTGCACCGCCATCAGATGCGTGATGCAAAAAGCTCGCGCCACAGTACGTTTATCTGATGTAACTGTCCTGTACAGTGGGCCCGATTGTGTGTTCGTGTCTCTTTTGTTCGAGTTTATTTGCTCATCGCTGATATCGCTTCAACCTCCCATGCAAATTTATTATGCTTTTGTTTGAGCTGGATTCTGGTTCCTTCAGTGTGGAAAGAATGTGTTGTGTTTTTCTTGAGCTCTCTTCGTTGCACCGCTATCAGTTGCGTGATGCAAAACGTTCGCCCCACATGACGTTTATCTGAAGTAACTGTTCTGTGCAGTGGGCCCGATTTTTATGTTCGTGTCTCTTTTATGCTCAAGTATATTTGCTCATCGCTGATATCGCTTCGACCTCCCATGCAAATTTAATCTCCTTTTGTTTGAGCAGGAGGCTGGTTCCTTCAGGGTGGAGAGAATGTGTTGTTTTTTCTTGTGCTCTCTTCGTTGCACCGCCATCAGTTGCGTGATGCAAAAAGCTCGCCCCACAGGACGTTTATCTTATGTAACTGTCCTGTACGGTGGGCCCGTTCGTGTCTCTTTTATGCTAAAGTTTATTTGCTCATCGCTGATATCGCTTCATCCTCCCATGCAAATTTAATCTCCTTTTGTTTGAGCAGAAGACTGGTTACTTCAGAGTGGAGAGAATGTCTTGTTTTTCTTGTGCTCTCTCCGTTGCACCGCCATCAGTTGCCTGATGCAAAAAGCTCGCCCCCAAGGACGTTTAACAGATGTAACTGCCCTGTACACTGGGCCCGATTGTATGTTCGTGTCTCTTTTATGCTCAAGTTTATTTGCTCATCGCTGATATCGCTTCAACCTCCCATGCAAATTTAATCTCCTTTTGTTTTAGTAGAAGACTGGTTCCTTCAGGGTGGAGAGAATGTGTTGTGTTTTTCTTCTGCTCACTTCATTGCACCGCCATCAGTTGTGTGATGGAAAATCTCGCCCCACAGAACGTTTATTTGATGTAACTGTGTTTTACAGTGGGCCGTTTGTGTCTGTTTTATGCTTAAGTTTGTTTGCTCATCGCTGATATCGCTTCAACCTCCCATGCAAATTTAATCAAATTTTGTTTGAGCAGGAGACTGGTTCCTTCAGGGTGGAGAGAATGTGTTGTGTTTTTCTTGTGCTCTCTTCGTTGCACCGCCATCAGTTGCGTGATGCAAAAAGCTTGCCCCACAGGACGTTTGTCTGGTGTAACTGTCCTGTACAGTGGGCCCGATTGTGTGTTCGTGTCTGTTTTATGCTCAAGTTTATTTGCTCATCGCTGATATCGCTTCAACCTCCCATGCAAATTTAATCTCTTTTTGTTTGAGCAAGAGACTTGTCCCTTGAGGGTGGAGAGAATGTGTTGTGTTTTTCTTGTGCTCTCTTCGTTGCACCGCCATCAGTGGCGTGATGCAAATATCTCGCCCCACAGGACGTTTTTTTGATGTACCAGTCGCGTACAGTGGGCCCGATTACATGTTCGTGTCTCTTTTATGCTCAAGATTTTTTGCTCGTCGCTGATATCGCTTCAACCTCCAATGCAAATTTTATCTCCTTTTGTTCGAGCAGCGGACAGGTTCCTTCAGGGTGGAGAGAAGGTGTGTTTTTCTTGTGCTCTCTTCGTTGTACCGCCATCAGTTGCGTGATGCAAAAAGCTCGCCCCACAGTAAGTTTATCTGATGTAACTGTCCTGTACAGTGGGCCCGATTGCGTGTTCGTGTCTCTTTTTTGCTCAAGTTTATTTGCTCATCTCTGATTTCGCTTCAACCTCTCATGCATATTTAATCTCCTTTTGTTCGAGCAGCGAACACGTTCCTTCAGGGTGGAGAGAATGTGTTATGTTTTTGTTGTGCTCGCTTCATTGCACCGCCATCAGTTGCGTGATGCAAAAAGCTCGCCCCACAGGGCGTTTATCTGATGTAACTGTCCTGTACAGTGGGCCCGATTGTGTGTTCGTGTCTCTTTTATGCTCAAGTTTATTTGCTCATCGCTGATATCGCTTCAACCTCCAATGCAAAATTAATCTGATTTTGTTTGAGGAGGAGACTGGTTCCTTCAGGGTGGAGAGAATGTGTTGTGTTTTTCTTGTGCTCTCTTCGTTGCACCGCCATCAATGGCGTGATGCAAAAAGCTCGCCCCACAGGATGTTTATTTGATGTAACTGTCCCGTACATTGGGCGCGATTGCTTGTTCGTATCTCTTTTATGCTCAAGTTTTTTTGCTCGTCGCTGATATCGCTTCATCCTCCCATGCAAATTTTATCTCCTTTTGTTCGAGCGGCGGACAGGTTCCTTCAGGGTGGAGAGAAGGATTTGTGTTTTTCTTGTGCTCTCTTCGTTTCACCGTCATCAGTTGCGTGATGCAAAACACTCGCCCCACAGTAAGTTTATCTGATGCAACTGTCCTGTACAGTGGCCCGATTTTATGTTCGTGTTTCTTTTATGCTCAAGTTTATTTGCTCATCGCTGATTTCGCTTCAACGTCTCATGCATATTTAATCTCCTGTTGTTTGAGCAGGAGGCTGGTTCCTGCAGGGTGGAGAGAATGTGTTATGTTTTTGTTCGGCTCGCTTCATTGCACCGCCATCAGTTGCGTGATGCAAAAAGCTCGCCCAACAGGACGTTTATTTTATGTAACTGTCCTGTACAGTGGGCCCGTTCGTGTCTCTTTTTTGATAAAGTTTGTTTGCTCATCGCTGATATCGCTTCAACCTCCCATGCAAATTTATTCTACTTTTGTTTGAGCAGAAGACTGGTTCCTTCAGGGTGGAGAGAATGTGTTGTTTTTCTAGTGCTCTCTCCGTTGCACCGCCATCAGTTTCGTGATGCAAAAAGCTCGCCCCACAGTACGTTTATATTATGTAAATGTCCTGTACAGTGGACCCGATTGTGTGTTCGTGTCTCTTTTTTGCTCGAGTTTATTTGCTCATCACTGATATCGCTTCAACCTCCCATGCTAATTTGTTATGCTTTTGTTTGAGCTGGAGACTGGTTCCTTCAGGGTGGAGAGAATGTGTTGTGTTTTTCTTGTGCTCTCTTCGTTGCACCGCCATAAGTTTCGTGATGCAAAAAGCTCGCCCCACAGGACGTTTATCTGATGTAACTGTTCTGTACAGTGGGCCCGTTTGTGTCTCTTTTATGCTAAAGTTTGTTTGCTGATTGCTGATATCGCTTCGACCTCCCATGCAAATTTAATCTAATTTTGCTTGAGCAGGAGACTGGTTCCTTCAGGGTGGAGAGAACGTGTTGCGTTTATTGTGCTCTCTCCGTTGCACCGCCATCAGTTGCGTGATGCAAAACACTCGCCCCACAGTAAGTTTATCTGATGCAACTATCCTGTACAGTGGCCCAATTTTATGTTCGTGTTTCTTTTATGCTCAAGTTTATTTGCTCATCGCTGATTTCGCTTCAACGTCTCATGCATATTTAATCTCCTTTTGTTTGAGCAGGAGACTGGTTCCTGCAGGGTGGAGAGAATGTGTTATGTTTTTGTTCTGCTCGCTTCATTGCACCGCCATCAGTTTCGTGATGCAAAAAGCTCGCCCCACAGGACGTTTATCTGATGTAACTGTTCTGTACAGTGGGCCCGTTTGTGTCTCTTTTATGCTAAGGTTTGTTTGCTGATTGCTGATATCGCTTCGACCTCCCATGCAAATTTAATCTAATTTTGCTTGAGCAGGAGACTGGTTCCTTCAGGGTGGAGAGAACGTGTTGCGTTTATTGTGCTCTCTCCGTTGCACCGATATCAGTTGCGTGATGCAAAAAGCTCGCCCCACAGTACGTTTATATTATGTAAATGTCCTGTACACTGGGCCCGATTGTATGTTCGTGTCTCTTTTATGCTCAAGTTTAATTGCTCATCGCTGATATCGCTTCAACGTCCCATGCAAATTTAATCTCCTTTTGTTTGAGCAGGAGACTGGTTCCTTCAGTGTGGCGAGAATGTGTTGTGTTTTTCTTGCGCTCTCTTCGTTGCACCGTCATCACTTGCGTGATGGAAAAACCTCGCCCCATAGGATGTTTATCTGATGTAACTGTCCTGTACAGTGGGCCCGATTGTATGTTCGTGTCTATTTTATGCTCAAGTTCATTTGCTCATCGCAGATATCGCTTCAACCTCCGATGCAAATTTATTCTCCTTTTGTTTGTGCAGAAGACTGGTTCCTTCAGGCTGGAGAAAATGTGTTGTTTTTCTTGTGCTCTCTCCGTTGCACCGCCATAAGTTGCGTGATGCAAAAAGCTCGCCCCACAGTAAGTTTATCTGATGTAACTGTCCTGTACACTGGGCCCGATTGTATGTTCGTGTCTCTTTTATGCTCAAGTTTATTTGCTTATCTCTGATATCGCTTCAACCTCTCATGCATATTTAATCTGCTTTTGTTTGAGCAGGAGACTGGTTCCTTCAGGGTGGAGAGAATGTGTTGTTTTTCTTCTGCTCGCTTCATTGCACCACCATCAGTTGCGTGATGCAAAATGCTCGCCCCACAGGACGTTTATCTGATGTAACTGTCATGTAAAGTGGGCCCGTTCGTGTCTCTTTTATGCTAAAGTTTATTTGCTCATCGCTGATATCGCTTCAACCTGCCATGCAAATTTATTCTGCTTTTGTTTTAGTAGGAGACTGGTTCCTTCAGGGTGGAGAGAATGTGTTGTGTTTTTCTTCTGCTCACTTCATTGCACCGCCATCAGTTGTGTGATGCAAAAAGCTCGCCCCACAGGACGTTTATTTGATGTAACTGTCTTTTACAGTGGGCCGTTTGTGTCTCTTTAATGCTTAAGTTTGTTTGCTCATCGCTGATATCGCTTCAACCTCCCATGCAAATTTAATCTAATTTTGTTTGAGCAGGAGACTGGTTCCTTCAGGGTGGAGAGAATGTGTCGTGTTTTTCTTGTGCTCTCTTCGTTGCACCGCCATCAGTTGCGTGATGCAAAAAGCTTGCCCCACAGGACGTTTGTCTGGTGTAACTGTCCTGTACAGTGGGCCCGATTGTGTGTTCGTGTCTGTTTTATGCTCAAGTTTATTTGCTCATCGCTGATATCGCTTCAACCTCCCATGCAAATTTAATCTCTTTTTGTTTGAGCAAGAGACTTGTTCCTTCAGGGTGGAGAGAATGTGTTGTGTTTTTCTTGTGCTCTCTTCGTTGCACCGCCATCAGTGGCGTGATGCAAATATCTCGCCCCACAGGACGTTTTTTTGATGTACCAGTCGCGTACAGTGGGCCCGATTACATGTTCGTGTCTCTTTTATGCTCAAGATTTTTTTCTCGTCGCTGATATCGCTTCAACCTCCAATGCAAATTTTATCTCCTTTTGTTCGAGCAGCGGACAGGTTCCTTCAGGGTGGAGAGAATGTGTGTTTTTCTTGTGCTCTCTTCGTTGTACCGCCATCAGTTGCGTGATGCAAAAAGCTCGCTCACAGTAAGTTTATCTGATGTAACTGTCCTCTACAGTGGGCCCGATTGCGTGTTCGTGTCTCTTTTTTGCTCAAGTTTGTTTGCTCATCGCTGATTTCGCTTCAACCTCTCATGCATATTTAATCTCCTTTTGTTCGAGCAGCGAACAGGTTCCTTCAGGGTGGAGAGAATGTTATGTTTTTGTTGTGCTCGCTTCATTGCACCGCCATCAGTTGCGTGATGCAAAAAGCTCGCCCAACAGGACGTTTATTTTATGTAACACTCCTGTACAGTGGGCCCGTTCGTGTCTCTTTTTTGCTAAAGTTTATTTGCTCATCGCTGATATCGCTTCAACCTTGCATGCAAATTTATTCTACTTTTGTTTGAGCAGAAGACTGGTTCCTTCAGGCTGGAGAAAAGGTGTTGTTTTTCTTGTGCTCTCTCCGTTGCACCGCCATAAGTTGCGTGATGCAAAAAGCTCGCCCCACAGTACGTTTATCTTATGTAACTGTCCTGTACAGTGGGCCCGATTGTGTGTTCGTGTCTCTTTTTTGTTCGAGTTTATTTGCTCATCGCTGATATCGCTTCAACCTCCCATGCAAATTTAATATGCTTTTTTTTGAGCTGGATACTGGTTCCTTCAGTGTGGAGAGAATGTGTTATGTTTTTCTTGAGCTCTCTTCGTTGAACCGCTATCAGTTGCGTGATCTAAAAAGTTCGCCCCACAGGACGTTTATCTGAAGTAACTGTTCTGTGCAGTGGGCCCGATTGTATGTCTGTGCCACTTTTATGCTCAAGTTTATTTGCTCATCGCTGATATCGCTTCGACCTCCAATGCAAATTTAATCTCCTTTGGTTTGAGCAGGAGACTGGTTCCTTCAGGGCGGAGAGAATGTGTTGTTTTTTCTTGTGCTCTCTTCGTTGCACCGCCATCAGTTGCGTGATGCAAAAAGCTCGCCCCACAGGACGTTTATCTGATGTAACTGTCCTGTACAGTGGGCCCGTTCGTGTCTCTTTTATGCTCAAGTTTATTTGCTTATCTCTGATATCGCTTCAACCTCTCATGCATATTTAATCTGCTTTTGTTTGAGCAGGAGACTGGTTCCTTCAGGGTGGAGAGAATGTGTTGTGTTTTTCTTCTGCTCGCTTCATTGCACCACCATCAGTTGCGTGATGCAAAATGCTCGCCCCACAGGACGTTTATCTGATGTAACTGTCATGTAAAGTGGGCCCGTTCGTGTCTCTTTTATGCTAAAGTTTATTTGCTCATCGCTGATATCGCTTCAACCTGCCATGCAAATTTATTCTGCGTTTGTTTTAGTAGGAGACTGGTTCCTTCAGGGTGGAGAGAATGTGTTGTGTTTTTCTTCTGCTCACTTCATTGCACCGCCATCAGTTGTGTGATGCAAAAAGCTCGCCCCACAGGACGTTTATTTGATGTAACTGTCTTTTACAGTGGGCCGTTTGTGTCTCTTTAATGCTTAAGTTTGTTTGCTCATCGCTGATATCGCTTCAACCTCCCATGCAAATTTAATCTAATTTTGTTTGAGCAGGAGACTGGTTCCTTCAGGGTGGAGAGAATGTGTCGTGTTTTTCTTGTGCTCTCTTCGTTGCACCGCCATCAGTTGCGTGATGCAAAAAGCTTGCCCCACAGGACGTTTGTCTGGTGTAACTGTCCTGTACAGTGGGCCCGATTGTGTGTTCGTGTCTGTTTTATGCTCAAGTTTATTTGCTCATCGCTGATATCGCTTCAACCTCCCATGCAAATTTAATCTCTTTTTGTTTGAGCAAGAGACTTGTTCCTTCAGGGTGGAGAGAATGTGTTGTGTTTTTCTTGTGCTCTCTTCGTTGCACCGCCATCAGAGGCGTGATGCAAATATCTCGCCCCACAGGACGTTTTTTTGATGTACCAGTCGCGTACAGTGGGCCCGATTACATGTTCGTGTCTCTTTTATGCTCAAGATTTTTTTCTCGTCGCTGATATCGCTTCAACCTCCAATGCAAATTTTATCTCCTTTTGTTCGAGCAGCGGACAGGTTCCTTCAGGGTGGAGAGAATGTGTGTTTTTCTTGTGCTCTCTTCGTTGTACCGCCATCAGTTGCGTGATGCAAAAAGCTCGCTCACAGTAAGTTTATCTGATGTAACTGTCCTCTACAGTGGGCCCGATTGCGTGTTCGTGTCTCTTTTTTGCTCAAGTTTGTTTGCTCATCGCTGATTTCGCTTCAACCTCTCATGCATATTTAATCTCCTCTTGTTCGAGCAGCGAACAGGTTCCTTCAGGGTGGAGAGAATGTTATGTTTTTGTTGTGCTCGCTTCATTGCACCGCCATCAGTTGCGTGATGCAAAAAGCTCGCCCAACAGGACGTTTATTTTATGTAACACTCCTGTACAGTGGGCCCGTTCGTGTCTCTTTTTTGCTAAAGTTTATTTGCTCATCGCTGATATCGCTTCAACCTTGCATGCAAATTTATTCTACTTTTGTTTGAGCAGAAGACTGGTTCCTTCAGGGTGGACAGAATGTGTTGTTTTTCTAGTGCTCTCTCCGTTGCACCGCCATCAGTTGCGTGATGCAAAAAGCTCGCCCCACAGTACGTTTATATTATGTAAATGTCCTGTACAGTGGACCCGATTATGTGTTCGTGTCTCTTTTTTGCTCGAGTTTATTTGCTCATCGCTGATATCGCTTCAACCTCCCATGCTAATTTGTTATGCTTTTGTTTGGGCTGGAGACTGGTTCCTGCAGGGTGGAGAGAATGTGTTGTGTTTTTCTTGTGCTCTCTTCGTTGCACCGCCATCAGTTTCGTGATGCAAAAAGCTCGCCCCACAGGACGTTTATCTGATGTAACTGTTCTGTACAGTGGGCCCGTTTGTGTCTCTTTTATGCTAAAGTTTGTTTGCTGATTGCTGATATCGCTCCGACCTCCCATGCAAATTTAATCTAATTTTGCTTGAGCAGGAGACTGGTTCCTTCAGGTTGGAGAGAACGTGTTGCGTTTATTGTGCTCTCTCCGTTGCACCGCCATCAGTTGCGTGATGCAAAACACTCGCCCCACAGTAAGTTTATCTGATGCAACTGTCCTGTACAGTGGCCCGATTTTATGTTCGTGTTTCTTTTATGCTCAAGTTTATTTGCTCATCGCTGATTTCGCTTCAACGTCTCATGCATATTTAATCTCCTTTTGTTTGAGCAGGAGACTGGTTCCTGCAGGGTGGAGAGAATGTGTTATGTTTTAGTTCTGCTCGCTTCAGTGCACCGCCATCAGTTTCGTGATGCAAAAAGCTCGCCCCACAGGGCGTTTATCTGATGTAACTGTTCTGTACAGTGGGCCCGTTTGCGTCTCTTTTATGCTAAAGTTTGTTTGCTGATTGCTGATATTGCTTCGACCTCCCATGCAAATTTAATCTAATTTTGCTTGAGCAGGAGACTGGTTCCTTCAGGGTGGAGAGAACGTGTTGCGTTTATTGTGCTCTCTCCGTTGCACCGATATCAGTTGCGTGATGCAAAAAGCTCGCCCCACAGTACGTTTATATTATGTAAATGTCCTGTACACTGGGCCCGATTGTATGTTCGTGTCTCTTTTATGCTCAAGTTTAATTGCTCATCGCTGATATCGCTTCAACGTCCCATGCAAATTTATTCTCCTTTTGTTTGAGCAGGAGACTGGTTCCTTCAGTGTGGCGAGGATGTGTTGTGTTTTTCTTGCGCTCTCTTCGTGGCACCGTCATCACTTGCGTGATGGAAAAACCTCGCCCCATAGGATGTTTATCCGATTTAACTGTCCATTACAGTGGGCCCGATTGTATGTTCGTGTCTATTTTATGCTCAAGTTCATTTGCTCATCGCTGATATCGCTTCAACCTCCCATGCAAATTTATTCTACTTTTGTTTGAGCAGAAGACTGGTTCCTTCAGGGTGGAGAGAATGTGTTGTTTTTCTAGTGCTCTCTCCGTTGCACCGCCATCAGTTGCGTGATGCAAAAAGCTCGCCCCACAGTACGTTTATATTATGTAAATGTCCTGTACAGTGGACCCGATTGTGTGTTCGTGTCTCTTTTTTGCTCGAGTTTATTTGCTCATCACTGATATCGCTTCAACCTCCCATGCTAATTTGTTATGCTTTTGTTTGAGCTGGAGACTGGTTCCTTCAGTGTGGAGAGAATGTGTTGTGTTTTTCTTGAGCTCTCTTCGTTGAACCGCTATCAGTTGCGTGATCTAAAAAGTTCGCCCCACAGGACGTTTATCTGAAGTAACTGTTCTGTGCAGTGGGCCCGATTGTATGTCTGTGCCACTTTTATGCTCAAGTTTATTTGCTCATCGCTGATATCGCTTCGACCTCCAATGCAAATTTAATCTCCTTTGGTTTGAGCAGGAGACTGGTTCCTTCAGGGCGGAGAGAATGTGTTGTTTTTTCTTGTGCTCTCTTCGTTGCACCGCCATCAGTTGCGTGATGCAAAAAGCTCGCCCCACAGGACGTTTATCTGATGTAACTGTCCTGTACAGTGGGCCCGTTCGTGTCTCTTTTATGCTCAAGTTTATTTGCTTATCTCTGATATCGCTTCAACCTCTCATGCATATTTAATCTGCTTTTGTTTGAGCAGGAGACTGGTTCCTTCAGGGTGGAGAGAATGTGTTGTGTTTTTCTTCTGCTCGCTTCATTGCACCACCATCAGTTGCGTGATGCAAAATGCTCGCCCCACAGGACGTTTATCTGATGTAACTGTCATGTAAAGTGGGCCCGTTCGTGTCTCTTTTATGCTAAAGTTTATTTGCTCATCGCTGATATCGCTTCAACCTGCCATGCAAATTTATTCTGCTTTTGTTTTAGTAGGAGACTGGTTCCTTCAGGGTGGAGAGAATGTGTTGTGTTTTTCTTCTGCTCACTTCATTGCACCGCCATCAGTTGTGTTATGCAAAAAGCTCGCCCCACAGGACGTTTATTTGATGTAACTGTCTTTTACAGTGGGCCGTTTGTGTCTCTTTAATGCTTAAGTTTGTTTGCTCATCGCTGATATCGCTTCAACCTCCCATGCAAATTTAATTTAATTTTGTTTGAGCAGCAGACTGGTTCCTTCAGGGTGGAGAGAATGTGTCGTGTTTTTCTTGTGCTCTCTTCGTTGCACCGCCATCAGTTGCGTGATGCAAAAAGCTTGCCCCACAGGACGTTTGTCTGGTGTAACTGTCCTGTACAGTGGGCCCGATTGTGTGTTCGTGTCTGTTTTATGCTCAAGTTTATTTGCTCATCGCTGATATCGCTTCAACCTCCCATGCAAATTTAATCTCTTTTTGTTTGAGCAAGAGACTTGTTCCTTCAGGGTGGAGAGAATGTGTTGTGTTTTTCTTGTGCTCTCTTCGTTGCACCGCCATCAGTGGCGTGATGCAAATATCTCGCCCCACAGGACGTTTTTTTGATGTACCAGTCGCGTACAGTGGGCCCGATTACATGTTCGTGTCTCTTTTATGCTCAAGATTTTTTTCTCGTCGCTGATATCGCTTCAACCTCCAATGCAAATTTTATCTCCTTTTGTTCGAGCAGCGGACAGGTTCCTTCAGGGTGGAGAGAATGTGTGTTTTTCTTGTGCTCTCTTCGTTGTACCGCCATCAGTTGCGTGATGCAAAAAGCTCGCTCACAGTAAGTTTATCTGATGTAACTGTCCTCTACAGTGGGCCCGATTGCGTGTTCGTGTCTCTTTTTTGCTCAAGTTTGTTTGCTCATCGCTGATTTCGCTTCAACCTCTCATGCATATTTAATCTCCTTTTGTTCGAGCAGCGAACAGGTTCCTTCAGGGTGGAGAGAATGTTATGTTTTTGTTGTGCTCGCTTCATTGCACCGCCATCAGTTGCGTGATGCAAAAAGCTCGCCCAACAGGACGTTTATTTTATGTAACACTCCTGTACAGTGGGCCCGTTCGTGTCTCTTTTTTGCTAAAGTTTATTTGCTCATCGCTGATATCGCTTCAACCTTGCATGCAAATTTATTCTACTTTTGTTTGAGCAGAAGACTGGTTCCTTCAGGCTGGAGAAAAGGTGTTGTTTTTCTTGTGCTCTCTCCGTTGCACCGCCATAAGTTGCGTGATGCAAAAAGCTCGCCCCACAGTACGTTTATCTTATGTAACTGTCCTGTACAGTGGGCCCGATTGTGTGTTCGTGTCTCTTTTTTGTTCGAGATTATTTGCTCATCGCTGATATCGCTTCAACCTCCCATGCAAATTTAATATGCTTTTTTTTGAGCTGGATACTGGTTCCTTCAGTGTGGAGAGAATGTGTTGTGTTTTTCTTGAGCTCTCTTCGTTGAACCGCTATCAGTTGCGTGATCTAAAAAGTTCGCCCCACAGGACGTTTATCTGAAGTAACTGTTCTGTGCAGTGGGCCCGATTGTATGTCTGTGCCACTTTTATGCTCAAGTTTATTTGCTCATCGCTGATATCGCTTCGACCTCCAATGCAAATTTAATCTCCTTTGGTTTGAGCAGGAGACTGGTTCCTTCAGGGCGGAGAGAATGTGTTGTTTTTTCTTGTGCTCTCTTCGTTGCACCGCCATCAGTTGCGTGATGCAAAAAGCTCGCCCCACAGGACGTTTATCTGATGTAACTGTCCTGTACAGTGGGCCCGTTCGTGTCTCTTTTATGCTCAAGTTTATTTGCTTATCTCTGATATCGCTTCAACCTCTCATGCATATTTAATCTGCTTTTGTTTGAGCAGGAGACTGGTTCCTTCAGGGTGGAGAGAATGTGTTGTGTTTTTTTTCTGCTCGCTTCATTGCACCACCATCAGTTGCGTGATGCAAAATGCTCGCCCCACAGGACGTTTATCTGATGTAACTGTCATGTAAAGTGGGCCCGTTCGTGTCTCTTTTATGCTAAAGTTTATTTGCTCATCGCTGATATCGCTTCAACCTGCCATGCAAATTTATTCTGCTTTTGTTTTAGTAGGAGACTGGTTCCTTCAGGGTGGAGAGAATGTGTTGTGTTTTTCTTCTGCTCACTTCATTGCACCGCCATCAGTTGTGTGATGCAAAAAGCTCGCCCCACAGGACGTTTATTTGATGTAACTGTCTTTTACAGTGGGCCGTTTGTGTCTCTTTAATGCTTAAGTTTGTTTGCTCATCGCTGATATCGCTTCAACCTCCCATGCAAATTTAATCTAATTTTGTTTGAGCAGGAGACTGGTTCCTTCAGGGTGGAGAGAATGTGTCGTGTTTTTCTTGTGCTCTCTTCGTTGCACCGCCATCAGTTGCGTGATGCAAAAAGCTTGCCCCACAGGACGTTTGTCTGGTGTAACTGTCCTGTACAGTGGGCCCGATTGTGTGTTCGTGTCTGTTTTATGCTCAAGTTTATTTGCTCATCGCTGATATCGCTTCAACCTCCCATGCAAATTTAATCTCTTTTTGTTTGAGCAAGAGACTTGTTCCTTCAGGGTGGAGAGAATGTGTTGTGTTTTTCTTGTGCTCTCTTCGTTGCACCGCCATCAGTGGCGTGATGCAAATATCTCGCCCCACAGGACGTTTTTTTGAAGTACCAGTCGCGTACAGTGGGCCCGATTACATGTTCGTGTCTCTTTTATGCTCAAGATTTTTTTCTCGTCGCTGATATCGCTTCAACCTCCAATGCAAATTTTATCTCCTTTTGTTCGAGCAGCGGACAGGTTCCTTCAGGGTGGAGAGAATGTGTGTTTTTCTTGTGCTCTCTTCGTTGTACCGCCATCAGTTGCGTGATGCAAAAAGCTCGCTCACAGTAAGTTTATCTGATGTAACTGTCCTCTACAGTGGGCCCGATTGCGTGTTCGTGTCTCTTTTTTGCTCAAGTTTGTTTGCTCATCGCTGATTTCGCTTCATCCTCTCATGCATATTTAATCTCCTTTTGTTCGAGCAGCGAACAGGTTCCTTCAGGGTGGAGAGAATGTTATGTTTTTGTTGTGCTCGCTTCATTGCACCGCCATCAGTTGCGTGATGCAAAAAGCTCGCCCAACAGGACGTTTATTTTATGTAACACTCCTGTACAGTGGGCCCGTTCGTGTCTCTTTTTTGCTAAAGTTTATTTGCTCATCGCTGATATCGCTTCAACCTTGCATGCAAATTTATTCTACTTTTGTTTGAGCAGAAGACTGGTTCCTTCAGGGTGGAGAGAATGTGTTGTTTTTCTAGTGCTCTCTCCGTTGCACCGCCATCAGTTGCGTGATGCAAAAAGCTCGCCCCACAGTACGTTTATATTATGTAAATGTCCTGTACAGTGGACCCGATTATGTGTTCGTGTCTCTTTTTTGCTCGAGTTTATTTGCTCATCGCTGATATCGCTTCAACCTCCCATGCTAATTTGTTATGCTTTTGTTTGGGCTGGAGACTGGTTCCTGCAGGGTGGAGAGAATGTGTTGTGTTTTTCTTGTGCTCTCTTCGTTGCACCGCCATCAGTTTCGTGATGCAAAAAGCTCGCCCCACAGGACGTTTATCTGATGTAACTGTTCTGTACAGTGGGCCCGTTTGTGTCTCTTTTATGCTAAAGTTTGTTTGCTGATTGCTGATATCGCTTCGACCTCCCATGCAAATTTAATCTAATTTTGCTTGAGCAGGAGACTGGGTCCTTCAGGTTGGAGAGAACGTGTTGCGTTTATTGTGCTCTTTCCGTTGCACCGCCATCAGTTGCGTGATGCAAAACACTCGCCTCACAGTAAGTTTATCTGATGCAACTGTCCTGTACAGTGGCCCGATTTTATGTTCGTGTTTCTTTTATGCTCAAGTTTATTTGCTCATCGCTGATTTCGCTTCAACGTCTCATGCATATTTAATCTCCTTTTGTTTGAGCAGGAGACTGGTTCCTGCAGGGTGGAGAGAATGTGTTATGTTTTAGTTCTGCTCGCTTCATTGCACCGCCATCAGTTTCGTGATGCAAAAAGCTCGCCCCACAGGGCGTTTATCTGATGTAACTGTTCTGTACAGTGGGCCCGTTTGCGTCTCTTTTATGCTAAAGTTTGTTTGCTGATTGCTGATATCGCTTCGACCTCCCATGCAAATTTAATCTAATTTTGCTTGAGCAGGAGACTGGTTCCTTCAGGGTGGAGAGAACGTGTTGCGTTTATTGTGCTCTCTCCGTTGCACCGATATCAGTTGCGTGATGCAAAAAGCTCGCCCCACAGTACGTTTATATTATGTAAATGTCCTGTACACTGGGCCCGATTGTATGTTCGTGTCTCTTTTATGCTCAAGTTTAATTGCTCATTGCTGATATCGCTTCAACGTCCCATGCAAATTTATTCTCCTTTTGTTTGAGCAGGAGACTGGTTCCTTCAGTGTGGCGAGGATGTGTTGTGTTTTTCTTGCGCTCTCTTCGTTGCACCGTCATCACTTGCGTGATGGAAAAACCTCGCCCCATAGGATGTTTATCCGATTTAACTGTCCATTACAGTGGGCCCGATTGTATGTTCGTGTCTATTTTATGCTCAAGTTCATTTGCTCATCGCAGATATCGCTTCAACCTCCGATGCAAATTTATTCTCCTTTTGTTTGTGCAGAAGACTGGTTCCTTCAGGCTGGAGAAAATGTGTTGTTTTTCTTGTGCTCTCTCCGTTGCACCGCCATAAGTTGCGTGATGCAAAAAGCTCGCCCCACAGTACGTTTATCTTATGTAACTGTCCTGTACAGTGGGCCCGATTGTGTGTTCGTGTCTCTTTTTTGTTCGAGTTTATTTGCTCATCGCTGATATCGCTTCAACCTCCCATGCAAATTTAATATGCTTTTTTTTGAGCTGGATACTGGTTCCTTCGGTGTGGAGAGAATGTGTTGTGTTTTTCTTGAGCTCTCTTCGTTGAACCGCTATCAGTTGCGTGATGCAAAAAGTTCGCCCCACAGGACGTTTATCTGAAGTAACTGTTCTGTGCAGTGGGCCCGATTGTATGTCTGTGCCACTTTTATGCTCAAGTTTATTTGCTCATCGCTGATATCGCTTCGACCTCCAATGCAAATTTAATCTCCTTTGGTTTGAGCAGGAGACTGGTTCCTTCAGGGCGGAGAGAATGTGTTGTTTTTTCTTGTGCTCTCTTCGTTGCACCACCATCAGTTGCGTGATGCAAAAAGCTCGCCCCACAGGACGTTTATCTGATGTAACTGTCCTGTACAGTGGGCCCGTTCGTGTCTCTTTTATGCTCAAGTTTATTTGCTTATCTCTGATATCGCTTCAACCTCTCATGCATATTTAATCTGCTTTTGTTTGAGCAGGAGACTGGTTCCTTCAGGGTGGAGAGAATGTGTTGTGTTTTTCTTCTGCTCGCTTCATTGCACCACCATCAGTTGCGTGATGCAAAAAGCTCGCCCCACAGGACGTTTATCTGATGTAACTGTCATGTAAAGTGGGCCCGTTCGTGTCTCTTTTATGCTAAAGTTTATTTGCTCATCGCTGATATCGCTTCAACCTGCCATGCAAATTTAATCTCCTTTTGTTTTAGTAGGAGACTGGTTCCTTCAGGGTGGAGAGAATGTGTTGTGTTTTTCTTCTGCTCACTTCATTGCACCGCCATCAGTTGTGTGATGCAAAAAGCTCGCCCCACAGGACGTTTATTTGATGTAACTGTCTTTTACAGTGGGCCGTTTGTGTCTCTTTAATGCTTAAGTTTGTTTGCTCATCGCTGATATCGCTTCAACCTCCCATGCAAATTTAATCTAATTTTGTTTGAGCAGGAGACTGGTTCCTTCAGGGTGGAGAGAATGTGTCGTGTTTTTCTTGTGCTCTCTTCGTTGCACCGCCATCAGTTGCGTGATGCAAAAAGCTTGCCCCACAGGACGTTTGTCTGGTGTAACTGTCCTGTACAGTGGGCCCGATTGTGTGTTCGTGTCTGTTTTATGCTCAAGTTTATTTGCTCATCGCTGATATCGCTTCAACCTCCCATGCAAATTTAATCTCTTTTTGTTTGAGCAAGAGACTTGTTCCTTCAGGGTGGAGAGAATGTGTTGTGTTTTTCTTGTGCTCTCTTCGTTGCACCGCCATCAGTTGCTTGATGCAAAAAGCTCTCCCCACTGGACATTTATCTTATAAAACAGTCTTTTACAGTGGGCCGTTTGTGTCTCTTTTATGCTTGAGTTTGTTTGCTCATCGCTGATATCGCTTCAACCTCCCATGCAAATTTAATCTCCTTTTGTTTGAGCAGAAGACTGGTTCCTTCAGGGTAGAGAAAATGTGTCGTTTATCTTGTGCTCTCTCGGTTGCACCGCCATCAGTTGCTTGATGCAAAAAGCTCGCTCCACAGTACGTTTATCTGATGTAACTGTCCTGTACAGTGGGCCCGATTTTGTGTTCGTGTCTCTTTTTTGTTCGAGTTTATTTGCTCATCGCTGATATCGCTTCAACCACCAATGCAAATTTAATCTCCTTTTGTTTGAACAGGAGACTGGTTCCTTCAGGGTGGAGAGAATGTATTGTGTTTTACTTGAGCTCTCTTCGTTGCACCGCTATCAGATGCGTGATGCAGAAAGCTCGCCCCACAGGACGTTTATCTCAAATAACTGTTCTGTGCAGTGGGCCCGATTGTATGTCAGTGTATCTTTTATGCTCAAGTTTATTTGCTCATCGCTGATATCTTTTCAACCTCCCATGCAAATTTAATCTAATTTTGTTTGAGCAGGAGACTGGTTCCTTCAGGGTGGAGAGAATGTGTTGTGTTTTTCTTGTGCTCTCTTCGTTGCACCGCCATCAGTTGCGTGGTGCAAAAAGCTTGCCCCACAGGACGTTTGTCTGGTGTAACTGTCCTGTACAGTGGACCCGATTGTGTGTTCGTGTCTCTTTTATGCTCAAGTTTATTTGCTCATCGCTGATATCGCTTCAACCTCCCATGCAAATTTAATCTCTTTTTGTTTGAGCAAGGGACTGGTTCCTTCAGGGTGGAGAGAATGTGTTGTGTTTTTCTTGTGCTCTCTTCGTTGCACCGCCATCACTGGCGTGATGCACAAATCTCGCCGCACAGGACGTTTATTTGATGTAACTGTCCCGTACAGTGGTCCCGATTGCATGTTCGTGTCTCTTATGCTCAAGATATTTTGCTTGTCGCTAATATCGCTTCAACCTCCCATGCAAATTTTATCTCCTTTTGTTCGAGCAGCGGACAGGTTCCTTCAGGGTGAAGAGAAGGTGTTGTTTTTCTTGTGCCCTCTTCGTTGCACCGCCATCAGATGCGTGATTCTAAAACTCGCCCCACAGTACGGTTATCTGTTGTAACTGTCCTGTACAGCGGGCCCGATTGTGTGTTCGTGTCTCTTTTTTGCTCAAGTTTATTTGCTCATCGCTGATTTCGCTTCAACCTCTCATGCATATTTAATCTCCTTTTGTTTGAGCAGGATAATGGTTCCTTCAGGGTGGAGAGAATGTGTTATGTTTTTCTTCTGCTCGCTTCATTGTACCGCCATCAATTGCGTGATGCAAAGAGCTCGCCCCACAGGACGTTTATCTTATGTAACTGTCCTGTACAGTGGGCCCGATTGTATGTTCGTGTCTCTTTTATGCTCAAGTTTAATTGCTCATCGCTGATATCGCTTCAACGTCCCATGCAAATTTAATCTCCTTTTGTTTGAGCAGGAGACTGGTTCCATCAGGGTGGCGAGAATGTGTTGTGTTTTTCTTGCGCTCTCTTCGTTGCACCGTCATCACTTGCGTGATGGAAAAACCTCGCCCCATAGGATGTTTATCTGATATAACTGTCCTGTACAGTGGGCCCGATTGAATGTTCGCGTCTCTTTTATGCTCAAGTTTATTTGCGCATCGCTGATATCGCTTCAACCTCCCATGCAAATTTAATCTCCTTTTGTTTGAGCAGAAGACTGTGTGATGACCCCCATAATGCGCAGGTCCACACGGGACGGAGAGGCAAAGAGAAACCGTATGGCTCAGTTTAAACAAACAGATATATTCAATAATTATACATGATTAAGATTAAGAGGCTGGGGCGTCCGAGCTTACGTGCCGACGACTTCATGGGGCGATGGAGTGGCTCCGGAGTTGGGCTCGAGCGGTTGCTGGTGGTAGCTGCACGCCGTCGGGTTTCGGCGCTGAAGGCCCTCTTGGCGAGCGATGTCGTCCAGAGCGTTCCTTCTTCCGTACTGCTTCTCGATTTTTATATCCTCTTCTCCACACTCCCTAGGGTGAGGACGCCCACGCCGGAGGGGAAGGAGGGGGGGCTAGGGCTTTCACTTGGGCGCACAAACATACCACCGCACTTATTGTCTCGCCCCCCTCACGTGTTGAGTCCGAGGGAAAGAATGTTGTCTTCGCGGTAGCGCATAGCGTCGGCTGTGGTACGGCGCGCTCTGGATCGCTGACAATTCCCTTGTCCTGGAATGTGCCCGGGAGGGCCGCCCCTGAAACCGCCACGCCAATTGGGGAGGATAAAGCCTGTTTCCCCGCGGCGGCGGCGGCGGGTCCGGTTGGGTCCGGTTGGGCTTAAACCACTTCGTTCTGGTTGTCACTCTCAACGAGCATGGCTGGGTAATTGATGATGCCTGTCATCTGGGTCTCCGTCTACGCCGCGCCGTCGAACGTGGATCCTCGTAGCACACACAAAGAATGTACCTCGTAGCACACACAAGGAATGTGCCTCGTAGCACACACAAGGAATGTACCTCGTAGCACACACAAGGAATGTACCTCGTAGCACACAAGGAATGTCACAACTGGTTCCTTCAGGCTGGAAAAAATGTGTTGTTTTTCTTGTGCTCTCTCCGTTGCACCGCCATCAGTTGCGTGATGCAAAAAGCTCGCCCAACAGTACGTTTATCTGATGTAACTGTCCTGTACAGTGGGCCCGATTGTGTGTTCGTGTCTCTTTTGTTCGAGTTTTTTTGCTCATCGCTGATATCGCTTCAACCTCCCATGCAAATTTATTCTCCTTTTGTTTGAGCAGAAGACTGGTTCCTTCAGGCTGGAGAAAATGTGTTGTTTTTCTTGTGCTCTCTCCGTTGCACCGCCATAAGTTGCGTGATGCAATAAGTTCGCCCCACAGGACGTTTATCTGAAGTAACTGTTCTGTGCAGTGGGCCCGATTGTATGTTCGTGTCTCTTTTATGCTCAAGTAGATTTCTCATCGCTGATATCGCTTCGACCTCCCATGCAAATTTAATCTCCTTTTGTTTGAGCAGGAGGCTGGTTCCTTCAGGGTGGAGAGAATGTGTTGTTTTTTCTTGTGCTCTCTTCGTTGCACAGCCATCAGTTGCGTGATGCAAAAAGCTCGCCCCACAGGACGTTTATCTTATGTGACTGTCCAGTACAGTGGGCCCGTTCGTGTCTCTTTTATGCTAAAGTTTATTTGCTCATCGCTGATATCGCTTCATCCTCCCATGCAAATTTATTCTCCTTTTGTTTGAGCAGAAGACTGGTTCCTTCAGAGTGGAGAGAATGTGTTGTTTTTCTTGTGCTCTCTCCGTTGCACCGCCATCAGTGGCGTGATGCAAAAAGCTCGCCCCCACAGGACGTTTAACTGATGTAACTGTCCTGTACACTGGGCCCGATTGTATGTTCGTGTCTCTTTTATGCTCAAGTTTATTTGCTCATCGCTGATATCGCTTCAACCTCCCATGCAAATTTAATCTCCTTTTGTTTGAGCAGGAGACTGGTTCCTTCAGGGTGAAGAGAATGTGTTGTGTTTTTCTTCTGCTCACTTCACTGCACCGCCATCAGTTGCGTGATGCAAAAAGCTCGCCCCACAGGACGTTTATCTGATGTAACTGTGTTTTACAGTGGGCCGTTTGTGTCTCATTTATGCTTGAGTTTGTTTGCTCATCGCTGATATCGCTTCAACCTCCCATGCAAATTTAATCTCCTTTTGTTTGAGCAGAAGACTGGTTCCTTCAGGGTAGAGAAAATGTGTCGTTTATCTTGTGCTCTCTCGGTTGCACCGCCATCAGTTGCTTGATGCAAAAAGCTCGCTCCACAGTACGTTTATCTGATGTAACTGTCCTGTACAGTGGGCCCGATTTTGTGTTCGTGTCTCTTTTTTGTTCGAGTTTAATTGCTCATCGCTGATATCGCTTCAACCACCAATGCAAATTTAATCTTTTGTTTGAGCAGGAGACTGGTTCCTTCAGGGTGGAGAGAATGTATTGTGTTTTACTTGAGCTCTCTTCGTTGCACCGCTATCAGATGCGTGATGCAGAAAGCTCGCCCCACAGGACGTTTATCTCAAATAACTGTTCTGTGCAGTGGGCCCGATTGTATGTCCGTGTATCTTTTATGCTCAAGTTTATTTGGTCATCGCTGATATCGCTTCGACCTCCAATGCAAATTTAATCTCCTTTTGTTTGAGCAGGAGACTGGTTCCTTCAGGGTGGAAAGAATGTGTTGTGTTTTTCTTCTGCTCGCTTCATTGCACCACCATCAGTTGGTGATGCAAAAAGCTCGCCCCACAGGACGTTTATCTGATGTAACTCTCATGTACAGTGGGCCCGTTTGTGTCTCTTTTATGCTAAAGTTTATTTGCTCATCGCTGATATCGCTTCAACCCCCCATGCAAATTTAATCTCCTTTTGTTTGAGCAGGAGACTGGTTCCTTCAGGGTGGAGAGAATGTGTTGTGTTTTTCTTCTGCTCGCTTCATTGCACCACCATCAGTTGCGTGATGCAAAAAGCTCGCCCCACAGGACGTTAATCTGATGTAACTGTCATGTAGAGTGGGCCCGTTTGTGTCTCTTTTATGCTTAAGTTTGTTTGCTCATCGCTGATATCTTTTCAACCTCCCATGCAAATTTAATCTAATTTTGTTTGAGCAGGAGACTGGTTCCTTCAGGGTGGAGAGAATGTGTTGTGTTTTTCTTGTGCTCTCTTCGTTGCACCGCCATCAGTTGCGTGATGCAAAAAGCTTGCCCCACAGGACGTTTGTCTGGTGTAACTGTCCTGTACAATGGGCCCGATTGTGTGTTCGTGTCTCTTTTATGCTCAAGTTTATTTGCTCATCGCTGATATCGCTTCAACCTCCCATGCAAATTTAATCTCTTTTTGTTTGAGCAAGGGACTGGTTCCTCCAGGGTGGAGAGAATGTGTTGTGTTTTTCTTGTGCTCTCTTCGTTGCACCGCCATCAGTTGCGTGATGCAAAAAGCTTGCCCCACAGGACGTTTGTCTGGTGTAACTGTCCTGTACAATGGGCCCGATTGTGTGTTCGTGTCTCTTTTATGCTCAAGTTTATTTGCTCATCGCTGATATCGCTTCAACGTCCCATGCAAATTTAATCTCTTTTTGTTTGAGCAAGGGACTGGTTCCTCCAGGGTGGAGAGAATGTGTTGTGTTTTTCTTGTGCTCTCTTCGTTGCACCGCCATCAGTGGCGTGATGCAAAAATCTGGCCGCACAGGACGTTTATTTGATGTAACTATCCCGTACAGTGGTCCCGATTGCATGTTCGTGTCTCTTATCCTCAAGATTTTTTGCTTGTCGCTAATATCGCTTCAACCTCCCATGCAAATTTTATCTCCTTTTGTTCGAGCAGCGGACAGGTTCCTTCAGGGTGAAGAGAAGGTGTTGTTTTTCTTGTGCTCTCTTCGTTGCACCGCCATCAGTTGCGTGATGCTAAAGCTCGCCCAACAGCAAGTTTATCTGATGTAACTGTCCTGTACAGCGGGCCCGATTGTGTTTTCGTGTCTCTTTTTTGCTCAAGTTTATTTGCTCATCGCTGATTTTGCTTCAACCTCTCATGCATATTTAATCTCCTTTTGATTGAGCAGGAGAATGGTTTCTTCAGGGTGGAGAGAATGTGTTATGTTTTTCTTCTGCTCGCTTCATTGTACCGCCATCAGTTGCGTGATGCAAGGAGCTCGCCCCACAGGACGTTTATCTTATGTAACTGTCCTGTACAGGGGGCCCGTTCGTGTCTCTTTTATGCTAAAGTTTATTTGCTCATCGCTGATATCGCTTCAACCTCTCATGCATATTTAATCTCCTTTTGTTCGAGCAGTAGAAAGGTTCCTTCAGGGTGGAGAGAATGTGTTGTGTTTTTCTTGTGCTCTCTTCGTTGCAATGCCATCAGTTGCGTGATGCAAAAAGCTCGCTCCACAGGACGTTTATTTGATGTAACTGTCCTGTACTGTGGACCCAATTGTATGTTCGCGTCTCTTTTATGCTCAAGTTTATTTGCGCATCGCTGATATCGCTTCAACCTCCCATGCAAATTTATTCTCCTTTTGTTTGAGCAGAAGACTGGTTCCTTCAGGCTGGAGAAAATGTGTTGTTTTTCTTGTGCTCTCTTTGTTGCACCGCCATCAGTTGCGTGATGCAAAAAGCTCGCCCCACAGTACGTTTATCTGAAGTAACTGTCCTGTACAGTGGGCCCGATTGTGTGTTCGTGTCTCTTTTTTGTTCGAGTTTATTTGCTCATCGCTGATTTCGCTTCAACCTCTCATGCATATTTAATCTCCTTTTGTTTGAGCAGGAGAATGGTTCCTTCAGGGTGGAGAGAATGTGTTATTTTTTTCTTCTGCTCGCTTCATTGTACCGCCATCAGTTGCGTGATGCAAAGAGCTCGCCCCACAGGACGTTTATCTTATGGTACTGTCCTGTACAGTGGGCCCGTTCGTGTATCTTTTATGCTAAAGTTTATTTGCATATCGCTGATATCGCTTCAACCTCTCATGCATATTTAATCTATTTGTTCGAGCAGTAAAAAGGTTCCTTCAGGGTGGAGAGAATGTGTTGTGTTTTTCTTGTGCCCTCTTCGTTGCATTGCCATCAGTTGCGTGATGCAAAAAGCTCGCTCCACTGGACGTTTATTGGATGTAACAGTCCTGTACTGTGGACACAATTGTATGTTCGCGTCTCTTTTATGCTCAAGTTTATTTGCGCATCGCTGATATCGCTTCAACCTTTCATGCAAATTTAATCTCCTTTTGTTTGAGCAGAAGACTGGTTCCTTCAGGCTGGAGAAAATGTGTTGTTTTTCTTGTGCTCTCTTTGTTGCACCGCCATCAGTTGCGTGATGCAAAAAGCTCGCCCCACAGTACGTTTATCTGAAGTAACTGTCCTGTACAGTGGGCCCGATTGTGTGTTCGTGTCTCTTTTTTGTTCGGGTTTATTTGCTCATCTCTGATATCGCTTCAACCTCCCATGCAAATTTATTATGCTTTTGTTTGAGCTGGATTCTGGTTCCTTCAGTGTGGAGAGAATGTGTTGTGTTTTTCTTGAGCTCTCTTCGTTGCACCGCTATCAGTTGCGTGATGTAATAATTTCGTCCCACAGGACGTTTATCTGAAGTAACTGTTCTGTGCAGTGGGCCCGATTGTATGTTCGTGTCTCTTTTATGCTCAAGTATATTTCTCATCGCTGATATCGCTTCGACCTCCCATGCAAATTTAATCTCCTTTTGTTTGAGCAGGAGGCTGGTTCCTTCAGGGTGGAGAGAATGTGTTGTTTTTTCTTGTGCTCTCTTCGTTGCACCGCCATCAGTTGCGTGATGCAAAAAGCTCGCCCCACAGGACGTTTATCTTATGTAACTGTCCTGTACAGTGGGCCCGTTCGTGTCTCTTTTATGCTAATGTTTATTTGCTCATCGCTGATATCGCTTCATCCTCCCATGCAAATTTAATCTCCTTTTGTTTGAGCAGAAGACTGGTTCCTTCAGAGTGGAGAGAATGTGTTGTTTTTCTTGTGCTCTCTCAGTTGCACCGCCATCAGTTGCGTGATGCAAAAAGCTCGCCCCCACAGGACGTTTAACTGATGTAACTGTCCTGTACACTGGGCCCGATTGTATGTTCGTGTCTCTTTTATGCTCAAGTTTATTTGCTCATCGCTGATATCGCTTCAACCTCCCATGCAAATTTAATCTCCTTTTGTTTGAGCAGGAGACTGGTTCCTTCAGGGTGGAGAGAATGTGTTGTGTTTTTCTTCTGCTCACTTCACTGCACCGCCATCAGTTGCGTGATGCAAAAAGCTCGCCCCACAGGACGTTTATCTGATGTAACTGTCTTTTACAGTGGGCCGTTTGTGTCTCTTTTATGCTTAAGTTTGTTTGCTAATCGCTGATATCGCTTCAACCTCCCATGCAAATTTAATCTAATTTTGTTTGAGCAGGAGACTGGTTCCTTCAGGGTGGAGAGAATGTGTTGTGTTTTTCTTGTGCTCTCTTCGTTGCACCGCCATCAGTTGCGTGATGCAAAAAGCTTGCCCCACAGGACGTTTGTCTGGTGTAACTGTCCTGTACAGTGGGCCCGATTGTGTGTTCGTGTCTCTTTTATGCTCAAGTTTATTTGCTCATCGCTGATATCGCTTCAACCTCCCATGCAAATTTATTATGCTTTTGTTTGAGCTGGATTCTGGTTCCTTCAGTGTGGAGAGAATGTGTTGTGTTTTTCTTGAGCTCTCTTCGTTGCACCGCTATCAGTTGCGTGATGCAATAAGTTCGCCCCACAGGACGTTTATCTGAAGTAACTGTTCTGTGCAGTGGGCCCGATTGTATGTTCGTGTCTCTTTTATGCTCAAGTAGATTTCTCATCGCTGATATCGCTTCGACCTCCCATGCAAATTTAATCTCCTTTTGTTTGAGCAGGAGGCTGGTTCCTTCAGGGTGGAGAGAATGTGTTGTTTTTTCTTGTGCTCTCTTCGTTGCACAGCCATCAGTTGCGTGATGCAAAAAGCTCGCCCCACAGGACGTTTATCTTATGTGACTGTCCAGTACAGTGGGCCCGTTCGTGTCTCTTTTATGCTAAAGTTTATTTGCTCATCGCTGATATCGCTTCATCCTCCCATGCAAATTTATTCTCCTTTTGTTTGAGCAGAAGACTGGTTCCTTCAGAGTGGAGAGAATGTGTTGTTTTTCTTTTTCTCTCTCCGTTGCACCGCCATCAGTGGCGTGATGCAAAAAGCTCGCCCCCACAGGACGTTTAACTGATGTAACTGTCCTGTACACTGGGCCCGATTGTATGTTCGTGTCTCTTTTATGCTCAAGTTTATTTGCTCATCGCTGATATCGCTTCAACCTCCCATGCAAATTTAATCTCCTTTTGTTTGAGCAGGAGACTGGTTCCTTCAGGGTGAAGAGAATGTGTTGTGTTTTTCTTCTGCTCACTTCACTGCACCGCCATCAGTTGCGTGATGCAAAAAGCTCGCCCCACAGGACGTTTATCTGATGTAACTGTGTTTTACAGTGGGCCGTTTGTGTCTCATTTATGCTTGAGTTTGTTTGCTCATCGCTGATATCGCTTCAACCTCCCATGCAAATTTAATCTCCTTTTGTTTGAGCAGAAGACTGGTTCCTTCAGGGTAGAGAAAATGTGTCGTTTATCTTGTGCTCTCTCGGTTGCACCGCCATCAGTTGCTTGATGCAAAAAGCTCGCTCCACAGTACGTTTATCTGATGTAACTGTCCTGTACAGTGGGCCCGATTTTGTGTTCGTGTCTCTTTTTTGTTCGAGTTTAATTGCTCATCGCTGATATCGCTTCAACCACCAATGCAAATTTAATCTTTTGTTTGAGCAGGTGACTGGTTCCTTCAGGGTGGAGAGAATGTATTGTGTTTTACTTGAGCTCTCTTCGTTGCACCGCTATCAGATGCGTGATGCAGAAAGCTCGCCCCACAGGACGTTTATCTCAAATAACTGTTCTGTGCAGTGGGCCCGATTGTATGTCCGTGTATCTTTTATGCTCAAGTTTATTTGGTCATCGCTGATATCGCTTCGACCTCCAATGCAAATTTAATCTCCTTTTGTTTGAGCAGGAGACTGGTTCCTTCAGGGTGGAAAGAATGTGTTGTGTTTTTCTTCTGCTCGCTTCATTGCACCACCATCAGTTGGTGATGCAAAAAGCTCGCCCCACAGGACGTTTATCTGATGTAACTCTCATGTACAGTGGGCCCGTTTGTGTCTCTTTTATGCTAAAGTTTATTTGCTCATCGCTGATATCGCTTCAACACCCCATGCAAATTTAATCTCCTTTTGTTTGAGCAGGAGACTGGTTCCTTCAGGGTGGAGAGAATGTGTTGTGTTTTTCTTCTGCTCGCTTCATTGCACCACCATCAGTTGCGTGATGCAAAAAGCTCGCCCCACAGGACGTTAATCTGATGTAACTGTCATGTAGAGTGGGCCCGTTTGTGTCTCTTTTATGCTTAAGTTTGTTTGCTCATCGCTGATATCTTTTCAACCTCCCATGCAAATTTAATCTAATTTTGTTTGAGCAGGAGACTGGTTCCTTCAGGGTGGAGAGAATGTGTTGTGTTTTTCTTGTGCTCTCTTCGTTGCACCGCCATCAGTTGCGTGATGCAAAAAGCTTGCCCCACAGGACGTTTGTCTGGTGTAACTGTCCTGTACAATGGGCCCGATTGTGTGTTCGTGTCTCTTTTATGCTCAAGTTTATTTGCTCATCGCTGATATCGCTTCAACCTCCCATGCAAATTTAATCTCTTTTTGTTTGAGCAAGGGACTGGTTCCTCCAGGGTGGAGAGAATGTGTTGTGTTTTTCTTGTGCTCTCTTCGTTGCACCGCCATCAGTTGCGTGATGCAAAAAGCTTGCCCCACAGGACGTTTGTCTGGTGTAACTGTCCTGTACAATGGGCCCGATTGTGTGTTCGTGTCTCTTTTATGCTCAAGTTTATTTGCTCATCGCTGATATCGCTTCAACGTCCCATGCAAATTTAATCTCTTTTTGTTTGAGCAAGGGACTGGTTCCTCCAGGGTGGAGAGAATGTGTTGTGTTTTTCTTGTGCTCTCTTCGTTGCACCGCCATCAGTGGCGTGATGCAAAAATCTGGCCGCACAGGACGTTTATTTGATGTAACTATCCCGTACAGTGGTCCCGATTGCATGTTCGTGTCTCTTATCCTCAAGATTTTTTGCTTGTCGCTAATATCGCTTCAACCTCCCATGCAAATTTTATCTCCTTTTGTTCGAGCAGCGGACAGGTTCCTTCAGGGTGAAGAGAAGGTGTTGTTTTTCTTGTGCTCTCTTCGTTGCACCGCCATCAGTTGCGTGATGCTAAAGCTCGCCCAACAGCAAGTTTATCTGATGTAACTGTCCTGTACAGCGGGCCCGATTGTGTTTTCGTGTCTCTTTTTTGCTCAAGTTTATTTGCTCATCGCTGATTTCGCTTCAACCTCTCATGCATATTTAATCTCCTTTTGTTTGAGCAGGAGAATGGTTTCTTCAGGGTGGAGAGAATGTGTTATGTTTTTCTTCTGCTCGCTTCATTGTACCGCCATCAGTTGCGTGATGCAAGGAGCTCGCCCCACAGGACGTTTATCTTATGTAACTGTCCTGTACAGGGGGCCCGTTCGTGTCTCTTTTATGCTAAAGTTTATTTGCTCATCGCTGATATCGCTTCAACCTCTCATGCATATTTAATCTCCTTTTGTTCGAGCAGTAGAAAGGTTCCTTCAGGGTGGAGAGAATGTGTTGTGTTTTTCTTCTGCTCGCTTCATTGCACCACCATCAGTTGCGTGATGCAAAAAGCTCGCCCCACAGGACGTTAATCTGATGTAACTGTCATGTAGAGTGGGCCCGTTTGTGTCTCTTTTATGCTTAAGTTTGTTTGCTCATCGCTGATATCTTTTCAACCTCCCATGCAAATTTAATCTAATTTTGTTTGAGCAGGAGACTGGTTCCTTCAGGGTGGAGAAAATGTGTTGTGTTTTTCTTGTGCTCTCTTCGTTGCACCGCCATCAGTTGCGTGATGCAAAAAGCTTGCCCCACAGGACGTTTGTCTGGTGTAACTGTCCTGTACAATGGGCCCGATTGTGTGTTCGTGTCTCTTTTATGCTCAAGTTTATTTGCTCATCGCTGATATCGCTTCAACCTCCCATGCAAATTTAATCTCTTTTTGTTTGAGCAAGGGACTGGTTCCTCCAGGGTGGAGAGAATGTGTTGTGTTTTTCTTGTGCTCTCTTCGTTGCACCGCCATCAGTTGCGTGATGCAAAAAGCTTGCCCCACAGGACGTTTGTCTGGTGTAACTGTCCTGTACAATGGGCCCGATTGTGTGTTCGTGTCTCTTTTATGCTCAAGTTTATTTGCTCATCGCTGATATCGCTTCAACGTCCCATGCAAATTTAATCTCTTTTTGTTTGAGCAAGGGACTGGTTCCTCCAGGGTGGAGAGAATGTGTTGTGTTTTTCTTGTGCTCTCTTCGTTGCACCGCCATCAGTGGCGTGATGCAAAAATCTGGCCGCACAGGACGTTTATTTGATGTAACTATCCCGTACAGTGGTCCCGATTGCATGTTCGTGTCTCTTATCCTCAAGATTTTTTGCTTGTCGCTAATATCGCTTCAACCTCCCATGCAAATTTTATCTCCTTTTGTTCGAGCAGCGGACAGGTTCCTTCAGGGTGAAGAGAAGGTGTTGTTTTTCTTGTGCTCTCTTCGTTGCACCGCCATCAGTTGCGTGATGCTAAAGCTCGCCCAACAGCAAGTTTATCTGATGTAACTGTCCTGTACAGCGGGCCCGATTGTGTTTTCGTGTCTCTTTTTTGCTCAAGTTTATTTGCTCATCGCTGATTTTGCTTCAACCTCTCATGCATATTTAATCTCCTTTTGTTTGAGCAGGAGAATGGTTTCTTCAGGGTGGAGAGAATGTGTTATGTTTTTCTTCTGCTCGCTTCATTGTACCGCCATCAGTTGCGTGATGCAAGGAGCTCGCCCCACAGGACGTTTATCTTATGTAACTGTCCTGTACAGGGGGCCCGTTCGTGTCTCTTTTATGCTAAAGTTTATTTGCTCATCGCTGATATCGCTTCAACCTCTCATGCATATTTAATCTCCTTTTGTTCGAGCAGTAGAAAGGTTCCTTCAGGGTGGAGAGAATGTGTTGTGTTTTTCTTGTGCTCTCTTCGTTGCACTGCCATCAGTTGCGTGATGCAAAAAGCTCGCTCCACAGGACGTTTATTTGATGTAACTGTCCTGTACTGTGGACCCAATTGTATGTTCGCGTCTCTTTTATGCTCAAGTTTATTTGCGCATCGCTGATATCGCTTCAACCTCCCATGCAAATTTATTCTCCTTTTGTTTGAGCAGAAGACTGGTTCCTTCAGGCTGGAGAAAATGTGTTGTTTTTCTTGTGCTCTCTTTGTTGCACCGCCATCAGTTGCGTGATGCAAAAAGCTCGCCCCACAGTACGTTTATCTGAAGTAACTGTCCTGTACAGTGGGCCCGATTGTGTGTTCGTGTCTCTTTTTTGTTCGAGTTTATTTGCTCATCGCTGATTTCGCTTCAACCTCTCATGCATATTTAATCTCCTTTTGTTTGAGCAGGAGAATGGTTCCTTCAGGGTGGAGAGAATGTGTTATTTTTTTCTTCTGCTCGCTTCATTGTACCGCCATCAGTTGCGTGATGCAAAGAGCTCGCCCCACAGGACGTTTATCTTATGGTACTGTCCTGTACAGTGGGCCCGTTCGTGTATCTTTTATGCTAAAGTTTATTTGCATATCGCTGATATCGCTTCAACCTCTCATGCATATTTAATCTATTTGTTCGAGCAGTAAAAAGGTTCCTTCAGGGTGGAGAGAATGTGTTGTGTTTTTCTTGTGCCCTCTTCGTTGCATTGCCATCAGTTGCGTGATGCAAAAAGCTCGCTCCACTGGACGTTTATTGGATGTAACAGTCCTGTACTGTGGACACAATTGTATGTTCGCGTCTCTTTTATGCTCAAGTTTATTTGCGCATCGCTGATATCGCTTCAACCTTTCATGCAAATTTAATCTCCTTTTGTTTGAGCAGAAGACTGGTTCCTTCAGGCTGGAGAAAATGTGTTGTTTTTCTTGTGCTCTCTTTGTTGCACCGCCATCAGTTGCGTGATGCAAAAAGCTCGCCCCACAGTACGTTTATCTGAAGTAACTGTCCTGTACAGTGGGCCCGATTGTGTGTTCGTGTCTCTTTTTTGTTCGGGTTTACTTGCTCATCTCTGATATCGCTTCAACCTCCCATGCAAATTTATTATGCTTTTGTTTGAGCTGGATTCTGGTTCCTTCAGTGTGGAGAGAATGTGTTGTGTTTTTCTTGAGCTCTCTTCGTTGCACCGCTATCAGTTGCGTGATGTAATAATTTCGTCCCACAGGACGTTTATCTGAAGTAACTGTTCTGTGCAGTGGGCCCGATTGTATGTTCGTGTCTCTTTTATGCTCAAGTATATTTCTCATCGCTGATATCGCTTCGACCTCCCATGCAAATTTAATCTCCTTTTGTTTGAGCAGGAGGCTGGTTCCTTCAGGGTGGAGAGAATGTGTTGTTTTTTCTTGTGCTCTCTTCGTTGCACCGCCATCAGTTGCGTGATGCAAAAAGCTCGCCCCACAGGACGTTTATCTTATGTAACTGTCCTGTACAGTGGGCCCGTTCGTGTCTCTTTTATGCTAATGTTTATTTGCTCATCGCTGATATCGCTTCATCCTCCCATGCAAATTTAATCTCCTTTTGTTTGAGCAGAAGACTGGTTCCTTCAGAGTGGAGAGAATGTGTTGTTTTTCTTGTGCTCTCTCAGTTGCACCGCCATCAGTTGCGTGATGCAAAAAGCTCGCCCCCACAGGACGTTTAACTGATGTAACTGTCCTGTACACTGGGCCCGATTGTATGTTCGTGTCTCTTTTATGCTCAAGTTTATTTGCTCATCGCTGATATCGCTTCAACCTCCCATGCAAATTTAATCTCCTTTTGTTTGAGCAGGAGACTGGTTCCTTCAGGGTGGAGAGAATGTGTTGTGTTTTTCTTCTGCTCACTTCACTGCACCGCCATCAGTTGCGTGATGCAAAAAGCTCGCCCCACAGGACGTTTATCTGATGTAACTGTGTTTTACAGTGGGCCGTTTGTGTCTCATTTATGCTTGAGTTTGTTTGCTCATCGCTGATATCGCTTCAACCTCCCATGCAAATTTAATCTCCTTTTGTTTGAGCAGAAGACTGGTTCCTTCAGGGTAGAGAAAATGTGTCGTTTATCTTGTGCTCTCTCGGTTGCACCGCCATCAGTTGCTTGATGCAAAAAGCTCGCTCCACAGTACGTTTATCTGATGTAACTGTCCTGTACAGTGGGCCCGATTTTGTGTTCGTGTCTCTTTTTTGTTCGAGTTTAATTGCTCATCGCTGATATCGCTTCAACCTCCCATGCAAATTTATTATGCTTTTGTTTGAGCTGGATTCTGGTTCCTTCAGTGTGGAGAGAATGTGTTGTGTTTTTCTTGAGCTCTCTTCGTTGCACCGCTATCAGTTGCGTGATGCAATAAGTTCGCCCCACAGGACGTTTATCTGAAGTAACTGTTCTGTGCAGTGGGCCCGATTGTATGTTCGTGTCTCTTTTATGCTCAAGTAGATTTCTCATCGCTGATATCGCTTCGACCTCCCATGCAAATTTAATCTCCTTTTGTTTGAGCAGGAGGCTGGTTCCTTCAGGGTGGAGAGAATGTGTTGTTTTTTCTTGTGCTCTCTTCGTTGCACAGCCATCAGTTGCGTGATGCAAAAAGCTCGCCCCACAGGACGTTTATCTTATGTGACTGTCCAGTACAGTGGGCCCGTTCGTGTCTCTTTTATGCTAAAGTTTATTTGCTCATCGCTGATATCGCTTCATCCTCCCATGCAAATTTATTCTCCTTTTGTTTGAGCAGAAGACTGGTTCCTTCAGAGTGGAGAGAATGTGTTGTTTTTCTTGTGCTCTCTCCGTTGCACCGCCATCAGTGGCGTGATGCAAAAAGCTCGCCCCCACAGGACGTTTAACTGATGTAACTGTCCTGTACACTGGGCCCGATTGTATGTTCGTGTCTCTTTTATGCTCAAGTTTATTTGCTCATCGCTGATATCGCTTCAACCTCCCATGCAAATTTAATCTCCTTTTGTTTGAGCAGGAGACTGGTTCCTTCAGGGTGAAGAGAATGTGTTGTGTTTTTCTTCTGCTCACTTCACTGCACCGCCATCAGTTGCGTGATGCAAAAAGCTCGCCCCACAGGACGTTTATCTGATGTAACTGTGTTTTACAGTGGGCCGTTTGTGTCTCATTTATGCTTGAGTTTGTTTGCTCATCGCTGATATCGCTTCAACCTCCCATGCAAATTTAATCTCCTTTTGTTTGAGCAGAAGACTGGTTCCTTCAGGGTAGAGAAAATGTGTCGTTTATCTTGTGCTCTCTCGGTTGCACCGCCATCAGTTGCTTGATGCAAAAAGCTCGCTCCACACTACGTTTATCTGATGTAACTGTCCTGTACAGTGGGCCCGATTTTGTGTTCGTGTCTCTTTTTTGTTCGAGTTTAATTGCTCATCGCTGATATCGCTTCAACCACCAATGCAAATTTAATCTTTTGTTTGAGCAGGAGACTGGTTCCTTCAGGGTGGAGAGAATGTATTGTGTTTTACTTGAGCTCTCTTCGTTGCACCGCTATCAGATGCGTGATGCAGAAAGCTCGCCCCACAGGACGTTTATCTCAAATAACTGTTCTGTGCAGTGGGCCCGATTGTATGTCCGTGTATCTTTTATGCTCAAGTTTATTTGGTCATCGCTGATATCGCTTCGACCTCCAATGCAAATTTAATCTCCTTTTGTTTGAGCAGGAGACTGGTTCCTTCAGGGTGGAAAGAATGTGTTGTGTTTTTCTTCTGCTCGCTTCATTGCACCACCATCAGTTGGTGATGCAAAAAGCTCGCCCCACAGGACGTTTATCTGATGTAACTCTCATGTACAGTGGGCCCGTTTGTGTCTCTTTTATGCTAAAGTTTATTTGCTCATCGCTGATATCGCTTCAACCCCCCATGCAAATTTAATCTCCTTTTGTTTGAGCAGGAGACTGGTTCCTTCAGGGTGGAGAGAATGTGTTGTGTTTTTCTTCTGCTCGCTTCATTGCACCACCATCAGTTGCGTGATGCAAAAAGCTCGCCCCACAGGACGTTAATCTGATGTAACTGTCATGTAGAGTGGGCCCGTTTGTGTCTCTTTTATGCTTAAGTTTGTTTGCTCATCGCTGATATCTTTTCAACCTCCCATGCAAATTTAATCTAATTTTGTTTGAGCAGGAGACTGGTTCCTTCAGGGTGGAGAGAATGTGTTGTGTTTTTCTTGTGCTCTCTTCGTTGCACCGCCATCAGTTGCGTGATGCAAAAAGCTTGCCCCACAGGACGTTTGTCTGGTGTAACTGTCCTGTACAATGGGCCCGATTGTGTGTTCGTGTCTCTTTTATGCTCAAGTTTATTTGCTCATCGCTGATATCGCTTCAACCTCCCATGCAAATTTAATCTCTTTTTGTTTGAGCAAGGGACTGGTTCCTCCAGGGTGGAGAGAATGTGTTGTGTTTTTCTTGTGCTCTCTTCGTTGCACCGCCATCAGTTGCGTGATGCAAAAAGCTTGCCCCACAGGACGTTTGTCTGGTGTAACTGTCCTGTACAATGGGCCCGATTGTGTGTTCGTGTCTCTTTTATGCTCAAGTTTATTTGCTCATCGCTGATATCGCTTCAACGTCCCATGCAAATTTAATCTCTTTTTGTTTGAGCAAGGGACTGGTTCCTCCAGGGTGGAGAGAATGTGTTGTGTTTTTCTTGTGCTCTCTTCGTTGCACCGCCATCAGTGGCGTGATGCAAAAATCTGGCCGCACAGGACGTTTATTTGATGTAACTATCCCGTACAGTGGTCCCGATTGCATGTTCGTGTCTCTTATCCTCAAGATTTTTTGCTTGTCGCTAATATCGCTTCAACCTCCCATGCAAATTTTATCTCCTTTTGTTCGAGCAGCGGACAGGTTCCTTCAGGGTGAAGAGAAGGTGTTGTTTTTCTTGTGCTCTCTTCGTTGCACCGCCATCAGTTGCGTGATGCTAAAGCTCGCCCAACAGCAAGTTTATCTGATGTAACTGTCCTGTACAGCGGGCCCGATTGTGTTTTCGTGTCTCTTTTTTGCTCAAGTTTATTTGCTCATCGCTGATTTTGCTTCAACCTCTCATGCATATTTAATCTCCTTTTGTTTGAGCAGGAGAATGGTTTCTTCAGGGTGGAGAGAATGTGTTATGTTTTTCTTCTGCTCGCTTCATTGTACCGCCATCAGTTGCGTGATGCAAGGAGCTCGCCCCACAGGACGTTTATCTTATGTAACTGTCCTGTACAGGGGGCCCGTTCGTGTCTCTTTTATGCTAAAGTTTATTTGCTCATCGCTGATATCGCTTCAACCTCTCATGCATATTTAATCTCCTTTTGTTCGAGCAGTAGAAAGGTTCCTTCAGGGTGGAGAGAATGTGTTGTGTTTTTCTTGTGCTCTCTTCGTTGCACTGCCATCAGTTGCGTGATGCAAAAAGCTCGCTCCACAGGACGTTTATTTGATGTAACTGTCCTGTACTGTGGACCCAATTGTATGTTCGCGTCTCTTTTATGCTCAAGTTTATTTGCGCATCGCTGATATCGCTTCAACCTCCCATGCAAATTTATTCTCCTTTTGTTTGAGCAGAAGACTGGTTCCTTCAGGCTGGAGAAAATGTGTTGTTTTTCTTGTGCTCTCTTTGTTGCACCGCCATCAGTTGCGTGATGCAAAAAGCTCGCCCCACAGTACGTTTATCTGAAGTAACTGTCCTGTACAGTGGGCCCGATTGTGTGTTCGTGTCTCTTTTTTGTTCGAGTTTATTTGCTCATCGCTGATTTCGCTTCAACCTCTCATGCATATTTAATCTCCTTTTGTTTGAGCAGGAGAATGGTTCCTTCAGGGTGGAGAGAATGTGTTATTTTTTTCTTCTGCTCGCTTCATTGTACCGCCATCAGTTGCGTGATGCAAAGAGCTCGCCCCACAGGACGTTTATCTTATGGTACTGTCCTGTACAGTGGGCCCGTTCGTGTATCTTTTATGCTAATGTTTATTTGCATATCGCTGATATCGCTTCAACCTCTCATGCATATTTAATCTATTTGTTCGAGCAGTAAAAAGGTTCCTTCAGGGTGGAGAGAATGTGTTGTGTTTTTCTTGTGCCCTCTTCGTTGCATTGCCATCAGTTGCGTGATGCAAAAAGCTCGCTCCACTGGACGTTTATTGGATGTAACAGTCCTGTACTGTGGACACAATTGTATGTTCGCGTCTCTTTTATGCTCAAGTTTATTTGCGCATCGCTGATATCGCTTCAACCTTTCATGCAAATTTAATCTCCTTTTGTTTGAGCAGAAGACTGGTTCCTTCAGGCTGGAGAAAATGTTTTGTTTTTCTTGTGCTCTCTTTGTTGCACCGCCATCAGTTGCGTGATGCAAAAAGCTCGCCCCACAGTACGTTTATCTGAAGTAACTGTCCTGTACAGTGGGCCCGATTGTGTGTTCGTGTCTCTTTTTTGTTCGGGTTTATTTGCTCATCTCTGATATCGCTTCAACCTCCCATGCAAATTTATTATGCTTTTGTTTGAGCTGGATTCTGGTTCCTTCAGTGTGGAGAGAATGTGTTGTGTTTTTCTTGAGCTCTCTTCGTTGCACCGCTATCAGTTGCGTGATGTAATAATTTCGTCCCACAGGACGTTTATCTGAAGTAACTGTTCTGTGCAGTGGGCCCGATTGTATGTTCGTGTCTCTTTTATGCTCAAGTATATTTCTCATCGCTGATATCGCTTCGACCTCCCATGCAAATTTAATCTCCTTTTGTTTGAGCAGGAGGCTGGTTCCTTCAGGGTGGAGAGAATGTGTTGTTTTTTCTTGTGCTCTCTTCGTTGCACCGCCATCAGTTGCGTGATGCAAAAAGCTCGCCCCACAGGACGTTTATCTTATGTAACTGTCCTGTACAGTGGGCCCGTTCGTGTCTCTTTTATGCTAATGTTTATTTGCTCATCGCTGATATCGCTTCATCCTCCCATGCAAATTTAATCTCCTTTTGTTTGAGCAGAAGACTGGTTCCTTCAGAGTGGAGAGAATGTGTTGTTTTTCTTGTGCTCTCTCAGTTGCACCGCCATCAGTTGCGTGATGCAAAAAGCTCGCCCCCACAGGACGTTTAACTGATGTAACTGTCCTGTACACTGGGCCCGATTGTATGTTCGTGTCTCTTTTATGCTCAAGTTTATTTGCTCATCGCTGATATCGCTTCAACCTCCCATGCAAATTTAATCTCCTTTTGTTTGAGCAGGAGACTGGTTCCTTCAGGGTGGAGAGAATGTGTTGTGTTTTTCTTCTGCTCACTTCACTGCACCGCCATCAGTTGCGTGATGCAAAAAGCTCGCCCCACAGGACGTTTATCTGATGTAACTGTCTTTTACAGTGGGCCGTTTGTGTCTCTTTTATGCTTAAGTTTGTTTGCTAATCGCTGATATCGCTTCAACCTCCCATGCAAATTTAATCTAATTTTGTTTGAGCAGGAGACTGGTTCCTTCAGGGTGGAGAGAATGTGTTGTGTTTTTCTTGTGCTCTCTTCGTTGCACCGCCATCAGTTGCGTGATGCAAAAAGCTTGCCCCACAGGACGTTTGTCTGGTGTAACTGTCCTGTACAGTGGGCCCGATTGTGTGTTCGTGTCTCTTTTATGCTCAAGTTTATTTGCTCATCGCTGATATCGCTTCAACCTCCCATGCAAATTTATTATGCTTTTGTTTGAGCTGGATTCTGGTTCCTTCAGTGTGGAGAGAATGTGTTGTGTTTTTCTTGAGCTCTCTTCGTTGCACCGCTATCAGTTGCGTGATGCAATAAGTTCGCCCCACAGGACGTTTATCTGAAGTAACTGTTCTGTGCAGTGGGCCCGATTGTATGTTCGTGTCTCTTTTATGCTCAAGTAGATTTCTCATCGCTGATATCGCTTCGACCTCCCATGCAAATTTAATCTCCTTTTGTTTGAGCAGGAGGCTGGTTCCTTCAGGGTGGAGAGAATGTGTTGTTTTTTCTTGTGCTCTCTTCGTTGCACAGCCATCAGTTGCGTGATGCAAAAAGCTCGCCCCACAGGACGTTTATCTTATGTGACTGTCCAGTACAGTGGGCCCGTTCGTGTCTCTTTTATGCTAAAGTTTATTTGCTCATCGCTGATATCGCTTCATCCTCCCATGCAAATTTATTCTCCTTTTGTTTGAGCAGAAGACTGGTTCCTTCAGAGTGGAGAGAATGTGTTGTTTTTCTTGTGCTCTCTCCGTTGCACCGCCATCAGTGGCGTGATGCAAAAAGCTCGCCCCCACAGGACGTTTAACTGATGTAACTGTCCTGTACACTGGGCCCGATTGTATGTTCGTGTCTCTTTTATGCTCAAGTTTATTTGCTCATCGCTGATATCGCTTCAACCTCCCATGCAAATTTAATCTCCTTTTGTTTGAGCAGGAGACTGGTTCCTTCAGGGTGAAGAGAATGTGTTGTGTTTTTCTTCTGCTCACTTCACTGCACCGCCATCAGTTGCGTGATGCAAAAAGCTCGCCCCACAGGACGTTTATCTGATGTAACTGTGTTTTACAGTGGGCCGTTTGTGTCTCATTTATGCTTGAGTTTGTTTGCTCATCGCTGATATCGCTTCAACCTCCCATGCAAATTTAATCTCCTTTTGTTTGAGCAGAAGACTGGTTCCTTCAGGGTAGAGAAAATGTGTCGTTTATCTTGTGCTCTCTCGGTTGCACCGCCATCAGTTGCTTGATGCAAAAAGCTCGCTCCACAGTACGTTTATCTGATGTAACTGTCCTGTACAGTGGGCCCGATTTTGTGTTCGTGTCTCTTTTTTGTTCGAGTTTAATTGCTCATCGCTGATATCGCTTCAACCACCAATGCAAATTTAATCTTTTGTTTGAGCAGGAGACTGGTTCCTTCAGGGTGGAGAGAATGTATTGTGTTTTACTTGAGCTCTCTTCGTTGCACCGCTATCAGATGCGTGATGCAGAAAGCTCGCCCCACAGGACGTTTATCTCAAATAACTGTTCTGTGCAGTGGGCCCGATTGTATGTCCGTGTATCTTTTATGCTCAAGTTTATTTGGTCATCGCTGATATCGCTTCGACCTCCAATGCAAATTTAATCTCCTTTTGTTTGAGCAGGAGACTGGTTCCTTCAGGGTGGAAAGAATGTGTTGTGTTTTTCTTCTGCTCGCTTCATTGCACCACCATCAGTTGGTGATGCAAAAAGCTCGCCCCACAGGACGTTTATCTGATGTAACTCTCATGTACAGTGGGCCCGTTTGTGTCTCTTTTATGCTAAAGTTTATTTGCTCATCGCTGATATCGCTTCAACACCCCATGCAAATTTAATCTCCTTTTGTTTGAGCAGGAGACTGGTTCCTTCAGGGTGGAGAGAATGTGTTGTGTTTTTCTTCTGCTCGCTTCATTGCACCACCATCAGTTGCGTGATGCAAAAAGCTCGCCCCACAGGACGTTAATCTGATGTAACTGTCATGTAGAGTGGGCCCGTTTGTGTCTCTTTTATGCTTAAGTTTGTTTGCTCATCGCTGATATCTTTTCAACCTCCCATGCAAATTTAATCTAATTTTGTTTGAGCAGGAGACTGGTTCCTTCAGGGTGGAGAGAATGTGTTGTGTTTTTCTTGTGCTCTCTTCGTTGCACCGCCATCAGTTGCGTGATGCAAAAAGCTTGCCCCACAGGACGTTTGTCTGGTGTAACTGTCCTGTACAATGGGCCCGATTGTGTGTTCGTGTCTCTTTTATGCTCAAGTTTATTTGCTCATCGCTGATATCGCTTCAACCTCCCATGCAAATTTAATCTCTTTTTGTTTGAGCAAGGGACTGGTTCCTCCAGGGTGGAGAGAATGTGTTGTGTTTTTCTTGTGCTCTCTTCGTTGCACCGCCATCAGTTGCGTGATGCAAAAAGCTTGCCCCACAGGACGTTTGTCTGGTGTAACTGTCCTGTACAATGGGCCCGATTGTGTGTTCGTGTCTCTTTTATGCTCAAGTTTATTTGCTCATCGCTGATATCGCTTCAACGTCCCATGCAAATTTAATCTCTTTTTGTTTGAGCAAGGGACTGGTTCCTCCAGGGTGGAGAGAATGTGTTGTGTTTTTCTTGTGCTCTCTTCGTTGCACCGCCATCAGTGGCGTGATGCAAAAATCTGGCCGCACAGGACGTTTATTTGATGTAACTATCCCGTACAGTGGTCCCGATTGCATGTTCGTGTCTCTTATCCTCAAGATTTTTTGCTTGTCGCTAATATCGCTTCAACCTCCCATGCAAATTTTATCTCCTTTTGTTCGAGCAGCGGACAGGTTCCTTCAGGGTGAAGAGAAGGTGTTGTTTTTCTTGTGCTCTCTTCGTTGCACCGCCATCAGTTGCGTGATGCTAAAGCTCGCCCAACAGCAAGTTTATCTGATGTAACTGTCCTGTACAGCGGGCCCGATTGTGTTTTCGTGTCTCTTTTTTGCTCAAGTTTATTTGCTCATCGCTGATTTCGCTTCAACCTCTCATGCATATTTAATCTCCTTTTGTTTGAGCAGGAGAATGGTTTCTTCAGGGTGGAGAGAATGTGTTATGTTTTTCTTCTGCTCGCTTCATTGTACCGCCATCAGTTGCGTGATGCAAGGAGCTCGCCCCACAGGACGTTTATCTTATGTAACTGTCCTGTACAGGGGGCCCGTTCGTGTCTCTTTTATGCTAAAGTTTATTTGCTCATCGCTGATATCGCTTCAACCTCTCATGCATATTTAATCTCCTTTTGTTCGAGCAGTAGAAAGGTTCCTTCAGGGTGGAGAGAATGTGTTGTGTTTTTCTTGTGCTCTCTTCGTTGCACTGCCATCAGTTGCGTGATGCAAAAAGCTCGCTCCACAGGACGTTTATTGGATGTAACAGTCCTGTACTGTGGACACAATTGTATGTTCGCGTCTCTTTTATGCTCAAGTTTATTTGCGCATCGCTGATATCGCTTCAACCTCCCATGCAAATTTAATCTCTTTTTGTTTGAGCAAGGGACTGGTTCCTCCAGGGTGGAGAGAATGTGTTGTGTTTTTCTTGTGCTCTCTTCGTTGCACCGCCATCAGTTGCGTGATGCAAAAAGCTTGCCCCACAGGACGTTTGTCTGGTGTAACTGTCCTGTACAATGGGCCCGATTGTGTGTTCGTGTCTCTTTTATGCTCAAGTTTATTTGCTCATCGCTGATATCGCTTCAACGTCCCATGCAAATTTAATCTCTTTTTGTTTGAGCAAGGGACTGGTTCCTCCAGGGTGGAGAGAATGTGTTGTGTTTTTCTTGTGCTCTCTTCGTTGCACCGCCATCAGTGGCGTGATGCAAAAATCTGGCCGCACAGGACGTTTATTTGATGTAACTATCCCGTACAGTGGTCCCGATTGCATGTTCGTGTCTCTTATCCTCAAGATTTTTTGCTTGTCGCTAATATCGCTTCAACCTCCCATGCAAATTTTATCTCCTTTTGTTCGAGCAGCGGACAGGTTCCTTCAGGGTGAAGAGAAGGTGTTGTTTTTCTTGTGCTCTCTTCGTTGCACCGCCATCAGTTGCGTGATGCTAAAGCTCGCCCAACAGCAAGTTTATCTGATGTAACTGTCCTGTACAGCGGGCCCGATTGTGTTTTCGTGTCTCTTTTTTGCTCAAGTTTATTTGCTCATCGCTGATTTCGCTTCAACCTCTCATGCATATTTAATCTCCTTTTGTTTGAGCAGGAGAATGGTTTCTTCAGGGTGGAGAGAATGTGTTATGTTTTTCTTCTGCTCGCTTCATTGTACCGCCATCAGTTGCGTGATGCAAGGAGCTCGCCCCACAGGACGTTTATCTTATGTAACTGTCCTGTACAGGGGGCCCGTTCGTGTCTCTTTTATGCTAAAGTTTATTTGCTCATCGCTGATATCGCTTCAACCTCTCATGCATATTTAATCTCCTTTTGTTCGAGCAGTAGAAAGGTTCCTTCAGGGTGGAGAGAATGTGTTGTGTTTTTCTTGTGCTCTCTTCGTTGCACTGCCATCAGTTGCGTGATGCAAAAAGCTCGCTCCACAGGACGTTTATTTGATGTAACTGTCCTGTACTGTGGACCCAATTGTATGTTCGCGTCTCTTTTATGCTCAAGTTTATTTGCGCATCGCTGATATCGCTTCAACCTCCCATGCAAATTTATTCTCCTTTTGTTTGAGCAGAAGACTGGTTCGTTCAGGCTGGAGAAAATGTGTTGTTTTTCTTGTGCTCTCTTTGTTGCACCGCCATCAGTTGCGTGATGCAAAAAGCTCGCCCCACAGTACGTTTATCTGAAGTAACTGTCCTGTACAGTGGGCCCGATTGTGTGTTCGTGTCTCTTTTTTGTTCGAGTTTATTTGCTCATCGCTGATTTCGCTTCAACCTCTCATGCATATTTAATCTCCTTTTGTTTGAGCAGGAGAATGGTTCCTTCAGGGTGGAGAGAATGTGTTATTTTTTTCTTCTGCTCGCTTCATTGTACCGCCATCAGTTGCGTGATGCAAAGAGCTCGCCCCACAGGACGTTTATCTTATGGTACTGTCCTGTACAGTGGGCCCGTTCGTGTATCTTTTATGCTAAAGTTTATTTGCATATCGCTGATATCGCTTCAACCTCTCATGCATATTTAATCTATTTGTTCGAGCAGTAAAAAGGTTCCTTCAGGGTGGAGAGAATGTGTTGTGTTTTTCTTGTGCCCTCTTCGTTGCATTGCCATCAGTTGCGTGATGCAAAAAGCTCGCTCCACTGGACGTTTATTGGATGTAACAGTCCTGTACTGTGGACACAATTGTATGTTCGCGTCTCTTTTATGCTCAAGTTTATTTGCGCATCGCTGATATCGCTTCAACCTTTCATGCAAATTTAATCTCCTTTTGTTTGAGCAGAAGACTGGTTCCTTCAGGCTGGAGAAAATGTGTTGTTTTTCTTGTGCTCTCTTTGTTGCACCGCCATCAGTTGCGTGATGCAAAAAGCTCGCCCCACAGTACGTTTATCTGAAGTAACTGTCCTGTACAGTGGGCCCGATTGTGTGTTCGTGTCTCTTTTTTGTTCGGGTTTATTTGCTCATCTCTGATATCGCTTCAACCTCCCATGCAAATTTATTATGCTTTTGTTTGAGCTGGATTCTGGTTCCTTCAGTGTGGAGAGAATGTGTTGTGTTTTTCTTGAGCTCTCTTCGTTGCACCGCTATCAGTTGCGTGATGTAATAATTTCGTCCCACAGGACGTTTATCTGAAGTAACTGTTCTGTGCAGTGGGCCCGATTGTATGTTCGTGTCTCTTTTATGCTCAAGTATATTTCTCATCGCTGATATCGCTTCGACCTCCCATGCAAATTTAATCTCCTTTTGTTTGAGCAGGAGGCTGGTTCCTTCAGGGTGGAGAGAATGTGTTGTTTTTTCTTGTGCTCTCTTCGTTGCACCGCCATCAGTTGCGTGATGCAAAAAGCTCGCCCCACAGGACGTTTATCTTATGTAACTGTCCTGTACAGTGGGCCCGTTCGTGTCTCTTTTATGCTAATGTTTATTTGCTCATCGCTGATATCGCTTCATCCTCCCATGCAAATTTAATCTCCTTTTGTTTGAGCAGAAGACTGGTTCCTTCAGAGTGGAGAGAATGTGTTGTTTTTCTTGTGCTCTCTCAGTTGCACCGCCATCAGTTGCGTGATGCAAAAAGCTCGCCCCCACAGGACGTTTAACTGATGTAACTGTCCTGTACACTGGGCCCGATTGTATGTTCGTGTCTCTTTTATGCTCAAGTTTATTTGCTCATCGCTGATATCGCTTCAACCTCCCATGCAAATTTAATCTCCTTTTGTTTGAGCAGGAGACTGGTTCCTTCAGGGTGGAGAGAATGTGTTGTGTTTTTCTTCTGCTCACTTCACTGCACCGCCATCAGTTGCGTGATGCAAAAAGCTCGCCCCACAGGACGTTTATCTGATGTAACTGTCTTTTACAGTGGGCCGTTTGTGTCTCTTTTATGCTTAAGTTTGTTTGCTAATCGCTGATATCGCTTCAACCTCCCATGCAAATTTAATCTAATTTTGTTTGAGCAGGAGACTGGTTCCTTCAGGGTGGAGAGAATGTGTTGTGTTTTTCTTGTGCTCTCTTCGTTGCACCGCCATCAGTTGCGTGATGCAAAAAGCTTGCCCCACAGGACGTTTGTCTGGTGTAACTGTCCTGTACAGTGGGCCCGATTGTGTGTTCGTGTCTCTTTTATGCTCAAGTTTATTTGCTCATCGCTGATATCGCTTCAACCTCCCATGCAAATTTATTATGCTTTTGTTTGAGCTGGATTCTGGTTCCTTCAGTGTGGAGAGAATGTGTTGTGTTTTTCTTGAGCTCTCTTCGTTGCACCGCTATCAGTTGCGTGATGCAATAAGTTCGCCCCACAGGACGTTTATCTGAAGTAACTGTTCTGTGCAGTGGGCCCGATTGTATGTTCGTGTCTCTTTTATGCTCAAGTAGATTTCTCATCGCTGATATCGCTTCGACCTCCCATGCAAATTTAATCTCCTTTTGTTTGAGCAGGAGGCTGGTTCCTTCAGGGTGGAGAGAATGTGTTGTTTTTTCTTGTGCTCTCTTCGTTGCACAGCCATCAGTTGCGTGATGCAAAAAGCTCGCCCCACAGGACGTTTATCTTATGTGACTGTCCAGTACAGTGGGCCCGTTCGTGTCTCTTTTATGCTAAAGTTTATTTGCTCATCGCTGATATCGCTTCATCCTCCCATGCAAATTTATTCTCCTTTTGTTTGAGCAGAAGACTGGTTCCTTCAGAGTGGAGAGAATGTGTTGTTTTTCTTGTGCTCTCTCCGTTGCACCGCCATCAGTGGCGTGATGCAAAAAGCTCGCCCCCACAGGACGTTTAACTGATGTAACTGTCCTGTACACTGGGCCCGATTGTATGTTCGTGTCTCTTTTATGCTCAAGTTTATTTGCTCATCGCTGATATCGCTTCAACCTCCCATGCAAATTTAATCTCCTTTTGTTTGAGCAGGAGACTGGTTCCTTCAGGGTGAAGAGAATGTGTTGTGTTTTTCTTCTGCTCACTTCACTGCACCGCCATCAGTTGCGTGATGCAAAAAGCTCGCCCCACAGGACGTTTATCTGATGTAACTGTGTTTTACAGTGGGCCGTTTGTGTCTCATTTATGCTTGAGTTTGTTTGCTCATCGCTGATATCGCTTCAACCTCCCATGCAAATTTAATCTCCTTTTGTTTGAGCAGAAGACTGGTTCCTTCAGGGTAGAGAAAATGTGTCGTTTATCTTGTGCTCTCTCGGTTGCACCGCCATCAGTTGCTTGATGCAAAAAGCTCGCTCCACAGTACGTTTATCTGATGTAACTGTCCTGTACAGTGGGCCCGATTTTGTGTTCGTGTCTCTTTTTTGTTCGAGTTTAATTGCTCATCGCTGATATCGCTTCAACCACCAATGCAAATTTAATCTTTTGTTTGAGCAGGAGACTGGTTCCTTCAGGGTGGAGAGAATGTATTGTGTTTTACTTGAGCTCTCTTCGTTGCACCGCTATCAGATGCGTGATGCAGAAAGCTCGCCCCACAGGACGTTTATCTCAAATAACTGTTCTGTGCAGTGGGCCCGATTGTATGTCCGTGTATCTTTTATGCTCAAGTTTATTTGGTCATCGCTGATATCGCTTCGACCTCCAATGCAAATTTAATCTCCTTTTGTTTGAGCAGGAGACTGGTTCCTTCAGGGTGGAAAGAATGTGTTGTGTTTTTCTTCTGCTCGCTTCATTGCACCACCATCAGTTGGTGATGCAAAAAGCTCGCCCCACAGGACGTTTATCTGATGTAACTCTCATGTACAGTGGGCCCGTTTGTGTCTCTTTTATGCTAAAGTTTATTTGCTCATCGCTGATATCGCTTCAACCCCCCATGCAAATTTAATCTCCTTTTGTTTGAGCAGGAGACTGGTTCCTTCAGGGTGGAGAGAATGTGTTGTGTTTTTCTTCTGCTCGCTTCATTGCACCACCATCAGTTGCGTGATGCAAAAAGCTCGCCCCACAGGACGTTAATCTGATGTAACTGTCATGTAGAGTGGGCCCGTTTGTGTCTCTTTTATGCTTAAGTTTGTTTGCTCATCGCTGATATCTTTTCAACCTCCCATGCAAATTTAATCTAATTTTGTTTGAGCAGGAGACTGGTTCCTTCAGGGTGGAGAGAATGTGTTGTGTTTTTCTTGTGCTCTCTTCGTTGCACCGCCATCAGTTGCGTGATGCAAAAAGCTTGCCCCACAGGACGTTTGTCTGGTGTAACTGTCCTGTACAATGGGCCCGATTGTGTGTTCGTGTCTCTTTTATGCTCAAGTTTATTTGCTCATCGCTGATATCGCTTCAACCTCCCATGCAAATTTAATCTCTTTTTGTTTGAGCAAGGGACTGGTTCCTCCAGGGTGGAGAGAATGTGTTGTGTTTTTCTTGTGCTCTCTTCGTTGCACCGCCATCAGTTGCGTGATGCAAAAAGCTTGCCCCACAGGACGTTTGTCTGGTGTAACTGTCCTGTACAATGGGCCCGATTGTGTGTTCGTGTCTCTTTTATGCTCAAGTTTATTTGCTCATCGCTGATATCGCTTCAACGTCCCATGCAAATTTAATCTCTTTTTGTTTGAGCAAGGGACTGGTTCCTCCAGGGTGGAGAGAATGTGTTGTGTTTTTCTTGTGCTCTCTTCGTTGCACCGCCATCAGTGGCGTGATGCAAAAATCTGGCCGCACAGGACGTTTATTTGATGTAACTATCCCGTACAGTGGTCCCGATTGCATGTTCGTGTCTCTTATCCTCAAGATTTTTTGCTTGTCGCTAATATCGCTTCAACCTCCCATGCAAATTTTATCTCCTTTTGTTCGAGCAGCGGACAGGTTCCTTCAGGGTGAAGAGAAGGTGTTGTTTTTCTTGTGCTCTCTTCGTTGCACCGCCATCAGTTGCGTGATGCTAAAGCTCGCCCAACAGCAAGTTTATCTGATGTAACTGTCCTGTACAGCGGGCCCGATTGTGTTTTCGTGTCTCTTTTTTGCTCAAGTTTATTTGCTCATCGCTGATTTCGCTTCAACCTCTCATGCATATTTAATCTCCTTTTGTTTGAGCAGGAGAATGGTTTCTTCAGGGTGGAGAGAATGTGTTATGTTTTTCTTCTGCTCGCTTCATTGTACCGCCATCAGTTGCGTGATGCAAGGAGCTCGCCCCACAGGACGTTTATCTTATGTAACTGTCCTGTACAGGGGGCCCGTTCGTGTCTCTTTTATGCTAAAGTTTATTTGCTCATCGCTGATATCGCTTCAACCTCTCATGCATATTTAATCTCCTTTTGTTCGAGCAGTAGAAAGGTTCCTTCAGGGTGGAGAGAATGTGTTGTGTTTTTCTTGTGCTCTCTTCGTTGCACTGCCATCAGTTGCGTGATGCAAAAAGCTCGCTCCACAGGACGTTTATTGGATGTAACAGTCCTGTACTGTGGACACAATTGTATGTTCGCGTCTCTTTTATGCTCAAGTTTATTTGCGCATCGCTGATATCGCTTCAACCTTTCATGCAAATTTAATCTCCTTTTGTTTGAGCAGAAGACTGGTTCCTTCAGGCTGGAGAAAATGTGTTGTTTTTCTTGTGCTCTCTTTGTTGCACCGCCATCAGTTGCGTGATGCAAAAAGCTCGCCCCACAGTACGTTTATCTGAAGTAACTGTCCTGTACAGTGGGCCCGATTGTGTGTTCGTGTCTCTTTTTTGTTCGGGTTTATTTGCTCATCTCTGATATCGCTTCAACCTCCCATGCAAATTTAATCTCCTTTTGTTTGAGCAGAAGACTGGTACCTTCAGGGTAGAGAAAATGTGTCGTTTATCTTGTGCTCTCTCGGTTGCACCGCCATGAGTTGCTTGATGCAAAAAGCTCGCTCTACAGTACGTTTATCTGATGTAACTGTCCTGTACAGTGGGCCCGATTTTGTGTTCGTGTCTCTTTTTTGTTCGAGTTTATTTGCTCATCGCTGATATCGCTTCAACCACCAATGCATATTTATCTCCTTTTGTTTGAGCAGGAGACTGGTTCCTTCAGGGTGGAGAGAATGTATTGTGTTTTACTTGAGCTCTCTTCGTTGCACCGCTATGAGATGCGTGATGCAGAAAGCTCGCCCCCACACGACGTTTATCTCAAATAACTGTTCTGTGCAGTGGGCCCGATTGTATGTCCGTGTATCTTTTATGCTCAAGTTTATTTGGTCATCGCTGATATCGCTTCGACCTCCAATGCAAATTTAATCTCCTTTTGTTTGAGCAGGAGACTGGTTCCTTCAGGGTGGAGAGAATGTGTTGTGTTTTTCTTCTGCTCGCTTCATTGCACCACCATCAGTTGCGTGATGCAAAAAGCTCGCCCCACAGGACGTTAATCTGATGTAACTGTCATGTAGAGTGGGCCCGTTTGTGTCTCTTTTAAGCTTAAGTTTGTTTACTCATCGCTGATATCTTTTCAACCTCCCATGCAAATTTAATCTAATTTTGTTTGAGCAGGAGACTGGTTCCTTCAGGGTGGAGAGAATGTGTTGTGTTTTTATTGTGCTCTCTTCGTTGCACCGCCATCAGTTGCGTGATGCAAAAAGCTTGCCCCACAGGACGTTTGTCTGGTGTAACTGTCCTGTACAGTGGGCCCGATTGTGTGTTCGTGTCTCTTTTATGCTCAAGTTTATTTGCTCATCGCTGATATCGCTTCAACCTCCCATGCAAATTTAATCTCTTTTTGTTTGAGCAAGGGACTGGTTCCTCCAGGGTGGAGAGAATGTGTTGTGTTTTACTTGTGCTCTCTTCGTTGCACCGCCATCAGTGGCGTGATGCAAAAATCTGGCCGCACATGACGTTTATTTGATGTAACTGTCCCGTACAGTGGTCCCGATTGCATGTTCGTGTCTCTTATGCTCAAGATTTTTTGCTTGTCGCTAAATATCGCTTCAACCTCCCATGCAAATTTTATCTCCTTTTGTTCGAGCAGCGGACAGGTTCCTTCAGGGTGAAGAGAAGGTGTTGTTTTTCTTGTGTTCTCTTCGTTGCACAGCCATCAGTTGCGTGATGCAAAAAACTCGCCCCACAGTAAGTCTATCTGATGCAACTGTCCTGTACAGTGGCCCGATTTTATGTTCGTGTCTCTTTTATGCTCAAGTTTATTTGCTCATCGCTGATTTCGCTTCAACGTCTCATGCATATTTAATCTCCTTTTGTTTGAGCAGGAGACTGGTTCCTGCAGGGTGGAGAGAATGTGTTATGTTTTTGTTCTGCTCGCTTCATTGCACCGCCATCAGTTGCGTGATGCAAAAAGCTCGCCCAACAGGACGTTTATTTTATGTAACTGTCCTGTACAGTGGGCCCGTTCGTGTCTCTTTTATGCTAAAGTTTGTTTGCTCATTGCTGATATCGCTTCGACCTCCCATGCAAATTTAATCTAATTTTGCTTGAGCAGGAGACTGGTTCCTTCAGGGTGGAGAGAACGTGTTGCGTTTATTGTGCTCTCTTCGTTGCACCGCCATCAGTTGCGTGATGCAAAACACTCGCCCCACAGTAAGTTTATCTGATGCAACTGTCCTGTACAGTGGCCCGATTTTATGTTCGTGTCTCTTTTATGCTCAAGTTTATTTGCTCATCGCTGATTTCGCTTCAACGTCTCATGCATATTTAATCTCCTTTTGTTTGAGCAGGAGACTGGTTCCTGCAGGGTGGAGAGAATGTTTTGTTTTTCTAGTGCTCTCTCCGTTGCACCGCCATCAGTTGCTTGATGCAAAAAGCTCGCCCCACGGTACGTTTATATTATGTAAATGTCCTGTACAGTGGGCCCGGTTGTGTGTTCGTGTATCTTTTTTGTTCGAGTTTATTTGCTCATCGCTAATATCGCTTCAACCTCCCATGCAAATTTAATATGCTTTTGTTTGAGCTGGATACTGGTTCCGTCAGTGTGGAGAGAATGTGTTGTGTTTTTCTTGTGCTCTCTTCGTTGCATTGCCATCAGTTGCGTGACGCAAAAACTCGCTCCACAGGACGTTTATTTGATGTAACTGTCCTGTACTGTGGACCCGATTGTCTGTTCGCGTCTCTTTTATGCTCAAGTTTATTTGCGCATCGCTGATATCGCTTCGACATCCAATGCAAATTTAATCTCCTTTTGTTTGAGCAGGAGACTGGTTCCTTCAGGGTGGAGAGAATTTGTTGTTTTTTCTTGTGCTCTCTTCGTTGTACCGCCATCAGTTGCGTGATGCAAAAAGCTCGCCCCACAGGACGTTTATCTGATGTAACTGTCATGTACAGTGGGCCCGTTCGTGTCTCTTTTATGCTAAAGTTTATTTGCTCATTGTGATATCGCTTCAACCTCTCATGCATATTTAATCTGCTTTTGTTTGAGCAGGAGACTGGTTCCTTCAGGGTGGAGAGAATGTGTTGTGTTTTTCTTCTGCTCGCTTCATTGCACCACCATCAGTTTCGTGATGCAAAAAGCTCGCCCGACAGGACGTTTATTTGATGTAACTGTCATGTACAGTGGGCCCGTTCGTGTCTCTTATATGCTAAAGTTTATTTGCTCATCGCTGATATCGCTTCAACCTCCCATGCAAATTTTATCTCCTTTTGTTTGAGCAGAAGACTGGTTCCTTCAGGACGGAGAGAATTATTTGTTTTTCTTGTGCTCTCTTCGTTGCACCGCCATCAGTTGCGTGATGCAAAAAGCTTGCCCCACAGGTCGTTTGTCTGGTGTAACTGTCCTGTACAGTGGGCCCGATTGTGTGTTCGTGTCTCTTTTTTGCTCAAGTTTATTTGCTCATCGCTGATTTCGCTTCAACCTCTCATGCATATTTAACCTCCTTTTGTGTGAGCAGGAGACTGGTTCCTTCAGGGTGGAGAGAATGTGTTGTGTTTTTCTTGTGCTCTCTTCGTTGCACCGCCATCAGTGGTGTGATGCAAAACGTTCGCCCCACAGGACGTTTATTTGATGTAACTGTCCCGTACAGTGGGCCCGATTGCATGTTCGTGTCTCTATTATGCTCAAGATTTTTTGCTCGTCGCTGATATCGCTTCAACCTCCCTTGAAAATTTTATCTCCTTTTGTTCGTGCAGCGGACAGGTTCCTTCAGGGTGGAGAAAACGTGTTATGTTTTTGTTGTGCTCGCTTCGTTGCATCGCCATCAGTTGCGTGATGCAAAAAGCTCGCCCACAGGACGTTTGTCTGGTGTAACTGCCTGTACAGTGGGCCCGATTTTGTGTTCGTGTCTCTTTTTTGCTCAAGTTTATTTGCTCATCGCTGATTTCGCTTCAACGTCTCACGCATATTTATTCTCCTTTTGTTTGAGCAGGAGACTCGTTCCTTCAGGTTGGAGAGAATGTGTTGTGTTTTTCTTGCGCTCTCTTCGTTGCACCGCCATCAGTGGCGTGATGCAAAAAGCTCGCCCCACAGGACGTTTATTTGATGTAACTGTCCCGTACAGTGGGCCCGATTGCATGTTCGTGTCTCTATTATGCTCAAGATTTTTTGCTCGTCGCGGATATCACTTCAACCTCCCATGCAAATTTTATCTCCTTTTGTTCGAGCAGCGGACAGGTTCCTTCAGGGTGGAGAGAAGGTGATGGTGTTTTTTTTTGTGCTCTCTTCGTTGCACCGCCATCAGTTGCGTGATGCTAAAACTCGCCCCACAATAAGTGTGATGACCCCCATAATGCGCAGGTCCACACGGGACGGAGAGGCAAAGAGACGCCGTATGGCTCAGTTTAAACAAACAGATATATTCAATAAATATACATGATTAAGATTCAGAGGCTGGGGCGTCCGAGCTTACGTGCCGACGACTTCATGGGGGCGATGGAGTGGCTCCGGAGTTGGGCTCGAGCGGTTGCTGGTGGTAGCTGCACGCCGTCGGGTTTCGGCGCTGAAGGCCCTCTTGGCGAACGATGTCGTCCTGAGCGTCCTTGTTCCGTACTGCTTCTCGATTTTTATATCCTCTTCTCCACACTCCCTAGGGTGAGGACGCCCACGCCGGAGGGGAAGGAAGGGGGGCTAGGGCTTTCACTTGGGCGCACAAACATACCACCGCACTTATTGTCTCGCCCCCCTCACGTGTTGAGTCCGAGGGAAAGAATGTTGTCTTCGCGGTAGCGCATAGCGTCGGCTGTGGTACGGCGCGCTCTGGCCCGCTGACAGTTCCCGCGGGTCACCGGCTTCCATTCTTCATCCATCAACTGACACTCGCTCCTCAAGGTAAGGCGCGCTCTGGATCGCTGACAGTTCCCTTGTCCTGGAATGTGCCCGGGAGGGCCGCCACCGGAACCGCCACGCCAATTGGGGAGGATAAAGCCTGTTTCCCCGCGGCGGCGGCGGCGGGTCCGGTTGGGTCCGGTTGGGCTTAAACCCCTTCGTTCTGGTTGTCACTCTCAACGAGCATGGCTGGGTAATTGATGATGCCTGTCATCTGGGTCTCCGTCTACGCCGCGCCGTCGAACGTGGAACCTCGTAGCACACACAAGGAATGTACCTCGTAGCACACACAAGGAATTTTCCTCGTAGCACACACAAGGAATGTACCTCGTAGCACACAAGGAATGTCACACTCGCTCACCCTCCAGAAGAATGTTCTCCGAACATTTGAGTACACGCAGCTCCCCTTGTCTTTCTGAATCGCCTCGCACAGTGCGTCCGACAAAACACTTTTTCGCTGCACTCAACACCACTGCACAACACCATATGCCTCCGCTGTCATAACTGGCGTCTCCAGGGGCAGCACTGATCTTCTTTTACAGATAAACATGAAACTCAGCACCCAAGCCTCTCCTTTCTAGTCCAAACTGGACGAAATAAATTTACCACAGTTACAAAGGAGCTCCCACTTCTAGCACGATCACGGCACAGACAAAAATATAGATAACGAAAGGAAGTAGGGCAGGTTCTGCATGCACTCCGCATGCTCTCCTGTGAAGGTGTTACTTAATGACAGAAAGGTTTAACTACCAACTCCGATAACTTAACACATAAGCACATAGCAATGTTACGAGCTGCGGCATTACACAATTCTAACCAGTTCACAACTCCGCTCTGTTTACGCCATTAGTCCGACTTAGCTTTCCGATTTCGCAGCGGATATCGGCCTTCATGAGTCATACTAAGTAAGTCTGTGCCCCTTTGTCTGCTTTGGGACTCGCGAGGGCTCGTGGCAGGAGCCTCTCCTGGCGTTATCTGCGCGGCAACCTCGCGCGCTTCTTCTTCTAGCAATGCATGAAGTAAATCCGGTGGCATTCCGGCCGTCACCTCGGGCGCCTGCCGAACAAATGCAGGAGAGGGCGTTTCTTGCGAACTATCTGCGCGCTCCGCTTCACTTTTGTCCCCATCAAAATCCGCGCTTTCCCTTTCCTCATTTCGTGAATACTGAACCGGTGCCGACTTGAGTCAATTTGCGTGTATCCTTATCAAACGCCGGTTCACGTCTCGGACTCTGAAGTTTACCGGAGAAAGCTTCTCGACAACCTCGCACGGTCCTCTCCACTTCGTCTGGAACTTACGAGCTAGCCCAATCTGCCTTTGGCAGTTTTCAATGTACACGCTGTCCCCCACATCAAACGGCGCGTCTCTAGCACTGCGATCGTGCACCTCCTTCCTGCGCTTCGCCGCTTTCTTTAAGGACTCCTTTGCGATGTCCCTCGCCACTTGCAAGCGCGATTCTAGCTCAACCTTATAGTCGTCCAGTGAAGCGTATGGGACACGACGGGGGCCCTCTGGCACTTCACTAGGCTGGTCCGGGTCTCGGCCGTAGAGAAGAAAGAATGGCGATTCGCCCGTGCTCTCGTGTGCTGCGGAATTGTAGGCAAACATTGCATACGGGAGCCACAAGTCCCAGTCCCGCTGGTCGCGCGAAACAAAATGCGACAGGAACCCGGCCACGATTTGGTTCAGTCGCTCCACCGCGCCGTTGCAAGCCGGATGGTACGGTGTTGTCTGCTTCTTAGCGATCTTAAGCAGCTCGCAAACTCTCCTCATTAGCTGCGACACGAAGTTCGTTCCCCGATCTGTCAAGAGTTGCCTCGGGGGTCCATGTCGGAGCACGATCTGTTCGACAAATGCTCTTGCAACCGTGTCTGCCTTCTGATCTGGGAGTGCTACCGCTTCCGCGTATTTTGAAAGGTGATCGACAAATACTAAAATGTACTTGTTTCCGGAAGTGGTCGTGGGCAAGGGGCCGGCCCATTATGTCCATACCTGTCCGCTCGAAGGGAGCCGAAACCTCAGGGAACGGCTGAATTGGAGCTGGTCTTCGTCCCTTGGGTGTTTTTCTTTCGAGACAGGAATGACACTTCGCACAGTAGTCTCTAACATCCTGTCGCATGCCACTCCAAAAGTACAAACGCTCCACACGCCTGCGTGTCTTCGCTACGCCAAAATGACCGGCGCATGGCGCATCGTGAAACGCGCGAAGAACCCTTTCTGTCCACGACCGAGGTATGACGACTCTCTCCCAAGCGGTTTTCTCTGGTCTCCCTTTCCTGGTTGGCCTCGTGCGCCGACACAGGGTGCCGTCTTTGCCAATGAAATAACCTAGCTGTTCGGGGTGAGACGGTGCGCCCTCTAAGCTTTCGATTATTCGCTTCAGGTCAGGATCTTTGCACTGCTCTGTGCGTAATTCGGCGGGGTCGACTACGGGGACAAACTCATCTATAGCTGCCACGGCAGCTGTGCGGCTGAGTGCATCAGCATTCAGATGTGTCTTTCCTGACTTGTGCTCAACTTCAAAGCAGTATTAATGCAGGTGTAGATTCCATCTAGCGATTCGCGAGCTAGGGTCTCTGACACTCATCACCCATATCAGAGGATGGCAGTCTGTGACTAGCTTGAATTTGCGGCCGTAAAGGTAGCATCTGAAGTGCTTTACTGCCCAGACAACGGCGAGGCACTCCCTTTCCGTAGCTCCGTACTTTTGCTCTGTGGGGCTCAGCTGTCGGCTAGCAAAAGCAACGGGATGTTCTTTGCCCTCGATAACCTGAGATAGCACGGCACCAACTGCGAACTTTGACGCATCTGTGGCCATAACGAAGGGCAAATTAAAATCCGGGTGGCGCAACAGCGGTGCACTCATTAGCTTCCTTTTCAGGGCCCCAAAAGCATCCTCCGCGTTTTCGTCCCAGCGAAAGGCGACATTTTTGGCTGTTAAGGCGGTGAGCGGCTTAGCGAGCTTGGCGAACTCCTCTATGTGCCTTCGGTAGTAACCGATCAGGCCGAGAAACTGCCGGACCTGGCGGACGCTAGTCGGGGATGGAAAATCCGAGACACACCTTAGTTTCTCAGGGTCCGGTCGCACGCCGTCAGCTGAAACAACGTGCCCGAGGTATTTCACCTCGTTTTTGAGGAATTGGCACTTAGAGGGCTTCAGCTTGAGACCCGCTGCTCTTAGTCGCACCAAAACCTGCTCAATATCGCGCAAATGGTTATCAAAACTGTCACTGTATATGATAATGTCATCCATATACACGAAGCACAGCCTCCCCAGAAGACCTGCCAGGATAACATCAGCGGTTCTCTGCCAGACAGCAGAGCTGTTGGCCAGACCCATCGGCATTCTTTTCCATTCATAGTGCCCTGAGGGCGTGTTGAATGCCGTTTTCTCGGCATCTGCCGGATCCATTGCTATCTGCCAGAATCCCGCCGCCATGTCCACTACCGTGAAGTACTTGGCAGAGCCCAGCTGAGAAAGCGTCTCCTGTATATTGGGGATGGGGTATGGATCGATGCGAGTTACGGCATTTAGTTTGCGGTAGTCCACTACCAATCGATACGAGCCATCTGGCTTTTCCACCAATAGTGCTGGTGCTCCCCAGGGTGACTTTGAGGGTTCGACAATGCCGCGATCAATCAGGTCCTGTACCTGCCGCTCCATCTCCTCACGTTGGGAGTAAGGAATCCTGTACGCACGCTGGTAAACGGGCGATGAAGTGCCGGTTTCTATCCTGTGCTTTATAACGCCACAGCAGCCCAAATCCAGGTTGGACGCGGCGAATACCTCCGAGTAGTCGTTCAGCAAACCAGCCAGAGCCTCCCTCTCCCTGGATTTTACGTGAGAAAGATCGAACGACACCTTTGGAGCAGCCGAAGGACTAGCATGCTCTACAGTTGCGAGTACCGTATCGGTGGGCTCACGTTTCTCTATCGCAGAGGTGAAGAAAGCCAATGTTTTGTTCTTGGGAAGGCTCTGTGGCTGCTGGCTACAGTTAACCACCCGTAGGGGCACTCTGTGGGCGTCATTAACTGTCACGAGGCACGCGGCTGCCTTCAGGCCATTGCTGAGAGAGTCGACCGGCTCAAGCACTCCCACGGCGCCGCTCTCTACATCTGAAGGCACAAACGCGTACAAAATGTGCTCCGACCAAGGAAGGACGACCGCCTCATCGACCAGCCTGACGGCAACCCGCGAATATACCTTCTCCAATGATCCCACTGTTTGACGGGTGTCAATATCGGTAATGCGAATCTCAGCCCCTCTCCTGTTCAAAAAAGGAACTTTTGATCCGCCCGCATTAACCTCTTCCTCAGAGAATGAGACTACTACCTTCCCTTTTCTCAAAAAATCCTGCCCTAATATACCTGACACTCCGTTTGGCAGAGACACCGTGTCCGGGCATACGTAGCAGGGGTGCTCCAATGCAATTCCGCCGAGAGAGAAGTGTAACCGGTAGAGTCCACTTATGCCAAGAGGATCCCCCGTTATGCCTACAAATTTGGTTGCCATACCACCAGACGCTTCCAACACCTCGCGGTCCCCCTTCCTTCGAAGCGTGTTAAAACTGCTCTCCTTAAGCAATGTCACCTTTGACCCCGTATCTATCAACAATTCCATGCAACAACCATTTAACTTGCAACGCACAACAGGGCATGCCTCGTCGGCCACACAAACTACCACCACCTCATCATCCACTGCTCCCTCCCCACGCTCCTCAGGCTGGGGAGGACTAACTAGTTTTTTATCTCGGTATCTGGAGCCCCGCTGTAGGCTTGCTCAGGGCGTGTCTCGCCTGCTTCTCTTTGTGGCTCCCCACGGCGCACGTTTTGGCAGAACCTGGCGATGTGTCCGCGACCCTGGCAAGCGAAGCATACGATTTCTTCAAAATCTCGCATACCGCGCCTGTAGCTTTGTGGCGGTCTCCGGTTTCCAGCGAATGGGAGCTGTTGAGCGCGCGCTTCAACCTGGCGTTCCACCTGCTGAGATAGCAGCTGTTCTAAGCGATCTAACCGCTCTGTCAAGAGAGCAACCTCAGGGTTGAGCACCGCTCTCTCTATGACGCGTACTCTCGCTGCGGCTGTCGTTAACGCCTCATTTTGTTCCTCATCCAATGCGGCCTCCACGGCTTGGTCGAAATTGCTCGGCTTGCGCGAGAGCACGAACCAGCGCACGGGGTCTTGCAGACCAGCCACGAAAAAAGCGGTCATTTCCTCTTTAAGTAGATCCTCCGCGTATTTCTTCCTTAGCTGGTCTCCTTCCTCCTCCCTGCTTAACGTATCGCGCGCTAAGCGCTGAAGCCGCGACGCAAACGTTCGCACGTCCTCCCCTACCATCTGTCCGGCGTCACGGAACCTCTGTACTCGCACTTGACGTGGTTCAGTGTCAAAATGCTCAAACGCGAGCTTCTTAAATTCCGCAAATGATTTTGTGGATTTTACTTTTTCGTCTCGCCATGCAAAATCATGAGCAGCTCCTGCCATCTTACACCTCGCCATTCCCAGCATTTGAGCATCGGACCATCCCCCATTTTCCCAATCTCTTCTAGCATGGAAAAGAAATCGCAGATTGGAACCCCTGTCTTATCTCCCGTAAACGTCGGAATGACGCTTCCTAATGCCAGCATGCTTGCTCCGAGCGACGGCTGTGGAGTGGGAGCTCCCTCAGATAAAGAAATGTTTTTTTTTTCAAGCCCTCCGGTGCCTCAAGCCTCTCAAATGGGGGTAAAAGTCCCACAATCAGTCCCGTGATTCCCTTTTGATTACAATTTTGAAGTCATGAATGTCGCAGCATTCAGAGGACATTTGCTTTTGAGACCCCACTTCTGACACCAGTGTGATGACCCCCATAATGCGCAGGTCCACACGGGACGGAGAGGCAAAGAGACACCGTATGGCTCAGTTTAAACAAACAGATATATTCAATAATTATACATGATTAAGATTCAGAGGCTGGGGCGTCCGAGCTTACGTGCCGACGACTTCATGGGGGCGATGGAGTGGCTCCGGAGTTGGGCTCGAGCGGTTGCTGGTGGTAGCTGCACGCCGTCGGGTTTCGGCGCTGAAGGCCCTCTTGGCGAACGATGTCGTCCTGAGCGTCCTCCTTCCGTAGTGCTGCTCGATTTTTCTATCCTCTTCTCCACACTCCCTAGGGTGAGGACGCCCACGCCGGAGGGGAAGGAGGGGGGGCTAGGGCTTTCACTTGGGCGCACAAACATACCACCGCACTTATTGTCTCGCCCCCCTCACGTGTTGAGTCCGAGGGAAAGAAGGTTGTCTTCGCGGTAGCGCATAGCGTCGGCTGTGGTACGGCGCGCTCTGGCCCGCTGACAGTTCCCGCGGGTCACCGGCTTCCATTCTTCATCCATCAACTGACACTCGCTCCTCAAGGTAAGGCGCGCTCTGGATCGCTGACAGTTCCCTTGTCCTGGAATGTGCCCGGGAGGGCCGCCACCGGAACCGCCACGCCAATTGGGGAGGATAAAGCCTGTTTCCCCGCGGCGGCGGCGGCGGGTCCGGTTGGGTCCGGTTGGGCTTAAACCCCTTCGTTCTGGTTGTCACTCTCAACGAGCATGGCTGGGTAATTGATGATGCCTGTCATCTGGGTCTCCGTCTACGCCGCGCCGTCGAACGTGGAACCTCGTAGCACACACAAGGAATGTACCTCGTAGCACACACAAGGAATGTACCTCGTAGCACACACAAGGAATGTACCTCGTAGCACACAAGGAATGTCACATAAGGTTATCTGATGTAACTGTCCTGTACAGCGGGCCCGATTGTGTGTTCGTGTCTCTTTTTTGCTCAAGTTTATTTGCTCATCGCTGATTTCGCTTCAACCTCTCATGCATATTTAATCTCCTTTTGTTTGAGCAGGAGAATGGTTCCTTCAGGGTGGAGAGAATGTGTTATGTTTTTCATCTGCTCGCTTCATTGTACCGCCATCAGTTCCGTGATGCAAAGAGCTCGCCCCACAGGACGTTTATCTTACGTAACTGTCCTGTACAGTGGGCCCGATTGTTTGTTCGTGTCTCTTTTATGCTTAAATTTAATTGCTCATCGCTGATATCGCTTCAACGTCCCATGCAAATTTAATCTCCTTTTGTTTGAGCAGGAGACTGGTTCCATCAGGGTGGCGAGAATGTGTTGTGTTTTTCTTGCGCTCTCTTCGTTGCACCGTCATCACTTGCGTGATGGAAAAACCTCGCCCCATAGGATGTTTATCTGATGTAACTGTCTTGTACAGTGGGCCCGATTGTGTGTTCGTGTCTCTTTTATGCTGAAGTTTATTTGCGCATCGCTGATATCGCTTCAACCTCCCATGCAAATTTAATCTCTTTTTGTTTGAGCAGAAGACTGGTTCCTTCAGGCTGGAGAAAATGTGTTGTTTTTCTTGTGCTCTCTCCGTTGCACCGCCATCAGTTGCGTGATGCAAAAAGCTCGCCCCACAGGACGTTTATCTGATGTAACTGTCCTATACAGTGGGCCCGATTGTGTGTTCGTGTCTCTTTTATGCTCAAGTTTATTTGCGCATCGCTGATATCGCTTCAACCTCCCATGCAAATTTAATCTCTTTTTGTTTGAGCAGAAGACTGGTTCCTTCAGGCTGGAGAAAATGTGTTGTTTTTCTTGTGATCTCTTCGTTGCACCGCTATCAGTTGCGTGATGCAAAAAGTTCGCCCCACAGGACGTTTATCTGAAGTAACTGTTCTGTGCAGTGGGCCCGATTGTATGTTCGTGTCTCTTTTATGCTCAAGTATATTTGCTCATCGCTGATATCGCTTCGACCTCCCATGCAAATTTAATCTCCTTTTGTTTGAGCAGGAGGCTGGTTCCTTCAGGGTGGAGAGAATGTGTTGTTTTTTCTTGTGCTCTCTTCGTTGCACCGCCATCTGTTGCGTGATGCAAAAAGCTCGCCCCACAGGACGTTTATCTTATGTAACTGTCCTGTACAGTGGGCCCGTTCGTGTCTCTTTTATGCTAAAGTTTATTTGCTCATCGCTGATATCGCTTCATCCTCCCATGCAAATTTATTCTCCTTTTGTTTGAGCAGAAGACTGGTTCCTTCAGAGTGGAGAGAATGTGTTGTTTTTCTTGTGCTCTCTCCGTTGCACCGCCATCAGTTGCGTGATGCAAAAAGCTCGTCCCCACAGGACGTTTAACTGATGTAACTGTCCTGTACACTGGGCCCGATTGTATGTTCGTGTCTCTTTTATGCTCAAGTTTATTTGCAACATCGCTGATATCGCTTCAACCTCCCATCCAAATTTAATCTCCTTTTGTTTGAGTAGGAGACTGGTTCCTTCAGGGTGGAGAGAATGTGTTGTGTTTTTCTTCTGCTCACTTCATTGCACCGCCATCAGTTGTGGGATGCAAAAAGCTCGCCCCACAGGACGTTTATTTGATGTAACTGTCTTTTACAGTGGGCCCTTTGTGTCTCTTTTATGCTTAAGTTTGTTTGCTCATCGCTGACTTCGCTTCAACCTCCCATGCAAATTAAATCTAATTTTGTTTGAGCAGGAGACTGGTTCCTTCAGGGTGGAGAGAATGTGTTGTGTTTTTCTTGTGCTCTCTTCGTTGCACCGCCATCAGCTGCGTGATGCAAAAAGCTTGCCCCACAGGACGTTTGTCTGGTGTAACTGTCCTGTACAGTGGGCCCGATTGTGTGTTCGTGTCTGTTTTATGCTCAAGTTTATTTGCTCATCGCTGATATCGCTTCAACCTCCCATGCAAATTTAATCTCTTTTTGTTTGAGCAAGAGACTTGTTCCTTCAGGGTGGAGAGAATGTGTTGTGTTTTTCTTGTGCTCTCTTCGTTGCACCGTCATCAGTGGCGTGATGCAAAAATCTCGCCCCACAGGACGTTTCTTTGGTGTACCAGTCGCGTACAGTGGGCCCGATTACATGTTCATGTCTCTTTTATGCTCAAGATTTTTTGCTCGTCGCTGATATCGCTTCAACCTCCAATGCAAATTTTATCTCCTTTTGTTCGATCAGCGGACAGGTTCCTTCAGGGTGGAGAGAAGGTGTGTTTTTCTTGTGCTCTCTTCGTTGTACCGCCATCAGTTGCGTGATGCAAAAAGCTCGCCCCACAGGGCGTTTATCTGATGTAACTGTCCTGTACAGTGGGCCCGATTGTGTGTTCGTGTCTCTTTTATGCTCAAGTTTATTTGCTCATCGATGATATCGCTTCAACCTCCCATGCAAATTTAATCTGCTTTTGTTTGAGGAGGAGACTGGCTCCTTCAGGGTGGAGAGAATGTGTTGTGTTTTTCTTGTGCTCTCTTCGTTGCACCGCCATCAATGGCGTGATGCAAAAAGCTCGCCCCACAGGATGTTTATTTGATGTAACTGTCCCGTACATTGGGCGCGATTGCATGTTCGTATCTCTTTTATGCTCCAGTTTTTTTGCTCGTCGCTGATATCGCTTCAACCTCCCATGCAAATTTTATCTCCTTTTGTTCGAGCAGCGGACAGGTTCCCTCAGGGTGGAGAGAAGGATTTGTGTTTTTCTTGTGCTCTCTTCGTTGCACCGCCATCAGTTGCGTGATGCAAAACACTCGCCCCACAGTAAGTTTATCTGATGCAACTGTCCTGTACAGTGGCCCGATTTTATGTTCGTGTTTCTTTTATGCTCAAGTTTATTTGCTCATCGCTGATTTCGCTTCAACCTCTCATGCATATTTAATCTTCTTTTGTTTGAGCAGGAGAATGGTTCCTTCAGGGTGGAGAGAATGTGTTATGTTTTTCATCTGCTCGCTTCATTGTACCGCCATCAGTTGCGTGATGCAAAGAGCTCGCCCCACAGGACGTTTATCTTACGTAACTGTCCTGTACAGTGGGCCCGATTGTTTGTTCGTGTCTCTTTTATGCTTAAGTTTAATTGCTCATCGCTGATATCGCTTCAACGTCCCATGCAAATTTAATCTCCTTTTGTTTGAGCAGGAGACTGGTTCCTTCAGGGTGGCGAGAATGTGTTGTGTTTTTCTTGCGCTCTCTTCGTTGCACCGTCATCACTTGCGTGATGGAAAAACCTCGCCCCATAGGATGTTTATCTGATGTAACTGTCTTGTACAGTGGGCCCGATTGTGTGTTCGTGTCTCTTTTATGCTCAAGTTTATTTGCGCATCGCTGATATCGCTTCAACCTCCCATGCAAATTTAATCTCTTTTTGTTTGAGCAGAAGACTGGTTCCTTCAGGCTGGAGAAAATGTGTTGTTTTTCTTGTGCTCTCTCCGTTGCACCGCCATCAGTAGCGTGATGCAAAAAGCTCGCCCCACAGGACGTTTATCTGATGTAACTGTCCTATACAGTGGGCCCGATTGTGTGTTCGTATCTCTTTTATGCTCAAGTTTATTTGCGCATCGCTGATATCGCTTCAACCTCCCATGCAAATTTAATCTCTTTTTGTTTGAGCAGAAGACTGGTTCCGTCAGGCTGGAGAAAATGTGTTGTTTTTCTTGTGCTCTCTCCGTTGCACCGCCATCAGTAACGTGATGCAAAAAGCTCGCCCCACAGGACGTTTATCTGATGTAACTGTCCTGTACAGTGGGCCCGATTGTGTGTTCGTGTCTCTTTTGTTCGAGTTTATTTGCTCATCGCTGATATCGCTTCAACCTCCCATGCAAATTTATTATGCTTTTGTTTGAGCTGAATTCTGGGTCCTTCAGTGTGGAGAGAATGTGTTGTGTTTTTCTTGAGCTCTCTTCGTTGCACCGCTATCAGTTGCGTGATGCAAAAAGTTCGCCCCACAGGACGTTTATCTGAAGTAACTGTTCTGTGCAGTGGGCCCGATTGTATGTTCGTGTCTCTTTTATGCTCAAGTATATTTGCTCATCGCTGATATCGCTTCGACCTCCCATGCAAATTTAATCTCCTTTTGTTTGAGCAGGAGGCTGGTTCCTTCAGGGTGGAGAGAATGTGTTGTTTTTTCTTGTGCTCTCTTCGTTGCACCGCCATCAGTTGCGTGATGCAAAAAGCTCGCCCCACAGGACGTTTATCTTATGTAACTGTCCTGTACAGTGGGCCCGTTCGTGTCTCTTTTATGCTAAAGTTTATTTGCTCATCGCTGATATCGCTTCAACCTCCCATGCAAATTTATTCTCTTTTTGTTTGAGCAAGAGACTTGTTCCTTCAGGGTGGAGAGAATGTGTTGTGTTTTTCTTGTGCTCTCTTCGTTGCACCGCCATCAATGGCGTGATGCAAAAAGCTCGCCCCACAGGATGTTTATTTGATGTAACTGTCCCGTACATTGGGCGCGATTGCATGTTCGTATCTCTTTTATGCTCCAATTTTTTTGCTCGTCGCTGATATCGCTTCAACCTCCCATGCAAATTTTATCTCCTTTTGTTCGAGCAGCGGACAGGTTCCCTCAGGGTGGAGAGAAGGATTTGTGTTTTTCTTGTGCTCTCTTCGTTGCACCGCCATCAGTTGCGTGATGCAAAACACTCGCCCCACAGTAAGTTTATCTGATGCAACTGTCCTGTACAGTGGCCCGATTTTATGTTCGTGTTTCTTTTATGCTCAAGTTTATTTGCTCATCGCTGATTTCGCTTCAACGTCTCATGCATATTTAATCTCCTTTTGTTTGAGCAGGAGACTGGTTCCTGCAGGGTGGAGAGAATGTGTTATGTTTTTATTCTGCTCGCTTCACTGCACCGCCATCAGTTGCGTGATGCAAAAAGCTCGCCCAACAGGACGTTTTTGTTATGTAACTGTCCTGTAGAGTGGGCCCGTTCGTGTCTCTTTTTTGCTAAAGTTTATTTGCTCATCGCCGATATCGCTTCAACCTCCCATGCAAATTTATTCTGCTTTTGTTTGAGCAGAAGACTGGTTCCTTCAGGGTGGAGAGAATGTGTTGTTTTTCTACTGCTCTCCGTTGCACCGCCATCAGTTGCGTGATGCAAAAAGCTCGCCCCACAGTACGTTTATATTATGTAAATATCCTGTACAGTGGACCCGATTGTGTGTTCGTGTCTCTTTTTTGCTCGAGTTTATTTGCTCATCGCTGATATCGCTTCAACCTCCCATGCTAATTTGTTATGCTTTTGTTTGAGCTGGAGACTGGTTCCTTCAGGGTGGAGAGAATGTGTTGTGTTTTTCTAGTGCTCTCTTCGTTGCACCGCCATCAGTTTCGTGATGCAAAAAGCTCGCCCCACAGGACGTTTATCTGATGTAACTGTTCTGTACAGTGGACCCGTTTGTGTCTCTTTTATGCTAAAGTTTTTTTGCTGATTGCTGATATCGCTTCGACCTTCCATGCAAATTTAATCTAATTTTGCTTGAGCAGGAGCCTGGTTCCTTCAGGGTGGAGAGAACGTGTTGCGTTTATTGTGCGCTCTCCGTTGCACCGCCATCAGTTGCGTGATGCAAAAAGCTCGCCCCACAGTACGTTTATATTATGTAAATGTCCTGTACACTGGGCCCGATTGTATGTTCGTGTCTCTTTTATGCTCAAGTATATTTGCTAATCGCTGATATCGCTTCAACCTCCCATGCAAATTTAATCTCCTTTTGTTCGAGCAGGATACAGGTTCCTTCAGGGTGGAGAGAATGTGTTGTGTTTTTCTTGTGCTCTCTTTGTTGCACCGCCATCAGTTGCGTGATGCAAAAAGCTCGCCCCACAGGACGTTTATCTGATGTAACTGTCCTGTACAGTGGGTCCGATTGTATGTTCGTGTCTCTTTTATGCTCAAGTTTTATTGCTCATCGCTGATATCGCTTCAACGTCCCATGCAAATTTAATCTCCTTTTGTTTGAGCTGGAGACTGGTTCCTTCAGGGTGGCGAGAATGTGTTGTGTTTTTCTTGCGCTCTCTTCGTTGCACCGTCATCACTTGCGTGATGGAAAAACCTCGCCCCATAGGATGTTTATCTGATGTAACTGTCCTGTACAGTGGGCCCGATTGTATGTTCGTGTCTATTTTATGCTCAAGTTCATTTGCTCATCGCTGATATCGCTTCAACCTCCGATGCAAATTTATTCTCCTTTTGTTTGATCAGAAGACTGGTTCCTTCAGGCTGGAGAAAATGTGTTGTTTTTCTTGTGCTCTCTCCGTTGCACCGCCATAAGTTGCGTGATGCAAAAAGCTCGCCCCACAGTACGTTTATCTGATGTAGCTGTCCTGTACAGTGGGCCCGATTGTGTGTTCGTGTCTCTTTTTTGTTCGAGTTTATTTGCTCATCGCTGATATCGCTTCAACCTCCCATGCAAATTTAATATGATGTTTTTTGAGCTGGATACTGGTTCCTTCAGTGTGGAGAGAATGTGTTGTTTTTCTTGAGCTCTCTTCGTTGAACCGCTATCAGTTGCGTGATGCAAAAAGTTCGCCCCACAGGACGTTTATCTGAAGTAACTGTTCTGTGCAGTGGGCCCGATTGTATGTCTGTGACACTTTTATGCTCAAGCTTATTTGCTCATCGCTGATATCGCTTCGACCTCCAATGCAAATTTAATCTCCTTTTGTTTGAGCAGGAGACTGGTTCCTTCAGGGTTGAGAGAATGTGTTGTTTTTTCTTGTGCTCTCTTCGTTGCACCGCCATGAGTTGCGTGATGCAAAAAGCTCGCCCCACAGGACGTTTATCTGATGTAACTGTCCTGTACAGTGGGCCCGTTCGTGTCTCTTTTATGCTAAAGTTTATTTGCTCATCGCTGATATCGCTTCAACCTCCCATGCAAATTTAATCTCCTTTTGTTTGAGCAGGAGACTGGTTCCTTCAGGGTGGAGAGAATGTGTTGTGTTTTTCTTCTGCTCTCTTCGTTGCACCGCCATCAGTGGCGTGATGCAAAAACTCGCGCCACAGGACGTTTATTTGATGTAACTGTCCCGTACAGTGGGCCCGATTGCATGTTCGAGTCTCTATTATGCTCAAGATTTTTTGCTCGTCGCTGATATCGCTTCAACCTCCCATGCAAATTTTGTCTCCTTTTGTTCGTGCAGCGGACAGGTTCCTTCAGGGTGGAGAGAATGTGTTATGTTTTTGTTGTGCTGGCTTCATTGCATCGCCATCAGTTGCGTGATGCAAAAAGCTCGCCCCACAGGACGTTTGTCTGGTGTAACTGTCCTGTACAGTGGGCCCGATTTTGTGTTCGTGTCTTTTTTGCTCAAGTTTATTTGCTCATCGCTGATTTCGCTTCAACCTCTCATGCATATTTATCTCCTTTTGTTTGAGCATGAGACTCGTTCCTTCAGGGTGGAGAGAATGTGTTGTGTTTTTCTTGCGCTCTCTTCGTTGCACCGCCATCAGGGGCGTGATGCAAAAAGCTCGCCCCACAGGACGTTTATTTGATGTAACTGTCCCGTACAGTGGGCCCGCTTGCATGTTCGTGTCTCTATTATGCTCAAGATTTTTTGCTCGTCGCTGATATCGCTTCAACCTCCCATGCAAATTTTATCTCCTTTTGTTCGTGCAGCGGACAGGTTCCTTCAGGGTGGAGAGAATGTGTTATGTTTTTGTTGTGCTCGCTTCATTGCATCGCCTTCAGTTGCATGATGCAAAAAGCCAGCCCCACAGGACGTTTATCTGATGTAACTGTTCTGTGCAGTGGGCCCGATGGTATGTTCGTGTCTCTTTTATGCTCAAGTATATTTGCTCATCGCTGATATCGCTTCGACCTCCCATGCAAATTTAATCTAATTTTGCTTGAGCAGGAGACTGGTTCCTTCAGGGTGGAGAGAACGTGTTGAGTTTATTGTGCTCTCTTCGATGCACCGCCATCAGTTGCGTGATGCAAAACACTCTCCCACAGTAAGTTTATCTGGTGTAACTGTCCTGTACAGTGGGCCCGATTGTGTGTTCGTGTCTCTTTTATGCTCAAGTTTATTTGCTCATCGCTGATTTCGCTTCAACGTCTCATGCATATTTAATCTCCTTTTGTTTGAGCAGGAGACTGGTTCCTGCACTGTGGAGAGAATGTGTTATGTTTTTGTTCTGCTCGCTTCATTGCACCGCCATCAGTTGCGTGATGCAAAAAGCTCGCCCAGCAGGACGTTTATTTTATGTAACTGTCCTGTACAGTGGGCCCGTTCGTGTCTCTTTTTTGCTAAAGTTTATTTGCTCATCGCTGATATCGCTTCAACCTCCCATGCAAATTTATTCTGCTTTTGTTTGAGCAGAAGACTGGTTCCTTCAGGGTGGAGAGAATGTGTTGTTTTTCTAGTGCTCTCTCTGTTGCACCGCCATCAGTTGCGTGATGCAAAAAGCTCGCCCCACGGTACGTTTATATTATTTAAATGTCCTGTACAGTGGACCCGATTGTGTGTTCGTGTCTCTTTTTTGCTCGAGTTTATTTGCTCATCGCTGATATCGCTTCAACCTCCCATGCTAATTTATTCTCCTTTTGTTCGAGCAGTAGAAAGGTTCCTTCAGGGTGGAGAGAATGTGTTGTTTTTCTTGTGCTCTCTTCGTTGCACTGCCAGCAGTTGCGTGATGCAAAAACTCGCTCCACAGGACGTTTATTTGATGTAACTGTCCTGTACTGTGGACCCGATTGTATGTTCGCGTCTCTTTTATGCTCAAGTTTATTTGCGCATCGCTGATATCGCTTCAACCTCCTATGCAAATTTAATCTCCTTTTGTTTGAGCAGAAGACTGGTTCCTTCAGGCTGGAGAAAATGTGTTGTTTTTCTTGTGCTCTCTCCGTTGCACCGCCATAAGTTGCGTGATGCAAAAAGCTCGCCCCACAGTACGTTTATCTGATGTAAGTGTCCTGTACAGTGGGCCCGATTGTGTGTTCGTGTCTCTTTTTTGTTCGAGTTTATTTGCTCATCGCTGATAACGCTTCAACCTCCCATGCAATTTTAATATGCTTTTGTTTGAGCTGGATACTGGTTCCTTCAGTGTGGAGACAATGTGTTGTGTTTTTCTTGTGCTCTCTTCGTTGCATTGCCATCAGTTGCGTGACGCAAAAACTCGCTCCACAGGACGTTTATTTGATGTAACTGTCCTGTACTGTGGACCCGATTGTATGTTCGCGTCTCTTTTATGCTCAAGTTTATTTGCGCATCGCTGATATCGCTTCGACATCCAAATCAAATTTAATCTCCTTTTGTTTGAGCAGGAGACTGGTTCCTTCAGGGTGGAGAGAATTTGTTGTTTTTTCTTGTGCTCTTCGTTGTACCGCCATCAGTGGCGTGATGCAAAAAGCTCGCCCCACAGGACGTTTATCTGATGTAACTGTCATGTACAGTGGGCCCGTTCGTGTCTCTTTTATGCTAAAGTTTATTTGCTCATTGTGATATCGCTTCAACCTCTCATGCATATTTAATCTGCTTTTGTTTGAGCAGGAGACTGGTTCCTTCAGGGTGGAGAGAATGTGTTGTGTTTTTCTTCTGCTCGCTTCATTGCACCACCATCAGTTTCGTGATGCAAAAAGCTCGCCCGACAGGACGTTTATCTGATGCAACTGTCATGTACAGTGGGCCCGTTCGTGTCTCTTATATGCTAAAGTTTATTTGCTCATCGCTGATATCGCTTCAACCTCCCATGCAAATTTTATCTCCTTTTGTTTGAGCAGAAGACTGGTTCCTTCAGGACGGGGAGAATGTGTTGTTTTTCTTGTGCTCTCTTCGTTGCACCGCCATCAGTGGTGTGATGCAAAAAGCTCGCCCCACAGGACGTTTGTCTGGTGTAACTGTCCTGTAGAGTGGGCCCGATTGTGTGTTCGTGTCTGTTTTATGCTCAAGTTTATTTGCTCATCGCTGATATCGCTTCAACCTCCCATGCAAATTTAATCTATTTTTGTTTGAGCAAAAGACTTGTTCCTTCAGGGTGGAGAGAATGTGTTGTGTTTTTCTTGTGCTCTCTTCGTTGCACCGCCATCAGTGGCGTGATGCAAAAATCTCGCCCCACAGGACGTTTCTTTGATGTACCAGTCGCGTACAGTGGGCCCGATTACATGTTCATGTCTCTTTTATGCTCAAGTTTATTTGCTCATCGCTGATATCGCTTCAACCTCCCATGCAAATTTAATCTGCTTTTGTTTGAGGAGGAGACTGGTTCCTTCAGGGTGGAGAGAATGTGTTGTGTTTTTCTTGTGCTCTCTTCGTTGCACCGCCATCAATGGCATGATGCAAAAAGCTCGCCCCACAGGATGTTTATTTGATGTAACTGTCCCGTACATTGGGCGCGATTGCATGTTCGTATCTCTTTTATGCTCCAGTTTTTTTGCTCGTCGCTGATATCGCTTCAACCTCCCATGCAAATTTTATCTCCTTTTGTTCGAGCAGCGGACAGGTTCCCTCAGGGTGGAGAGAAGGATTTGTGTTTTTCTTGTGCTCTCTTCGTTACACCGCCATCAGTTGCGTGATGCAAAACACTCGCCCCACCGTAAGTTTATCTGATGCAACTGTCCTGTACAGAGTCCCGATTTTATGTTCGTGTTTCTTTTATGCTCAAGTTTATTTGCTCATCGCTGATTTCGCTTCAACGTCTCATGCATATTTAATCTCCTTTTGTTTGAGCAGGAGACTGGTTCCTGCAGGGTGGAGAGAATGTGTTATGTTTTTATTCTGCTCGCTTCACTGCACCGCCATCAGTTGCGTGATGCAAAAAGCTCGCCCAACAGGACGTTTTTGTTATGTAACTGTCCTGTAGAGTGGGCCCGTTCGTGTCTCTTTTTTGCTAAAGTTTATTTGCTCATCGCTGATATCGCTTCAACCTCCCATGCAAATTTATTCTGCTTTTGTTTGAACAGAAGACTGGTTCCTTCAGGGTGGAGAGAATGTGTTGTTTTTCTAGTGCTCTCCGTTGCACCGCCATCAGTTGCGTGATGCAAAAAGCTCGCCCCACAGTACGTTTATATTATGTAAATATCCTGTACAGTGGACCCGATTGTGTGTTCGTGTCTCTTTTTTGCTCGAGTTTATTTGCTCATCGCTGATATCGCTTCAAACTCCCATGCTAATTTGTTATGCTTTTGTTTGAGCTGGAGACTGGTTCCTTCAGGGTGGAGAGAATGTGTTGTGTTTTTCTTGTGCTCTCTCCGTTGCACCGCCATCAGTTGCGTGATGCAAAAAGCTCGCCGCACAGTACGTTTATATTATGTAAATGTCCTGTACACTGGGCCCGATTGTATGTTCGTGTCTCTTTTATGCTCAAGTATATTTGCTAATCGCTGATATCGCTTCAACCTCCCATGCAAATTTAATCTCCTTTTGTTTGAGCAGGATACAGGTTCCTTCAGGGTGGAGAGAATGTGTTGTGTTTTTCGTGTGCTCTCTTTGTTGCACCGCCATCAGTTGCGTGATGCAAAAAGCTCGCCCCACAGGACGTTTATCTGATGTAACTGTCCTGTACAGTGGGTCCGATTGTATGTTCGTGTCTCTTTTATGCTCAAGTTTTATTGCTCATCGCTGATATCGCTTCAACGTCCCATGCAAATTTAATCTCCTTTTGTTTGAGCAGGAGACTGGTTCCTTCAGGGTGGCGAGAATGTGTTGTGTTTTTCTTGCGCTCTCTTCGTTGCACCGTCATCACTTGCGTGATGGAAAAACCTCGCCCCATAGGATGTTTATCTGATGTAACTGTCCTGTACAGTGGGCCCGATTGTATGTTCGTGTCTATTTTATGCTCAAGTTCATTTGCTCATCGCTGATATCGCTTCAACCTCCGATGCAAATTTATTCTCCTTTTGTTTGATCAGAAGACTGGTTCCTTCAGGCTGGAGAAAATGTGTTGTTTTTCTTGTGCTCTCTCCGTTGCACCGCCATAAGTTGCGTGATGCAAAAAGCTCGCCCCACAGTACGTTTATCTGATGTAACTGTCCTGTACAGTGGGCCGATTGTGTGTTCGTGTCTCTTTTTTGTTCGAGTTTATTTGCTCATCGCTGATATCGCTTCAACCTCCCATGCAAATTTAATATGATTTTTTTTTGAGCTGGATACTGGTTCCTTCAGTGTGGAGAGAATGTGTTGTGTTTTTCTTGAGCTCTCTTCGTTGAACCGCTATCAGTTGCGTGATGCAAAAAGCTCGCCCCATAGGACGTTTATCTGAAGTAACTGTTCTGTGCAGTGGGCCCGATTGTATGTCTGTGACACTTTTATGCTCAAGTTTATTTGCTCACCGCTGATATCGCTTCGACCTCCAATGCAAATTTAATCTCCTTTTGTTTGAGCAGGAGACTGGTTCCTTCAGGGTTGAGAGAATGTATTGTTTTTTCTTGTGCGCTCTTCGTTGCACCGCCATGAGTTGCGTGATGCAAAAAGCTCGCGCCACAGGACGTTTATTTGATGTAACTGTCCCGTACAGTGGGCCCGATTGCATGTTCGTGTCTCTATTATGCTCAAGATTTTTTGCTCGTCGCTGATATCGCTTCAACCTCCCATGCAAATTTTATCTCCTTTTGTTCGTGCAGCGGACAGGTTCCTTCAGGGTGGAGAGAATGTGTTATGTTTTTGTTGTGCTGGCTTCATTGCATCGCCATCAGTTGTGTGATGCAAAAAGCTCGCCCCACAGGACGTTTGTCTGGTGTAACTGTCCTGTACAGTGGGCCCGATTTTGTGTTCGTGTCTTTTTTGCTCAAGTTTATTTGCTCATCGCTGATTTCGCTTCAACCTCTCATGCATATTTAATCTCCTTTTGTTTGAGCATGAGACTCGTTCCTTCAGGGTGGAGAGAATGTGTTGTGTTTTTCTTGCGCTCTCTTCGTTGCACCGCCATCAGGGGCGTGATGCAAAAAGCTCGCCCCACAGGACGTTTATTTGATGTAACTGTCCGTACAGTGGGCCCGATTGCATGTTCGTGTCTCTATTATGCTCAAGATTTTTTGCTCGTCGCTGATATCGCTTCAACCTCCCATGCAAATTTTATCTCCTTTGTTCGTGCAGCGGACAGGTTCCTTCAGGCTGGAGAGAATGTGTTATGTTTTTGTTGTGCTCGCTTCATTGCATCGCCTTCAGTTGCATGATGCAAAAAGCCAGCCCCACAGGACGTTTATCTGATGTAACTGTTCTGTGCAGTGGGCCCGATGGTATGTTCGTGTCTCTTTTATGCTCAAGTATATTTGCTCATCGCTGATATCGCTTCGACCTCCCATGCAAATTTAATCTCCTTTTGTTTGAGCAGGAGGCTGGTTCCTTCAGGGTGGAGAGAATGTGTTGTTTTTTCTTGTGCTCTCTTTGTTGCACCGCCATCAGTTGCGTGATGCACAAAGCTCGCCCCATAGGACGTTTATCTTATGTAACTGTCCTGTACAGTGGGCCCGTTCGTGTCTCTTTTATGCTAAAGTTTGTTTGCTCATTGCTGATATCGCTTCGACCTCCCATGCAAATTTAATCTAATTTTGCTTGAGCAGGAGACTGGTTCCTTCAGGGTGGAGAGAACGTGTTGCGTTTATTGTGCTCTCTTCGTTGCACCGCCATCAGTTGCGTGATGCAAAACACTCGCCCCACAGTAAGTTTATCTGGTGTAACTGTCTTGTACAGTGGGCCCGATTGTGTGTTCGTGTCTCTTTTATGCTCAAGTTTATTTGCTCATCGCTGATTTCGCTTCAACGTCTCATGCATATTTAATCTCCTTTTGTTTGAGCAGGAGACTGGTTCCTGCACTGTGGAGAGAATGCGTTATGTTTTGGTTCTGCTCGCTTCATTGCACCGCCATCAGTTGCGTGATGCAAAAAGCTCGCCCAACAGGACGTTTATTTTATGTAACTGTCCTGTACAGTGGGTCCATTCGTGTCTCTTTTTTGCTAAAGTTTATTTGCTCATCGCTGATATCGCTTCAACCTCCCATGCAAATTTATTCTGCTTTTGTTTGAGCAGAAGACTGGTTCCTTCAGGGTGGAGAGAATGTGTTGTTTTTCTAGTGCTCTCTCTGTGTCACCGCTATCAGTTGCGTGATGCAAAAAGCTCGCCCCACGGTACGTTTATATTATGTAAATGTCCTGTACAGTGGACACGATTGTGTGTTCGTGTCTCTTTTTTGCTCGAGTTTATTTGCTCATCGCTGATATCGCTTCAACCTCCCATGCTAATTTATTCTCCTTTTGTTCGAGCAGTAGAAAGGTTCCTTCAGGGTGGAGAGAATGTGTTGTTTTTCTTGTGCTCTCTTCGTTGCACTGCCAGTAGTTGCGTGATGCAAAAACTCGCTCCACAGGACGTTTATTTGATGTAACTGTCCTGTACTGTGGACCCGATTGTATGTTCGCGTCTCTTTTATGCTCAAGTTTATTTGCGCATCGCTGATATCGCTTCAACCTCCTATGCAAATTTTATCTCCTTTTGTTTGAGCAGAAGACTGGTTCCTTCAGGCTGGAGAAAATGTGTTGTTTTTCTTGTGCTCTCTCCGTTGCACCGCCATAAGTTGCGTGATGCAAAAAGCTCGCCCCACAGTACGTTTATCTGATGTAACTGTCCTGTACAGTGGGCCCGATTGTGTGTTCGTGTCTCTTTTTTTTTCGAGTTTATTTGCTCATCGCTGATAACGCTTCAACCTCCCATGCAAATTTAATATGCTTTTGTTTGAGCTGGATACTGGTTCCTTCAGTGTGGAGAGAATGTGTTGTGTTTTTCTTGTGCTCTCTTCGTTGCATTGCCATCAGTTGCGTGACGCAAAAACTCGCTCCACAGGACGTTTATTTGATGTAACTGTCCTGTACTGTGGACCCGATTGTATGTTCGCGTCTCTTTTATGCTCAAGTTTATTTGCGCATCGCTGATATCGCTTCGACATCCAATGCAAATTTAATCTCCTTTTGTTTGAGCAGGAGACTGGTTCCTTCAGGGTGGAGAGAATTTGTTGTTTTTTCTTGTGCTCTCTTCATTGTACCGCCATCAGTGGCGTGATGCAAAAAGCTCGCCCCACAGGACGTTTATCTGATGTAACTGTCATGTACAGTGGGCCCGTTCGTGTCTCTTTTATGCTAAAGTTTATTTGCTCATTGTGATATCGCTTCAACCTCTCATGCATATTTAATCTGCTTTTGTTTGAGCAGGAGACTGGTTCCTTCAGGGTGGAGAGAATGTGTTGTGTTTTTCTTCTGCTCGCTTCATTGCACCACCATCAGTTTCGTGATGCAAAAAGCTCGCCCGACAGGACGTTTATCTGATGTAACTGTCATGTACAGTGGGCCCGTTCGTGTCTCTTATATGCTAAAGTTTATTTGCTCATCGCTGATATCGCTTCAACCTCCCATGCAAATTTTATCTCCTTTTGTTTGAGCAGAAGACTGGTTCATTCAGGACGGAGAGAATGTGTTGTTTTTCTTGTGCTCTCTTCGTTGCACCGCCATCAGTTGCGTGATGCAAATAGCTTGCCCCACAGGTCGTTTGTCTGGTGTAACTGTCCTGTACAGTGGGCCCGATTGTGTGTTCGTGTCTCTTTTTTGCTCAAGATTTTTTGCTCGTCGCTGATATCGCTTCAACCTCCCATGCAAATTTTATCTCCTTTTGTTCGTGCAGCGGACAGGTTCCTTCAGGGTGGAGAGAATGTGTTATGTTTTTGATGTGCTCGCTTCATTGCATCGCCATCAGTTGCGTGATGCAAAAAGCTCGCCCCACAGGATGTTTATTTGATGTAACTGTCCCGTACATTGGGCGCGATTGCATATTCGTATCTTTTTTATGCTCAAGTTTTTTGCTCGTCGCTGATATCGCTTCAACCTCCCATGCAAATTTTATCTCCTTTTGTTCGAGCAGCGGACAGGTTCCTTCAGGGTGGAGAGAAGGTGATGTGTTTTTCTTGTGCTCTCTTCGTTGCACCGCCATCAGTTGCGTGATGCAAAAAGCTCGCCCCACAGGATGTTTATCTGTTGTAACTGTCCTATACAGTGGGCCCGATTGTGTGTTCGTGTCTCTTTTATGCTCAAGTTTATTTGCGCATCGCTGATATCGCTTCAACCTCCCATGCAAATTTAATCTCTTTTTGTTTGAGCAGAAGACTGGTTCCTTCAGGCTGGAGAAAATGTGTTGTTTTTCTTGAGCTCCCTTCGTTGCACCGCTATCAGTTGCGTGATGCAAAAAGTTCGGCCCACAGGACGTTTATCTTAAGTAACTGTTCTGTGCAGTGGGCCCGATTGTATGTTCGTGTCTCTTTTATGCTCAAGTATATTTGCTCATCGCTGATATCGCTTCGACCTCCCATGCAAATTTAATCTCCTTTTGTTTGAGCAGGAGGCTGGTTCCTTCAGGGTGGAGAGAATGTGTTGTTTTTTCTTGTGCTCTCTTCGTTGCACCGCCATCAGTTGCGTGATGCAAAAAGCTCGCCCCACAGGACGTTTATCTTATGTAACTGCCCTGTACAGTGGGCCCGTTCGTGTCTCTTTTATGCTAAAGTTTATTTGTTCATCGCTGATATCGCTTCATCCTCCCATGCAAATTTAATCTCCTTTTGTTTGAGCAGAAGACTGGTTCCTTCAGAGTGGAGAGAATGTGTTGTTTTTCTTGTGCTCTCTCGGTTGCACCGCCATCAGTTGCGCGATGCAAAAAGCTCGCCCCCACAGGACGTTTAACTGATGTAACTGTCCTGTACACTGGGCCCGATTGTATGTTCGTGTCTCTTTTATGCTCAAGTTTATTTGCTCATCGCTGATATCGCTTCAACCTCCCATCCAAATTTAATCTCCTTTTGTTTGAGTAGGAGACTGGGTCCTTCAGGGTGGAGAGAATGTGTTGTGTTTTTCTTCTGCTCACTTCATTGCACCGCCATCAGTTGTGGGATGCAAAAAGCTCGCCCCACAGGACGTTTATTTGATGTAACTGTCTTTTACAGTGGGCCGTTTGTGTCTCTTTTATGCTTAAGATTGTTTGCTCATCGCTGATATCGCTTCAACCTCCCATGCAAATTTAATCTAATTTTGTTTGAGCAGGAGACTGGTTCCTTCAGGGTGGAGAGAATGTGTTGTGTTTTTCTTGTGCTCTCTTCGTTGCACCGCCATCAGTTGCGTGATGCAAAAAGCTTGCCCCACAGGACGTTTGTCTGGTGTAACTGTCCTGTACAGTGGGCCCGATTGTGTGTTCGTGTCTGTTTTATGCTCAAGTTTATTTGCTCATCGCTGATATCGCTTCAACCTCCCATGCAAATTTAATCTCTTTTTGTTTGAGCAAGAGACTTGTTCCTTCAGGGTGGAGAGAATGTGTTGTGTTTTTCTTGTGCTCTCTTCGTTGCGCCGCCATCAGTTGCGTGATGCAAAAAGCTTGCCCCACAGGACGTTTGTCTGGTGTAACTGTCCTGTACAGTGGGCCCGATTGTGTGTTCGTGTCTGTTTTATGCTCAAGTTTATTTGCTCATCGCTGATATCGCTTCAACCTCCCATGCAAATTTAATCTCTTTTTGTTTGAGCAAGAGACTTGTTCCTTCAGGGTGGAGAGAATGTGTTGTGTTTTTCTTGTGCTCTCTTCGTTGCACCGCCATCAGTGGCGTGATGCAAAAATCTCGCCGCACAGGACGTTTCTTTGATGTACCAGTCGCGTACAGTGGGCCCGATTACATGTTCATGTCTCTTTTATGCTCAAGTTTATTTGCTCATCGCTGATATCGCTTCAACCTCCCATGCAAATTTAATCTGCTTTTGTTTTTGGAGGAGACTGGTTCCTTCAGGGTGGAGAGAATGTGTTGTGTTTTTCTTGTGCTCTCTTCGTTGCACCGCCATCAATGGCATGATGCAAAAAGCTCGCCCCACAGGATGTTTATTTGATGTAACTCTCCCGTACATTGGGCGCGATTGCATGTTCGTATCTCTTTTATGCTCCAGTTTTTTTGCTCGTCGCTGATATCGCTTCAACCTCCCATGCAAATTTTATCTCCTTTTGTTCGAGCAGCGGACAGGTTCCCTCAGGGTGGAGAGAAGGATTTGTGTTTTTCTTGTGCTCTCTTCGTTACACCGCCATCAGTTGCGTGATGCAAAACACTCGCCCCACAGTAAGTTTATCTGATGCAACTGTCCTGTACAGAGTCCCGATTTTATGTTCGTGTTTCTTTTATGCTCAAGTTTATTTGCTCATCGCTGATTTCGCTTCAACGTCTCATGCATATTTAATCTCCTTTTGTTTGAGCAGGAGACTGGTTCCTGCAGGGTGGAGAGAATGTGTTATGTTTTTATTCTGCTCGCTTCACTGCACCGCCATCAGTTGCGTGATGCAAAAAGCTCGCCCAACAGGACGTTTTTTTTATGTAACTGTCCTGTAGAGTGGGCCCGTTCGTGTCTCTTTTTTGCTAAAGTTTATTTGCTCATCGCTGATATCGCTTCAACCTCCCATGCAAATTTATTCTGCTTTTGTTTGAGCTGGAGACTGGTTCCTTCAGGGTGGAGAGAATGTGTTGTGTTTTTCTTGTGCTCTCTTCGTTGCACCGCCATCAGTTTCGTGATGCAAGAAGCTCGCCCCACAGGACGTTTATCTGATGTAACTGTTCTGTACAGTGGACCCGTTTGTGTCTCTTTTATGCTAAAGTTTGTTTGCTGATTGCTGATATCGCTTCGACCTCCCATGCAAATTTAATCTAATTTTGCTTGAGCAGGAGCCTGGTTCCTTCAGGGTGGAGAGAACGTGTTGCGTTTATTGTGCTCTCTCCGTTGCACCGCCATCAGTTGCGTGATGCAAAAAGCTCGCCCCACAGTACGTTTATATTATGTAAATGTCCTGTACACTGGGCCCGATTGTATGTTCGTGTCTCTTTTATGCTCAAGTATATTTGCTCATCGCTGATATCGCTTCAACTTCCCATGCAAATTTAATCTCCTTTTGTTTGAGCAGGATACAGGTTCCTTCAGGGTGGAGAGAATGTGTTGTGTTTTTCTTGTGCTCTCTTTGTTGCACCGCCATCAGTTGCGTGATGCAAAAAGCTCGCCCCACAGGACGTTTATCTGATGTAACTGTCCTGTACAGTGGGTCCGATTGTATGTTCGTGTCTCTTTTATGCTCAAGTTTTATTGCTCATCGCTGATATCGCTTCAACGTCCCATGCAAATTTAATCTCCTTTTGTTTGAGCAGGAGACTGGTTCCTTCAGGGTGGCGAGAATGTGTTGTTTTTCTTGCGCTCTCTTCGTTGCACCGTCATCACTTGCGTGATGGAAAAACCTCGCCCCATAGGATGTTTATCTGATGTAACTGTCCTGTACAGTGGGCCCGATTGTATGTTCGTGTCTATTTTATGCTCAAGTTCATTTGCTCATCGCTGATATCGCTTCAACCTCCGATGCAAATTTATTCTCCGTGTGTTTGATCAGAAGACTGGTTCCTTCAGGCTGGAGAAAATGTGTTGTTTTTCTTGTGCTCTCTCCGTTGCACCGCCATAAGTTGCGTGATGCAAAAAGCTCGCCCCACAGTACGTTTATCTGACGTAACTGTCCTGTACAGTGGGCCCGATTGTTTGTTCGTGTTTCTTTTTTGTTCGAGTTTATTTGCTCATCGCTGATATCGCTTCAACCTCCCATGCAAATTTAATATGCTTTTTTTTGAGCTGGATACTGGTTCCTTCAGTGTGGAGAGAATGTGTTGTGTTTTTCTTGAGCTCTCTTCGTTGAACCGCTATCAGTTGCGTGATGCAAAAAGTTCGCCCCACAGGACGTTTATCTGAAGTAACTGTTCTGTGCAGTGGGCCCGATTGTATGTCTGTGACACTTTTATGCTCAAGTTTATTTGCTCATCGCTGATATCGCTTCGACATCCAAAGCAAATTTAATCTCCTTTTGTTTGAGCAGGAGACTGGTTCCTTCAGGGTTTAGAGAATGTGTTGTTTTTTCTTGTGCTCTCTTCGTTGCACCGCCATCAGTTGCGTGATGCAAAAAGCTCGCCCCACAGGACGTTTATCTGATGTAACTGTCCTGTACAGTGGGCCCGTTCGTGTCTCTTTTATGCTAAAGTTTATTTGCTCATCGCTGATATCGCTTCAACCACCAATGCATATTTAATCTCCTTTTGTTTGAGCAGGAGACTGGTTCCTTCAGGGTGGAGAGAATGTATTGTGTTTTACTTGAGCTCTCTTCGTTGCACCGCTATGAGATGCGTGATGCAGAAAGCTCGCCCCCACACGACGTTTATCTCAAATAACTGTTCTGTGCAGTGGGCCCGATTGTATGTCCGTGTATCTTTTATGCTCAAGTTTATTTGGTCATCGCTGATATCGCTTCGACCTCCAATGCAAATTTAATCTCCTTTTGTTTGAGCAGGAGACTGGTTCCTTCAGGGTGGAAAGAATGTGTTCTGTTTTTCTTCTGCTCGCTTCATTTCACCACCATCAGTTGCGTGATGCAAAAAGCTCGCCCCACAGGACGTTTATCTGATGTAACTCTCATGTACAGTGGGCCCATTTGTGTCTCTTTTATGCTAAAGTTTATTTGCTCATCGCTGATATCGCTTCAACCCCCCATGCAAATTTAATCTCCTTTTGTTTGAGCAGGAGACTGGTTCCTTCAGGGTGGAGAGAATGTGTTGTGTTTTTCTTCTGCTCGCTTCATTGCACCACCATCAGTTGCGTGATGCAAAAAGCTCGCCCCACAGGACGTTAATCTGATGTAACTGTCATGTAGAGTGGGCCCGTTTGTGTCTCTTTTATGCTTAAGTTTGTTTGCTCATCGCTGATATCTTTTCAACCTCCCATGCAAATTTAATCTAATTTTTTTTGAGCAGGAGACTGGTTCCTTCAGGGTGGAGAGAATGTGTTGTGTTTTTATTGTGCTCTCTTCGTTGCACCGCCATCAGTTGCGTGATGCAAAAAGCTTGCCCCACAGGACGTTTGTCTGGTGTAACTGTCCTGTACAGTGGGCCCGATTGTGTGTTCGTGTCTCTTTTATGCTCAAGTTTATTCGCTCATCGCTGATATCGCTTCAACCTCCCATGCAAATTTAATCTCTTTTTGTTTGAGCAAGGGACTGGTTCCTCCAGGGTGGAGAGAATGTGTTGTGTTTTTCTTGTGCTCTCTTCGTTGCACCGCCATCAGTGGCGTGATGCAAAAATCTGGCCGCACATGACGTTTATTTGATGTAACTGTCCCGTACAGTGGTCCCGATTGCATGTTCGTGTCTCTTATGCTCAAGATTTTTTGCTTGTCGCTAAATATCGCTTCAACCTCCCATGCAAATTTTATCTCCTTTTGTTCGAGCAGCGGACAGGTTCCTTCAGGGTGAAGAGAAGGTGTTGTTTTTCTTGTGTTCTCTTCGTTGCACAGCCATCAGTTGCGTGATGCAAAAAACTCGCCCCACAGTAAGTCTATCTGATGCAACTGTCCTGTACAGTGGCCCGATTTTATGTTCGTGTCTCTTTTATGCTCAAGTTTATTTGCTCATCGCTGATTTCGCTTCAACGTCTCATGCATATTTAATCTCCTTTTGTTTGAGCAGGAGACTGGTTCCTGCAGGGTGGAGAGAATGTTTTGTTTTTCTAGTGCTCTCTCCGTTGCACCGCCATCAGTTGCTTGATGCAAAAAGCTCGCCCCACGGTACGTTTATATTATGTAAATGTCCTGTACAGTGGGCCCGGTTGTGTGTTCGTGTATCTTTTTTGTTCGAGTTTATTTGCTCATCGCTAATATCGCTTCAACCTCCCATGCAAATTTAATATGCTTTTGTTTGAGCTGGATACTGGTTCCGTCAGTGTGGAGAGAATGTGTTGTGTTTTTCTTGTGCTCTCTTCGTTGCATTGCCATCAGTTGCGTGACGCAAAAACTCGCTCCACAGGACGTTTATTTGATGTAACTGTCCTGTACAGAGTCCCGATTTTATGTTCGTGTTTCTTTTATGCTCAAGTTTATTTGCTCATCGCTGATTTCGCTTCAGCGTCTCATGCATATTTAATCTCCTTTTGTTTGAGCAGGAGACTGGTTCCTGCAGGGTGGAGAGAATTTGTTGTTTTTGCTTGTGCTCTCTTCGTTGTACCGCCATCAGTTGCGTGATGCAAAAAGCTCGCCCCACAGGACGTTTATCTGATGTAACTGTCATGTACAGTGGGCCCGTTCGTGTCTCTTTTATGCTAAAGTTTATTTGCTCATTGTGATATCGCTTCAACCTCTCATGCATATTTAATCTGCTTTTGTTTGAGCAGGAGACTGGTTCCTTCAGGGTGGAGAGAATGTGTTGTGTTTTTCTTCTGCTCGCTTCATTGCACCACCATCAGTTTCGTGATGCAAAAAGCTCGCCCGACAGGACGTTTATCTGATGTAACTGTCATGTACAGTGGGCCCGTTCGTGTCTCTTATATGCTAAAGTTTATTTGCTCATCGCTGATATCGCTTCAACCTCCCATGCAAATTTTATCTCCTTTTGTTTGAGCAGAAGACTGGTTCCTTCAGGACGGAGAGAATTATTTGTTTTTCTTGTGCTCTCTTCGTTGCACCGCCATCAGTTGCGTGATGCAAAAAGCTTGCCCCACAGGTCGTTTGTCTGGTGTAACTGTCCTGTACAGTGGGCCCGATTGTGTGTTCGTGTCTCTTTTTTGCTCAAGTTTATTTGCTCATCGCTGATTTCGCTTCAACCTCTCATGCATATTTAACCTCCTTTTGTGTGAGCAGGAGACTGGTTCCTTCAGGGTGGAGAGAATGTGTTGTGTTTTTCTTGTGCTCTCTTCGTTGCACCGCCATCAGTGGTGTGATGCAAAACGTTCGCCCCACAGGACGTTTATTTGATGTAACTGTCCCGTACAGTGGGCCCGATTGCATGTTCGTGTCTCTATTATGCTCAAGATTTTTTGCTCGTCGCTGATATCGCTTCAACCTCCCTTGAAAATTTTATCTCCTTTTGTTCGTGCAGCGGACAGGTTCCTTCAGGGTGGAGAGAATGTGTTATGTTTTTGTTGTGCTCGCTTCGTTGCATCGCCATCAGTTGCGTGATGCAAAAAGCTCGCCCACAGGACGTTTGTCTGGTGTAACTGTCCTGTACAGTGGGCCCGATTTTGTGTTCGTGTCTCTTTTTTGCTCAAGTTTATTTGCTCATCGCTGATTTCGCTTCAACGTCTCATGCATATTTATTCTCCTTTTGTTTGAGCAGGAGACTCGTTCCTTCAGGGTGGAGAGAATGTGTTGTGTTTTTCTTGCGCTCTCTTCGTTGCACCGCCATCAGTGGCGTGATGCAAAAAGCTCGCCCCACAGGACGTTTATTTGATGTAACTGTCCCGTACAGTGGGCCCGATTGCATGTTCGTGTCTCTATTATGCTCAAGATTTTTTGCTCGTCGCGGATATCACTTCAACCTCCCATGCAAATTTTATCTCCTTTTGTTCGTGCAGCGGACAGGTTCCTTCAGGGTGGAGAGAATGTGTTATGTTTTTGTTGTGCTCGCTTCATTGCATCGCCATCAGTTGCGTGATGCAAAAAGCTCGCCACACAGGACGTTTATCTGATGTAACTGTCCTGTACAGTGCGCCCGATTGTGTGTTCGTGTCTCTTTTATGCTCAAGTTTATTTGCTCATCGCTGATATCGCTTCAACCTCCCATGCAAATTTTATCTGCTTTTGTTTGAGGAGGAGACTGGTTCCTTCAGGGTGGAGAGATTGTGTTGTGTTTTTCTTGTGCTCTCTTCATTGCACCGCCATCAGTGGCGTGATGCAAAAAGTTCGCCCCACAGGATGTTTATTTGATGTAACTGTCCCGTACATTGGGCGCGATTGCATATTCGTATCTCTTTTATGCTCAAGTTTTTTGCTCGTCGCTGATATCGCTTCAACCTCCCATGCAAATTTTATCTCCTTTTGTTCGAGCAGCGGACAGGTTCCTTCAGGGTGGAGAGAAGGTGATGTGTTTTTCTTGTGCTCTCTTCGTTGCACCGCCATCAGTTGCGTGATGCTAAAACTCGCCCCACAATAAGTGTGATGACCCCCATAATGCGCAGGTCCACACGGGACGGAGAGGCAAAGAGACACCGTATGGCTCAGTTTAAACAAACAGATATATTCAATAAATATACATGATTAAGATTCAGAGGCTGGGGCGTCCGAGCTTACGTGCCGACGACTTCATGGGGGCGATGGAGTGGCTCCGGAGTTGGGCTCGAGCGGTTGCTGGTGGTAGCTGCACGCCGTCGGGTTTCGGCGCTGAAGGCCCTCTTGGCGAACGATGTCGTCCTGAGCGTCCTTGTTCCGTACTGCTTCTCGATTTTTATATCCTCTTCTCCACACTCCCTAGGGTGAGGACGCCCACGCCGGAGGGGAAGGAAGGGGGGCTAGGGCTTTCACTTGGGCGCACAAACATACCACCGCACTTATTGTCTCGCCCCCCTCACGTGTTGAGTCCGAGGGAAAGAATGTTGTCTTCGCGGTAGCGCATAGCGTCGGCTGTGGTACGGCGCGCTCTGGCCCGCTGACAGTTCCCGCGGGTCACCGGCTTCCATTCTTCATCCATCAACTGACACTCGCTCCTCAAGGTAAGGCGCGCTCTGGATCGCTGACAGTTCCCTTGTCCTGGAATGTGCCCGGGAGGGCCGCCACCGGAACCGCCACGCCAATTGGGGAGGATAAAGCCTGTTTCCCCGCGGCGGCGGCGGCGGGTCCGGTTGGGTCCGGTTGGGCTTAAACCCCTTCGTTCTGGTTGTCACTCTCAACGAGCATGGCTGGGTAATTGATGATGCCTGTCATCTGGGTCTCCGTCTACGCCGCGCCGTCGAACGTGGAACCTCGTAGCACACACAAGGAATGTACCTCGTAGCACACACAAGGAATTTTCCTCGTAGCACACACAAGGAATGTACCTCGTAGCACACAAGGAATGTCACACTCGCTCACCCTCCAGAAGAATGTTCTCCGAACATTTGAGTACACGCAGCTCCCCTTGTCTTTCTGAATCGCCTCGCACAGTGCGTCCGACAAAACACTTTTTCGCTGCACTCAACACCACTGCACAACACCATATGCCTCCGCTGTCATAACTGGCGTCTCCAGGGGCAGCACTGATCTTCTTTTACAGATAAACATGAAACTCAGCACCCAAGCCTCTCCTTTCTAGTCCAAACTGGACGAAATAAATTTACCACAGTTACAAAGGAGCTCCCACTTCTAGCACGATCACGGCACAGACAAAAATATAGATAACGAAAGGAAGTAGGGCAGGTTCTGCATGCACTCCGCATGCTCTCCTGTGAAGGTGTTACTTAATGACAGAAAGGTTTAACTACCAACTCCGATAACTTAACACATAAGCACATAGCAATGTTACGAGCTGCGGCATTACACAATTCTAACCAGTTCACAACTCCGCTCTGTTTACGCCATTAGTCCGACTTAGCTTTCCGATTTCGCAGCGGATATCGGCCTTCATGAGTCATACTAAGTAAGTCTGTGCCCCTTTGTCTGCTTTGGGACTCGCGAGGGCTCGTGGCAGGAGCCTCTCCTGGCGTTATCTGCGCGGCAACCTCGCGCGCTTCTTCTTCTAGCAATGCATGAAGTAAATCCGGTGGCATTCCGGCCGTCACCTCGGGCGCCTGCCGAACAAATGCAGGAGAGGGCGTTTCTTGCGAACTATCTGCGCGCTCCGCTTCACTTTTGTCCCCATCAAAATCCGCGCTTTCCCTTTCCTCATTTCGTGAATACTGAACCGGTGCCGACTTGAGTCAATTTGCGTGTATCCTTATCAAACGCCGGTTCACGTCTCGGACTCTGAAGTTTACCGGAGAAAGCTTCTCGACAACCTCGCACGGTCCTCTCCACTTCGTCTGGAACTTACGAGCTAGCCCAATCTGCCTTTGGCAGTTTTCAATGTACACGCTGTCCCCCACATCAAACGGCGCGTCTCTAGCACTGCGATCGTGCACCTCCTTCCTGCGCTTCGCCGCTTTCTTTAAGGACTCCTTTGCGATGTCCCTCGCCACTTGCAAGCGCGATTCTAGCTCAACCTTATAGTCGTCCAGTGAAGCGTATGGGACACGACGGGGGCCCTCTGGCACTTCACTAGGCTGGTCCGGGTCTCGGCCGTAGAGAAGAAAGAATGGCGATTCGCCCGTGCTCTCGTGTGCTGCGGAATTGTAGGCAAACATTGCATACGGGAGCCACAAGTCCCAGTCCCGCTGGTCGCGCGAAACAAAATGCGACAGGAACCCGGCCACGATTTGGTTCAGTCGCTCCACCGCGCCGTTGCAAGCCGGATGGTACGGTGTTGTCTGCTTCTTAGCGATCTTAAGCAGCTCGCAAACTCTCCTCATTAGCTGCGACACGAAGTTCGTTCCCCGATCTGTCAAGAGTTGCCTCGGGGGTCCATGTCGGAGCACGATCTGTTCGACAAATGCTCTTGCAACCGTGTCTGCCTTCTGATCTGGGAGTGCTACCGCTTCCGCGTATTTTGAAAGGTGATCGACAAATACTAAAATGTACTTGTTTCCGGAAGTGGTCGTGGGCAAGGGGCCCATTATGTCCATACCTGTCCGCTCGAAGGGAGCCGAAACCTCAGGGAACGGCTGAATTGGAGCTGGTCTTCGTCCCTTGGGTGTTTTTCTTTCGAGACAGGAATGACACTTCGCACAGTAGTCTCTAACATCCTGTCGCATGCCACTCCAAAAGTACAAACGCTCCACACGCCTGCGTGTCTTCGCTACGCCAAAATGACCGGCGCATGGCGCATCGTGAAACGCGCGAAGAACCCTTTCTGTCCACGACCGAGGTATGACGACTCTCTCCCAAGCGGTTTTCTCTGGTCTCCCTTTCCTGGTTGGCCTCGTGCGCCGACACAGGGTGCCGTCTTTGCCAATGAAATAACCTAGCTGTTCGGGGTGAGACGGTGCGCCCTCTAAGCTTTCGATTATTCGCTTCAGGTCAGGATCTTTGCACTGCTCTGTGCGTAATTCGGCGGGGTCGACTACGGGGACAAACTCATCTATAGCTGCCACGGCAGCTGTGCGGCTGAGTGCATCAGCATTCAGATGTGTCTTTCCTGACTTGTGCTCAACTTCAAAGCAGTATTAATGCAGGTGTAGATTCCATCTAGCGATTCGCGAGCTAGGGTCTCTGACACTCATCACCCATTTCAGAGGATGGCAGTCTGTGACTAGCTTGAATTTGCGGCCGTAAAGGTAGCATCTGAAGTGCTTTACTGCCCAGACAACGGCGAGGCACTCCCTTTCCGTAGCTCCGTACTTTTGCTCTGTGGGGCTCAGCTGTCGGCTAGCAAAAGCAACGGGATGTTCTTTGCCCTCGATAACCTGAGATAGCACGGCACCAACTGCGAACTTTGACGCATCTGTGGCCATAACGAAGGGCAAATTAAAATCCGGGTGGCGCAACAGCGGTGCACTCATTAGCTTCCTTTTCAGGGCCCCAAAAGCATCCTCCGCGTTTTCGTCCCAGCGAAAGGCGACATTTTTGGCTGTTAAGGCGGTGAGCGGCTTAGCGAGCTTGGCGAACTCCTCTATGTGCCTTCGGTAGTAACCGATCAGGCCGAGAAACTGCCGGACCTGGCGGACGCTAGTCGGGGATGGAAAATCCGAGACACACCTTAGTTTCTCAGGGTCCGGTCGCACGCCGTCAGCTGAAACAACGTGCCCGAGGTATTTCACCTCGTTTTTGAGGAATTGGCACTTAGAGGGCTTCAGCTTGAGACCCGCTGCTCTTAGTCGCACCAAAACCTGCTCAATATCGCGCAAATGGTTATCAAAACTGTCACTGTATATGATAATGTCATCCATATACACGAAGCACAGCCTCCCCAGAAGACCTGCCAGGATAACATCAGCGGTTCTCTGCCAGACAGCAGGGCTGTTGGCCAGACCCATCGGCATTCTTTTCCATTCATAGTGCCCTGAGGGCGTGTTGAATGCCGTTTTCTCGGCATCTGCCGGATCCATTGCTATCTGCCAGAATCCCGCCGCCATGTCCACTACCGTGAAGTACTTGGCAGAGCCCAGCTGGGAAAGCGTCTCCTGTATATTGGGGATGGGGTATGGATCGATGCGAGTTACGGCATTTAGTTTGCGGTAGTCCACTACCAATCGATACGAGCCATCTGGCTTTTCCACCAATAGTGCTGGTGCTCCCCAGGGTGACTTTGAGGGTTCGACAATGCCGCGATCAATCAGGTCCTGTACCTGCCGCTCCATCTCCTCACGTTGGGAGTAAGGAATCCTGTACGCACGCTGGTAAACGGGCGATGAAGTGCCGGTTTCTATCCTGTGCTTTATAACGCCACAGCAGCCCAAATCCAGGTTGGACGCGGCGAATACCTCCGAGTAGTCGTTCAGCAAACCAGCCAGAGCCTCCCTCTCCCTGGATTTTACGTGAGAAAGATCGAACGACACCTTTGGAGCAGCCGAAGGACTAGCATGCTCTACAGTTGCGAGTACCGTATCGGTGGGCTCACGTTTCTCTATCGCAGAGGTGAAGAAAGCCAATGTTTTGTTCTTGGGAAGGCTCAGTGGCTGCTGGCTACAGTTAACCACCCGTAGGGGCACTCTGTGGGCGTCATTAACTGTCACGAGGCACGCGGCTGCCTTCAGGCCATTGCTGAGAGAGTCGACCGGCTCAAGCACTCCCACGGCGCCGCTCTCTACATCTGAAGGCACAAACGCGTACAAAATGTGCTCCGACCAAGGAAGGACGACCGCCTCATCGACCAGCCTGACGGCAACCCGCGAATATACCTTCTCCAATGATCCCACTGTTTGACGGGTGTCAATATCGGTAATGCGAATCTCAGCCCCTCTCCTGTTCAAAAAAGGAACTTTTGATCCGCCCGCATTAACCTCTTCCTCAGAGAATGAGACTACTACCTTCCCTTTTCTCAAAAAATCCTGCCCTAATATACCTGACACTCCGTTTGGCAGAGACACCGTGTCCGGGCATACGTAGCAGGGGTGCTCCAATGCAATTCCGCCGAGAGAGAAGTGTAACCGGTAGAGTCCACTTATGCCAAGAGGATCCCCCGTTATGCCTACAAATTTGGTTGCCATACCACCAGACGCTTCCAACACCTCGCGGTCCCCCTTCCTTCGAAGCGTGTTAAAACTGCTCTCCTTAAGCAATGTCACCTTTGACCCCGTATCTATCAACAATTCCATGCAACAACCATTTAACTTGCAACGCACAACAGGGCATGCCTCGTCGGCCACACAAACTACCACCACCTCATCATCCACTGCTCCCTCCCCACGCTCCTCAGGCTGGGGAGGACTAACTAGTTTTTATCTCGGTATCTGGAGCCCCGCTGTAGGCTTGCTTAGGGCGTGTCTCGCCTGCTTCTCTTTGTGGCTCTCCACGGCGCACGTTTTGGCAGAACCTGGCGATGTGTCCGCGACCCTGGCAAGCGAAGCATACGATTTCTTCAAAATCTCGCATACCGCGCCTGTAGCTTTGTGGCGGTCTCCGGTTTCCAGCGAATGGGAGCTGTTGAGCGCGCGCTTCAACCTGGCGTTCCACCTGCTGAGATAGCAGCTGTTCTAAGCGATCTAACCGCTCTGTCAAGAGAGCAACCTCAGGGTTGAGCACCGCTCTCTCTATGACGCGTACTCTCGCTGCGGCTGTCGTTAACGCCTCATTTTGTTCCTCATCCAATGCGGCCTCCACGGCTTGGTCGAAATTGCTCGGCTTGCGCGAGAGCACGAACCGGCGCACGGGGTCTTGCAGACCAGCCACGAAAAAAGCGGTCATTTCCTCTTTAAGTAGATCCTCCGCGTATTTCTTCCTTAGCTGGTCTCCTTCCTCCTCCCTGCTTAACGTATCGCGCGCTAAGCGCTGAAGCCGCGACGCAAACGTTCGCACGTCCTCCCCTACCATCTGTCCGGCGTCACGGAACCTCTGTACTCGCACTTGACGTGGTTCAGTGTCAAAATGCTCAAACGCGAGCTTCTTAAATTCCGCAAATGATTTTGTGGATTTTACTTTTTCGTCTCGCCATGCAAAATCATGAGCAGCTCCTGCCATCTTACACCTCGCCATTCCCAGCATTTGAGCATCGGACCATCCCCCATTTTCCCAATCTCTTCTAGCATGGAAAAGAAATCGCAGATTGGAACCCCTGTCTTATCTCCCGTAAACGTCGGAATGACGCTTCCTAATGCCAGCATGCTTGCTCCGAGCGACGGCTGTGGAGTGGGAGCTCCCTCAGATAAAGACATTTTTTTTTTCAAGCCCTCCGGTGCCTCAAGCCTCTCAAATGGGGGTAAAAGTCCCACAATCAGTCCCGTGATTCCCTTTTGATTACAATTTTGAAGTCATGAATGTCGCAGCATTCAGAGGACATTTGCTTTTGAGACCCCACTTCTGACACCAGTGTGATGACCCCCATAATGCGCAGGTCCACACGGGACGGAGAGGCAAAGAGACACCGTATGGCTCAGTTTAAACAAACAGATAAATTCAATAATTATACATGATTAAGATTCAGAGGCTGGGGCGTCCGAGCTTACGTGCCGACGACTTCATGGGGGCGATGGAGTGGCTCCGGAGTTGGGCTCGAGCGGTTGCTGGTGGTAGCTGCACGCCGTCGGGTTTCGGCGCTGAAGGCCCTCTTGGCGAACGATGTCGTCCTGAGCGCCCTCCTTCCGTACTGCTGCTCGATTTTTCTATCCTCTTCTCCACACTCCCTAGGGTGAGGACGCCCACGCCGGAAGGGAAGGAGGGGGGGCTAGGGCTTTCACTTGGGCGCACAAACATACCACCGCACTTATTGTCTCGCCCCCCTCACGTGTTGAGTCCGAGGGAAAGAAGGTTGTCTTCGCGGTAGCGCATAGCGTCGGCTGTGGTACGGCGCGCTCTGGCCCGCTGACAGTTCCCGCGGGTCACCGGCTTCCATTCTTCATCCATCAACTGACACTCGCTCCTCAAGGTAAGGCGCGCTCTGGATCGCTGACAGTTCCCTTGTCCTGGAATGTGCCCGGGAGGGCCGCCACCGGAACCGCCACGCCAATTAGGGAGGATAAAGCCTGTTTCCCCGCGGCGGCGGCGGCGGGTCCGGTTGGGTCCGGTTGGGCTTAAACCCCTTCGTTCTGGTTGTCACTCTCATCGAGCATGGCTGGGTAATTGATGATGCCTGTCATCTGGGTCTCCGTCTACGCCGCGCCGTCGAACGTGGAACCTCGTAGCACACACAAGGAATGTACCTCGTAGCACACACAAGGAATGTACCTCGTAGCACACACAAGGAATGTACCTCGTAGCACACAAGGAATGTCACATAAGGTTATCTGATGTAACTGTCCTGTACAGCGGGCCCGATTGTGTGTTCGTGTCTCTTTTTTGCTCAAGTTTATTTGCTCATCGCTGATTTCGCTTCAACCTCTCATGCATATTTAATCTCCTTTTGTTTGAGCAGGAGAATGGTTCCTTCAGGGTGGAAAGAATGTGTTATGTTTTTCATCTGCTCGCTTCATTGTACCGCCATCAGTTCCGTGATGCAAAGAGCTCGCCCCACAGGACGTTTATCTTACGTAACTGTCCTGTACAGTGGGCCCGATTGTTTGTTCGTGTCTCTTTTATGCTTAAGTTTAATTGCTCATCGCTGATATCGCTTCAACGTCCCATGCAAATTTAATCTCCTTTTGTTTGAGCAGGAGACTGGTTCCTTCAGGGTGGCGAGAATGTGTTGTGTTTTTCTTGCGCTCTCTTCGTTGCACCGTCATCACTTGCGTGATGGAAAAACCTCGCCCCATAGGATGTTTATCTGATGTAACTGTCTTGTACAGTGGGCCCGATTGTGTGTTCGTGTCTCTTTTATGCTCAAGTTTATTTGCGCATCGCTGATATCGCTTCAACCTCCCATGCAAATTTAATCTCTTTTTGTTTGAGCAGAAGACTGGTTCCTTCAGGCTGGAGAAAATGTGTTGTTTTTCTTGTGCTCTCTCCGTTGCACCGCCATCAGTTGCGTGATGCAAAAAGCTCGCCCCACAGGAAGTTTATCTGATGTAACTGTCCTATACAGTGGGCCCGATTGTGTGTTCGTGTCTCTTTTATGCTCAAGTTTATTTGCGCATCGCTGATATCGCTTCAACCTCCCATGCAAATTTAATCTCTTTTTGTTTGAGCAGAAGACTGGTTCCTTCAGGCTGGAGAAAATGTGTTGTTTTTCTTGTGATCTCTCCGTTGCACCGCCATCAGTTGCGTGATGCAAAAAGCTCGCCCCTCAGTACGTTTATCTGATGTAACTGTCCTGTACAGTGGGCCCGATTGTGTGTTCGTGTCTCTTTTGTTCGAGTTTATTTGCTCATCGCTGATATCGCTTCAACCTCCCATGCAAATTTATTATGCTTTTGTTTGAGCTGAATTCTGGTTCCTTCAGTGTGGAGAGAATGTGTTGTGTTTTTCTTGAGCTCTCTTCGTTGCACCGCTATCAGTTGCGTGATGCAAAAAGTTCGCCCCACAGGACGTTTATCTGAAGTAACTGTTCTGTGCAGTGGGCCCGATTGTATGTTCGTGTCTCTTTTATGCTCAAGTATATTTGCTCATCGCTGATATCGCTTCGACCTCCCATGCAAATTTAATCTCCTTTTGTTTGAGCAGGAGGCTGGTTCCTTCAGGGTGGAGAGAATGTGTTGTTTTTTCTTGTGCTCTCTTCGTTGCACCGCCATCAGTTGCGTGATGCAAAAAGCTCGCCCCACAGGACGTTTATCTTATGTAACTGTCCTGTACAGTGGGCCCGTTCGTGTCTCTTTTATGCTAAAGTTTATTTGCTCATCGCTGATATCGCTTCATCCTCCCATGCAAATTTAATCTCCTTTTGTTTGAGCAGAAGACTGGTTCCTTCAGAGTGGAGAGAATGTGTTGTTTTTCTTGTGCTCTCTCCGTTGCACCGCCATCAGTTGCGTGATGCAAAAAGCTCGCCCCCACAGGACGTTTAACTGATGTAACTGTCCTGTACACTGGGCCCGATTGTATGTTCGTGTCTCTTTTATGCTCAAGTTTATTTGCAACATCGCTGATATCGCTTCAACCTCCCATCCAAATTTAATCTCCTTTTGTTTGAGTAGGAGACTGGTTCCTTCAGGGTGGAGAGAATGTGTTGTGTTTTTCTTCTGCTCACTTCATTGCACCGCCATCAGTTGTGGGATGCAAAAAGCTCGCCCCACAGGACGTTTATTTGATGTAACTGTCTTTTACAGTGGGCCCTTTGTGACTCTTTTATGCTTAAGTTTGTTTGCTCATCGCTGACTTCGCTTCAACCTCCCATGCAAATTAAATCTAATTTTGTTTGAGCAGGAGACTGGTTCCTTCAGGGTGGAGAGAATGTGTTGTGTTTTTCTTGTGCTCTCTTCGTTGCACCGCCATCAGCTGCGTGATGCAAAAAGCTTGCCCCACAGGACGTTTGTCTGGTGTAACTGTCCTGTACAGTGGGCCCGATTGTGTGTTCGTGTCTGTTTTATGCTCAAATTTATTTGCTCATCGCTGATATCGCTTCAACCTCCCATGCAAATTTAATCTCTGTTTGTTTGAGCAAGAGACTTGTTCCTTCAGGGTGGAGAGAATGTGTTGTGTTTTTCTTGTGCTCTCTTCGTTGCACCGCCATCAGTGGCGTGATGCAAAAATCTCGCCCCACAGGACGTTTCTTTGGTGTACCAGTCGCGTACAGTGGGCCCGATTACATGTTCATGTCTCTTTTATGCTCAAGATTTTTTGCTCGTCGCTGATATCGCTTCAACCTCCAATGCAAATTTTATCTCCTTTTGTTCGAGCAGCGGACAGGTTCCTTCAGGGTGGAGAGAAGGTGATGTGTTTTTCTTGAGCTCTCTTCGTTGTACCGCCATCAGTTGCGTGATGCAAAACACTCGCCCCACAGTAAGTTTATCTGATGCAACTGTCCTGTACAGTGGTCCGATTTTATGTTCGTGTTTCTTTTATGCTCAAGTTTATTTGCTCATCGCTGATTTCGCTTCAACCTCTCATGCATATTTAATCTCCTTTTGTTTGAGCAGGAGAATGGTTCCTTCAGGGTGGAGAGAATGTGTTATGTTTTTCATCTGCTCGCTTCATTGTACCGCCATCAGTTGCGTGATGCAAAGAGCTCGCCCCACATGACGTTTATCTTACGTAACTGTCCTGTACAGTGGGCCCGATTGTTTGTTCGTGTCTCTTTTATGCTTAAGTTTAATTGCTCATCGCTGATATCGCTTCAACGTCCCATGCAAATTTAATCTCCTTTTGTTTGAGCAGGAGACTGGTTCCTTCAGGGTGGCGAGAATGTGTTGTGTTTTTCTTGCGCTCTCTTCGTTGCACCGTCATCACTTGCGTGATGGAAAAACCTCGCCCCATAGGATGTTTATCTGATGTAACTGTCTTGTACAGTGGGCCCGATTGTGTGTTCGTGTCTCTTTTATGCTCAAGTTTATTTGCGCATCGCTGATATCGCTTCAACCTCCCATGCAAATTTAATCTCTTTTTGTTTGAGCAGAAGACTGGTTCCTTCAGGCTGGAGAAAATGTGTTGTTTTTCTTGTGCTCTCTCCGTTGCACCGCCATCAGTAGCGTGATGCAAAAAGCTCGCCCCACAGGACGTTTATCTGATGTAACTGTCCTATACAGTGGGCCCGATTGTGTGTTCGTGTCTCTTTTATGCTCAAGTTTATTTGCGCATCGCTGATATCGCTTCAACCTCCCATGCAAATTTAATCTCTTCGTTTGAGCAGAAGACTGGTTCCTTCAGGCTGGAGAAAATGTGTTGTTTTTCTTGTGCTCTCTCCGTTGCACCGCCATCAGTAACGTGATGCAAAAAGCTCGCCCCACAGGACGTTTATCTGATGTAACTGTCCTGTACAGTGGGCCCGATTGTGTGTTCGTGTCTCTTTTGTTCGAGTTTATTTGCTCATCGCTGATATCGCTTCAACCTCCCATGCAAATTTATTATGCTTTTGTTTGAGCTGAATTCTGGTTCCTTCAGTGTGGAGAGAATGTGTTGTGTTTTTCTTGAGCTCTCTTCGTTGCACCGCTATCAGTTGCGTGATGCAAAAAGTTCGCCCCACAGGACGTTTATCTGAAGTAACTGTTCTGTGCAGTGGGCCCGATTGTATGTTCGTGTCTCTTTTATGCTCAAGTATATTTGCTCATCGCTGATATCGCTTCGACCTCCCATGCAAATTTAATCTCCTTTTGTTTGAGCAGGAGGCTGGTTCCTTCAGGGTGGAGAGAATGTGTTGTTTTTTCTTGTGCTCTCTTCGTTGCACCGCCATCAGTTGCGTGATGCAAAAAGCTCGCCCCACAGGACGTTTATCTTATGTAACTGTCCTGTACAGTGGGCCCGTTCGTGTCTCTTTTATGCTAAAGTTTATTTGCTCATCGCTGATATCGCTTCAACCTCCCATGCAAATTTAATCTCTTTTTGTTTGAGCAAGAGACTTGTTCCTTCAGGGTGGAGAGAATGTGTTGTGTTTTTCTTGTGCTCTCTTCGTTGCACCGCCATCAGTGGCGTGATGCAAAAATCTCGCCCCACAGGACGTTTCTTTGGTGTACCAGTCGCGTACAGTGGGCCCGATTACATGTTCATGTCTCTTTTATGCTCAAGATTTTTTGCTCGTCGCTGATATCGCTTCAACCTCCAATGCAAATTTTATCTCCTTTTGTTCGAGCAGCGGACAGGTTCCTTCAGGGTGGAGAGAAGGTGTGTTTTTCTTGAGCTCTCTTCGTTGTACCGCCATCAGTTGCGTGATGCAAAAAGCTCGCCCCACAGGGCGTTTATCTGATGTAACTGTCCTGTACAGTGGGCCCGATTGTGTGTTCGTGTCTCTTTTATGCTCAAGTTTATTTGCTCATCGCTGATATCGCTTCAACCTCCCATGCAAATTTAATCTGCTTTTGTTTGAGGAGGAGACTGGCTCCTTCAGGGTGGAGAGAATGTGTTGTGTTTTTCTTGTGCTCTCTTCGTTGCACCGCCATCAATGGCGTGATGCAAAAAGCTCGCCCCACAGGATGTTTATTTGATGTAACTGTCCCGTACATTGGGCGCGATTGCATGTTCGTATCTCTTTTATGCTCCAATTTTTTTGCTCGTCGCTGATATCGCTTCAACCTCCCATACAAATTTTATCTCCTTTTGTTCGAGCAGCGGACAGGTTCCCTCAGGGTGGAGAGAAGGATTTGTGTTTTTCTTGTGCTCTCTTCGTTGCACCGCCATCAGTTGCGTGATGCAAAACACTCGCCCCACAGTAAGTTTATCTGATGCAACTGTCCTGTACAGTGGCCCGATTTTATGTTCGTGTTTCTTTTATGCTCAAGTTTATTTGCTCATCGCTGATTTCGCTTCAACGTCTCATGCATATTTAATCTCCTTTTGTTTGAGCAGGAGACTGGTTCCTGCAGGGTGGAGAGAATGTGTTATGTTTTTATTCTGCTCGCTTCACTGCACCGCCATCAGTTGCGTGATGCAAAAAGCTCGCCCAACAGGACGTTTTTGTTATGTAACTGTCCTGTAGAGTGGGCCCGTTCGTGTCCCTTTTTTGCTAAAGTTTATTTGCTCATCGCCGATATCGCTTCAACCTCCCATGCAAATTTATTCTGCTTTTGTTTGAGCAGAAGACTGGTTCCTTCAGGGTGGAGAGAATGTGTTGTTTTTCTACTGCTCTCCGTTGCACCGCCATCAGTTGCGTGATGCAAAAAGCTCGCCCCACAGTACGTTTATATTATGTAAATATCCTGTACAGTGGACCCGATTGTGTGTTCGTGTCTCTTTTTTGCTCGAGTTTATTTGCTCATCGCTGATATCGCTTCAACCTCCCATGCTAATTTGTTATGCTTTTGTTTGAGCTGGAGACTGGTTCCTTCAGGGTGGAGAGAATGTGTTGTGTTTTTCTAGTGCTCTCTTCGTTGCACCGCCATCAGTTTCGTGATGCAAAAAGCTCGCCCCACAGGACGTTTATCTGATGTAACTGTTCTGTACAGTGGACCCGTTTGTGTCTCTTTTATGCTAAAGTTTGTTTGCTGATTGCTGATATCGCTTCGACCTTCCATGCAAATTTAATCTAATTTTGCTTGAGCAGGAGCCTGGTTCCTTCAGGGTGGAGAGAACGTGTTGCGTTTATTGTGCTCTCTCCGTTGCACCGCCATCAGTTGCGTGATGCAAAAAGCTCGCCCCACAGTACGTTTATATTATGTAAATGTCCTGTACACTGGGCCCGATTGTATGTTCGTGTCTCTTTTATGCTCAAGTATATTTGCTAATCGCTGATATCGCTTCAACCTCCCATGCAAATTTAATCTCCTTTTGTTCGAGCAGGATACAGGTTCCTTCAGGGTGGAGAGAACGTGTTGCGTTTATTGTGCTCTCTCCGTTGCACCGCCATCAGTTGCGTGATGCAAAAAGCTCGCCCCACAGTACGTTTATATTATGTAAATGTCCTGTACACTGGGCCCGATTGTATGTTCGTGTCTCTTTTATGCTCAAGTATATTTGCTAATCGCTGATATCGCTTCAACCTCCGATGCAAATTTATTCTCCTTTTGTTTGATCAGAAGACTGGTTCCTTCAGGCTGGAGAAAATGTGTTGTCTTTCTTGTGCTCTCTCCGTTGCACCGCCATAAGTTGCGTGATGCAAAAAGCTCGCCCCACAGTACGTTTATCTGATGTAACTGTCCTGTACAGTGGGCCCGATTGTGTGTTCGTGTCTCTTTTTTGTTCGAGTTTATTTGCTCATCGCTGATATCGCTTCAACCTCCCATGCAAATTTAATATGATGTTTTTTGAGCTGGATACTGGTTCCTTCAGTGTGGAGAGAATGTGTTGTGTTTTTCTTGAGCTCTCTTCGTTGAACCGCTATCAGTTGCGTGATGCAAAAAGTTCGCCCCACAGGACGTTTATCTGAAGTAACTGTTCTGTGCAGTGGGCCCGATTGTATGTCTGTGACACTTTTATGCTCAAGTTTATTTGCTCATCGCTGATATCGCTTCGACCTCCAATGCAAATTTAATCTCCTTTTGTTTGAGCAGGAGACTGGTTCCTTCAGGGTTGAGAGAATGTGTTGTTTTTTCTTGTGCTCTCTTCGTTGCACCGCCATGAGTTGCGTGATGCAAAAAGCTCGCCCCACAGGACGTTTATCTGATGTAACTGTCCTGTACAGTGGGCCCGTTCGTGTCTCTTTTATGCTAAAGTTTATTTGCTCATCGCTGATATCGCTTCAACCTCCCATGCAAATTTAATCTCCTTTTGTTTGAGCAGGAGACTGGTTCCTTCAGGGTGGAGAGAATGTGTTGTGTTTTTCTTCTGCTCTCTTCGTTGCACCGCCATCAGTGGCGTGATGCAAAAAGCTCGCGCCACAGGACGTTTATTTGATGTAACTGTCCCATACAGTGGGCCCGATTGCATGTTCGAGTCTCTATTATGCTCAAGATTTTTTGCTCGTCGCTGATATCGCTTCAACCTCCCATGCAAATTTTATCTCCTTTTGTTCGTGCAGCGGACAGGTTCCTTCAGGGTGGAGAGAATGTGTTATGTTTTTGTTGTGCTGGCTTCATTGCATCGCCATCAGTTGCGTGATGCAAAAAGCTCGCCCCACAGGACGTTTGTCTGGTGTAACTGTCCTGTACAGTGGGCCCGATTTTGTGTTCGTGTCTTTTTTGCTCAAGTTTATTTGCTCATCGCTGATTTCGCTTCAACCTCTCATGCATATTTAATCTCCTTTTGTTTGAGCATGAGACTCGTTCCTTCAGGGTGGAGAGAAGGTGTTGTGTTTTTCTTGCGCTCTCTTCGTTGCACCGCCATCAGGGGCGTGATGCAAAAAGCTCGCCCCACAGGACGTTTATTTGATGTAACTGTCCCGTACAGTGGGCCCGATTGCATGTTCGTGTCTCTATTATGCTCAAGATTTTTTGCTCGTCGCTGATATCGCTTCAACCTCCCATGCAAATTTTATCTCCTTTTGTTCGTGCAGCGGACAGGTTCCTTCAGGGTGGAGAGAATGTGTTATGTTTTTGTTGTGCTCGCTTCATTGCATCGCCTTCAGTTGCATGATGCAAAAAGCCAGCCCCACAGGACGTTTATCTGATGTAACTGTTCTGTGCAGTGGGCCCGATGGTATGTTCGTGTCTCTTTTATGCTCAAGTATATTTGCTCATCGCTGATATCGCTTCGACCTCCCATGCAAATTTAATCTCCTTTTGTTTGAGCAGGAGGCTGGTTCCTTCAGGGTGGAGAGAATGTGTTGTTTTTTCTTGTGCTCTCTTTGTTGCACCGCCATCAGTTGCGTGATGCAAAAAGCTCGCCCCATAGGACGTTTATCTTATGTAACTGTCCTGTACAGTGGGCCCGTTCGTGTCTCTTTTATGCTAAAGTTTGTTTGCTCATTGCTGATATCGCTTCGACCTCCCATGCAAATTTAATCTAATTTTGCTTGAGCAGGAGACTGGTTCCTTCAGGGTGGAGAGAACGTGTTGAGTTTATTGTGCTCTCTTCGTTGCACCGCCATCAGTTGCGTGATGCAAAACACTCTCCCACAGTAAGTTTATCTGGTGTAACTGTCCTGTACAGTGGGCCCGATTGTGTGTTCGTGTCTCTTTTATGCTCAAGTTTATTTGCTCATCGCTGATTTCGCTTCAACGTCTCATGCATATTTAATCTCCTTTTGTTTGAGCAGGAGACTGGTTCCTGCACTGTGGAGAGAATGTGTTATGTTTTTGTTCTGCTCGCTTCATTGCACCGCCATCAGTTGCGTGATGCAAAAAGCTCGCCCAGCAGGACGTTTATTTTATGTAACTGTCCTGTACAGTGGACCCGTTCGTGTCTCTTTTTTGCTAAAGTTTATTTGCTCATCGCTGATATCGCTTCAACCTCCCATGCAAATTTATTCTGCTTTTGTTTGAGCAGAAGACTGGTTCCTTCAGGGTGGAGAGAATGTGTTGTTTTTCTAGTGCTCTCTCTGTTGCACCGCCATCAGTTGCGTGATGCAAAAAGCTCGCCCCACGGTACGTTTATCTGATGTAACTGTTCTGTACAGTGGACCCGTTTGTGTCTCTTTTATGCTAAAGTTTGTTTGCTGATTGCTGATATCGCTTCGACCTTCCATGCAAATTTAAACTAATTTGGCTTGAGCAGGAGCCTGGTTCCTTCAGGGTGGAGAGAACGTGTTGCGTTTATTGTGCTCTCTCCGTTGCACCGCCATCAGTTGCGTGATGCAAAAAGCTCGCCCCACAGTACGTTTATATTATGTAAATGTCCTGTACACTGGGCCCGATTGTATGTTCGTGTCTCTTTTATGCTCAAGTATATTTGCTAATCGCTGATATCGCTTCAACCTCCCATGCAAATTTAATCTCCTTTTGTTCGAGCAGGATACAGGTTCCTTCAGGGTGGAGAGAACGTGTTGCGTTTATTGTGCTCTCTCCGTTGCACCGCCATCAGTTGCGTGATGCAAAAAGCTCGCCCCACAGTACGTTTATATTATGTAAATGTCCTGTACACTGGGCCCGATTGTATGTTCGTGTCTCTTTTATGCTCAAGTATATTTGCTAATCGCTGATATCGCTTCAACCTCCGATGCAAATTTATTCTCCTTTTGTTTGATCAGAAGACTGGTTCCTTCAGGCTGGAGAAAATGTGTTGTTTTTCTTGTGCTCTCTCCGTTGCACCGCCATAAGTTGCGTGATGCAAAAAGCTCGCCCCACAGTACGTTTATCTGATGTAACTGTCCTGTACAGTGGGCCCGATTGTGTGTTCGTGTCTCTTTTTTGTTCGAGTTTATTTGCTCATCGCTGATATCGCTTCAACCTCCCATGCAAATTTAATATGATGTTTTTTGAGCTGGATACTGGTTCCTTCAGTGTGGAGAGAATGTGTTGTGTTTTTCTTGAGCTCTCTTCGTTGAACCGCTATCAGTTGCGTGATGCAAAAAGTTCGCCCCACAGGACGTTTATCTGAAGTAACTGTTCTGTGCAGTGGGCCCGATTGTATGTCTGTGACACTTTTATGCTCAAGTTTATTTGCTCATCGCTGATATCGCTTCGACCTCCAATGCAAATTTAATCTCCTTTTGTTTGAGCAGGAGACTGGTTCCTTCAGGGTTGAGAGAATGTGTTGTTTTTTCTTGTGCTCTCTTCGTTGCACCGCCATGAGTTGCGTGATGCAAAAAGCTCGCCCCACAGGACGTTTATCTGATGTAACTGTCCTGTACAGTGGGCCCGTTCGTGTCTCTTTTATGCTAAAGTTTATTTGCTCATCGCTGATATCGCTTCAACCTCCCATGCAAATTTAATCTCCTTTTGTTTGAGCAGGAGACTGGTTCCTTCAGGGTGGAGAGAATGTGTTGTGTTTTTCTTCTGCTCTCTTCGTTGCACCGCCATCAGTGGCGTGATGCAAAAAGCTCGCGCCACAGGACGTTTATTTGATGTAACTGTCCCGTACAGTGGGCCCGATTGCATGTTCGAGTCTCTATTATGCTCAAGATTTTTTGCTCGTCGCTGATATCGCTTCAACCTCCCATGCAAATTTTATCTCCTTTTGTTCGTGCAGCGGACAGGTTCCTTCAGGGTGGAGAGAATGTGTTATGTTTTTGTTGTGCTGGCTTCATTGCATCGCCATCAGTTGCGTGATGCAAAAAGCTCGCCCCACAGGACGTTTGTCTGGTGTAACTGTCCTGTACAGTGGGCCCGATTTTGTGTTCGTGTCTTTTTTGCTCAAGTTTATTTGCTCATCGCTGATTTCGCTTCAACCTCTCATGCATATTTAATCTCCTTTTGTTTGAGCATGAGACTCGTTCCTTCAGGGTGGAGAGAATGTGTTGTGTTTTTCTTGCGCTCTCTTCGTTGCACCGCCATCAGGGGCGTGATGCAAAAAGCTCGCCCCACAGGACGTTTATTTGATGTAACTGTCCCGTACAGTGGGCCCGATTGCATGTTCGTGTCTCTATTATGCTCAAGATTTTTTGCTCGTCGCTGATATCGCTTCAACCTCCCATGCAAATTTTATCTCCTTTTGTTCGTGCAGCGGACAGGTTCCTTCAGGGTGGAGAGAATGTGTTATGTTTTTGTTGTGCTCGCTTCATTGCATCGCCTTCAGTTGCATGATGCAAAAAGCCAGCCCCACAGGACGTTTATCTGATGTAACTGTTCTGTGCAGTGGGCCCGATGGTATGTTCGTGTCTCTTTTATGCTCAAGTATATTTGCTCATCGCTGATATCGCTTCGACCTCCCATGCAAATTTAATCTCCTTTTGTTTGAGCAGGAGGCTGGTTCCTTCAGGGTGGAGAGAATGTGTTGTTTTTTCTTGTGCTCTCTTTGTTGCACCGCCATCAGTTGCGTGATGCAAAAAGCTCGCCCCATAGGACGTTTATCTTATGTAACTGTCCTGTACAGTGGGCCCGTTCGTGTCTCTTTTATGCTAAAGTTTGTTTGCTCATTGCTGATATCGCTTCGACCTCCCATGCAAATTTAATCTAATTTTGCTTGAGCAGGAGACTGGTTCCTTCAGGGTGGAGAGAACGTGTTGAGTTTATTGTGCTCTCTTCGTTGCACCGCCATCAGTTGCGTGATGCAAAACACTCTCCCACAGTAAGTTTATCTGGTGTAACTGTCCTGTACAGTGGGCCCGATTGTGTGTTCGTGTCTCTTTTATGCTCAAGTTTATTTGCTCATCGCTGATTTCGCTTCAACGTCTCATGCATATTTAATCTCCTTTTGTTTGAGCAGGAGACTGGTTCCTGCACTGTGGAGAGAATGTGTTATGTTTTTGTTCTGCTCGCTTCATTGCACCGCCATCAGTTGCGTAATGCAAAAAGCTCGCCCAGCAGGACGTTTATTTTATGTAACTGTCCTGTACAGTGGGCCCGTTCGTGTCTCTTTTTTGCTAAAGTTTATTTGCTCATCGCTGATATCGCTTCAACCTCCCATGCAAATTTATTCTGCTTTTGTTTGAGCAGAAGACTGGTTCCTTCAGGGTGGAGAGAATGTGTTGTTTTTCTAGTGCTCTCTCTGTTGCACCGCCATCAGTTGCGTGATGCAAAAAGCTCGCCCCACGGTACGTTTATATTATGTAAATGTCCTGTACAGTGGACCCGATTGTGTGTTCGTGTCTCTTTTTTGCTCGAGTTTATTTGCTCATCGCTGATATCGCTTCAACCTCCCATGCTAATTTATTCTCCTTTTGTTCGAGCAGTAGAAAGGTTCCTTCAGGGTGGAGAGAATGTGTTGTTTTTCTTGTGCTCTCTTCGTTGCACTGCCAGCAGTTGCGTGATGCAAAAACTCGCTCCACAGGACGTTTATTTGATGTAACTGTCCTGTACTGTGGACCCGATTGTATGTTCGCGTCTCTTTTATGCTCAAGTTTATTTGCGCATCGCTGATATCGCTTCAACCTCCTATGCAAATTTAATCTCCTTTTGTTTGAGCAGAAGACTGGTTCCTTCAGGCTGGAGAAAATGTGTTGTTTTTCTTGTGCTCTCTCCGTTGCACCGCCATAAGTTGCGAGATGCAAAAAGCTCGCCCCACAGTACGTTTATCTGATGTAACTGTCCTGTACAGTGGGCCCGATTGTGTGTTCGTGTCTCTTTTTTGTTCGAGTTTATTTGCTCATCGCTGATAACGCTTCAACCTCCCATGCAATTTTAATATGCTTATGTTTGAGCTGGATACTGGTTCCTTCAGTGTGGAGAGAATGTGTTGTGTTTTTCTTGTGCTCTCTTCGTTGCATTGCCATCAGTTGCGTGACGCAAAAACTCGCTCCACAGGACGTTTATTTGATGTAACTGTCCTGTACTGTGGACCCGATTGTATGTTCGCGTCTCTTTTATGCTCAAGTTTATTTGCGCATCGCTGATATCGCTTCGACATCCAATGCAAATTTAATCTCCTTTTGTTTGAGCAGGAGACTGGTTCCTTCAGGGTGGAGAGAATTTGTTGTTTTTTCTTGTGCTCTCTTCGTTGTACCGCCATCAGTGGCGTGATGCAAAAAGCTCGCCCCACAGGACGTTTATCTGATGTAACTGTCATGTACAGTGGGCCCGTTCGTGTCTCTTTTATGCTAAAGTTTATTTGCTCATTGTGATATCGCTTCAACCTCTCATGCATATTTAATCTGCTTTTGTTTGAGCAGGAGACTGGTTCCTTCAGGGTGGAGAGAATGTGTTGTGTTTTTCTTCTGCTCGCTTCATTGCACCACCATCAGTTTCGTGATGCAAAAAGCTCGCCCGACAGGACGTTTATCTGATGCAACTGTCATGTACAGTGGGCCCGTTCGTGTCTCTTATATGCTAAAGTTTATTTGCTCATCGCTGATATCGCTTCAACCTCCCATGCAAATTTTATCTCCTTTTGTTTGAGCAGAAGACTGGTTCCTTCAGGACGGAGAGAATGTGTTGTTTTTCTTGTGCTCTCTTCGTTGCACCGCCATCAGTTGCGTGATGCAAAAAGCTTGCCCCACAGGTCGTTTGTCTGGTGTAACTGTCCTGTACAGTGGGCCCGATTGTGTGTTCGTGTCTCTTTTTTGCTCAAGTTTATTTGCTCATCGCTGATTTCGCTTCAACCTCTCATGCATATTTAATCTCCTCTTGTGTGAGCAGGAGACTGGTTCCTTCAGGGTGGAGAGAATGTGTTGTGTTTTTCTTGTGCTCTCTTCGTTGCACCGCCATCAGTGGTGTGATGCAAAAAGCTCGCCCCACAGGACGTTTATTTGATGTAACTGTCCCGTACAGTGGGCCCGATTGCATGTTCGTGTCTCTATTATGCTCAAGATTTTTTGCTCGTCGCTGATATCGCTTCAACCTCCCATGCAAATTTTATCTCCTTTTGTTCGTGCAGCGGACAGGTTCCTTCAGAGTGGAGAGAATGTGTTATGTTTTTGATGTGCTCGCTTCATTGCATCGCCATCAGTTGCGTGATGCAAAAAGCTCGCCCCACAGGATGTTTATTTGATGTAACTGTCCCTTACATTGGGCGCGATTGCATAATCGTATCTCTTTTATGCTCAAGTTTTTTGCTCATCGCTGATATCGCTTCAACCTCCCATGAAAATTTTATCTCCTTTTGTTCGAGCAGCGGACAGGTTCCTTCAGGGTGGAGAGAAGGTGATGTGTTTTTCTTGTGCTCTCTTCTTTGCACCGCCATCAGCTGCGTGATGCTAAAACTCGCCCCACAATAAGGTTATCTGATGTAACTGTCCTGTACAGCGGGCCCGATTGTGTGTTCGTGTCTCTTTTTTGCTCAAGTTTATTTGCTCATCGCTGATTTCGCTTCAACCTCTCATGCATATTTAATCTCCTTTTGTTTGAGCAGGAGAATGGTTCCTTCAGGGTGGAGAGAATGTGTTATGTTTTTCATCTGCTCGCTTCATTGTACCGCCATCAGTTGCGTGATGCAAAGAGCTCGCCCCACAGGACGTTTATCTTACGTAACTGTCCTGTACAGTGGGCCCGATTGTATGTTCGTGTCTCTTTTATGCTTAAGTTTAATTGCTCATCGCTGATATCGCTTCAACGTCCCATGCAAATTTAATCTCCTTTTGTTTGAGCAGGAGACTGGTTCCTTCAGGGTGGCGAGAATGTGTTGTGTTTTCCTTGCGCTCTCTTCGTTGCACCGTCATCACTTGCGTGATGGAAAAACCTCGCCCCATAGGATGTTTATCTGATGTAACTGTCTTGTACAGTGGGCCCGATTGTGTGTTCGTGTCTCTTTTATGCTCAACTTTATTTGCGCGTCGCTGATATCGCTTCAACCTCCCATGCAAATTTAATCTCTTTTTGTTTGAGCAGAAGACTGGTTCCTTCAGGCTGGAGAAAATGTGTTGTTTTTCTTGAGCTCTCTTCGTTGCACCGCTATCAGTTGCGTGATGCAAAAAGTTCGGCCCACAGGACGTTTATCTGAAGTAACTGTTCTGTGCAGTGGGCCCGATTGTATGTTCGTGTCTCTTTTATGCTCAAGTATATTTGCTCATCACTGATATCGCTTCGACCTCCCATGCAAATTTAATCTCCTTTTGTTTGAGCAGGAGGCTGGTTCCTTCAGGGTGGAGAGAATGTGTTGTTTTTTCTTGTGCTCTCTTCGATGCACCGCCATCAGTTGCGTGATGCAAAAAGCTCGCCCCACAGGACGTTTATCTTATGTAACTGTCCTGTACAGTGGGCCCGTTCGTGTCTCTTTTATGCTAAAGTTTATTTGTTCATCGCTGATATCGCTTCATCCTCCCATGCAAATTTAATCTCCTTTTGTTTGAGCAGAAGACTGGTTCCTTCAGAGTGGAGAGAATGTGTTGTTTTTCTTGTGCTCTCTTCGTTGCACCGCCATCAGTTGCGTGAAGCAAAAAGCTTGCCCCACAGGACGTTTGTCTGGTGTAACTGTCCTGTACAGTGGGCCCGATTGTGTGTTCGTGTCTGTTTTATGCTCAAGTTTATTTGCTCATCGCTGATATCGCTTCAACCTCCCATGCAAATTTAATCTCTTTTTGTTTGAGCAAAAGACTTGTTCCTTCAGGGTGGAGAGAATGTGTTGTGTTTTTCTTGTGCTCTCTTCGTTGCACCGCCATCAGTGGCGTGATGCAAAAATCTCGCCCCACAGGACGTTTCTTTGATGTACCAGTCGCGTACAGTGGGCCCGATTACATGTTCATGTCTCTTTTATGCTCAAGTTTATTTGCTCATCGCTGATATCGCTTCAACCTCCCATGCAAATTTAATCTGCTTTTGTTTGAGGAGGAGACTGGTTCCTTCAGGGTGGAGAGAAGGATTTGTGTTTTTCTTGTGCTCTCTTCGTTACACCGCCATCAGTTGCGTGATGCAAAACACTCGCCCCACAGTAAGTTTATCTGATGCAACTGTCCTGTACAGAGTCCCGATTTTATGTTCGTGTTTCTTTTATGCTCAAGTTTATTTGCTCATCGCTGATTTCGCTTCAACGTCTCATGCATATTTAATCTCCTTTTGTTTGAGCAGGAGACTGGTTCCTGCAGGGTGGAGGGAATGTGTTATGTTTTTATTCTGCTCGCTTCACTGCACCGCCATCAGTTGCGTGATGCAAAAAGCTCGCCCAACAGGACGTTTTTGTTATGTAACTGTCCTGTAGAGTGGGCCCGTTCGTGTCTCTTTTTTGCTAAAGTTTATTTGCTCATCGCTGATATCGCTTCAACCTCCCATGCAAATTTATTCTGCTTTTGTTTGAACAGAAGACTGCTTCCTTCAGGGTGGAGAGAATGTGTTGTTTTTCTCGTGCTCTCCGTTGCACCGCCATCAGTTGCGTGATGCAAAAAGCTCGCCCCACAGTACGTTTATATTATGTAAATATCCTGTACAGTGGACCCGATTGTGTGTTCGTGTCTCTTTTTTGCTCGAGTATATTTGCTCATCGCTGATATCGCTTCAAACTCCCATGCTAATTTGTTATGCTTTTGTTTGAGCTGGAGACTGGTTCCTTCAGGGTGGAGAGAATGTGTTGTGTTTTTCTTGTGCTCTCTTCGTTGCACCGCCATCAGTTTCGTGATGCAAAAAGCTCGCCCCACAGGACGTTTATCTGATGTAACTGTTCTGTACAGTGGGTCCGATTGTATGTTCGTGTCTCTTTTATGCTCAAGTTTTATTGCTCATCGCTGATATCGCTTCAACGTCCCATGCAAATTTAATCTCCTTTTGTTTGAGCAGGAGACTGGTTCCTTCAGGGTGGCGAGAATGTGTTGTGTTTTTCTTGCGCTCTCTTCGTTGCACCGTCATCACTTGCGTGATGGAAAAACCTCGCCCCATAGGATGTTTATCTGATGTAACTGTCCTGTACAGTGGGCCCGATTGTATGTTCGTGTCTATTTTATGCTCAAGTTCATTTGCTCATCGCTGATATCGCTTCAACCTCCGATGCAAATTTATTCTCCTTTTGTTTGATCAGAAGACTGGTTCCTTCAGGCTGGAGAAAATGTGTTGTTTTTCTTGTGCTCTCTCCGTTGCACCGCCATAAGTTGCGTGATGCAAAAAGCTCGCCCCACAGTACGTTTATCTGATGTAACTGTCCTGTACAGTGGGCCGATTGTGTGTTCGTGTCTCTTTTTTGTTCGAGTTTATTTGCTCATCGCTGATATCGCTTCAACCTCCCATGCAAATTTAATATGATTTTTTTTGAGCTGGATACTGGTTCCTTCAGTGTGGAGAGAATGTGTTGTGTTTTTCTTGAGCTCTCTTCGTTGAACCGCTATCAGTTGCGTGATGCAAAAAGCTCGCCCCACAGGACGTTTATCTGAAGTAACTGTTCTGTGCAGTGGGCCCGATTGTATGTCTGTGACACTTTTATGCTCAAGTTTATTTGCTCACAGCTGATATCGCTTCGACCTCCAATGCAAATTTAATCTCCTTTTGTTTGAGCAGGAGACTGGTTCCTTCAGAGTTGAGAGAATGTATTGTTTTTTCTTGTGCTCTCTTCGTTGCACCGCCATGAGTTGCGTGATGCAAAAAGCTCGCGCCACAGGACGTTTATTTGATGTAACTGTCCCGTACAGTGGGCCCGATTGCATGTTCGTGTCTCTATTATGCTCAAGATTTTTTGCTCGTCGCTGATATCGCTTCAACCTCCCATGCAAATTTTATCTCCTTTTGTTCGTGCAGCGGACAGGTTCCTTCAGGGTGGAGAGAATGTGTTATGTTTTTGTTGTGCTGGCTTCATTGCATCGCAATCAGTTGCGTGATGCAAAAAGCTCGCCCCACAGGACGTTTGTCTGGTGTAACTGTCCTGTACAGTGGGCCCGATTTTGTGTTCGTGTCTTTTTTGCTCAAGTTTATTTGCTCATCGCTGATTTCGCTTCAACCTCTCATGCATATTTAATCTCCTTTTGTTTGAGCATGAGACTCGTTCCTTCAGGGTGGAGAGAATGTGTTGTGTTTTTCTTGCGCTCTCTTCGTTGCACCGCCATCAGGGGCGTGATGCAAAAATCTCGCCCCACAGGACGTTTATTTGATGTAACTGTCCCGTACAGTGGGCCCGATTGCATGTTCGTGTCTCTATTATGCTCAAGATTTTTTGCTCGTCGCTGATATTGCTTCAACCTCCCATGCAAATTTTATCTCCTTTTGTTCGTGCAGCGGACAGGTTCCTTCAGGGTGGAGAGAATGTGTTATGTTTTTGTTGTGCTCGCTTCATTGCATCGCCTTCAGTTGCGTGATGCAAAACACTCGCCCCACAGTAAGTTTATCTGGTGTAACTGTCCTGTACAGTGGGCCCGATTGTGTGTTCGTGTCTCTTTTATGCTCAAGTTTATTTGCTCATCGCTGATTTCGCTTCAACGTCTCATGCATATTTAATCTCCTTTTGTTTGAGCAGGAGACTGGTTCCTGCACTGTGGAGAGAATGTGTTATGTTTTGGTTCTGCTCGCTTCATTGCAGCGCCATCAGTTGCGTGATGCAAAAAGCTCGCCCAACAGGACGTTTATTTTATGTAACTGTCCTGTACAGTGGGTCCATTCGTGTCTCTTTTTTGCTAAAGTTTATTTGCTCATCGCTGATATCGCTTCAACCTCCCATGCAAATTTATTCTGCTTTTGTTTGAGCAGAAGACTGGTTCCTTCAGGGTGGAGAGAATGTGTTGTTTTTCTAGTGCTCTCTCTGTTGCACCGCCATCAGTTGCGTGATGCAAAAAGCTCGCCCCACGGTACGTTTATATTATGTAAATGTCCTGTACAGTGGACCCGATTGTGTGTTCGTGTCTCTTTTTTGCTCGAGTTTATTTGCTCATCGCTGATATCGCTTCAACCTCCCATGCTAATTTATTCTCCTTTTGTTCGAGCAGTAGAAAGGTTCCTTCAGGGTGGAGAGAATGTGTTGTTTTTCTTGTGCTCTCTTCGTTGCACTGCCAGTAGTTGCGTGATGCAAAAACTCGCTCCACAGGACGTTTATTTGATGTAACTGTCCTGTACTGTGGACCCGATTGTATGTTCGCGTCTCTTTTATGCTCAAGTTTATTTGCGCATCGCTGATATCGCTTCAACCTCCTATGCAAATTTTATCTCCTTTTGTTTGAGCAGAAGACTGGTTCCTTCAGGCTGGAGAAAATGTGTTGTTTTTCTTGTGCTCTCTCCGTTGCACCGCCATAAGTTGCGTGATGCAAAAAGCTCGCCCCACAGTACGTTTATCTGATGTAACTGTCCTGTACAGTGGGCCCGATTGTGTGTTCGTGTCTCTTTTTTGTTCGAGTTTATTTGCTCATCGCTGATAACGCTTCAACCTCCCATGCAAATTTAATATGCTTTTGTTTGAGCTGGATACTGGTTCCTTCAGTGTGGAGAGAATGTGTTGTGTTTTTCTTGTGCTCTCTTCGTTGCATTGCCATCAGTTGCGTGACGCAAAAACTCGCTCCACAGGACGTTTATTTGATGTAACTGTCCTGTACTGTGGACCCGATTGTATGTTCGCGTCTCTTTTATGCTCAAGTTTATTTGCGCATCGCTGATATCGCTTCGACATCCAATGCAAATTTAATCTCTTTTTGTTTGAGCAGGAGACTGGTTCCTTCAGGGTGGAGAGAATTTGTTGTTTTTTCTTGTGCTCTCTTCATTGTACCGCCATCAGTGGCGTGATGCAAAAAGCTCGCCCCACAGGACGTTTATCTGATGTAACTGTCATGTACAGTGGGCCCGTTCGTGTCTCTTTTATGCTAAAGTTTATTTGCTCATTGTGATATCGCTTCAACCTCTCATGCATATTTAATCTGCTTTTGTTTGAGCAGGAGACTGGTTCCTTCAGGGTGGAGAGAATGTGTTGTGTTTTTCTTCTGCTCGCTTCGTTGCACCGCCATCAGTTGCGTGATGCAAAAAGCTTGCCCCACAGGTCGTTTGTCTGGTGTAACTGTCCTGTACAGTGGGCCCGATTGTGTGTTCGTGTCTCTTTTTTGCTCAAGTTTATTTGCTCATCGCTGATTTCGCTTCAACCTCTCATGCATATTTAATCTCCTCTTGTGTGAGCAGGAGACTGGTTCCTTCAGGGTGGAGAGAATGTGTTGTGTTTTTCTTGTGCTCTCTTCGTTGCACCGCCATCAGTGGTGTGATGCAAAAAGCTCGCCCCACAGGACGTTTATTTGATGTAACTGTCCCGTACAGTGGGCCCGATTGCATGTTCGTGTCTCTATTATGCTCAAGATTTTTTGCTCGTCGCTGATATCGCTTCAACCTCCCATGCAAATTTTATCTCCTTTTGTTCGTGCAGCGGACAGGTTCCTTCAGAGTGGAGAGAATGTGTTATGTTTTTGATGTGCTCGCTTCATTGCATCGCCATCAGTTGCGTGATGCAAAAAGCTCGCCCCACAGGATGTTTATTTGATGTAACTGTCCCTTACATTGGGCGCGATTGCATAATCGTATCTCTTTTATGCTCAAGTTTTTTGCTCATCGCTGATATCGCTTCAACCTCCCATGCAAATTTTATCTCCTTTTGTTCGAGCAGCGGACAGGTTCCTTCAGGGTGGAGAGAAGGTGATGTGTTTTTCTTGTGCTCTCTTCGTTGCACCGCCATCAGCTGCGTGATGCTAAAACTCGCCCCACAATAAGGTTATCTGATGTAACTGTCCTGTACAGCGGGCCCGATTGTGTGTTCGTGTCTCTTTTTTGCTCAAGTTTATTTGCTCATCGCTGATTTCGCTTCAACCTCTCATGCATATTTAATCTCCTTTTGTTTGAGCAGGAGAATGGTTCCTTCAGGGTGGAGAGAATGTGTTATGTTTTTCATCTGCTCGCTTCATTGTACCGCCATCAGTTGCGTGATGCAAAGAGCTCGCCCCACAGGACGTTTATCTTACGTAACTGTCCTGTACAGTGGGCCCGATTGTATGTTCGTGTCTCTTTTATGCTTAAGTTTAATTGCTCATCGCTGATATCGCTTCAACGTCCCATGCAAATTTAATCTCCTTTTGTTTGAGCAGGAGACTGGTTCCTTCAGGGTGGCGAGAATGTGTTGTGTTTTCCTTGCGCTCTCTTCGTTGCACCGTCATCACTTGCGTGATGGAAAAACCTCGCCCCATAGGATGTTTATCTGATGTAACTGTCTTGTACAGTGGGCCCGATTGTGTGTTCGTGTCTCTTTTATGCTCAACTTTATTTGCGCGTCGCTGATATCGCTTCAACCTCCCATGCAAATTTAATCTCTTTTTGTTTGAGCAGAAGACTGGTTCCTTCAGGCTGGAGAAAATGTGTTGTTTTTCTTGAGCTCTCTTCGTTGCACCGCTATCAGTTGCGTGATGCAAAAAGTTCGGCCCACAGGACGTTTATCTGAAGTAACTGTTCTGTGCAGTGGGCCCGATTGTATGTTCGTGTCTCTTTTATGCTCAAGTATATTTGCTCATCACTGATATCGCTTCGACCTCCCATGCAAATTTAATCTCCTTTTGTTTGAGCAGGAGGCTGGTTCCTTCAGGGTGGAGAGAATGTGTTGTTTTTTCTTGTGCTCTCTTCGTTGCACCGCCATCAGTGGCGTGATGCAAAAATCTCGCCCCACAGGACGTTTCTTTGATGTACCAGTCGCGTACAGTGGGCCCGATTACATGTTCATGTCTCTTTTATGCTCAAGTTTATTTGCTCATCGCTGATATCGCTTCAACCTCCCATGCAAATTTAATCTGCTTTTGTTTGAGGAGGAGACTGGTTCCTTCAGGGTGGAGAGAATGTGTTGTGTTTTTCTTGTGCTCTCTTCGTTGCACCGCCATCAATGGCATGATGCAAAAAGCTCGCCCCACAGGATGTTTATTTGATGTAACTGTCCCGTACATTGGGCGCGATTGCATGTTCGTATCTCTTTTATGCTCCAGTTTTTTTGCTCGTCGCTGATATCGCTTCAACCTCCCATGCAAATTTTATCTCCTTTTGTTCGAGCAGCGGACAGGTTCCCTCAGGGTGGAGAGAAGGATTTGTGTTTTTCTTGTGCTCTCTTCGTTACACCGCCATCAGTTGCGTGATGCAAAACACTCGCCCCACAGTAAGTTTATCTGATGCAACTGTCCTGTACAGAGTCCCGATTTTATGTTCGTGTTTCTTTTATGCTCAAGTTTATTTGCTCATCGCTGATTTCGCTTCAACGTCTCATGCATATTTAATCTCCTTTTGTTTGAGCAGGAGACTGGTTCCTGCAGGGTGGAGAGAATGTGTTATGTTTTTATTCTGCTCGCTTCACTGCACCGCCATCAGTTGCGTGATGCAAAAAGCTCGCCCAACAGGACGTTTTTGTTATGTAACTGTCCTGTAGAGTGGGCCCGTTCGTGTCTCTTTTTTGCTAAAGTTTATTTGCTCATCGCTGATATCGCTTCAACCTCCCATGCAAATTTATTCTGCTTTTGTTTGAACAGAAGACTGGTTCCTTCAGGGTGGAGAGAATGTGTTGTTTTTCTCGTGCTCTCCGTTGCACCGCCATCAGTTGCGTGATGCAAAAAGCTCGCCCCACAGTACGTTTATATTATGTAAATATCCTGTACAGTGGACCCGATTGTGTGTTCGTGTCTCTTTTTTGCTCGAGTTTATTTGCTCATCGCTGATATCGCTTCAAACTCCCATGCTAATTTGTTATGCTTTTGTTTGAGCTGGAGACTGGTTCCTTCAGGGTGGAGAGAATGTGTTGTGTTTTTCTTGTGCTCTCTTCGTTGCACCGCCATCAGTTTCGTGATGCAAAAAGCTCGCCCCACAGGACGTTTATCTGATGTAACTGTTCTGTACAGTGGACCCGTTTGTGTCTCTTTTATGCTAAAGTTTGTTTGCTGATTGCTGATATCGCTTCGACCTTCCATGCAAATTTAATCTAATTTTGCTTGAGCAGGAGCCTGGTTCCTTCAGGGTGGAGAGAACGTGTTGCGTTTATTGTGCTCTCTCCGTTGCACCGCCATCAGTTGCGTGATGCAAAAAGCTCGCCCCACAGTACGTTTATATTATGTAAATGTCCTGTACACTGGGCCCGATTGTATGTTCGTGTCTCTTTTATGCTCAAGTATATTTGCTAATCGCTGATATCGCTTCAACCTCCCATGCAAATTTAATCTCCTTTTGTTTGAGCAGGATACAGGTTCCTTCAGGGTGGAGAGAATGTGTTGTGTTTTTCGTGTGCTCTCTTTGTTGCACCGCCATCAGTTGCGTGATGCAAAAAGCTCGCCCCACAGGACGTTTATCTGGTGTAACTGTCCTGTACAGTGGGTCCGATTGTATGTTCGTGTCTCTTTTATGCTCAAGTTTTATTGCTCATCGCTGATATCGCTTCAACGTCCCATGCAAATTTAATCTCCTTTTGTTTGAGCAGGAGACTGGTTCCTTCAGGGTGGCGAGAATGTGTTGTGTTTTTCTTGCGCTCTCTTCGTTGCACCGTCATCACTTGCGTGATGGAAAAACCTCGCTCCATAGGATGTTTATCTGATGTAACTGTCCTGTACAGTGGGCCCGATTGTATGTTCGTGTCTATTTTATGCTCAAGTTCATTTGCTCATCGCTGATATCGCTTCAACCTCCGATGCAAATTTATTCTCCTTTTGTTTGATCAGAAGACTGGTTCCTTCAGGCTGGAGAAAATGTGTTGTTTTTCTTGTGCTCTCTCCGTTGCACCGCCATAAGTTGCGTGATGCAAAAAGCTCGCCCCACAGTACGTTTATCTGATGTAACTGTCCTGTACAGTGGGCCGATTGTGTGTTCGTGTCTCTTTTTTGTTCGAGTTTATTTGCTCATCGCTGATATCGCTTCAACCTCCCATGCAAATTTATTCTGCTTTTGTTTGAGCAGAAGACTGGTTCCTTCAGGGTGGAGAGAATGTGTTGTTTTTCTAGTGCTCTCTCTGTTGCACCGCCATCAGTTGCGTGATGCAAAAAGCTCGCCCCACGGTACGTTTATATTATGTAAATGTCCTGTACAGTGGATCCGATTGTGTGTTCGTGTCTCTTTTTTGCTCGAGTTTATTTGCTCATCGCTGATATCGCTTCAACCTCCCATGCTAATTTATTCTCCTTTTGTTCGAGCAGTAGAAAGGTTCCTTCAGGGTGGAGAGAATGTGTTGTTTTTCTTGTGCTCTCTTCGTTGCACTGCCAGTAGTTGCGTGATGCAAAAACTCGCTCCACAGGACGTTTATTTGATGTAACTGTCCTGTACTGTGGACCCGATTGTATGTTCGCGTCTCTTTTATGCTCAAGTTTATTTGCGCATCGCTGATATCGCTTCAACCTCCTATGCAAATTTTATCTCCTTTTGTTTGAGCAGAAGACTGGTTCCTTCAGGCTGGAGAAAATGTGTTGTTTTTCTTGTGCTCTCTCCGTTGCACCGCCATAAGTTGCGTGATGCAAAAAGCTCGCCCCACAGTACGTTTATCTGATGTAACTGTCCTGTACAGTGGGCCCGATTGTGTGTTCGTGTCTCTTTTTTGTTCGAGTTTATTTGCTCATCGCTGATAACGCTTCAACCTCCCATGCAAATTTAATATGCTTTTGTTTGAGCTGGATACTGGTTCCTTCAGTGTGGAGAGAATGTGTTGTGTTTTTCTTGTGCTCTCTTCGTTGCATTGCCATCAGTTGCGTGACGCAAAAACTCGCTCCACAGGACGTTTATTTGATGTAACTGTCCTGTACTGTGGACCCGATTGTATGTTCGCGTCTCTTTTATGCTCAAGTTTATTTGCGCATCGCTGATATCGCTTCGACATCCAATGCAAATTTAATCTCTTTTTGTTTGAGCAGGAGACTGGTTCCTTCAGGGTGGAGAGAATTTGTTGTTTTTTCTTGTGCTCTCTTCATTGTACCGCCATCAGTGGCGTGATGCAAAAAGCTCGCCCCACAGGACGTTTATCTGATGTAACTGTCATGTACAGTGGGCCCGTTCGTGTCTCTTTTATGCTAAAGTTTATTTGCTCATTGTGATATCGCTTCAACCTCTCATGCATATTTAATCTGCTTTTGTTTGAGCAGGAGACTGGTTCCTTCAGGGTGGAGAGAATGTGTTGTGTTTTTCTTCTGCTCGCTTCGTTGCACCGCCATCAGTTGCGTGATGCAAAAAGCTTGCCCCACAGGTCGTTTGTCTGGTGTAACTGTCCTGTACAGTGGGCCCGATTGTGTGTTCGTGTCTCTTTTTTGCTCAAGTTTATTTGCTCATCGCTGATTTCGCTTCAACCTCTCATGCATATTTAATCTCCTCTTGTGTGAGCAGGAGACTGGTTCCTTCAGGGTGGAGAGAATGTGTTGTGTTTTTCTTGTGCTCTCTTCGTTGCACCGCCATCAGTGGTGTGATGCAAAAAGCTCGCCCCACAGGACGTTTATTTGATGTAACTGTCCCGTACAGTGGGCCCGATTGCATGTTCGTGTCTCTATTATGCTCAAGATTTTTTGCTCGTCGCTGATATCGCTTCAACCTCCCATGCAAATTTTATCTCCTTTTGTTCGTGCAGCGGACAGGTTCCTTCAGAGTGGAGAGAATGTGTTATGTTTTTGATGTGCTCGCTTCATTGCATCGCCATCAGTTGCGTGATGCAAAAAGCTCGCCCCACAGGATGTTTATTTGATGTAACTGTCCCTTACATTGGGCGCGATTGCATAATCGTATCTCTTTTATGCTCAAGTTTTTTGCTCATCGCTGATATCGCTTCAACCTCCCATGCAAATTTTATCTCCTTTTGTTCGAGCAGCGGACAGGTTCCTTCAGGGTGGAGAGAAGGTGATGTGTTTTTCTTGTGCTCTCTTCGTTGCACCGCCATCAGCTGCGTGATGCTAAAACTCGCCCCACAATAAGGTTATCTGATGTAACTGTCCTGTACAGCGGGCCCGATTGTGTGTTCGTGTCTCTTTTTTGCTCAAGTTTATTTGCTCATCGCTGATTTCGCTTCAACCTCTCATGCATATTTAATCTCCTTTTGTTTGAGCAGGAGAATGGTTCCTTCAGGGTGGAGAGAATGTGTTATGTTTTTCATCTGCTCGCTTCATTGTACCGCCATCAGTTGCGTGATGCAAAGAGCTCGCCCCACAGGACGTTTATCTTACGTAACTGTCCTGTACAGTGGGCCCGATTGTATGTTCGTGTCTCTTTTATGCTTAAGTTTAATTGCTCATCGCTGATATCGCTTCAACGTCCCATGCAAATTTAATCTCCTTTTGTTTGAGCAGGAGACTGGTTCCTTCAGGGTGGCGAGAATGTGTTGTGTTTTCCTTGCGCTCTCTTCGTTGCACCGTCATCACTTGCGTGATGGAAAAACCTCGCCCCATAGGATGTTTATCTGATGTAACTGTCTTGTACAGTGGGCCCGATTGTGTGTTCGTGTCTCTTTTATGCTCAACTTTATTTGCGCGTCGCTGATATCGCTTCAACCTCCCATGCAAATTTAATCTCTTTTTGTTTGAGCAGAAGACTGGTTCCTTCAGGCTGGAGAAAATGTGTTGTTTTTCTTGAGCTCTCTTCGTTGCACCGCTATCAGTTGCGTGATGCAAAAAGTTCGGCCCACAGGACGTTTATCTGAAGTAACTGTTCTGTGCAGTGGGCCCGATTGTATGTTCGTGTCTCTTTTATGCTCAAGTATATTTGCTCATCACTGATATCGCTTCGACCTCCCATGCAAATTTAATCTCCTTTTGTTTGAGCAGGAGGCTGGTTCCTTCAGGGTGGAGAGAATGTGTTGTTTTTTCTTGTGCTCTCTTCGTTGCACCGCCATCAGTGGCGTGATGCAAAAATCTCGCCCCACAGGACGTTTCTTTGATGTACCAGTCGCGTACAGTGGGCCCGATTACATGTTCATGTCTCTTTTATGCTCAAGTTTATTTGCTCATCGCTGATATCGCTTCAACCTCCCATGCAAATTTAATCTGCTTTTGTTTGAGGAGGAGACTGGTTCCTTCAGGGTGGAGAGAATGTGTTGTGTTTTTCTTGTGCTCTCTTCGTTGCACCGCCATCAATGGCATGATGCAAAAAGCTCGCCCCACAGGATGTTTATTTGATGTAACTGTCCCGTACATTGGGCGCGATTGCATGTTCGTATCTCTTTTATGCTCCAGTTTTTTTGCTCGTCGCTGATATCGCTTCAACCTCCCATGCAAATTTTATCTCCTTTTGTTCGAGCAGCGGACAGGTTCCCTCAGGGTGGAGAGAAGGATTTGTGTTTTTCTTGTGCTCTCTTCGTTACACCGCCATCAGTTGCGTGATGCAAAACACTCGCCCCACAGTAAGTTTATCTGATGCAACTGTCCTGTACAGAGTCCCGATTTTATGTTCGTGTTTCTTTTATGCTCAAGTTTATTTGCTCATCGCTGATTTCGCTTCAACGTCTCATGCATATTTAATCTCCTTTTGTTTGAGCAGGAGACTGGTTCCTGCAGGGTGGAGAGAATGTGTTATGTTTTTATTCTGCTCGCTTCACTGCACCGCCATCAGTTGCGTGATGCAAAAAGCTCGCCCAACAGGACGTTTTTGTTATGTAACTGTCCTGTAGAGTGGGCCCGTTCGTGTCTCTTTTTTGCTAAAGTTTATTTGCTCATCGCTGATATCGCTTCAACCTCCCATGCAAATTTATTCTGCTTTTGTTTGAACAGAAGACTGGTTCCTTCAGGGTGGAGAGAATGTGTTGTTTTTCTCGTGCTCTCCGTTGCACCGCCATCAGTTGCGTGATGCAAAAAGCTCGCCCCACAGTACGTTTATATTATGTAAATGTCCTGTACAGTGGACCCGATTGTGTGTTCGTGTCCCTTTTTTGCTCGAGTTTATTTGCTCATCGCTGATATCGCTTCAACCTCCCATGCTAATTTGTTATGCTTTTGTTTGAGCTGGAGACTGGTTCCTTCAGGGTGGAGAGAATGTGTTGTGTTTTTCTTGTGCTCTCTTCGTTGCACCGCCATCAGTTTCGTGATGCAAAAAGCTCGCCCCACAGGACGTTTATCTGATGTAACTGTTCTGTACAGTGGACCCGTTTGTGTCTCTTTTATGCTAAAGTTTGTTTGCTGATTGCTGATATCGCTTCGACCTTCCATGCAAATTTAATCTAATTTTGCTTGAGCAGGAGCCTGGTTCCTTCAGGGTGGAGAGAACGTGTTGCGTTTATTGTGCTCTCTCCGTTGCACCGCCATCAGTTGCGTGATGCAAAAAGCTCGCCCCACAGTACGTTTATATTATGTAAATGTCCTGTACACTGGGCCCGATTGTATGTTCGTGTCTCTTTTATGCTCAAGTATATTTGCTAATCGCTGATATCGCTTCAACCTCCCATGCAAATTTAATCTCCTTTTGTTTGAGCAGGATACAGGTTCCTTCAGGGTGGAGAGAATGTGTTGTGTTTTTCGTGTGCTCTCTTTGTTGCACCGCCATCAGTTGCGTGATGCAAAAAGCTCGCCCCACAGGACGTTTATCTGGTGTAACTGTCCTGTACAGTGGGTCCGATTGTATGTTCGTGTCTCTTTTATGCTCAAGTTTTATTGCTCATCGCTGATATCGCTTCAACGTCCCATGCAAATTTAATCTCCTTTTGCTTGAGCAGGAGACTGGTTCCTTCAGGGTGGCGAGAATGTGTTGTGTTTTTCTTGCGCTCTCTTCGTTGCACCGTCATCACTTGCGTGATGGAAAAACCTCGCCCCATAGGATGTTTATCTGATGTAACTGTCCTGTACAGTGGGCCCGATTGTATGTTCGTGTCTATTTTATGCTCAAGTTCATTTGCTCATCGCTGATATCGCTTCAACCTCCGATGCAAATTTATTCTCCTTTTGTTTGATCAGAAGACTGGTTCCTTCAGGCTGGAGAAAATGTGTTGTTTTTCTTGTGCTCTCTCCGTTGCACCGCCATAAGTTGCGTGATGCAAAAAGCTCGCCCCACAGTACGTTTATCTGATGTAACTGTCCTGTACAGTGGGCCGATTGTGTGTTCGTGTCTCTTTTTTGTTCGAGTTTATTTGCTCATCGCTGATATCGCTTCAACCTCCCATGCAAATTTAATATGATTTTTTTTTGAGCTGGATACTGGTTCCTTCAGTGTGGAGAGAATGTGTTGTGTTTTTCTTGAGCTCTCTTCGTTGAACCGCTATCAGTTGCGTGATGCAAAAAGCTCGCCCCACAGGACGTTTATCTGAAGTAACTGTTCTGTGCAGTGGGCCCGATTGTATGTCTGTGACACTTTTATGCTCAAGTTTATTTGCTCACCGCTGATATCGCTTCGACCTCCAATGCAAATTTAATCTCCTTTTGTTTGAGCAGGAGACTGGTTCCTTCAGAGTTGAGAGAATGTATTGTTTTTTCTTGTGCTCTCTTCGTTGCACCGCCATGAGTTGCGTGATGCAAAAAGCTCGCGCCACAGGACGTTTATTTGATGTAACTGTCCCGTACAGTGGGCCCGATTGCATGTTCGTGTCTCTATTATGCTCAAGATTTTTTGCTCGTCGCTGATATCGCTTCAACCTCCCATGCAAATTTTATCTCCTTTTGTTCGTGCAGCGGACAGGTTCCTTCAGGGTGGAGAGAATGTGTTATGTTTTTGTTGTGCTGGCTTCATTGCATCGCCATCAGTTGCGTGATGCAAAAAGCTCGCCCCACAGGACGTTTGTCTGGTGTAACTGTCCTGTACAGTGGGCCCGATTTTGTGTTCGTGTCTTTTTTGCTCAAGTTTATTTGCTCATCGCTGATTTCGCTTCAACCTCTCATGCATATTTAATCTCCTTTTGTTTGAGCATGAGACTCGTTCCTTCAGGGTGGAGAGAATGTGTTGTGTTTTTCTTGCGCTCTCTTCGTTGCACCGCCATCAGGGGCGTGATGCAAAAATCTCGCCCCACAGGACGTTTATTTGATGTAACTGTCCCGTACAGTGGGCCCGATTGCATGTTCGTGTCTCTATTATGCTCAAGATTTTTTGCTCGTCGCTGATATCGCTTCAACCTCCCATGCAAATTTTATCTCCTTTTGTTCGTGCAGCGGACAGGTTCCTTCAGGGTGGAGAGAATGTGTTATGTTTTTGTTGTGCTCGCTTCATTGCATCGCCTTCAGTTGCATGATGCAAAAAGCCAGCCCCACAGGACGTTTATCTGATGTAACTGTTCTGTGCAGTGGGCCCGATGGTATGTTCGTGTCTCTTTTATGCTCAAGTATATTTGCTCATCGATGATATCGCTTCGACCTCCCATGCAAATTTAATCTCCTTTTGTTTGAGCAGGAGGCTGGTTCCTTCAGGGTGGAGAGAATGTGTTGTTTTTCTTGTGCTCTCTTTGTTGCACCGCCATCAGTTGCGTGATGCAAAAAGCTCGCCCCATAGGACGTTTATCTTATGTAACTGTCCTGTACAGTGGGCCCGTTCGTGTCTATTTTATGCTAAAGTTTGTTTGCTCATTGCTGATATCGCTTCGACCTCCCATGCAAATTTAATCTAATTTTGCTTGAGCAGGAGACTGGTTCCTTCAGGGTGGAGAGAACGTGTTGCGTTTATTGTGCTCTCTTCGTTGCACCGCCATCAGTTGCGTGATGCAAAACACTCGCCCCACAGTAAGTTTATCTGGTGTAACTGTCCTGTACAGTGGGCCCGATTGTGTGTTCGTGTCTCTTTTATGCTCAAGTTTATTTGCTCATCGCTGATTTCGCTTCAACGTCTCATGCATATTTAATCTCCTTTTGTTTGAGCAGGAGACTGGTTCCTGCACTGTGGAGAGAATGTGTTATGTTTTGGTTCTGCTCGCTTCATTGCAGCGCCATCAGTTGCGTGATGCAAAAAGCTCGCCCAACAGGACGTTTATTTTATGTAACTGTCCTGTACAGTGGGTCCATTCGTGTCTCTTTTTTGCTAAAATTTATTTGCTCATCGCTGATATCGCTTCAACCTCCCATGCAAATTTATTCTGCTTTTGTTTGAGCAGAAGACTGGTTCCTTCAGGGTGGAGAGAATGTGTTGTTTTTCTAGTGCTCTCTCTGTTGCACCGCCATCAGTTGCGTGATGCAAAAAGCTCGCCCCACGGTACGTTTATATTATGTAAATGTCCTGTACAGTGGACCCGATTGTGTGTTCGTGTCTCTTTTTTGCTCGAGTTTATTTGCTCATCGCTGATATCGCTTCAACCTCCCATGCTAATTTATTCTCCTTTTGTTCGAGCAGTAGAAAGGTTCCTTCAGGGTGGAGAGAATGTGTTGTTTTTCTTGTGCTCTCTTCGTTGCACTGCCAGTAGTTGCGTGATGCAAAAACTCGCTCCACAGGACGTTTATTTGATGTAACTGTCCTGTACTGTGGACCCGATTGTATGTTCGCGTCTCTTTTATGCTCAAGTTTATTTGCGCATCGCTGATATCGCTTCAACCTCCTATGCAAATTTTATCTCCTTTTGTTTGAGCAGAAGACTGGTTCCTTCAGGCTGGAGAAAATGTGTTGTTTTTCTTGTGCTCTCTCCGTTGCACCGCCATAAGTTGCGTGATGCAAAAAGCTCGCCCCACAGTACGTTTATCTGATGTAACTGTCCTGTACAGTGGGCCCGATTGTGTGTTCGTGTCTCTTTTTTGTTCGAGTTTATTTGCTCATCGCTGATAACGCTTCAACCTCCCATGCAAATTTAATATGCTTTTGTTTGAGCTGGATACTGGTTCCTTCAGTGTGGAGAGAATGTGTTGTGTTTTTCTTGTGCTCTCTTCGTTGCATTGCCATCAGTTGCGTGACGCAAAAACTCGCTCCACAGGACGTTTATTTGATGTAACTGTCCTGTACTGTGGACCCGATTGTATGTTCGCGTCTCTTTTATGCTCAAGTTTATTTGCGCATCGCTGATATCGCTTCGACATCCAATGCAAATTTAATCTCCTTTTGTTTGAGCAGGAGACTGGTTCCTTCAGGGTGGAGAGAATTTGTTGTTTTTTCTTGTGCTCTCTTCATTGTACCGCCATCAGTGGCGTGATGCAAAAAGCTCGCCCCACAGGACGTTTATCTGATGTAACTGTCATGTACAGTGGGCCCGTTCGTGTCTCTTTTATGCTAAAGTTTATTTGCTCATTGTGATATCGCTTCAACCTCTCATGCATATTTAATCTGCTTTTGTTTGAGCAGGAGACTGGTTCCTTCAGGGTGGAGAGAATGTGTTGTGTTTTTCTTCTGCTCGCTTCATTGCACCACCATCAGTTTCGTGATGCAAAAAGCTCGCCCGACAGGACGTTTATCTGATGTAACTGTCATGTACAGTGGGCCCGTTCGTGTCTCTTATATGCTAAAGTTTATTTGCTCATCGCTGATATCGCTTCAACCTCCCATGCAAATTTTATCTCCTTTTGTTTGAGCAGAAGACTGGTTCCTTCAGGACGGAGAGAATGTGTTGTTTTTCTTGTGCTCTCTTCGTTGCACCGCCATCAGTTGCGTGATGCAAATAGCTTGCCCCACAGGTCGTTTGTCTGGTGTAACTGTCCTGTACAGTGGGCCCGATTGTGTGTTCGTGTCTCTTTTTTGCTCAAGTTTATTTGCTCATCGCTGATTTCGCTTCAACCTCTCATGCATATTTAATCTCCTCTTGTGTGAGCAGGAGACTGGTTCCTTCAGGATGGAGAGAATGTGTTGTGTTTTTCTTGTGCTCTCTTCGTTGCACCGCCATCAATGGTGTGATGCAAAAAGCTCGCCCCACAGGACGTTTATTTGATGTAACTGTCCCGTACAGTGGGCCCGATTGCATGTTCGTGTCTCTATTATGCTCAAGATTTTTTGCTCGTCGCTGATATCGCTTCAACCTCCCATGCAAATTTTATCTCCTTTTGTTCGTGCAGCGGACAGGTTCCTTCAGGGTGGAGAGAATGTGTTATGTTTTTGATGTGCTCGCTTCATTGCATCGCCATCAGTTGCGTGATGCAAAAAGCTCGCCCCACAGGATGTTTATTTGATGTAACTGTCCCGTACATTGGGCGCGATTGCATATTCGTATCTCTTTTATGCTCAAGTTTTTTGCTCGTCGCTGATATCGCTTCAACCTCCCATGCAAATTTTATCTCCTTTTGTTCGAGCAGCGGACAGGTTCCTTCAGGGTGGAGAGAAGGTGATGTGTTTTTCTTGTGCTCTCTTCGTTGCACCGCCATCAGTTGCGTGATGCAAAAAGCTCGCCCCACAGGATGTTTATCTGTTGTAACTGTCCTATACAGTGGGCCCGATTGTGTGTTCGTGTCTCTTTTATGCTCAAGTTTATTTGCGCATCGCTGATATCGCTTCAACCTCCCATGCAAATTTAATCTCTTTTTGTTTGAGCAGAAGACTGGTTCCTTCAGGCTGGAGAAAATGTGTTGTTTTTCTTGAGCTCCCTTCGTTGCACCGCTATCAGTTGCGTGATGCAAAAAGTTCGGCCCACAGGACGTTTATCTGAAGTAACTGTTCTGTGCAGTGGGCCCGATTGTATGTTCGTGTCTCTTTTATGCTCAAGTATATTTGCTCATCGCTGATATCGCTTCGACCTCCCATGCAAATTTAATCTCCTTTTGTTTGAGCAGGAGGCTGGTTCCTTCAGGGTGGAGAGAATGTGTTGTTTTTTCTTGTGCTCTCTTCGTTGCACCGCCATCAGTTGCGTGATGCAAAAAGCTCGCCCCACAGGACGTTTATCTTATGTAACTGTCCTGTACAGTGGGCCCGTTCGTGTCTCTTTTATGCTAAAGTTTATTTGCTCATCGCTGATATCGCTTCATCCTCCCATGCAAATTTAATCTCCTTTTGTTTGAGCAGAAGACTGGTTCCTTCAGAGTGGAGAGAATGTGTTGTTTTTCTTGTGCTCTCTCCGTTGCACCGCCATCAGTTGCGCGATGCAAAAAGCTCGCCCCCACAGGACGTTTAACTGATGTAACTGTCCTGTACACTGGGCCCGATTGTATGTTCGTGTCTCTTTTATGCTCAAGTTTATTTGCTCATCGCTGATATCGCTTCAACCTCCCATCCAAATTTAATCTCCTTTTGTTTGAGTAGGAGACTGGTTCCTTCAGGGTGGAGAGAATGTGTTGTGTTTTTCTTCTGCTCACTTCATTGCACCGCCATCAGTTGTGGGATGCAAAAAGCTCGCCCCACAGGACGTTTATTTGATGTAACTGTCTTTTACAGTGGGCCGTTTGTGTCTCTTTTATGCTTAAGATTGTTTGCTCATCGCTGATATCGCTTCAACCTCCCATGCAAATTTAATCTAATTTTGTTTGAGCAGGAGACTGGTTCCTTCAGGGTGGAGAGAATGTGTTGTGTTTTTCTTGTGCTCTCTTCGTTGCACCGCCATCAGTTGCGTGATGCAAAAAGCTTGCCCCACAGGACGTTTGTCTGGTGTAACTGTCCTGTACAGTGGGCCCGATTGTGTGTTCGTGTCTGTTTTATGCTCAAGTTTATTTGCTCATCGCTGATATCGCTTCAACCTCCCATGCAAATTTAATCTCTTTTTGTTTGAGCAAGAGACTTGTTCCTTCAGGGTGGAGAGAATGTGTTGTGTTTTTCTTGTGCTCTCTTCGTTGCACCGCCATCAGTTGCGTGATGCAAAAAGCTTGCCCCACAGGACGTTTGTCTGGTGTAACTGTCCTGTACAGTGGGCCCGATTGTGTGTTCGTGTCTGTTTTATGCTCAAGTTTATTTGCTCATCGCTGATATCGCTTCAACCTCCCATGCAAATTTAATCTCTTTTTGTTTGAGCAAGAGACTTGTTCCTTCAGGGTGGAGAGAATGTGTTGTGTTTTTCTTGTGCTCTCTTCGTTGCACCGCCATCAGTGGCGTGATGCAAAAATCTCGCCGCACAGGACGTTTCTTTGATGTACCAGTCGCGTACAGTGGGCCCGATTACATGTTCATGTCTCTTTTATGCTCAAGTTTATTTGCTCATCGCTGATATCGCTTCAACCTCCCATGCAAATTTAATCTGCTTTTGTTTTTGGAGGAGACTGGTTCCTTCAGGGTGGAGAGAATGTGTTGTGTTTTTCTTGTGCTCTCTTCGTTGCACCGCCATCAATGGCATGATGCAAAAAGCTCGCCCCACAGGATGTTTATTTGATGTAACTGTCCCGTACATTGGGCGCGATTGCATGTTCGTATCTCTTTTATGCTCCAGTTTTTTTGCTCGTCGCTGATATCGCTTCAACCTCCCATGCAAATTTTATCTCCTTTTGTTCGAGCAGCGGACAGGTTCCCTCAGGGTGGAGAGAAGGATTTGTGTTTTTCTTGTGCTCTCTTCGTTACACCGCCATCAGTTGCGTGATGCAAAACACTCGCCCCACAGTAAGTTTATCTGATGCAACTGTCCTGTACAGAGTCCCGATTTTATGTTCGTGTTTCTTTTATGCTCAAGTTTATTTGCTCATCGCTGATTTCGCTTCAACGTCTCATGCATATTTAATCTCCTTTTGTTTGAGCAGGAGACTGGTTCCTGCAGGGTGGAGAGAATGTGTTATGTTTTTATTCTGCTCGCTTCACTGCACCGCCATCAGTTGCGTGATGCAAAAAGCTCGCCCAACAGGACGTTTTTTTTATGTAACTGTCCTGTAGAGTGGGCCCGTTCGTGTCTCTTTTTTGCTAAAGTTTATTTGCTCATCGCTGATATCGCTTCAACCTCCCATGCAAATTTATTCTGCTTTTGTTTGAGCTGGAGACTGGTTCCTTCAGGGTGGAGAGAATGTGTTGTGTTTTTCTTGTGCTCTCTTCGTTGCACCGCCATCAGTTTCGTGATGCAAGAAGCTCGCCCCACAGGACGTTTATCTGATGTAACTGTTCTGTACAGTGGACCCGTTTGTGTCTCTTTTATGCTAAAGTTTGTTTGCTGATTGCTGATATCGCTTCGACCTCCCATGCAAATTTTATCTCCTTTTGTTCGTGCAGCGGACAGGTTCCTTCAGGGTGGAGAGAATGTGTTATGTTTTTGATGTGCTCGCTTCATTGCATCGTCATCAGTTGCGTGATGCAAAAAGCTCGCCCCACAGGATGTTTATTTGATGTAACTGTCCCGTACATTGGGCGCGATTGCATATTCGTATCTCTTTTATGCTCAAGTTTTTTGCTCGTCGCTGATATCGCTTCAACCTCCCATGCAAATTTTATCTCCTTTTGTTCGAGCAGCGGAAAGGTTCCTTCAGGGTGGAGAGAAGGTGATGTGTTTTTCTTGTGCTCTCTTCGTTGCACCGCCATCAGTTGCGTGATGCAAAAAGCTCGCCCCACAGGATGTTTATCTGTTGTAACTGTCCTATACAGTGGGCCCGATTGTGTGTTCGTGTCTCTTTTATGCTCAAGTTTATTTGCGCATCGCTGATATCGCTTCAAACTCCCATGCAAATTTAATCTCTTTTTGTTTGAGCAGAAGACTGGTTCCTTCAGGCTGGAGAAAATGTGTTGTTTTTCTTGAGCTCCCTTCGTTGCACCGCTATCAGTTGCGTGATGCAAAAAGTTCGGCCCACAGGACGTTTATCTGAAGTAACTGTTCTGTGCAGTGGGCCCGATTGTATGTTCGTGTCTCTTTTATGCTCAAGTATATTTGCTCATCGCTGATATCGCTTCGACCTCCCATGCAAATTTAATCTCCTTTTGTTTGAGCAGGAGGCTGGTTCCTTCAGGGTGGAGAGAATGTGTTGTTTTTTCTTGTGCTCTCTTCGTTGCACCGCCATCAGTTGCGTGATGCAAAAAGCTCGCCCCACAGGACGTTTATCTTATGTAACTGTCCTGTACAGTGGGCCCGTTCGTGTCTCTTTTATGCTAAAGTTTATTTGCTCATCGCTGATATCGCTTCATCCTCCCATGCAAATTTAATCTCCTTTTGTTTGAGCAGAAGACTGGTTCCTTCAGAGTGGAGAGAATGTGTTGTTTTTCTTGTGCTCTCTCCGTTGCACCGCCATCAGTTGCGCGATGCAAAAAGCTCGCCCCCACAGGACGTTTAACTGATGTAACTGTCCTGTACACTGGGCCCGATTGTATGTTCGTGTCTCTTTTATGCTCAAGTTTATTTGCTCATCGCTGATATCGCTTCAACCTCCCATCCAAATTTAATCTCCTTTTGTTTGAGTAGGAGACTGGTTCCTTCAGGGTGGAGAGAATGTGTTGTGTTTTTCTTCTGCTCACTTCATTGCACCGCCATCAGTTGTGGGATGCAAAAAGCTCGCCCCACAGGACGTTTATTTGATGTAACTGTCTTTTACAGTGGGCCGTTTGTGTCTCTTTTATGCTTAAGATTGTTTGCTCATCGCTGATATCGCTTCAACCTCCCATGCAAATTTAATCTAATTTTGTTTGAGCAGGAGACTGGTTCCTTCAGGGTGGAGAGAATGTGTTGTGTTTTTCTTGTGCTCTCTTCGTTGCACCGCCATCAGTTGCGTGATGCAAAAAGCTTGCCCCACAGGACGTTTGTCTGGTGTAACTGTCCTGTACAGTGGGCCCGATTGTGTGTTCGTGTCTGTTTTATGCTCAAGTTTATTTGCTCATCGCTGATATCGCTTCAACCTCCCATGCAAATTTAATCTCTTTTTGTTTGAGCAAGAGACTTGTTCCTTCAGGGTGGAGAGAATGTGTTGTGTTTTTCTTGTGCTCTCTTCGTTGCACCGCCATCAGTTGCGTGATGCAAAAAGCTTGCCCCACAGGACGTTTGTCTGGTGTAACTGTCCTGTACAGTGGGCCCGATTGTGTGTTCGTGTCTGTTTTATGCTCAAGTTTATTTGCTCATCGCTGATATCGCTTCAACCACCCATGCAAATTTAATCTCTTTTTGTTTGAGCAAGAGACTTGTTCCTTCAGGGTGGAGAGAATGTGTTGTGTTTTTCTTGTGCTCTCTTCGTTGCACCGCCATCAGTGGCGTGATGCAAAAATCTCGCCGCACAGGACGTTTCTTTGATGTACCAGTCGCGTACAGTGGGCCCGATTACATGTTCATGTCTCTTTTATGCTCAAGTTTATTTGCTCATCGCTGATATCGCTTCAACCTCCCATGCAAATTTAATCTGCTTTTGTTTTTGGAGGAGACTGGTTCCTTCAGGGTGGAGAGAATGTGTTGTGTTTTTCTTGTGCTCTCTTCGTTGCACCGCTATCAATGGCATGATGCAAAAAGCTCGCCCCACAGGATGTTTATTTGATGTAACTGTCCCGTACATTGGGCGCGATTGCATGTTCGTATCTCTTTTATGCTCCAGTTTTTTTGCTCGTCGCTGATATCGCTTCAACCTCCCATGCAAATTTTATCTCCTTTTGTTCGAGCAGCGGACAGGTTCCCTCAGGGTGGAGAGAAGGATTTGTGTTTTTCTTGTGCTCTCTTCGTTACACCGCCATCAGTTGCGTGATGCAAAACACTCGCCCCACAGTAAGTTTATCTGATGCAACTGTCCTGTACAGAGTCCCGATTTTATGTTCGTGTTTCTTTTATGCTCAAGTTTATTTGCTCATCGCTGATTTCGCTTCAACGTCTCATGCATATTTAATCTCCTTTTGTTTGAGCAGGAGACTGGTTCCTGCAGGGTGGAGAGAATGTGTTATGTTTTTATTCTGCTCGCTTCACTGCACCGCCATCAGTTGCGTGATGCAAAAAGCTCGCCCAACAGGACGTTTTTTTTATGTAACTGTCCTGTAGAGTGGGCCCGTTCGTGTCTCTTTTTTGCTAAAGTTTATTTGCTCATCGCTGATATCGCTTCAACCTCCCATGCAAATTTATTCTGCTTTTGTTTGAGCTGGAGACTGGTTCCTTCAGGGTGGAGAGAATGTGTTGTGTTTTTCTTGTGCTCTCTTCGTTGCACCGCCATCAGTTTCGTGATGCAAGAAGCTCGCCCCACAGGACGTTTATCTGATGTAACTGTTCTGTACAGTGGACCCGTTTGTGTCTCTTTTATGCTAAAGTTTGTTTGCTGATTGCTGATATCGCTTCGACCTCCCATGCAAATTTTATCTCCTTTTGTTCGTGCAGCGGACAGGTTCCTTCAGGGTGGAGAGAATGTGTTGTGTTTTTCTTCCGCTCTCTTCGTTGCACCGCCATCAGTGGCGTGATGCAAAAAGCTCGCGCCACAGGACGTTTATTTGATGTAACTGTCCCGTACAGTGGGCCCAATTGCATGTTCGTGTCTCTATTATGCTCAAGATTTTTTGCTCGTTGCTGATATCGCTTCAACGTCCCATGCAAATTTAATCTCCTTTTGTTTGAGCAGGAGACTGGTTCCTTCAGGGTGGCGAGAATGTGTTGTGTTTTTCTTGGGCTCTCTTCGTTGCACCGTCATCACTTGCGTGATGGAAAAACCTCGCCCCATAGGATGTTTATCTGATGTAACTGTCTTGTACAGTGGGCCCGATTGTGTGTTCGTGTCTCTTTTATGCTCAAGTTTATTTGCGCATCGCTGATATCGCTTCAACCTCCCATGCAAATTTAATCTCTTTTTGTTTGAGCAGAAGACTGGTTCCTTCAGGCTGGAGAAAATGTGTTGTTTTTCTTGTGCTCTCTCCGTTGCACCGCCATCAGTTGCGTGATGCAAAAAGCTCGCCCCACAGGACGTTTATCTGTTGTAACTGTCCTATACAGTGGGCCCGATTCTGTGTTCGTGTCTCTTTTATGCTCAAGTTTATTTGCGCATCGCTGATATCGCTTCAACCTCCCATGCAAATTTAATCTCTTTTTGTTTGAGCAGAAGACTGGTTCCTTCAGGCTGGAGAAAAAGTGTTGTGTTTTTCTTGAGCTCTCTTCGTTGCACCGCCATCAGTTGCGTGATGCAAAAAGCTCGCCCCACAGGACGTTTATCTTATGTAACTGTCCTGTACAGTGGGCCCGTTCGTGTCTCTTTTATGCTATAGTTTATTTGCTCATCGCTGATATCGCTTCATCCTCCCATGCAAATTTAATCTCCTTTTGTTTGAGCAGAAGACTGGTTCCTTCAGAGTGGAGAGAATGTGTTGTTTTTCTTGTGCTCTCTCCGTTGCACCGCCATCAGTTGCGTGATGCAAAAAGCTCGCCCCCACAGGACGTTTAACTGATGTAACTGTCCTGTACACTGGGCCCGATTGTATGTTCGTGTCTCTTTTATGCTCAAGTTTATTTGCTCATCGCTGATATCGCTTCAACCTCCCATCCAAATTTAATCTCGTTTTGTTTGAGTAGGAGACTGGTTCCTTCAGGGTGGAGAGAATGTGTTGTGTTTTTCTTCTGCTCACTTCATTGCACCGCCATCAGTTGTGGGATGCAAAAAGCTCGCCCCACAGGACGTTTATTTGATGTAACTGTCTTTTACAGTGGGCCGTTTGTGTCTCTTTTATGCTTAAGATTGTTTGCTCATGGCTGATATCGCTTCAACCTCCCATGCAAATTTAATTTAATTTTGTTTGAGCAGGAGACTGGTTCCTTCAGGGTGGAGAGAATGTGTTGTGTTTTTCTTGTGCTCTCTTCGTTGCACCGCCCTCAGTTGCGTGATGCAAAAAGCTTGCCCCACAGGACGTTTGTCTGGTGTAACTGTCCTGTACAGTGGGCCCGATTGTGTGTTCGTGTCAGTTTTATGCTCAAGTTTATTTGCTCATCGCTGATATCGCTTCAACCTCCCATGCAAATTTAATCTCTTTTTGTTTGAGCAAGAGACTTGTTCCTTCAGGGTGGAGAGAATGTGTTGTGTTTTTCTTGTGCTCTCTTCGTTGCACCGCCATCAGTTGCGTGATGCAAAAAGCTTGCCCCACAGGACGTTTGTCTGGTGTAACTGTCCTGTACAGTGGGCCCGATTGTGTGTTCGTGTCTGTTTTATGCTCAAGTTTATTTGCTCATCGCTGATATCGCTTCAACCTCCCATGCAAATTTAATCTCTTTTTGTTTGAGCAAGAGACTTGTTCCTTCAGGGTGGAGAGAATGTGTTGTGTTTTTCTTGTGCTCTCTTCGTTGCACCGCCATCAGTGGCGTGATGCAAAAATCTCGCCCCACAGGACGTTTCTTTGATGTACCAGTCGCGTACAGTGGGCCCGATTACATGTTCATGTCTCTTTTATGCTCAAGATTTTTTGCTCGTCGCTGATATCGCTTCAACCTCCAATGCAAATTTTATCTCCTTTTGTTCGAGCAGCGGACAGGTTCCTTCAGGGTGGAGAGAAGGTGTGTTTTTCTTGTGCTCTCTTCGTTGTACCGCCATAAGTTGCGTGATGCAAAAAGCTCGCCCCACAGGGCGTTTATCTGATGTAACTGTCCTGTACAGTGGGCCCGATTGTGTGTTCGTGTTTCTTTTATGCTCAAGTTTATTTGCTCATCGCTGATTTCGCTTCAACGTCTCATACATATTTAATCTCCTTTTGTTTGAGCAGGAGACTGGTTCCTGCAGGGTGGAGAGAATGTGTTATGTTTTTATTCTGCTCGCTTCACTGCACCGCCATCAGTTGCGTGATGCAAAAAGCTCGCCCAACAGGACGTTTTTTTTATGTAACTGTCCTGTAGAGTGGGCCCGTTCGTGTCTCTTTTTTGCTAAAGTTTATTTGCTCATCGCTGATATCGCTTCAACCTCCCATGCAAATTTATTCTGCTTTTGTTTGAGCAGAAGACTGGTTCCTTCAGGGTGGAGAGAATGTGTTGTTTTTCTAGTGCTCTCCGTTGCACCGCCATCAGTTGCGTGATGCAAAAAGCTCGCCCCACAGTACGTTTATATTATGTAAATATCCTGTACAGTGGACCCGATTGTGTGTTCGTGTCTCTTTTTTGCTCGAGTTTATTTGCTCATCGCTGATATCGCTTCAACCTCCCATGCTAATTTGTTATGCTTTTGTTTGAGCTGGAGACTGGTTCCTTCAGGGTGGAGAGAATGTGTTGTGTTTTTCTTGTGCTCTCTTCGTTGCACCGCCATCAGTTTCGTGATGCAAAAAGCTCGCCCCACAGGACGTTTATCTGATGTAACTGTTCTGTACAGTGGACCCGTTTGTGTCTCTTTTATGCTAAAGTTTGTTTGCTGATTGCTGATATCGCTTCGACCTCCCATGCAAATTTAATCTAATTTTGCTTGAGCAGGAGCCTGGTTCCTTCAGCGTGGAGAGAACGTGTTGCGTTTATTGTGCTCTCTCCGTTGCACCGCCATCAGTTGCGTGATGCAAAAAGCTCGCCCCACAGTACGTTTATATTATGTAAATGTCCTGTACACTGGGCCCGATTGTATGTTCGTGTCTCTTTTATGCTCAAGTATATTTGCTCATCGCTGATATCACTTCAACTTCCCATGCAAATTTAATCTCCTTTTGTTTGAGCAGGATACAGGTTCCTTCAGGGTGGAGAGAATGTGTTGTGTTTTTCTTGTGCTCTCTTTGTTGCACCGCAATCAGTTGCGTGATGCAAAAAGCTCGCCCCACAGGACGTTTATCTGATGTAACTGTCCTGTACAGTGGGTCCGATTGTATGTTCGTGTCTCTTTTATGCTCAAGTTTTATTGCTCATCGCTGATATCGCTTCAACGTCCCATGCAAATTTAATCTCCTTTTGTTTGAGCAGGAGACTGGTTCCTTCAGGGTGGCGAGAATGTGTTGTGTTTTTTTGCGCTCTCTTCGTTGCACCGTCATCACTTGTGGATGGAAAAACCTCGCCCCATAGGATGTTTATCTGATGTAACTGTCCTGTACAGTGGGCCCGATTGTATGTTCGTGTCTATTTTATGCTCAAGTTCATTTGCTCATCGCAGATATCGCTTCAACCTCCGATGCAAATTTATTCTCCTTTTGTTTGATCAGAAGACTGGTTCCTTCAGGCTGGAGAAAATGTGTTGTTTTTCTTGTGCTCTCTCCGTTGCACCGCCATAAGTTGCGTTATGCAAAAAGCTCGCCCCACAGTACGTTTATCTGATGTAACTGTCCTGTACAGTGGGCCCGATTGTGTATTCGTGTCTCTTTTTTGTTTGAGTTTATTTGCTCATCGCTGATATCGCTTCAACCTCCCATGCAAATTTAATATGCTTTTTTTGAGCTGGATACTGGTTCCTTCAGTGTGAAGAGAATGTGTTGTGTTTTTCTTGAGCTCTCTTCGTTGAACCGCTATCAGTTGCGTGATGCAAAAAGTTCGCCCCACAGGACGTTTATCTGAAGTAACTGTTCTGTGCAGTGGGCCCGATTGTATGTCTGTGACACTTTTATGCCCAAGTTTATTTGCTCATCGCTGATATCGCTTCGACCTCCAATGCAAATTTAATCTCCTTTTGTTTGAGCAGGAGACTGGTTCCTTCAGGGTTGAGAGAATGTGTTGTTTTTTCTTGTGCTCTCTTCGTTGCACCGCCATCAGTTGCGTGATGCAAAAAGCTCGCCCCACAGGACGTTTATCTGATGCAACTGTCCTGTACAGTGGGCCCGTTCGTGTCTCTTTTATGCTAAAGTTTATTTGCTCATCGCTGATATCGCTTCAACCTCCCATGCAAATTTAATCTCCTTTTGTTTGAGCAGGAGACTGGTTCCTTCAGGGTGGAGAGAATGTGTTGTGTTTTTCTTCTGCTCTCTTCGTTGCACCGCCATCAGTGGCGTGATGCAAAAAGCTCGCGCCACAGGACGTTTATTTCATGTAACTGTCCCGTACAGTGGGCCCGATTGCATGTTCGTGTCTCTATTATGCTCAAGATTTTTTGCTCGTCGCTGATATCGCTTCAACCTCCCATGCAAATTTTATCTCCTTTTGTTCGTGCAGCGGACAGGTTCCTTCAGGGTGGAGAGAATGTGTTATGTTTTTGTTGTGCTCGCTTCATTGCATCGCCATCAGTTGCGTGATGCAAAAAGCTCGCCCCACAGGACGTTTGTCTGGTGTAACTGTCCTGTACAGTGGGCCCGATTTTGTGTTCGTGTCTCTTTTTTGCTCAAGTTTATTTGCTCATCGCTGATTTCGCTTCAACCTCTCATGCATATTTAATCTCCTTTTGTTTGAGCATGAGACTCGTTCCTTCAGGGTGGAGAGAATGTGTTGTGTTTTTCTTGCGCTCTCTTCGTTGCACCGCCATCAGGGGCGTGATGCAAAAAGCTCGCCCCACAGGACGTTTATTTGATGTAACTGTCCCGTACAGTGGGCCCAATTGCATGTTCGTGTCTCTATTATGCTCAAGATTTTTTGCTCGTCGCTGATATCGCTTCAACCTCCCATGCAAATTTTATCTCCTTTTGTTCGTGCAGCGGACACGTTCCTTCAGGGTGGAGAGAATGTGTTATGTTTTTGTTGTGCTCGCTTCATTGCATCGCCTTCAGTTGCATGATGCAAAAAGCTCGCCCCACAGGACGTTTATCTGATGTAACTGTTCTGTGCAGTGGGCCCGATTGTATGTTCGTGTCTCTTTTATGCTCAAGTATATTTGCTCATCGCTGATATCGCTTCGACCTCCCATGCAAATTTAATCTCCTTTTGTTTGAGCAGGAGGCTGGTTCCTTCAGGGTGGAGATAATGTGTTGTTTTTTCTTGTGCTCTCTTCGTTGCACCGCCATCAGTTGCGTGATGCAAAAAGCTCGCCCCATAGGACGTTTATCTTATGTAACTGTCCTGTACAGTGGGCCCGTTCGTGTCTCTTTTATGCTAAAGTTTGTTTGCTCATTGCTGATATCGCTTCGACCTCCCATGCAAATTTAATCTAATTTTGCTTGAGCAGGAGACTGGTTCCTTCAGGGTGGAGAGAACGTGTTGCGTTTATTGTGCTCTCTTCGTTGCACCGCCATCAGTTGCGTGATGCAAAACACTCGCCCCACAGTAATTTTATCTGATGCAACTGTCCTGTACAGTGGCCCGATTTTATGTTCGTGTCTCTTTTATGCTCAAGTTTATTTGCTCATCGCTGATTTCGCTTCAACGTCTCATGCATATTTAATCTCCTTTTGTTTGAGCAGGAAACTGGTTCCTGCAGGGTGGAGAGAATGTGTTATGTTTTTGTTCTGCTCGCTTCATTGCACCGCCATCAGTTGCGTGATGCAAAAAGCTCGCCCAACAGGACGTTTATTTTATGTAACTGTCCTGTACTGTGGACCCGATTGTATGTTCGCGTCTCTTTTATGCTCAAGTTTATTTGCGCATCGCTGATATCGCTTCAACCTCCTATGCAAATTTAATCTCCTTTTGTTTGAGCAGAAGACTGGTTCCTTCAGGCTGAAGAAAATGTGTTGTTTTTCTTGTGCTCTCTCCGTTGCACCGCCATAAGTTGCGTGATGCAAAAAGCTCGCCCCACAGTACGTTTATCTGATGTAACTGTCCTGTACAGTGGGCCCGATTGTGTGTTCGTGTCTCTTTTTTGTTCGAGTTTATTTGCTCCTCGCTGATATCGCTTCAACCTCCCATGCAAATTTAATATGCTTTTGTTTGAGCTGGATACTGGTTCCTTCAGTGTGGAGAGAATGTGTTGTGTTTTTCTTGTGCTCTCTTCGTTGCATTGCCATCAGTTGCGTGACGCAAAAACTCGCTCCACAGGACGTTTATTTGATGTAACTGTCCTGTACTGTGGACCCGATTGTATGTTCGCGTCTCTTTTATGCTCAAGTTTATTTGCGCATCGCTGATATCGCTTCGACATCCAATGCAAATTTAATCTCCTTTTGTTTGAGCAGGAGACTGGTTCCTTCAGGGTGGAGAGAATTTGTTGTTTTTTCTTGTGCTCTCTTCGTTGTACCGCCATAGGTTGCGTGATGCAAAAAGCTCGCCCCACAGGACGTTTATCTGATGTAACTTTCCTGTACAGTGGGCCCGTTCGCGTCTCTTTTATGCTAAAGTTTATTTGCTCATTGCTGATATCGCTTCAACCTCTCATGCATATTTAATCTGCTTTTGTTTGAGCAGGAGACTGGTTCCTTCAGGGTGGAGAGAATGTGTTGTGTTTTTCTTCTGCTCGCTTCATTGCACCACCATCAGTTGCGTGATGCAAAAAGCTTGCCCCACAGGTCGTTTGTCTGGTGTAACTGTCCTGTCCAGTGGGCCCGATTGTGTGTTCGTGTCTCTTTTTTGCTCAAGTTTATTTGCTCATCGCTGATTTCGCTTCAACCTCTCATGCATATTTAATCTCCTTTTGTGTGAGCAGGAGACTGGTTCCTTCAGGGTGGAGAGAATGTGTTGTGTTTTTCTTCTCCTCTCTTCGTTGCACCGCCATCAGTGGTGTGATGCAAAAAGCTCGCCCCACAGGACGTTTATTTGATGTAACTGTCCCGTACAGTGGGCCCGATTGCATGTTCGTGTCTCTATTATGCTCAAGATTTTTTGCTCGTCGCTGATATCGCTTCAACCTCCCTTGAAAATTTTATCTCCTTTTGTTCGTGCAGCGGACAGGTTCCTTCAGGGTGGAGAGAATGTGTTATGTTTTTGTTGTGCTCGCTTCGTTGCATCGCCATCAGTTGCGTGATGCAAAACGCTCGCCCCACAGGACGTTTGTCTGGTGTAACTGTCCTGTACAGTGGGCCCGATTTTGTGTTCGTGTCTCTTTTTTGCTCAAGTTTGTTTGCTCATCGCTGATTTCGCTTCAACGTCTCATGCATATTTATTCTCCTTTTGTTTGAGCAGGAGACTCGTTCCTTCAGGGTGGAGAGAATGTGTTATGTTTTTGTTGTGCTCGCTTCATTGCATCGCCATCAGTTGCGTGATGCAAAAAGCTCGCCCCACAGGACGTTTATCTGATGTAACTGTCCTGTACAGTGGGCCCGATTGTTTGTTCGTGTCTCTTTTATGCTCAAGTTTATTTGCTCATCGCTGATATCGCTTCAACCTCCCATGCAAATTTTATCTGCTTTTGTTCGAGCAGCGGACAGGTTCCTTCAGGGTGGAGAGCAGGTGATGTGTTTTTCTTGTGCTCTCTTCGTTGCACCGCCATCAGTTGCGTGATGCTAAAACTCGCCCCACAATAAGGTTATCTGATGTAACTGTCCTGTACAGCGGGCCCGATTGTGTGTTCGTGTCTCTTTTTTGCTCAAGTTTATTTGCTCATCGCTGATTTCGCTTCAACCTCTCATGCATATTTAATCTCCTTTTGTTTGAGCAGGAGAATGGTTCCTTCAGGGTGGAGAGAATGTGTTATGTTTTTCATCTGCTCGCTTCATTGTACCGCCATCAGTTGCGTGATGCAAAGAGCTCGCCCCACAGGACGTTTATCTTACGTAACTGTCCTGTACAGTGGGCCCGATTGTATGTTCGTGTCTCTTTTATGCTTAAGTTTAATTGCTCATCGCTGATATCGCTTCAACGTCCCATGCAAATTTAATCTCCTTTTGTTTGAGCAGGAGACTGGTTCCTTCAGGGGGGCGAAAATGTGTTGTGTTTTTCTTGCGCTCTCTTCGTTGCACCGTCATCACTTGCGTGATGGAAAAACCTCGCCCCATAGTATGTTTATCTGATGTAACTGTCTTGTACAGTGGGGCCGATCGTGTGTTCGTGTCTCTTTAATGCTCAAGTTTATTTGCGCATCGCTGATATCGCTTCAACCTCCCATGCAAATTTAATCGCTTTTTGTTTGAGCAGAAGACTGGTTCCTTCAGGCTGGAGAAAATGTGTTGTTTTTCTTGTGCTCTCTCCGTTGCACCGCCATCAGTTGCGTGATGCAAAAAGCTCGCCCCACAGGACGTTTATCTGATGTAACTGTCCTAAACAGTGGGCCCGATTGTGTGTTCGTGTCTCTTTTATGCTCAAGTTTATTTGCGCATCGCTGATATCGCTTCAACCTCCCATGCAAATTTAATCTCTTTTTGTTTGAGCAGAAGACTGGTTCCTTCAGGCTGGAGAAAATGTGTTGTTTTTCTTGTGCTCTCTCCGTTGCACCGCCATCAGTTGCGTGATGCAAAAAGCTCGCCCCTCAGTACGTTTATCTGATGTAACTGTCCTGTACAGTGGGCCCGATTGTGTGTTCGTGTCTCTTTTGTTCGAGTTAATTTACTCATCGCTGATATCGCTTCAACCTCCCATGCAAATTTAATATGCTTTTGTTAGAGCTGAATTCTGGTTCCTTCAGTGTGGAGAGAATGTGTTGTGTTTTTCTTGAGCTCGCTTCGTTGCACCGCTATCAGTTGCGTGATGCAAAAAGTTCGCCCCACTGGACGTTTATCTGAAGTAACTGTTCTGTGCAGTGGGCCCGATTGTATGTTCGTGTCTCTTTTATGCTCAAGTATATTTGCTCATCGCCGATATCGCTTCGACCTCCCATGCAAATTTAATCTCCTTTTGTTTGAGCAGGAGGCTGGTTCCTTCAGGGTGGAGAGAATGTGTTGTTTTTTCTTGTGCTCTCTTCGTTGCACCGCCATCAGTTGCGTGATGCAAAAAGCTCGCCCCACAGGACGTTTATCTTATGTAACTGTCCTGTACAGTGGGCCCGTTCGTGTCTCTTTTATGCTAAAGTTTATTTGCTCATCGCTGATATCGCTTCATCCTCCCATGCAAATTTATTCTCCTTTTGTTTGAGCAGAAGACTGGTTCCTTCAGAGTGGAGAGAATGTGTTGTTTTTCTTGTGCTCTCTCCGTTGCACCGCCATCAGTTGCGTGATGCAAAAAGCTCGCCCCCACAGGACGTTTAACTGATGTAACTGTCCTGTACACTGGGCCCGAATGTATGTTCGTGTCTCTTTTATGCTCAAGTTTATTTGCTCATCGCTGATATCGCTTCAACCTCCCATGCAAATTTAATCTAATTTTGTTTGAGCAGGAGACTGGTTCCTTCAGGGTGGAGAGAATGTGTTGTGTTTTTCTTGTGCTCTCTTCGTTGCACCGGGATCAGTTGCGTGATGCAAAAAGCTTGCCCCACAGGACGTTTGTCTGGTGTAACTGTCCTGTACAGTGGGCCCGATTGTGTGTTCGTGTCTGTTTTATGCTCAAGTTTATTTGCTCATCGCTGATATCGCTTCAACCTCCCATGCAAATTTAATATGCTTTTTTTTGAGCTGGATACTGGTTCCTTCAGTGTGGAGAGAATGTGTTGTGTTTTTCTTGAGCTCTCTTCGTTGAACCGCTATCAGTTGCGTGATGCAAAAAGTTCGCCCCACAGGACGTTTATCTGAAGTAACAGTTCTTTGCAGTGGGCCCGATTGTATGTCTGTGACACTTTTATGCTCAAGTTTATTTGCTCATCGCTGATATCGCTTCGACCTCCAATGCAAATTTAATCTCCTTTTGTTTGAGCAGGAGACTGGTTCCTTCAGGGTTGAGAGAATGTGTTGTTTTTTCTTGTGCTCTCTTCGTTGCACCGCCATCAGTTGCGTGATGCAAAAAGTTCGCCCCACAGGACGTTTATCTGATGTAACTGTCCTGTACAGTGGGCCCGTTCGTGTCTCTTTTATGCTAAAGTTTATTTGCTCATCGCTGATATCGCTTCAACCTCCCATGCAAATTTGATCTCCTTTTGTTTGAGCAGGAGACTGGTTCCTTCAGGGTGGAGAGAATGTGTTGTGTTTTTCTTCTGCTCTCTTTGTTGCACCGCCATCAGTGGCGTGATGCAAAAAGCTCGCGCCACAGGACGTTTATTTGATGTAACTGTCCCGTACAGTGGGCCCGATTGCATGTTCGTGTCTCTATTATGCTCAAGATTTTTTGCTCGTCGCTGATATCGCTTCAACCTCCCATGCAAATTTTATCTCCTTTTGTTCGTGCAGCGGACAGGTTCCTTCAGGGTGGAGAGAATGTGTTATGTTTTTGTTGTGTTCGCTTCATTGCATCGCCATCAGTTGCGTGATGCAAAAAGCTCGCCCCACAGGACGTTTGTCTGGTGTAACTGTCCTGTACAGTGGGCCCGATTTTGTGTTCGTGTCTCTTTTTTGCTCAAGTTTATTTGCTCATCGCTGATTTCGCTTCAACCTCTCATGCATATTTAATATCCTTTTGTTTGAGCATGAGACTCGTTCCTTCAGGGTGGAGAGAATGTGTTGTGTTTTTCTTGCGCTCTCTTCGTTGCACCGCCATCAGGGGCGTGATGCAAAAAGCTCGCCCCACAGGACGTTTATTTGATGTAACTGTCCCGTACAGTGGGCCCGATTGCATGTTCGTGTCTCTATTATGCTCAAGATTGTTTGCTCGTCGCTGATATCGCTTCAACCTCCCATGCAAATTTTATCTCCTTTTGTTCGTGCAGCGGACAGGTTCCTTCAGGGTGGAGAGAATGTGTTATGTTTTTGTTGTGCTCGCTTCATTGCATCGCCATCAGTTGCGTGATGCAAAAAGCTCGCCCCACAGGACGTTTATCTGATGTAACTGTCCTGTACAGTGGGCCCGATTGTGTGTTCGTGTCTCTTTTATGCTCAAGTTTATTTGCTCATCGCTGATATCGCTTCAACCTCTCATGCAAATTTTATCTGCTTTTGTTTGAGGAGGAGACTGGTTCCTTCAGGGTGGAGAGATTGTGTTGTGTTTTTCTTGTGCTCTCTTCATTGCACCGCCATCAGTGGCGTGATGCAAAAAGCTCAGCCCACAGGATGTTTATTTGATGTAACTGTCCCGTACATTGGGCGCGATTGCATATTCGTAACTCTTTTATGCTCAAGTTTTTTGCTCGTCGCTGATATCGCTTCAACCTCTCATGCAAATTTTATCTCCTTTCGGTCGAGCAGCGCACAGGTTCCTTCAGGGTGGAGAGAAGGTGATGTGTTTTTCTTGTGCTGTCTTCGTTGCACCGCCATCAGTTGCGTGATGCTAAAACTCGCCCCACAATAAGGTTATCTGATGCAACTGTCCTGTACAGCGGGCCCGATTGTGTGTTCGTGTCTCTCTTTTGCTCAAGTTTATTTGCTCATCGCTGATTTCGCTTCAACCTCTCATGCATATTTAATCTCCTTTTGTTTGAGCAGGAGAATGGTTCCTTCAGGGTGGAGAGAATGTGTTACGTTTTTCATCTGCTCGCTTCATTGTACCGCCATCAGTTGCGGGATGCAAAGGGCTCGCCCCACAGGACGTTTATCTTACGTAACTGTCCTGTACAGTGGGCCCGATTGTATGTTCGTGTCTCTTTTATGCTTAAGTTTAATTGCTCATCGCTGATATCGCTTCAACGTCCCATGCAAATTTAATCTCCTTTTGTTTGAGCAGGAGACTGGTTCCTTCAGGGTGGCGAGAATGTGTTGTGTTTTTCTTGCGCTCTCTTCGTTGCACCGTCATCACTTGCGTGATTGAAAAACCTCGCCCCATAGGATGTTTATCTGATGTAACTGTCTTGTACAGTGGGCCCGATTGTGTGTTCGTGTCTCTTTTATGCTCAAGTTTATTTGCGCATCGCTGATATCGCTTCAACCTCCCATGCAAATTTAATCTCTTTTTGTTTGAGCAGAAGACTGGTTCCTTCAGGCTGGAGAAAATGTGTTGTTTTTCTTGTGCTCTCTCCGTTGCACCGCCATCAGTTGCGTGATGCAAAAAGCTCGCCCCACAGGACGTTTATCTGATGTAACTGTCCTATACAGTGGGCCCGATTGGGTGTTCGTGTCTCTTTTATGCTCAAGTTTATTTGCGCATCGCTGATATCGCTTCAACCTCCCATGCAAATTTAATCTCTTTTTGTTTGAGCAGAAGACTGGTTCCTTCAGGCTGGAGAAAATGTGTTGTTTTTCTAGTGCTCTCTCCGTTGCACCGCCATCAGTTGCGTGATGCAAAAAGCTCGCCCCTCAGTACGTTTATCTGATGTAACTGTCCTGTACAGTGGGCCCGATTGTGTGTTCGTGTCTCTTTTGTTCGAGTTTATTTGCTCATCGCTGATATCGCTTCAACCTCCCATGCAAATTTATTATGCTTTTGTTTGAGCTGGATTCTGGTTCCTTCAGTGTGGAGAGAATGTGTTGTGTTTTTCTTGAGCTCTCTTCGTTGCACCGCTATCAGTTGCGTGATGCAAAAAGTTCGCCCCACAGGACGTTTATCCGAAGTAACTGTTCTGTGCAGTGGGCCCGATTGTATGTTCGTGTCTCTTTTATGCTTTTTTATTTTTATTTAACCATACTGCAGGCCAATGCTTTGGCCCTAGCAGGAGGGGCATTTTACAAAGAATGCAAAGTAAAAAGGCTACACAGAAAAAAATGTCCAGAAATTCAACACCAGTAAGTCTGGCAACAAATGAATACTTGTCCACAATAAAATTTGGAACAAAACTATACAAGAAAAAGGACATCAGTCCAAGATACAAAAGTACAACGTAAAGAGGCATTAATATAGAAAGAGTGAGAAAATGACATGGTACAGTACAAGAATACAGTGCAATCAAGGCGCCTTTACCTGGGAAAAAAAAAGACTTTCCAGTTCTGATAGAAAGTTATTCGATTCAAAAATGCTCGGTGGTAGTTTGTTCCATTCATTCACTGTTTTGGGGAAAAAACTGTTCTGGCAAGAATTGGTTTTTGCAAAAATCGGAGCCAGTGTGTATTGAGTAGTGTGCCTTGTTCGCCTGGTGGTAGCTTTCTGAATGCCGTCTGGAAGTTTAAACGGGACTTTACTTGACAAAAATTTATGAAGGAGCAGAAGTCGATTTATTTTCCGGCGTATTGCTAATGTTGGAATTTTATGTTGTTGCATGAGTAGTGAAGGAGAATCTAGTCTTCTATATTTTCCAAATATAAACCTCACTGCTTTTCTTTGAATGCGTTCCAATTTTTCTATGTCCTTTTTGGTGTAGGGATCCCACAGCACCGACGCGTATTCCAGTCTCGATCTTATGCATGTGTTATAGGCTAAAAGTTTTGTTCTAACGGGAGCATTTTCAAGCTTTCGTTTCAAAAAGCATAATTTTTGAAAAGCGGAAGCACAAATATCTGTGATATGAATGGACCATGATAGATTATTTGTGAGGGTTATTCCTAGATACTTATATTTATCAACTACAGAGATCAGTCTTGCCTATTTCGTATGTGAATATGCTGGGGTGTTTCTTTCTTGTAACGCGGAGCAGAACAGTTTTTTCCCCGTTTAATTCCATGCCCCACTCTTGACACCAAAGATCAATAGCATTCAAGGCAGCCTGTAGAGAAGTGTGGTCTTCCGTGCTCGAGATCTTTTTAAAAACAACACAATCGTCTGCGAATAACCTGATTGAAACATCACCTGGTAAAACATCTACTAAGTCATTTATATAAAGTAAAAATAACAATGGTCCGAGAACACTTCCCTGGGGAACTCCGGAGGTAAGAGAAAGCATGCCGGATGAGTAATTTTTAATTTGAACAAATTGTTGTCTGTCTTTAAGATAAGCATAAATCCATCCTATTATGTCAGATGGAAGACCAAGGCGCTGCAACTTCAACAATAATTTACCATGAGGCACTTTGTCAAAGGCCTTACAGAAATCTAAAAACAACACATCTAACTGTCCAGAAGTGTCAAGAATACTCAAAAATTCATGAACTGTTGAGACCAACTGTGTGACAGTAGACAGGCCTTTTCTGAAACCATGCTGGTAAGGGGAAAGTGTGTTTTGTTCAGCAAGAAATTTCTGAAGGTAACTTGCTATAACATGCTCCAACATCTTACAACATTGACTAGTGATAGAAACTGGGCGATAGTTCGTTACTAATAGGCGACTTCCTTTTTTATGTATAGGAACAATGCGTGCCTTTCGCCAGTCATCTGGTATATCACATGAACTCATTGATAAGTTAAAAAGATCCGTAAGGAATCCAGAAACCTGCTCTGCATAGCGTCTCAGAAACAAATTAGGAATGCCATCAGGTCCACCAGATTTCCTGGTATTGACATTCAAAACCATCGCCAGAACACCTTCGCGCGTGATTACAATTTCTTGTGAAGAAACAGATGCGGGTGATCTATGCACAAATTCATCCGGTTCCGAGAATACACTTTGAAAGTAGCGATTAAAACTTTCTGCTATACTACAGGGGTCAGTCAGTGTTCTGCCAGCGAATTTTATTTTCGAAACGTCTGTTTTAGTTTGCCCAAGAAATCGCCAGAATTTTGAAGGGTCACTTTTAATGAACTCCTCCAACCTGTAACTGAAAAAATTATTTCTGGCTTTCTTAATCATTGTCAATAAATTATTCTTCAGAAGTTTTAGCCGCTCACTTCCTGTCTTAGCTTTCTTCCGCATTCGTTTTATTTTGCGCCCACAGTGAATTATCTCTCTCGTAATCCAGGGGTTGGAGCGACGTTTACGCACTCTTTTTAATGGAACAAAAATTTTCTACACAGTATGTGACAGTATTACGAAACAACTTCCATGCGCTTTCAACGTTAGTCACCGGAACGCAAAGGTGAGTATCCAAATAGTCTATTATTTCCACATCATTGGCTCGATTAAAATCCTTAACTAAGTCTTCTGCAGAAGTGTTTTTCTGCTTATCAAGAGCCCTAGCCCACGTGAAAAAAATTAGTTCATGATCTGAAATTCCAGTCTCAACGGATACATTTCCACTGCAAAAAATTTCACTAACGAACAGAAGGTCAAGGATTGAATTCTCTCTTGTGTTTACTTTTACTACTTGATCCAGGTTAAGAGAAAGCATAATGTCCAGTAGCGCGTCCGAAGAAGTGGAGCAGCCATAATTAAGGTCGTTCCAATTAATACTTGGCAAATTGAAGTCTCCAGTGATTATTAAATTTTTACCTTGCAGCTTTACAACATCATCATATAACTGAATCATGTAATCGTCTTTTGAATCAGGACAGCGGTAAACCGTGACAAGAACAAAAGTCACTCCCGACCACACCACTCTTAAGAATAAACTTTCGTGATTGTGGATTTGATCAAGAACGTCTATGTTAATTCCCTTTTTCGCGATGACTGCTACACCGCCGCCCCGAGAGCCTCTATCTCTTCTATACAACTGATAAGCTCGTGGAACTATTTCATCGTCATGAATCCACTCGTTCAACCAAGTTTCAGTGATAACACAAAGATGGGGGGCATACAGCAACAAAAGATTTTCAAGCTTATCTGCTTTATTTACGATACTGCGAGCATTTAGAGACAGCAAGCGTAGCTGGCAAGGCTCGGACTGCTAGCTAGAAGAAGATAACCTTTTCGGTTTCGGCAGCTCTTTTCTGGTGTTCAACGCGTCATCCCAAAGAAAGGTCTTGTCGCCGATTCTAAGTTTATCATATGCAAGTGACACCTTTTCCTTAGCGTCTCTTTCACGTTTAGAGCTGTGCCAAAGCAACTTGCGTTTCCTTAACGTGTCTGCGCAATAATCCTGCTGAATATAAGTGTTTGTTCCCTTTAGTTTGTTTGCGTTTAACAAGACGGCTTGCTTCTCTCGGAAATCTTGGAAAGAAAGAATAATTGGTCGATTTGGTTTAGGCTTTCCAAGTGTATGAATACGAGCGACAGACGAACAGGTAACGCCCAGTTTATGCTCGAATGTTTCTGTTATAACTTTATTTCTTAAGTCGGTTTCTGTTTCGTCAGGTATATCTGCGATTCCGAAAACAATTAAGTTCGATCTGTGACTTCAATCTTCCAGATCGACTAATTTTGCATGCTGCGATTGGAGAGTCACCTGTATGTCTGTTAAAGCTGAGTTAACTCCCTCGTTCGAGATAATCTTTCCCTGCATCGCGTTTACTTTGCTCTCGAGGTCTGTCAAACGCACACCAAAGCTGTGTATTAGTGTCTCTGTGTTCTCCAGTCGTGCTTTCAAGTCAGCTATGTCTGACCTAATAGACTGCTGACCATCTACAAGAGTCTGAAGCATTTCCTCTATTGCTGGTCCAGGATTTTCTTCCACGTCTCCGCAAACAAGTAATTTCAAGTATATGCTCAAGTATATTTGCTCATCGCTGATATCGCTTCGACCTCCCATGCAAATTTAATCTCCTTTTGTTTGAGCAGGAGGCTGGTTCCTTCAGGGTGGAGAGAATGTGTTGTTTTTTCTTGTGCTCTCTTCGTTGCACCGCCATCAGTTGCGTGATGCAAAAAGCTCGCCCCACAGGACGTTTATCTTATGTAACTGTCCTGTACAGTGGGCCCGTTCGTGTCTCTTTTATGCTAAAGTTTATTTGCTCATCGCTGATATCGCTTCAACCTCCCATGCAAATTTAATCTCCTTTTGTTTGAGCAGGATACAGGTTCCTTCAGGGTGGAGAGAATGTGTTGTGTTTTTCTTGTGCTCTCTTTGTTGCACCGCCATCAGTTGCGTGATGCAAAAAGCTCGCCCCACAGGACGTTTATCTGATGTAACTGTCCTGTACAGTGGGTCCGATTGTATGTTCGTGTCTCTTTTATGCTCAAGTTTAATTGCTCATCGCTGATATCGCTTCAACGTCCCATGCAAATTTAATCTCCTTTTGTTTGAGCAGGAGACTGGTTCCTTCAGGGTGGCGAGAATGTGTTGTGTTTTTCTTGCGCTCTCTTCGTTGCACCGTCATCACTTGCGTGATGGAAAAACCTCGCCCCGAGGATGTTTATCTGATGTAACTGTCCTGTACAGTGGGCCCGATTGTATGTTCGTGTCTATTTTATGCTCAAGTTTATTTGCTCATCGCTGATATCGCTTCAACCTCCCATGCAAATTTAATCTCTTTTTGTTTGAGCAAGAGACTTGTTCCTTCAGGATGGAGAGAATGTGTTGTGTTTTTCTTCTGCTCACTTCATTGCACCGCCATCAGTTGTGGGATGCAAAAAGCTCGCCCCACAGGACGTTTCTTTGATGTACCAGTCGCGTACAGTGGGCCCGATTACATGTTCATGTCTCTTTTATGCTCAAGATTTTTTGCTCGCCGCTGATATCGCTTCAACCTCCAATGCAAATTTTATCTCCTTTTGTTCGAGCAGCGGACAGGTTCCTTCAGGGTGGAGAGAAGGTGTGTTTTTCTTGTGCTCTCTTCGTTGTACCGCCATCAGTTGCGTGATGCAAAAAGCTCGCCCCACAGTAAGTTTATCTGATGTAACTGTCCTGTACAGTGGGCCCGATTGCGTGTTCGTGTCTCTTTTTTGCTCAAGTTTATTTGCTCATCGCTGATTTCGCTTCAACCTCTCATGCATATTTAATCTCCTTTTGTTCGAGCAGCGAACAGGTTCCTTCAGGGTGGAGAGAATGTGTTATGTTTTTGTTGTGCTCGCTTCATTGCACCGCCATCAGTTGCGTGATGCAAAAAGCTCGCCCCACAGGGCGTTTATCTGATGTAACTGTCCTGTACAGTGGGCCCGATTGTGTGTTCGTGTCTCTTTTATGCTCAAGTTTATTTGCTCATCGCTGATATCGCTTCAACCTCCCATGCAAATTTAATCTGCTTTTGTTTGAGGAGGAGACTGGTTCCTTCAGGGTGGAGAGAATGTCTTGTGTTTTTCTTGTGCTCTCTCCGTTGCACCGCCATCAATGGCGTGATGCAAAAAGCTCGCCCCACAGGATGTTTATTTGATGTAACTGTCCCGTACATTGGGGCGGATTGCATGTTCATATCTCTTTTATGCTCAAGTTTTTTTGCTCGTCGCTGATATCGCTTCAACCTCCCATGCAAATATTATCTCCTTTTGTTCGAGCAGCGGACAGGTTCCCTCAGGGTGGAGAGAAGGATTTGTGTTTTTCTTGTGCTCTCTTCGTTGCAGCGCCATCAGTTGCGTGATGCAAAACACTCGCCCCACAGTAAGTTTATCTGATGCAACTGTCCTGTACAGTGGCCCGATTTTATGTTCGTGTTTCTTTTATGCTCAAGTTTATTTGCTCATCGCTGATTTCGCTTCAACGTCTCATGCATATTTAATCTCCTTTTGTTTGAGCAGGAGACTGGTTCCTGAAGGGTGGAGAGAATGTGTTATGTTTTTATTCTGCTCGCTTCACTGCACCGCCATCAGTTGCGTGATGCAAAAAGCTCGCCCAACAGGAAGTTTATTTTATGTAACTGTCCTGTACAGTGGGCCCGTTCGTGTCTCTTTTTTGCTAAAGTTTATTTGCTCATCGCTGATATCGCTTCAACCTCCCATGCAAATTTATTCTGCTTTTGTTTGAGCAGAAGACTGGTTCCTTCAGGGTGGAGAGAATGTGTTGTTTTTCTAGTGCTCTCCGTTGCACCGCCATCAGTTGCGTGATGCAAAAAGCTCGCCCCACAGTACGTTTATATTATGTAAATGTCCTGTACAGTGGACCCGATTGTGTGTTCGTGTCTCTTTTTTGCTCGAGTTTATTTGCTCATCGCTGATATCGCTTCAACCTCCCATGCTAATTTGTTATGCTTTTGTTTGAGCTGGAGACTGGTTCCTTCAGGGTGGAGAGAATGTGTTGTGTTTTTCTTGTGCTCTCTTCGTTGCACCGCCATCAGTTTCGTGATGCAAAAAGCTCGCCCCACAGGACGTTTATCTGATGTAACTGTTCTGTACAGTGGACCCGTTTGTGTCTCTATTATGCTAAAGTTTGTTTGCTGATTGCTGATATCGCTTCGACCTCCCATGCAAATTTAATCTCCTTTTGTTTGAGCAGGAGGCTGGTTCCTTCAGGGTGGAGAGAATGTGTTGTTTTTTCTTGTGCTCTCTTCGTTGCACCGCCATCAGTTGCGTGATGCAAAAAGCTCGCCCCACAGGACGTTTATCTTATGTAACTGTCCTGTACAGTGGGCCCGTTCGTGTCTCTTTTATGCTAAAGTTTATTTGCTCATCGCTGATATCGCTTCAACCTCCCATGCAAATTTAATCTCATTTTGTTTGAGCAGGATACAGGTTCCTTCAGGGTGGAGAGAATGTGTTGTGTTTTTCTTGTGCTCTCTTTGTTGCACCGCCATCAGTTGCGTGATGCAAGAAGCTCGCCCCACAGGACGTTTATCTGATGTAACTGTCCTGTACAGTGGGTCCGATTGTATGTTCGTGTCTCTTTTATGCTCAAGTTTATTTGCTCATCGCTGATATCGCTTCAACGTCCCATGCAAATTTAATCTCCTTTTGTTTGAGCAGGAGACTGGTTCCTTCAGGGTGGCGAGAATGTGTTGTGTTTTTCTTGCGCTCTCTTCGTTGCACCGTCATCACTTGCGTGATTGAAAAACCTCGCCCCATAGGATGTTTATCTGATGTAACTGTCCTGTACAGTGGGCCCGATTGTATGTTCGTGTCTATTTTATGCTCAAGTTCATTTGCTCATCGCTGATATCGCTTCAACCGCCGATGCAAATTTATTCTCCTTTTGTTTGATCAGAAGACTGGTTCCTTCAGGCTGGAGAAAATGTGTTGTTTTTCTTGTGCTCTCTCCGTTGCACCGCCATAAGTTGCGTGATGCAAAAAGCTCGCCCCACAGTACGTTTATCTGATGTAACTGTCCTGTACAGTGGGCCCGATTGTGTGTTCGTGTCTTTTTTTTGTTCGAGTTTATTTGCTCATCGCTGATATCGCTTCAACCTCCCATGCAAATTAAATATGCTTTTTTTTGAGCTGGATACTGGTTCCTTCAGTGTGGAGAGAATGTGTTGTGTTTTTCTTGAGCTCTCTTCGTTGAACCGCTATCAGTTGCGTGATGCAAAAAGTTCGCCCCACAGGACGTTTATCTGAAGTAACTGTTCTGTGCAGTGGGCCCGATTGTATGTCTGTGACACTTTTATGCTCAAGTTTATTTGCTCATCGCTGATATCGCTTCGACCTCCAATGCAAATTTAATCTCCTTTTGTTTGAGCAGGAGACTGGTTCCTTGAGGGTTGAGAGAATGTGTTGTTTTTTCTTGTGCTCTCTTCGTTGCACCGCCATCAGTTGCGTGATGCAAAAAGCTCGCCCCACAGGACGTTTATCTGATGTAACTGTCCTGTACAGTGGGCCCGTTCTTGTCTCTTTTATGCTCAAGTTTATTTGCTTATCGCTGATATCGCTTCAACCTCTCATGCATATTTAATCTGCTTTTGTTTGAGCAGGAGACTGGTTCCTTCAGGGCGGAGAGAATGTGTTGTGTTTTTCTTCTGCTCTCTTCGTTGCACCGCCATCAGTGGCGTGATGCAAAAAGCTCGCCCCACAGGACGTTTATTTGATGTAACTGTCCCGTACAGTGGGCCCGATTGCATGTTCGTGTCTCTATTATGCTCAAGATTTTTTGCTCGTCGCTGATATCGCTTCAACCTCCCATGCAAATTTTATCTCCTTTTGTTCGTGCAGCGGACAGGTTCCTTCAGGGTGGAGAGAATGTGTTATGTTTTTGTTGTGCTCGCTTCATTGCATTGCCTTCAGTTGCGTGATGCAAAAAGCTCGCCCCACAGGGCGTTTATCTGATGTAACTGTCCTGTACAGTGGGCCCGATTGTGTGTTCGTGTCTCTTTTATGCTCAAGTTTATTTGCTCATCGCTGATATCGCTTCAACCTCCCATGCAAATTTAATCTGCTTTTGTTTGAAGAGGAGACTGGTTCCTTCAGGGTGGAGAGAATGTCTTGTGTTTTTCTTGTGCTCTCTTCGTTGCACCGCCATCAATGGCGTGATGCAAAAAGCTCGCCCCACAGGATGTTTATTTGATGTAACTGTCCCGTACATTGGGGCGGATTGCATGTTCGTATCTCTTTTATGCTCAAGTTTTTTTGCTCGTCGCTGATATCGCTTCAACCTCCCATGCAAATTTTATCTCCTTTTGTTCGAGCAGCGGACAGGTTCCCTCAGGGTGGAGAGAAGGATTTGTGTTTTTCTTGTGCTCTCTTCGTTGCACCGCCATCAGTTGCGTGATGCAAAACACTCGCCCCACAGTAAGTTTATCTGATGCAACTGTCCTGTACAGTGGCCCGATTTTATGTTCGTGTTTCTTTTATGCTCAAGTTTATTTGCTCATCGCTGATTTCGCTTCAACGTCTCATGCATATTTAATCTCCTTTTGTTTGAGCAGGAGACTGGTTCCTGAAGGGTGGAGAGAATGTGTTATGTTTTTATTCTGCTCGCTTCACTGCACCGCCATCAGTTGCGTGATGCAAAAAGCTCGCCCAACAGGAAGTTTATTTTATGTAACTGTCCTGTACAGTGGGCCCGTTCGTGTCTCTTTTTTGCTAAAGTTTTTTTGCTCATCGCTGATATCGCTTCAACCTCCCATGCAAATTTATTCTGCTTTTGTTTGAGCAGAAGACTGGTTCCTTCAGGGTGGAGAGAATGTGTTGTTTTTCTAGTGCTCTCCGTTGCACCGCCATCAGTTGCGTGATGCAAAAAGCTCGCCCCACAGTACGTTTATATTATGTAAATGTCCTGTACAGTGGACCCGATTGTGTGTTCGTGTCTCTTTTTTGCTCGAGTTTATTTGCTCATCGCTGATATCGCTTCAACCTCCCATGCTAATTTGTTATGCTTTTGTTTGAGCTGGAGACTGGTTCCTTCAGGGTGGAGAGAATGTGTTGTGTTTTTCTTGTGCTCTCTTCGTTGCACCGCCATCAGTTTCGTGATGCAAAAAGCTCGCCCCACAGGACGTTTATCTGATGTAACTGTTCTGTACAGTGGACCCGTTCGTGTCTCTTTTATGCTAAAGTTTATTTGCTCATCGCTGATATCGCTTCAACCTCCCATGCAAATTTATTCTCCTTTTGTTTGAGCAGGATACAGGTTCCTTCAGGGTGGAGAGAATGTGTTGTGTTTTTCTTGTGCTCTCTTTGTTGCACCGCCATCAGTTGCGTGATGCAAAAAGCTCGCCCCACAGGACGTTTATCTGATGTAACTGTCCTGTACAGTGGGTCCGATTGTATGTTCGTGTCTCTTTTATGCTCAAGTTTAATTGCTCATCGCTGATATCGCTTCAACGTCCCATGCAAATTTAATCTCCTTTTGTTTGAGCAGGAGACTGGTTCCTTCAGGGTGGCGAGAATGTGTTGTGTTTTTCTTGCGCTCTCTTCGTTGCACCGTCATCACTTGCGTGATGGAAAAACCTCGCTCCATAGGATGTTTATCTGATGTAACTGTCCTGTACAGTGGGCCCGATTGTATGTTCGTGTCTATTTTATGCTCAAGTTCATTTGCTCATCGCTGATATCGCTTCAACCTCCGATGCAAATTTATTCTCCTTTTGTTTGATCAGAAGACTGGTTCCTTCAGGCTGGAGAAAATGTGTTGTTTTCTTGTGCTCTCTCCGTTGCACCGCCATAAGTTGCGTGATGCAAAAAGCTCGCCCCACAGTACGTTTATCTGATGTAACTGTCCTGTACAGTGGGCCCGATTGTGTGTTCGTGTCTCTTTTTTGTTCGAGTTTATTTGCTCATCGCTGATATCGCTTCAACCTCCCATGCAAATTAAATATGCTTTTTTTTGAGCTGGATACTGGTTCCTTCAGTGTGGAGAGAATGTGTTGTGTTTTTCTTGAGCTCTCTTCGTTGAACCGCTATCAGTTGCGTGATGCAAAAAGTTCGCCCCACAGGACGTTTATCTGAAGTAACTGTTCTGTGCAGTGGGCCCGATTGTAGGCCTGTGACACTTTTATGCTCAAGTTTATTTGCTCATCGCTGATATCGCTTCGACCTCCAATGCAAATTTAATCTCCTTTTGTTTGAGCAGAAGGCCGGTTCCTTCAAGGTGGAGAGAATGTGTTGTTTTTTCTTGTGCTCTCTTCGTTGCACCGCCATCAGTTGCGTGATGCAAAAAGCTCGCCCCACAGGACGTTTATCTGATGTAACTGTCCTGTACAGTGGGCCCGTTCGTGTCTCTTTTATGCTCAAGTTTATTTGCTTATCGCTGATATCGCTTCAACCTCTCATGCATATTTAATCTGCCTTTGTTTGAGCAGGAGACTGGTTCCTTCAGGGCGGAGAGAATGTGTTGTGTTTTTCTGCTGCTCGCTTCATTGCACCACCATCAGTTGCGTGATGCAAAAAGGTCGCCCCACAGGACGTTTATCTGATGTAACTGTCATGTAAAGTGGGCCCGTTCGTGTCTCTTTTATGCTAAAGTTTATTTGCTCATCGCTGATATCGCTTCAACCTCCCATGCAAATTTAATCTCCTTTTGTTTGAGCAGGAGACTGGTTCCTTCAGGGTGGAGAGAATGTGTTGTGTTTTTCTTCTGCTCTCTTCGTTGCACCGCCATCAGTGGCGTGATGCAAAAAGCTCGCGCCACAGGACGTTTATTTGATGTAACTGTCCCGTACAGTGGGCCCGATTGTATGTTCGTGTCTCTATTATGCTCAAGGGTTTTTGCTCGCCGCTGATATCGCTTCAACCTCCCATGCAAATTTTATCTCCTTTTGTTCGTGCAGCGGACAGGTTCCTTCAGGGTGGAGAGAATGTGTAATGTTTTTGTTGTGCTCGCTTCATTGCATCGCCATCAGTTGCGTGATGCAAAAAGCTCACCCCACAGGACGTTTGTCTGGTGTAACTGTCCTGTACAGTGGGCCCGATTTTGTGTTCGTGTCTCTTTTTTGCTCTAGTTTATTTGCTCATCGCTGATTTCGCTTCAACCTCTCATGCATATTTAATCTCCTTTTGTTTGAGCAGGAGACTCGTTCCTTCAGGGTGGAGAGAATGTGTTGTGTTTTTCTTGCGCTCTCTTCGTTGCACCGCCATCGGGCGTGATGCAAAAAGCTCGCCCCACAGGACGTTTATTTGATGTAACTGTCCCGTACAGTGGGCCCGATTGCATGTTCGTGTCTCTATTATGCTCAAGATTTTTTGCTCGTCGCTGATATCGCTTCAACCTCCCAAGCAAATTTTATCTCCTTTTGTTCGTGCAGCGGACAGGTTCCTTCAGGGTGGAGAGAATGTGTTATGTTTTTGTTGTGCTCGCTTCATTGCATTGCCTTCAGTTGCACGATGCAAAAAGCTCGCCCCACAGGACGTTTATCTGATGTAACTGTTCTGTGCAGTGGGCCCGATTGTATGTTCGTGTCTCTTTTATGCTCAAGTATATTTGCTCATCGCTGATATCGCTTCGACCTCCCATGCAAATTTAATCTCCTTTTGTTTGAGCAGGAGGCTGGTTCCTTCAGGGTGGAGAGAATGTGTTGTGTTTTTCTTCTGCTCACTTCATTGCACCGCCATCAGTTGTGGGATGCAAAAAGCTCGCCCCAAAGGACGTTTATTTGATGTAACTGTCTTTTACAGTGGGCCGTTTGTGTCTCTTTTATGCTTAAGTTTGTTTGCTCATCGCTGATATCGCTTCAACCTCCCATGCAAATTTAATCTAATTTTGTTTGAGCAGGAGACTGGTTCCTTCAGGGTGGAGAGAATGTGTTGTGTTTTTCTTGTGCTCTCTTCGTTGCACCGCCATCAGTTGCGTGATGCAAAAAGCTTGCCCCACAGGACGTTTGTCTGGTGTAACTGTCCTGTACAGTGGGCCCGATTGTGTGTTCGTGTCTGTTTTATGCTCAAGTTTATTTGCTCATCGCTGATATCGCTTCAACCTCCCATGCAAATTTAATCTCTTTTTGTTTGAACAAGAGACTTGTTCGTTCAGGGTGGAGAGAATGTGTTGTGTTTTTCTTGTGCTTTCTTCGTTGCACCGCCATCAGTGGCGTGATGCAAAAATCTCGCCCCACAGGACGTTTCTTTGATGTACCTGTCGCGTACAGTGGGCCCGATTACATGTTCATGTCTCTTTTATGCTCAAGATTTTTTGCTCGTCGCTGATATCGCTTCAACCTCCAATGCAAATTTTATCTCCTTTTGTTCGAGCAGCGGACAGGTTCCTTCAGGGTGGAGAGAAGGTGTGTTTTTCTTGTGCTCTCTTCGTTGTACCGCCATCAGTTGCGTGATGCAAAAAGCTCGCCCCACAGTAAGTTTATCTGATGTAACTGTCCTGTACAGTGGGCCCGATTGCGTGTTCGTGTCTCTTTTTTGCTCAAGTTTATTTGCTCATCGCTGATTTCGCTTCAACCTCTCATGCATATTTAATCTCCTTTTGTTCGAGCAGCGAACAGGTTCCTTCAGGGTGGAGAGAATGTGTTATGTTTTTGTTGTGCTCGCTTCATTGCACCGCCATCAGTTGCGTGATGCAAAAAGCTCGCCCCACAGGGCGTTTATCTGATGTAACTGTCCTGTACAGTGGGCCCGATTGTGTGTTCGTGTCTCTTTTATGCTCAAGTTTATTTGCTCATCGCTGATATCGCTTCAACCTCCCATGCAAATTTAATCTGCTTTTGTTTGAGGAGGAGACTGGTTCCTTCAGGGTGGAGAGAATGTGTTGTGTTTTTCTTGTGCTCTCTTCGTTGCACCGCCATCAATGGCGTGATGCAAAAAGCTCGCCCCACAGGATGTTTATTTGATGTAACTGTCCCGTACATTGGGCCCGATTACATGTTCATGTCTCTTTTATGCTCAAGATTTTTTGCTCGTCGCTGATATCGCTTCAACCTCCAATGCAAATTTTATCTCCTTTTGTTCGAGCAGCGGACAGGTTCCTTCAGGGTGGAGAGAATGTGTTGTGTTTTTCTTGTGCTCTCTTCGTTGTACCGCTATCAGTTGCGTGATGCAAAACACTCGCCCCACAGTAAGTTTATATGATGCAACTGTCCTGTACAGTGGCCCGATTTTATGTTCGTGTTTCTTTTAGGCTCAAGTTTATTTGCTCATCGCTGATTTCGCTTCAACGTCTCATGCATATTTAATCTCCTTTTGTTTGAGCAGGAGACTGGTTCCTCAAGGGTGGAGAGAATGTGTTATGTTTTTATTCTGCTCGCTTCACTGCACCGCCATCAGTTGCGTGATGCAAAAAGCTCGCCCAACAGGACGTTTATTTTATGTAACTGTCCTGTACAGTGGGCCCGTTCTTGTCTCTTTTTTGCTAAAGTTTATTTGCTCATCGCTGATATCGCTTCAACCTCCCATGCAAATTTATTCTGCTTATATTTGAGCAGAAGACTGGTTCCTTCAGGGTGGAGAGAATGTGTTGTTTTTCTAGTGCTCTCCGTTGCACCGCCATCAGTTGCGTGATGCAAAAAGCTCGCCCCACAGTACGTTTATATTATGTAAATGTCCTGTACAGTGGACCCGATTGTGTGTTCGTGTCTCTTTTTTGCTCGAGTTTATTTGCTCATCGCTGATATCGCTTCAACCTCCCATGCTAATTTGTTATGCTTTTGTTTGAGCTGGAGACTGGTTCCTTCTGGGTGGAGAGAATGTGTTGTGTTTTTCTTGTGCTCTCTTCGTTGCACCGCCATCAGTTTCGTGATGAAAAAAGCTCGCCCCACAGGACGTTTATCTGATGTAACTGTCCTGTACAGTGGGCCCGTTCGTGTCTCTTTTATGCTCAAGTTTATTTGCTTATCGCTGATATCGAATCAACCTCTCATGCATATTTAATCTGCTTTTGTTTGAGCAGGAGACTGGTTCCTTCAGGGTGGTTTCTTCTGCTCGCTTCATTGCACCACCATCAGTTGCGTGATGCAAAAAGCTCGCCCCACAGGACGTTTATCTGATGTAACTGTCATGTAAAGTGGGCCCGTTCGTGTCTCTTTTATGCTAAAGTTTATTTGCTCATCGCTGATATCGCTTCAACCTCCCATGCAAATTTAATCTCCTTTTGTTTGAGCAGGAGACTGGTTCCTTCAGGGTGGAGAGAATGTGTTGTGTTTTTCTTCTGCTCTCTTCGTTGCACCGCCATCAGTGGCGTGATGCAAAAAGCTCGCGCCACAGGACGTTTATTTTATGTAACTGTACCGTACAGTGGGCCCGATTGCATGTTCGTGTCTCTATTATGCTCAAGATTTTTTGCTCGTCGCTGATATCGCTTCAACCTCCCATGCAAATTTTATCTCCTTTTGTTCGTGCAGCGGACAGGTTCCTTCAGGGTGGAGAGAATGTGTTATGTTTTTGTTGTGCTCGCTTCATTGCATCGCCTTCAGTTGCATGATGCAAAAAGCTCGCCCCACAGGACGTTTATCTGATGTAACTGTTCTGTGCAGTGGGCCGGATTGTATGTTCGTGTCTCTTTTATGCTCAAGTATATTTGCTCATCGCTGATATCGCTTCGACCTCCCATGCAAATTTAATCTCCTTTTGTTTGAGCAGGAGGCCGGTTCCTTCAAGGTGGAGAGAATGTGTTGTTTTTTCTTGTGCTCTCTTCGCTGCACCGCCATCAGTTGCGTGATGCAAAAAGCTTGCCCCACAGGACGTTTATCTGATGTAACTGTCCTGTACAGTGGGCCCGTTCTTGTCTCTTTTATGCTCAAGTTTATTTGCTTATCGCTGATATCGCTTCAACCTCTCATGCATATTTAATCTGCTTTTGTTTGAGCAGGAGACTGGTTCCTTCAGGGCGGAGAGAATGTGTTGTGTTTTTCTTCTGCTCTCTTCGTTGCACCGCCATCAGTGGCGTGATGCAAAAAGCTCGCCCCACAGGACGTTTATTTGATGTAACTGTCCCGTACAGTGGGCCCGATTGCATGTTCGTGTCTCTATTATGCTCAAGATTTTTTGCTCGTCGCTGATATCGCTTCAACCTCCCATGCAAATTTTATCTCCTTTTGTTCGTGCAGCGGACAGGTTCCTTCAGGGTGGAGAGAATGTGTTATGTTTTTGTTGTGCTCGCTTCATTGCATTGCCTTCAGTTGCGTGATGCAAAAAGCTCGCCCCACAGGGCGTTTATCTGATGTAACTGTCCTGTATAGTGGGCCCGATTGTGTGTTCGTGTCTCTTTTATGCTCAAGTTTATTTGCTCATCGCTGATATCGCTTCAACCTCCCATGCAAATTTAATCTGCTTTTGTTTGAGGAGGAGACTGGTTCCTTCAGGGTGGAGAGAATGTCTTGTGTTTTTCTTGTGCTCTCTCCGTTGCACCGCCATCAATGGCGTGATGCAAAAAGCTCGCCCCACAGGATGTTTATTTGATGTAACTGTCCCGTACATTGGGGCGGATTGCATGTTCATATCTCTTTTATGCTCAAGTTTTTTTGCTCGTCGCTGATATCGCTTCAACCTCCCATGCAAATATTATCTCCTTTTGTTCGAGCAGCGGACAGGTTCCCTCAGGGTGGAGAGAAGGATTTGTGTTTTTCTTGTGCTCTCTTCGTTGCAGCGCCATCAGTTGCGTGATGCAAAACACTCGCCCCACAGTAAGTTTATCTGATGCAACTGTCCTGTACAGTGGCCCGATTTTATGTTCGTGTTTCTTTTATGCTCAAGTTTATTTGCTCATCGCTGATTTCGCTTCAACGTCTCATGCATATTTAATCTCCTTTTGTTTGAGCAGGAGACTGGTTCCTGAAGGGTGGAGAGAATGTGTTATGTTTTTATTCTGCTCGCTTCACTGCACCGCCATCAGTTGCGTGATGCAAAAAGCTCGCCCAACAGGAAGTTTATTTTATGTAACTGTCCTGTACAGTGGGCCCGTTCGTGTCTCTTTTTTGCTAAAGTTTATTTGCTCATCGCTGATATCGCTTCAACCTCCCATGCAAATTTATTCTGCTTTTGTTTGAGCAGAAGACTGGTTCCTTCAGGGTGGAGAGAATGTGTTGTTTTTCTAGTGCTCTCCGTTGCACCGCCATCAGTTGCGTGATGCAAAAAGCTCGCCCCACAGTACGTTTATATTATGTAAATGTCCTGTACAGTGGACCCGATTGTGTGTTCGTGTCTCTTTTTTGCTCGAGTTTATTTGCTCATCGCTGATATCGCTTCAACCTCCCATGCTAATTTGTTATGCTTTTGTTTGAGCTGGAGACTGGTTCCTTCAGGGTGGAGAGAATGTGTTGTGTTTTTCTTGTGCTCTCTTCGTTGCACCGCCATCAGTTTCGTGATGCAAAAAGCTCGCCCCACAGGACGTTTATCTGATGTAACTGTTCTGTACAGTGGACCCGTTTGTGTCTCTATTATGCTAAAGTTTGTTTGCTGATTGCTGATATCGCTTCGACCTCCCATGCAAATTTAATCTCCTTTTGTTTGAGCAGGAGGCTGGTTCCTTCAGGGTGGAGAGAATGTGTTGTTTTTTCTTGTGCTCTCTTCGTTGCACCGCCATCAGTTGCGTGATGCAAAAAGCTCGCCCCACAGGACGTTTATCTTATGTAACTGTCCTGTACAGTGGGCCCGTTCGTGTCTCTTTTATGCTAAAGTTTATTTGCTCATCGCTGATATCGCTTCAACCTCCCATGCAAATTTAATCTCATTTTGTTTGAGCAGGATACAGGTTCCTTCAGGGTGGAGAGAATGTGTTGTGTTTTTCTTGTGCTCTCTTTGTTGCACCGCCATCAGTTGCGTGATGCAAGAAGCTCGCCCCACAGGACGTTTATCTGATGTAACTGTCCTGTACAGTGGGTCCGATTGTATGTTCGTGTCTCTTTTATGCTCAAGTTTATTTGCTCATCGCTGATATCGCTTCAACGTCCCATGCAAATTTAATCTCCTTTTGTTTGAGCAGGAGACTGGTTCCTTCAGGGTGGCGAGAATGTGTTGTGTTTTTCTTGCGCTCTCTTCGTTGCACCGTCATCACTTGCGTGATTGAAAAACCTCGCCCCATAGGATGTTTATCTGATGTAACTGTCCTGTACAGTGGGCCCGATTGTATGTTCGTGTCTATTTTATGCTCAAGTTCATTTGCTCATCGCTGATATCGCTTCAACCGCCGATGCAAATTTATTCTCCTTTTGTTTGATCAGAAGACTGGTTCCTTCAGGCTGGAGAAAATGTGTTGTTTTTCTTGTGCTCTCTCCGTTGCACCGCCATAAGTTGCGTGATGCAAAAAGCTCGCCCCACAGTACGTTTATCTGATGTAACTGTCCTGTACAGTGGGCCCGATTGTGTGTTCGTGTCTTTTTTTTGTTCGAGTTTATTTGCTCATCGCTGATATCGCTTCAACCTCCCATGCAAATTAAATATGCTTTTTTTGAGCTGGATACTGGTTCCTTCAGTGTGGAGAGAATGTGTTGTGTTTTTCTTGAGCTCTCTTCGTTGAACCGCTATCAGTTGCGTGATGCAAAACGTTCGCCCCACAGGACGTTTATCTGAAGTAACTGTTCTGTGCAGTGGGCCCGATTGTATGTCTGTGACACTTTTATGCTCAAGTTTATTTGCTCATCGCTGATATCGCTTCGACCTCCAATGCAAATTTAATCTCCTTTTGTTTGAGCAGGAGACTGGTTCCTTGAGGGTTGAGAGAATGTGTTGTTTTTTCTTGTGCTCTCTTCGTTGCACCGCCATCAGTTGCGTGATGCAAAAAGCTCGCCCCACAGGACGTTTATCTGATGTAACTGTCCTGTACAGTGGGCCCGTTCTTGTCTCTTTTATGCTCAAGTTTATTTGCTTATCGCTGATATCGCTTCAACCTCTCATGCATATTTAATCTGCTTTTGTTTGAGCAGGAGACTGGTTCCTTCAGGGCGGAGAGAATGTGTTGTGTTTTTCTGCTGCTCGCTTCATTGCACCACCATCAGTTGCGTGATGCAAAAAGGTCGCCCCACAGGACGTTTATCTGATGTAACTGTCATGTAAAGTGGGCCCGTTCGTGTCTCTTTTATGCTAAAGTTTATTTGCTCATCGCTGATATCGCTTCAACCTCCCATGCAAATTTAATCTCCTTTTGTTTGAGCAGGAGACTGGTTCCTTCAGGGTGGAGAGAATGTGTTGTGTTTTTCTTCTGCTCTCTTCGTTGCACCGCCATCAGTGGCGTGATGCAAAAAGCTCGCGCCACAGGACGTTTATTTGATGTAACTGTCCCGTACAGTGGGCCCGATTGTATGTTCGTGTCTCTATTATGCTCAAGGGTTTTTGCTCGCCGCTGATATCGCTTCAACCTCCCATGCAAATTTTATCTCCTTTTGTTCGTGCAGCGGACAGGTTCCTTCAGGGTGGAGAGAATGTGTAATGTTTTTGTTGTGCTCGCTTCATTGCATCGCCATCAGTTGCGTGATGCAAAAAGCTCACCCCACAGGACGTTTGTCTGGTGTAACTGTCCTGTACAGTGGGCCCGATTTTGTGTTCGTGTCTCTTTTTTGCTCTAGTTTATTTGCTCATCGCTGATTTCGCTTCAACCTCTCATGCATATTTAATCTCCTTTTGTTTGAGCAGGAGACTCGTTCCTTCAGGGTGGAGAGAATGTGTTGTGTTTTTCTTGCGCTCTCTTCGTTGCACCGCCATCGGGCGTGATGCAAAAAGCTCGCCCCACAGGACGTTTATTTGATGTAACTGTCCCGTACAGTGGGCCCGATTGCATGTTCGTGTCTCTATTATGCTCAAGATTTTTTGCTCGTCGCTGATATCGCTTCAACCTCCCAAGCAAATTTTATCTCCTTTTGTTCGTGCAGCGGACAGGTTCCTTCAGGGTGGAGAGAATGTGTTATGTTTTTGTTGTGCTCGCTTCATTGCATTGCCTTCAGTTGCACGATGCAAAAAGCTCGCCCCACAGGACGTTTATCTGATGTAACTGTTCTGTGCAGTGGGCCCGATTGTATGTTCGTGTCTCTTTTATGCTCAAGTATATTTGCTCATCGCTGATATCGCTTCGACCTCCCATGCAAATTTAATCTCCTTTTGTTTGAGCAGGAGGCTGGTTCCTTCAGGGTGGAGAGAATGTGTTGTGTTTTTCTTCTGCTCACTTCATTGCACCGCCATCAGTTGTGGGATGCAAAAAGCTCGCCCCAAAGGACGTTTATTTGATGTAACTGTCTTTTACAGTGGGCCGTTTGTGTCTCTTTTATGCTTAAGTTTGTTTGCTCATCGCTGATATCGCTTCAACCTCCCATGCAAATTTAATCTAATTTTTTTTGAGCAGGAGACTGGTTCCTTCAGGGTGGAGAGAATGTGTTGTGTTTTTCTTGTGCTCTCTTCGTTGCACCGCCATCAGTTGCGTGATGCAAAAAGCTTGCCCCACAGGACGTTTGTCTGGTGTAACTGTCCTGTACAGTGGGCCCGATTGTGTGTTCGTGTCTGTTTTATGCTCAAGTTTATTTGCTCATCGCTGATATCGCTTCAACCTCCCATGCAAATTTAATCTCTTTTTGTTTGAACAAGAGACTTGTTCGTTCAGGGTGGAGAGAATGTGTTGTGTTTTTCTTGTGCTTTCTTCGTTGCACCGCCATCAGTGGCGTGATGCAAAAATCTCGCCCCACAGGACGTTTCTTTGATGTACCTGTCGCGTACAGTGGGCCCGATTACATGTTCATGTCTCTTTTATGCTCAAGATTTTTTGCTCGTCGCTGATATCGCTTCAACCTCCAATGCAAATTTTATCTCCTTTTGTTCGAGCAGCGGACAGGTTCCTTCAGGGTGGAGAGAAGGTGTGTTTTTCTTGTGCTCTCTTCGTTGTACCGCCATCAGTTGCGTGATGCAAAAAGCTCGCCCCACAGTAAGTTTATCTGATGTAACTGTCCTGTACAGTGGGCCCGATTGCGTGTTCGTGTCTCTTTTTTGCTCAAGTTTATTTGCTCATCGCTGATTTCGCTTCAACCTCTCATGCATATTTAATCTCCTTTTGTTCGAGCAGCGAACAGGTTCCTTCAGGGTGGAGAGAATGTGTTATGTTTTTGTTGTGCTCGCTTCATTGCACCGCCATCAGTTGCGTGATGCAAAAAGCTCGCCCCACAGGGCGTTTATCTGATGTAACTGTCCTGTACAGTGGGCCCGATTGTGTGTTCGTGTCTCTTTTATGCTCAAGTTTATTTGCTCATCGCTGATATCGCTTCAACCTCCCATGCAAATTTAATCTGCTTTTGTTTGAGGAGGAGACTGGTTCCTTCAGGGTGGAGAGAATGTGTTGTGTTTTTCTTGTGCTCTCTTCGTTGCACCGCCATCAATGGCGTGATGCAAAAAGCTCGCCCCACAGGATGTTTATTTGATGTAACTGTCCCGTACATTGGGCCCGATTACATGTTCATGTCTCTTTTATGCTCAAGATTTTTTGCTCGTCGCTGATATCGCTTCAACCTCCAATGCAAATTTTATCTCCTTTTGTTCGAGCAGCGGACAGGTTCCTTCAGGGTGGAGAGAATGTGTTGTGTTTTTCTTGTGCTCTCTTCGTTGTACCGCTATCAGTTGCGTGATGCAAAACACTCGCCCCACAGTAAGTTTATATGATGCAACTGTCCTGTACAGTGGCCCGATTTTATGTTCGTGTTTCTTTTAGGCTCAAGTTTATTTGCTCATCGCTGATTTCGCTTCAACGTCTCATGCATATTTAATCTCCTTTTGTTTGAGCAGGAGACTGGTTCCTCAAGGGTGGAGAGAATGTGTTATGTTTTTATTCTGCTCGCTTCACTGCACCGCCATCAGTTGCGTGATGCAAAAAGCTCGCCCAACAGGACGTTTATTTTATGTAACTGTCCTGTACAGTGGGCCCGTTCTTGTCTCTTTTTTGCTAAAGTTTATTTGCTCATCGCTGATATCGCTTCAACCTCCCATGCAAATTTATTCTGCTTATATTTGAGCAGAAGACTGGTTCCTTCAGGGTGGAGAGAATGTGTTGTTTTTCTAGTGCTCTCCGTTGCACCGCCATCAGTTGCGTGATGCAAAAAGCTCGCCCCACAGTACGTTTATATTATGTAAATGTCCTGTACAGTGGACCCGATTGTGTGTTCGTGTCTCTTTTTTGCTCGAGTTTATTTGCTCATCGCTGATATCGCTTCAACCTCCCATGCTAATTTGTTATGCTTTTGTTTGAGCTGGAGACTGGTTCCTTCTGGGTGGAGAGAATGTGTTGTGTTTTTCTTGTGCTCTCTTCGTTGCACCGCCATCAGTTTCGTGATGAAAAAAGCTCGCCCCACAGGACGTTTATCTGATGTAACTGTCCTGTACAGTGGGCCCGTTCGTGTCTCTTTTATGCTCAAGTTTATTTGCTTATCGCTGATATCGAATCAACCTCTCATGCATATTTAATCTGCTTTTGTTTGAGCAGGAGACTGGTTCCTTCAGGGTGGTTTCTTCTGCTCGCTTCATTGCACCACCATCAGTTGCGTGATGCAAAAAGCTCGCCCCACAGGACGTTTATCTGATGTAACTGTCATGTAAAGTGGGCCCGTTCGTGTCTCTTTTATGCTAAAGTTTATTTGCTCATCGCTGATATCGCTTCAACCTCCCATGCAAATTTAATCTCCTTTTGTTTGAGCAGGAGACTGGTTCCTTCAGGGTGGAGAGAATGTGTTGTGTTTTTCTTCTGCTCTCTTCGTTGCACCGCCATCAGTGGCGTGATGCAAAAAGCTCGCGCCACAGGACGTTTATTTTATGTAACTGTACCGTACAGTGGGCCCGATTGCATGTTCGTGTCTCTATTATGCTCAAGATTTTTTGCTCGTCGCTGATATCGCTTCAACCTCCCATGCAAATTTTATCTCCTTTTGTTCGTGCAGCGGACAGGTTCCTTCAGGGTGGAGAGAATGTGTTATGTTTTTGTTGTGCTCGCTTCATTGCATCGCCTTCAGTTGCATGATGCAAAAAGCTCGCCCCACAGGACGTTTATCTGATGTAACTGTTCTGTGCAGTGGGCCGGATTGTATGTTCGTGTCTCTTTTATGCTCAAGTATATTTGCTCATCGCTGATATCGCTTCGACCTCCCATGCAAATTTAATCTCCTTTTGTTTGAGCAGGAGGCCGGTTCCTTCAAGGTGGAGAGAATGTGTTGTTTTTTCTTGTGCTCTCTTCGCTGCACCGCCATCAGTTGCGTGATGCAAAAAGCTTGCCCCACAGGACGTTTATCTGATGTAACTGTCCTGTACAGTGGGCCCGTTCGTGTCTCTTTTATGCTCAAGTTTATTTGCTCATCGCTGATATCGCTTCAACCTCCCATGCAAATTTAATCTCCTTTTATTTGAGTAGAAGACTGGTTCCTTCAGGGTGGAGAGAATGTGTTGTGTTTTTCTTCTGCTCACTTCATTGCACCGCCATCAGTTGTGTGATGCAAAAAGCTTGCCCCACAGGACGTTTATTTGATGTAACTGTCTTTTACAGTGGGCTGTTTGTGTCTCTTTTATGCATAAGTTTGTTTGCTCATCGCTGATATCGCTTCAACCTCCCATGCAAATTTAATCTAATTTTGTTTGAGCCGGAGACTGGTTCCTTCAGGGTGGAGAAAATGTGTTGTGTTTTTCTTGTGCTCTCTTCGTTGCACCGCCATCAGTTGCGTGATGCAAAAAGCTTGCCCCACAGGACGTTTGTCTGGTGTAACTGTCCTGTACAGTGGGGCCGATTGTGTGTTCGTGTCTGTTTTATGCTCAAGTTTATTTGCTCATCGCTGATATCGCTTCAACCTCCCATGCAAATTTAATCTTTTTGTTTGAGCAAGAGACTTGTTCCTTCAGGGTGGAGAGAATGTGTTGTGTTTTTCTTGTGCTCTCTTCGTTGCACCGCCATCAGTGGCGTGATGCAAAAATCTCGCCCCACAGGACGTGTCTTTGATGTACCAGTTGCGTACAGTGGGCCCGATTACATGTTCGTGTCTCTTTTATGCTCAAGATTTTTTGCTCGTCGCTGATATCGCTTCAACCTCCAATGAAAATTTTATCTCCTTTTGTTCGAGCAGCGGACAGGTTCCTTCAGGGTGGAGAGAAGGTGTGTTTTTCTTGTGCTCTCTTCATTGCATCGCCATCAGTTGCGTGATGCAAAAAGCTCGCCCCACAGGACGTTTATCTGATGTAACTGTCCTGTACAGTGGGCCCGATTGTGTGTTCGTGTCTCTTTTATGCTCAAGTTTATTTGCTCATCGCTGATATCGCTTCAACCTCCCATGCAAATTTTATCTGCTTTTGTTTGAGGAGGAGACTGGTTCCTTCAGGGTGGAGAGAATGTGTTGTGTTTTTCTTGTGCTCTCTTCATTGCACCGCCATCAGTGGCGTGATGCAAAAAGCTCGCCCCACAGGTTGTTTATTTGATGTAAGTGTCCCGTACATTGGGCGCGATTGCATATTCGTATCTCTTTTATGCTCAAGTTTTTTTGCTCGTCGCTGATATCGCTTCAACCTCCCATGCAAATTTTATCTCCTTTTGTTCGAGCAGCGGACAGGTTCCTTCAGGGTGGAGAGAAGGTGATGTGTTTTTCTTGTGCTCTCTTCGTTGCACCGCCATCAGTTGCGTGATGCTAAAACTCGCCCCACAGTAAGGTTATCTGTTGTAACTGTCCTGTACAGCGGGCCCGATTGTGTGTTCGTGTCTCTTTTTTGCTCAAGTTTATTTGCTCATCGCTGATTTCGCTTCAACCTCTCATGCATATTTAATCTCCTTTTGTTTGAGCAGGAGAATGGTTCCTTCAGGGTGGAGAGAATGTGTTATGTTTTTCTTCTGCTCGCTTCATTGTACCGCCATCAGTTGCGTGATGCAAAGAGCTCGCCCCACAGGACGTTTATCTTATGTAACTGTCCTGTACAGTGGGCCCGATTGTGTGTTCGTGTCTCTTTTGTTCGAGTTTATTTGCTCATCGCTGTTATCGCTTCAACCTCCCATGCAAATTTATTATGCTTTTGTCTGAGCTGGATTCTGGTTCCTTCAGTGTGGAGAGAATGTGTTGTGTTTTTCTTGAGCTCTCTTCGTTGCACCGCTATCAGTTGCGTGATACAATAAGTTCGCCCCACAGGACGTTTATCTGAAGTAACTGTTCTGTGCAGTGGGCCCGATTGTATGTTCGTGTCTCTTTTATGCTCAAGTATATTTGCTCATCGCTGATATCGCTTCGACCTCCCATGCAAATTTAATCTCCTTTTGTTTGAGCAGGAGGCTGGTTCCTTCAGGGTGGAGAGAATGTGTTGTTTTTTCTTGTGCTCTCTTCGTTGCACCGCCATCAGTTGCGTGATGCAAAAAGCTCGCCCCACAGGACGTTTATCTTATGTAACTGTCGTGTACAGTGGGCCCGTTCGTGTCACTTTTATGCTACAGTTTATTTGCTCATCGCTGATATCGCTTCATCCTCCCCTGCAAATTTAATCTCCTTTTGTTTGAGCAGAAGACTGGTTCCTTCAGAGTGGAGAGAATGTGTTGTTTTTCTTGTGCTCTCTCCGTTGCACCGCCATCAGTTGCGTGATGTAAAAAGCTCGCCCCCACAGGACGTTTAACTGATGTAACTGTCCTGTACACTGGGCCCGATTGTATGTTCGTGTCTCTTTTATGCTCATGTTTATTTGCTCATCGCTGATATCGCTTCAACCTCCCATGCAAATTTAATCTCCTTTTGTTTGAGCAGGAGACTGGTTCCTTCAGGGTGGAGAGAATGTGTTGTGTTTTTCTTCTGCTCACTTCACTGCACCGCCATCAGTTGCGTGATGCAAAAAGCTCGCCCCACAGGACGTTTATCTGATGTAACTGTCTTTTACAGTGGGCCGTTTGTGTCTCTTTTATGCTTAAGTTTGTTTGCTCATCGCTGATATCGCTTCAACTTCCCATGCAAATTTAATCTAATTTTGTTTGAGCACGAGACTGGTTCCTTCAGGGTGGAGAGAATGTGTTGTGTTTTTCTTGTGCTCTCTTCGTTGCACCGCCATCAGTGGCGTGATGCAAAAATCTCGCCGCACAGGACGTTTATTTGATGTAACTGTCCCGTACAGTGGTCCCGATTGCATGTTCGTGTCTCTTATGCTCAAGATTTTTTGCTTGTCGCTAATATCGCTTCAACCTCCCATGCAAATTTTATCTCCTTTTGTTTGAGCAGAAGACTGGTTCCTTCAGGGCGGAGAGAATGTGTTGTTTTTCTTGTGCTCTCTTCGTTGCACCGCCATCAGTTTCGTGATGCAAACAGCTCGCCCCACAGGACGTTTAACTGATGTAACTGTCCTGTACACTGGGCCCGATTGTATGTTCGTGTGTCTTTTATGCTCAAGTTTATTTGCTCATCACTGATATCGCTTCATACTCCCATGAAAATTGAATCTCCTTTTGTTTGAGCAGGATACTGGTTCCTTTAGGGTGGAGAGAATGTGTTGTGTTTTTCTTCTGCTCACTTGAATGCACCGCCATCAGTTGCGTGATGCAAAAATCTCTCCCCACAGGACGTTTATCTTATGTAACTGTCTTTTACAGTGGGCCGCTTGTGTCTCTTTTATGCTTGAGTTTGTTTGCTCATCGCTGATATCGCTTCAACCTCCCATGCAAATTTAATCTCCTTTTGTTTGAGCAGAAGACTGGTTTCTTCAGGGTAGAGAAAATGTGTCGTTTATCTTGTGCTCTCTCGGTTGCACCGCCATCAGTTGCTTGATGCAAAAAGCTCGCTCCACAGTACGTTTATCTGATGTAACTGTCCTGTACAGTGGGCCCGATTTTGTGTTCGTGTCTCTTTTTTGTTCGAGTTTATTTGCTCATCGCTGATATCGCTTCAACCACCAATGCAAATTTGAACTCCTTTTGTTTGAGCAGGAGACTGGTTCCTTCAGGGTGGAGAGAATGTATTGTGTTTTACTTGAGCTCTCTTCGTTGCACCGCTATCAGATGCCTGATGCAATAAGCTCGCCCCACAGGACGTTTATCTCAAATAACTGTTCTGTGCAGTGGGCCCGATTGTATGTCCGTGTATCTTTTATGCTCAAGTTTATTTGGTCATCGCTGATATCGCTTCGACCTCCAATGCAAATTTAATCTCCTTTTGTTTGAGCAGGAGACTCGTTCCTTCCGGGTGGAAAGAATGTGTTGTGTTTTTCTTCTGCTCGCTTCATTGCACCACCATCAGTTGCGTGATGCAAAAAGCTCGCCCCACAGGACGTTTATCTGATGTAACTGTCATGTACAGTGGGCCCGTTTGTGTCTCTTTTATGCTAAAGTTTATTTGCTCATCGCTGATATCGCTTCAACCCCCATGCAAATTTAATCTCCTTTTGTTAGAGCAGGAGACTGGTTCCTTCAGGGTGGAGAGAATGTGTTGTGTTTTTCTTCTGCTCGCTTCATTGCACCACTATCAGTTGCGTGATGCAAAAAGCTCGCCCCACAGGACGTTAATCTGATGTAACTGTCATGTACAGTGGGCCCGTTTGTGTCTCTTTAATGCTTATGTTTGTTTTCTCATCGCTGATATCGTTTCAACCTCCAGTGCAAATTTAATCTAATTTTGTTTGAGCAGGAGACTGGTTCCTTCAGGGTGGAGAGAATGTGTTGTGTTTTTCTTGTGCTCTCTTCGTTGCACCGCCATCAGTTGCGTGATGTAAAAAGCTTGCCCCACAGGACGTTTGTCTGGTGTAACTGTCCTGTACAGTGGGCCCGATTGTGTGTTCGTGTCTCTTTTATGCTCAAGTTTATTTGCTCATCGCTGATATCGCTTCAACCTCCCATGCAAATTTAATCTCTTTTTGTTTGAGGAAGGGACTGGTTCCTTCAGGGTGGAGAGAATGTGTTGTGTTTTTCTTGTGCTCTCTTCGTTGCACCGCCATCAGTGGCGTGATGCAAAAATCTCGCCCCACAGGACGTTTCTTTGATGTACCAGTCGCGTACAGTGGGCCCGATTACATGTTCGTGTCTCTTTTATGCTCAAGATTTTTTGCTCGTCGCTGATATCGCTTCAACCTCCAATGCAAATTTTATCTCCTTTTGTTCGAGCAGCGGACAGGTTCCTTCAGGGTGGAGAGAAGGTGTGTTTTTCTTGTGCTCTCTTCCTTGCATCGCCATCAGTTGCGTGATGCAAAAAGCTCGCCCCACAGGACGTTTATCTGATGTAACTGTCCTGTACAGTGGGCCCGATTGTGTGTTCGTGTCTCTTTTATGCTCAAGTTTATTTGCTCATCGCTGATATCGCTTCAACCTCCCATGCAAATTTTATCTGCTTTTGTTTGAGGAGGAGACTGGTTTCTTCAGGGTGGAGAGAATGTGTTGTGTTTTTCTTGTGCTCTCTTCATTGCACCGCCATCAGTGGCGTGATGCAAAAAGCTTGCCCCACAGGATGTTTATTTGATGTAACTGTCCCGTACATTGGGCGCGATTGCATATTCGTATCTCTTTTATGCTCAAGTTTTTTTGCTCGTCGCTGATATCGCTTCAACCTCCCATGCAAATTTTATCTCCTTTTGTTCGAGCAGCGGACAGGTTCCTTCAGGGTGGAGAGAAGGTGATGTGTTTTTCTTGTGCTCTCTTCGTTGCACCGCCATCAGTTGCGTGATGCTAAAACTCGCCCCACAGTAAGGTTATCTGTTGTAACTGTCCTGTACAGCGGGCCCGATTGTGTGTTCGTGTCTCTTTTTTGCTCAAGTTTATTTGCTCATCGCTGATTTCGATTCAACCTCTCATGCATATTTAATCTCCTTTTGTTTGAGCAGGAGAATGGTTCCTTCAGGGTGGAGACAATGTGTTATGTTTTTCTTCTGCTCGTTTCATTGTACCGCCATCAGTTGCGTGATGCAAAGAGCTCGCCCCACAGGACGTTTATCTTATGTAACTGTCCTGTACAGTGGGCCCGATTGTATGTTCGTGTCTCTTTTATGCTCAAGTTTAATTGCTCATCGCTGATATCGCTTCAACGTCCCATGCAAATTTAATCTCCTTTTGTTTGAGCAGGAGACTGGTTCCTTCAGGGTGGCGAGAATGTGTTGTGTTTTTCTTGCGCTCTCTTCGTTGCACCGTCATCACTTGCGTGATGGAAAAACCTCGCCCCATAGGATGTTTATCTGATGTAACTGTCCTGTACAGTGGGCCCGATTGAATGTTCGCATCTCTTTTATGCTCAAGTTTATTTGCGCATCGCTGATATCGCTTCAACCTCCCATGCAAATTTAATCTCCTTTTGTTTGAGCAGAAGACTGGTTCCTTCAGGCTGGAGAAAATGTGTTGTGTTTTTCTTGTGCTGTCTTCGTTGCACCGCCATCAGTGGCGTGATGCAAAAATCTCGCCGCACAGGACGTTTATTTGATGTAACTGTCCCGTACAGTGGTCCCGATTGCATGTTCGTGTCTCTTATGCTCAAGATTTTTTGCTTGTCGCTAATATCGCTTCAACCTCCCATGCAAATTTTATCTCCTTTTGTTTGAGCAGAAGACTGGTTCCTTCAGGGCGGAGAGAATGTGTTGTTTTTCTTGTGCTCTCTTCGTTGCACCGCCATCAGTTTCGTGATGCAAACAGCTCGCCCCACAGGACGTTTAACTGATGTAACTGTCCTGTACACTGGGCCCGATTGTATGTTCGTGTGTCTTTTATGCTCAAGTTTATTTGCTCATCGCTGATTTCGCTTCATACTCCCATGAAAATTGAATCTCCTTTTGTTTGAGCAGGATACTGGTTCCTTTAGGGTGGAGAGAATGTGTTGTGTTTTTCTTCTGCTCACTTGAATGCACCGCCATCAGTTGCGTGATGCAAAAATCTCTCCCCACAGGACGTTTATCTTATGTAACTGTCTTTTACAGTGGGCCGCTCGTGTCTCTTTTATGCTTGAGTTTGTTTGCTCATCGCTGATATCGCTTCAACCTCCCATGCAAATTTAATCTCCTTTTGTTTGAGCAGAAGACTGGTTTCTTCAGGGTAGAGAAAATGTGTCGTTTATCTTGTGCTCTCTCGGTTGCACCGCCATCAGTTGCTTGATGCAAAAAGCTCGCTCCACAGTACGTTTATCTGATGTAACTGTCCTGTACAGTGGGCCCGATTTTGTGTTCGTGTCTCTTTTTTGTTCGAGTTTGTTTGCTCATCGCTGATATCGCTTCAACCACCAATGCAAATTTAAACTCCTTTTGTTTGAGCAGGAGACTGGTTCCTTCAGGGTGGAGAGAATGTATTGTGTTTTACTTGAGCTCTCTTCGTTGCACTGCTATCAGATGCCTGATGCAAAAAGCTCGCCCCACAGGACGTTTATCTCAAATAACTGTTCTGTGCAGTGGGCCCGATTGTATGTCCGTGTATCTTTTATGCTCAAGTTTATTTGGTCATCGCTGATATCGCTTCGACCTCCAATGCAAATTTAATCTCCTTTTGTTTGAGCAGGAGACTCGTTCCTTCCGGGTGGAAAGAATGTGTTGTGTTTTTCTTCTGCTCGCTTCATTGCACCACCATCAGTTGCGTGATGCAAAAAGCTCGCCCCACAGGACGTTAATCTGATGTAACTGTCATGTACAGTGGGCCCGTTTGTGTCTCTTTAATGCTTATGTTTGTTTTCTCATCGCTGATATCGTTTCAACCTCCCATGCAAATTTTATCTCCTTTTGTTCGAGCAGCGGACAGGTTCCTTCAGGGTGGAGAGAAGGTGATGTGTTTTTCTTGTGCTCTCTTCGTTGCACCGCCATCAGTTGCGTGATGCTAAAACTCGCCCCACAGTAAGGTTATCTGTTGTAACTGTCCTGTACAGCGGGCCCGATTGTGTGTTCGTGTCTCTTTTTTGCTCAAGTTTATTTGCTCATCGCTGATTTCGCTTCAACCTCTCATGCATATTTAATCTCCTTTTGTTTGAGCAGGAGAATGGTTCCTTCAGGGTGGAGACAATGTGTTATGTTTTTCTTCTGCTCGTTTCATTGTACCGCCATCAGTTGCGTGATGCAAAGAGCTCGCCCCACAGGACGTTTATCTTATGTAACTGTCCTGTACAGTGGGCCCGATTGTATGTTCGTGTCTCTTTTATGCTCAAGCTTAATTGCTCATCGCTGATATCGCTTCAACGTCCCATGCAAATTTAATCTCCTTTTGTTTGAGCAGGAGACTGGTTCCTTCAGGGTGGCGAGAATGTGTTGTGTTTTTCTTGCGCTCTCTTCGTTGCACCGTCATCACTTGCGTGATGGAAAAACCTCGCCCCATAGGATGTTTATCTGATGTAACTGTCCTGTACAGTGGGCCCGATTGAATGTTCGCGTCTCTTTTATGCTCAAGTTTATTTGCGCATCGCTGATATCGCTTCAACCTCCCATGCAAATTTAATCTCCTTTTGTTTGAGCAGAAGACTGGTTCCTTCAGGCTGGAGAAAATGTGTTGTGTTTTTCTTGTGCTGTCTTCGTTGCACCGCCATCAGTTGCGTGATGCAAAAAGCTCGCCCCACAGGACGTTTATCTGATGTAACTGTCCTGTACAGTGGGCCCGATTGTGTGTTCGTGTCACTTTTATGCTCAAGTTTATTTGCTCATCGCTGATATCGCTTCAACCTCCCATGCAAATTTTATCTGCTTTTGTTTGAGGAGGAGACTGGTTCCTTCAGGGTGGAGAGAATGTGTTGTGTTTTTCTTGTGCTCTCTTCATTGCACCGCCATCAGTGGCGTGATGCAAAAAGCTCGCCCCACAGGTTGTTTATTTGATGTAACTGTCCCGTACATTGGGCGCGATTGCATATTCGTATCTCTTTTATGCTCAAGTTTTTTTGCTCGTCGCTGATATCGCTTCAACCTCCCATGCAAATTTTATCTCCTTTTGTTCGAGCAGCGGACAGGTTCCTTCAGGGTGGAGAGAAGGAGATGTGTTTTTCTTGTGCTCTCTTCGTTGCACCGCCATCAGTTGCGTGATGCTAAAACTCGCCCCACAGTAAGGTTATCTGTTGTAACTGTCCTGTACAGCGGGCCCAATTGTGTGTTCGTGTCTCTTTTTTGCTCAAGTTTATTTGCTCATCGCTGATTTCGCTTCAACCTCTCATGCATATTTAATATTTTTGTTTGAGCAGGAGAATGGTTCCTTCAGGGTGGAGAGAATGTGTTATGTTTTTCTTCTTCTCGCTTCATTGTACCGCCATCAGTTGCGTGATGCAAAGAGCTCGCCCCACAGGACGTTTATCTTATGTAACTGTCCTGTACAGTGGGCCCGATTGTGTGTTCGTCTCTCTTTTGTTCGAGTTTATTTGCTCATCGCTGTTATCGCTTCAACCTCCCATGCAAATTTATTATGCTTTTGTTTGAGCTGGATTCTGGTTCCTTCAGTGTGGAGAGAATGTGTTGTGTTTTTCTTGAGCTCTCTTCGTTGCACCGCTATCAGTTGCGTGATGCAATAAGTTCGCCCCACAGGACGTTTATCTGAAGTAACTGTTCTGTGCAGTGGGCCCGATTGTATGTTCGTGCCTCTTTTATGCTCAAGTATATTTGCTCATCGCTGATATCGCTTCGACCTCCCATGCAAATTTAATCTCCTTTTGTTTGAGCAGGAGGCTGGTTCCTTCAGGGTGGAGAGAATGTGTTGTTTTTTCTTGTGCTCTCTTCGTTGCACCGCCATCAGTTGCGTGATGCAAAAAGCTCGCCCCACAGGACGTTTATCTTATGTAACTGTCGTGTACAGTGGGCCCGTTCGTGTCTCTTTTATGCTACAGTTTATTTGCTCATCGCTGATATCGCTTCATCCTCCCATGCAAATTTAATCTCCTTTTGTTTGAGCAGAAGACTGGTTCCTTCAGAGTGGAGAGAATGTGTTGTTTTTCTTGTGCTCTCTCCGTTGCACCGCCATCAGTTGCGTGATGCAAAAAGCTCGCCCCCACAGGACGTTTAACTGATGTAACTGTCCTGTACACTGGGCCCGATTGTATGTTCGTGTCTCTTTTATGCTCATGTTTATTTGCTCATCGCTGATATCGCTTCAACCTCCCATGCAAATTTAATCTCCTTTTGTTTGAGCAGGAGACTGGTTCCTTCAGGGTGGAGAGAATGTGTTGTGTTTTTCTTCTGCTCACTTCACTGCACCGCCATCAGTTGCGTGATGCAAAAAGCTCGCCCCACAGGACGTTTATCTGATGTAACTGTCTTTTACAGTGGGCCGTTTGTGTCTCTTTTATGCTTAAGTTTGTTTGCTCATCGCTGATATCGCTTCAACTTCCCATGCAAATTTAATCTAATTTTGTTTGAGCACGAGACTGGTTCCTTCAGGGTGGAGAGAATGTGTTGTGTTTTTCTTGTGCTCTCTTCGTTGCACCGCCATCAGTGGCGTGATGCAAAAATCTCGCCGCACAGGACGTTTATTTGATGTAACTGTCCCGTACAGTGGTCCCGATTGCATGTTCGTGTCTCTTATGCTCAAGATTTTTTGCTTGTCGCTAATATCGCTTCAACCTCCCATGCAAATTTTATCTCCTTTTGTTTGAGCAGAAGACTGGTTCCTTCAGGGCGGAGAGAATGTGTTGTTTTTCTTGTGCTCTCTTCGTTGCACCGCCATCAGTTTCGTGATGCAAACAGCTCGCCCCACAGGACGTTTAACTGATGTAACTGTCCTGTACACTGGGCCCGATTGTATGTTCGTGCGTCTTTTATGCTCAAGTTTATTTGCTCATCACTGATATCGCTTCATACTCCCATGAAAATTGAATCTCCTTTTGTTTGAGCAGGATACAGGTTCCTTTAGGGTGGAGAGAATGTGTTGTGTTTTTCTTCTGCTCACTTGAATGCACCGCCATCAGTTGCGTGATGCAAAAATCTCTCCCCACAGGACGTTTATCTTATGTAACTGTCTCTTACAGTGGGCCGCTTGTGTCTCTTTTATGCTTGAGTTTGTTTGCTCATCGCTGATATCGCTTCAACCTCCCATGCAAATTTAATCTCCTTTTGTTTGAGCAGAAGACTGGTTTCTTCAGGGTAGAGAAAATGTGTCGTTTATCTTGTGCTCTCTCGGTTGCACCGCCATCAGTTGCTTGATGCAAAAAGCTCGCTCCACAGTACGTTTATCTGATGTAACTGTCCTGTACAGTGGGCCCGATTTTGTGTTCGTGTCTCTTTTGTGTTCGAGTTTATTTGCTCATCGCTGATATCGCTTCAACCACCAATGCAAATTTAAACTCCTTTTGTTTGAGCAGGAGACTGGTTCCTTCAGGGTGGAGAGAATGTATTGTGTTTTACTTGAGCTCTCTTCGTTACACCGCTATCAGATGCCTGATGCAAAAAGCTCGCCCCACAGGACGTTTATCTCAAATAACTGTTCTGTGCAGTGGGCCCGATTGTATGTCCGTGTATCTTTTATGCTCAAGTTTATTTGGTCATCGCTGATATCGCTTCGACCTCCAATGCAAATTTAATCTCCTTTTGTTTGAGCAGGGGACTCGTTCCTTCCTGGTGGAAAGAATGTGTTGTGTTTTTCTTCTGCTCGCTTCATTGCACCACCATCAGTTGCGTGATGCAAAAAGCTCGCCCCACAGGACGTTTATCTGATGTAACTGTCATGTACAGTGGGCCCGTTTGTGTCTCTTTTATGCTAAAGTTTATTTGCTCATCGCTGATATCGCTTCAACCCCCATGCAAATTTAATCTCCTTTTGTTAGAGCAGGAGACTGGTTCCTTCAGGGTGGAGAGAATGTGTTGTGTTTTTCTTCTGCTCGCTTCATTGCACCACTATCAGTTGCGTGATGCAAAAAGCTCGCCCCACAGGACGTTAATCTGATGTAACTGTCATGTACAGTGGGCCCGTTTGTGTCTCTTTAATGCTTATGTTTGTTTTCTCATCGCTGATATCGTTTCAACCTCCAGTGCAAATTTAATCTAATTTTGTTTGAGCAGGAGACTGGTTCCTTCAGGGTGGAGAGAATGTGTTGTGTTTTTCTTGTGCTCTCTTCGTTGCACCGCCATCAGTTGCGTGATGCAAAAAGCTTGCCCCACAGTACGTTTATCTGAAGTAACTGTCCTGTACAGCGGGCCCGATTGTGTGTTCGTGTCTCTTTTATGCTCAAGTTTATTTGCTCATCGCTGATATCGCTTCAACCTCCCATGCAAATTTTATCTGCTTTTGTTTGAGGAGGAGACTGGTTTCTTCAGGGTGGAGAGAATGTGTTGTGTATTTCTTGTGCTCTCTTCATTGCACCGCCATCAGTGGCGTGATGCAAAAAGCTCGCCCCACAGGATGTTTATTTGATGTAACTGTCCCGTACATTGGGCGCGATTGCATATTCGTATCGCTTTTATGCTCAAGTTTTTTTGCTCGTCGCTGATATCGCTTCAACCTCCCATGCAAATTTTATCTCCTTTTGTTCGAGCAGCGGACAGGTTCCTTCAGGGTGGAGAGAAGGTGATGTGTTTTTCTTGTGCTCTCTTCGTTGCACCGCCATCAGTTGCGTGATGCTAAAACTCGCCCCACAGTAAGGTTATCTGTTGTAACTGTCCTGTACAGCGGGCCCGATTGTGTGTTCGTGTCTCTTTTTTGCTCAAGTTTATTTGCTCATCGCTGATTTCGCTTCAACCTCTCATGCATATTTAATCTCCTTTTGTTTGAGCAGGAGAATGGTTCCTTCAGGGTGGAGACAATGTGTTATGTTTTTCTTCTGCTCGTTTCATTGAACCGCCATCAGTTGCGTGATGCAAAGAGCTCGCCCCACAGGACGTTTATCTTATGTAACTGTCCTGTACAGTGGGCCCGATTGTATGTTCGCGTCTCTTTTATGCTCAAGTTTATTTGCGCATCGCTGATATCGCTTCAACCTCCCATGCAAATTTAATCTCCTTTTGTTTGAGCAGAAGACTGGTTCCTTCAGGCTGGAGAAAATGTGTTGTGTTTTTCTTGTGCTGTCTCCGTTGCACCGCCATCAGTGGCGTGATGCAAAAATCTCGCCGCACAGGACGTTTATTTGATGTAACTGACCCGTACAGTGGTCCCGATTGCATGTTCGTGTCTCTTATGCTCAAGATTTTTTGCTTGTCGCTAATATCGCTTCAACCTCCCATGCAAATTTTATCTCCTTTTGTTTGAGCAGAAGACTGGTTCCTTCAGGGCGGAGAGAATGTGTTGTTTTTCTTGTGCTCTCTTCGTTGCACCGCCATCAGTTTCGTGATGCAAACAGCTCGCCCCACAGGACGTTTAACTGATGTAACTGTCCTGTACACTGGGCCCGATTGTATGTTCGTGTGTCTTTTATGCTCAAGTTTATTTGCTCATCGCTGATTTCGCTTCATACTCCCATGAAAATTGAATCTCCTTTTGTTTGAGCAGGATACTGGTTCCTTTAGGGTGGAGAGAATGTGTTGTGTTTTTCTTCTGCTCACTTGAATGCACCGCCATCAGTTGCGTGATGCAAAAATCTCTCCCCACAGGACGTTTATCTTATGTAACTGTCTTTTACAGTGGGCCGCTTGTGTCTCTTTTATGCTTGAGTTTGTTTGCTCATCGCTGATATCGCTTCAACCTCCCATGCAAATTTAATCTCCTTTTGTTTGAGCAGAAGACTGGTTTCTTCAGGGTAGAGAAAATGTGTCGTTTATCTTGTGCTCTCTCGGTTGCACCGCCATCAGTTGCTTGATGCAAAAAGCTCGCTCCACAGTACGTTTATCTGATGTAACTGTCCTGTACAGTGGGCCCGATTTTGTGTTCGTGTCTCTTTTTTGTTCGAGTTTATTTGCTCATCGCTGATATCGCTTCAACCACCAATGCAAATTTAAACTCCTTTTGTTTGAGCAGGAGACTGGTTCCTTCAGGGTGGAGAGAATGTATTGTGTTTTACTTGAGCTCTCTTCGTTGCACCGCTATCAGATGCCTGATGCAAAAAGCTCGCCCCACAGGACGTTTATCTCAAATAACTGTTCTGTGCAGTGGGCCCGATTGTATGTCCGTGTATCTTTTATGCTCAAGTTTATTTGGTCATCGCTGATATCGCTTCGACCTCCAATGCAAATTTAATCTCCTTTTGTTTGAGCAGGAGACTCGTTCCTTCCGGGTGGAAAGAATGTGTTGTGTTTTTCTTCTGCTCGCTTCATTGCACCACCATCAGTTGCGTGATGAAAAAGCTCGCCCCACAGGACGTTTATCTGATGTAACTGTCATGTACAGTGGGCCCGTTTGTGTCTCTTTTATGCTAAAGTTTATTTGCTCATCGCTGATATCGCTTCAACCCCCATGCAAATTTAATCTCCTTTTGTTAGAGCAGGAGACTGGTTCCTTCAGGGTGGAGAGAATGTGTTGTGTTTTTCTTCTGCTCGCTTCATTGCACCACTATCAGTTGCGTGATGCAAAAAGCTCGCCCCACAGGACGTTAATCTGATGTAACTGTCATGTACAGTGGGCCCGTTTGTGTCTCTTTAATGCTTATGTTTGTTTTCTCATCGCTGATATCGTTTCAACCTCCAGTGCAAATTTAATCTAATTTTGTTTGAGCAGGAGACTGGTTCCTTCAGGGTGGAGAGAATGTGTTGTGTTTTTCTTGTGCTCTCTTCGTTGCACCGCCATCAGTTGCGTGATGCAAAAAGCTTGCCCCACAGTACGTTTATCTGAAGTAACTGTCCTGTACAGCGGGCCCGATTGTGTGTTCGTGTCTCTTTTTTGCTCAAGTTTATTTGCTCATCGCTGATTTCGCTTCAACCTCTCATGCATATTTAATCTCCTTTTGTTTGAGCAGGAGAATGGTTCCTTCAGGGTGGAGACAATGTGTTATGTTTTTCTTCTGCTCGTTTCATTGTACCGCCATCAGTTGCGTGATGCAAAGAGCTCGCCCCACAGGACGTTTATCTTATGTAACTGTCCTGTACAGTGGGCCCGATTGTATGTTCGTGTCTCTTTTATGCTCAAGTTTAATTGCTCATCGCTGATATCGCTTCAACGTCCCATGCAAATTTAATCTCCTTTTGTTTGAGCAGGAGACTGGTTCCTTCAGGGTGGCGAGAATGTGTTGTGTTTTTCTTGCGCTCTCTTCGTTGCACCGTCATCACTTGCGTGATGGAAAAACCTCGCCCCATAGGATGTTTATCTGATGTAACTGTCCTGTACAGTGGGCCCGATTGAATGTTCGCGTCTCTTTTATGCTCAAGTTTATTTGCGCATCGCTGATATCGCTTCAACCTCCCATGCAAATTTAATCTCCTTTTGTTTGAGCAGAAGACTGGTTCCTTCAGGCTGGAGAAAATGTGTTGTGTTTTTCTTGTGCTGTCTCCGTTGCACCGCCATCAGTGGCGTGATGCAAAAATCTCGCCGCACAGGACGTTTATTTGATGTAACTGTCCCGTACAGTGGTCCCGATTGCATGTTCGTGTCTCTTATGCTCAAGATTTTTTGCTTGTCGCTAATATCGCTTCAACCTCCCATGCAAATTTTATCTCCTTTTGTTTGAGCAGAAGACTGGTTCCTTCAGGGCGGAGAGAATGTGTTGTTTTTCTTGTGCTCTCTTCGTTGCACCGCCATCAGTTTCGTGATGCAAACAGCTCGCCCCACAGGACGTTTAACTGATGTAACTGTCCTGTACACTGGGCCCGATTGTATGTTCGTGTGTCTTTTATGCTCAAGTTTATTTGCTCATCGCTGATTTCGCTTCATACTCCCATGAAAATTGAATCTCCTTTTGTTTGAGCAGGATACTGGTTCCTTTAGGGTGGAGAGAATGTGTTGTGTTTTTCTTCTGCTCACTTGAATGCACCGCCATCAGTTGCGTGATGCAAAAATCTCTCCCCACAGGACGTTTATCTTATGTAACTGTCTTTACAGTGGGCCGCTTGTGTCTCTTTTATGCTTGAGTTTGTTTGCTCATCGCTGATATCGCTTCAACCTCCCATGCAAATTTAATCTCCTTTTGTTTGAGCAGAAGACTGGTTTCTTCAGGGTAGAGAAAATGTGTCGTTTATCTTGTGCTCTCTCGGTTGCACCGCCATCAGTTGCTTGATGCAAAAAGCTCGCTCCACAGTACGTTTATCTGATGTAACTGTCCTGTACAGTGGGCCCGATTTTGTGTTCGTGTCTCTTTTTTGTTCGAGTTTATTTGCTCATCGCTGATATCGCTTCAACCACCAATGCAAATTTAAACTCCTTTTGTTTGAGCAGGAGACTGGTTCCTTCAGGGTGGAGAGAATGTATTGTGTTTTACTTGAGCTCTCTTCGTTGCACCGCTATCAGATGCCTGATGCAAAAAGCTCGCCCCACAGGACGTTTATCTCAAATAACTGTTCTGTGCAGTGGGCCCGATTGTATGTCCGTGTATCTTTTATGCTCAAGTTTATTTGGTCATCGCTGATATCGCTTCGACCTCCAATAAAAATTTAATCTCCTTTTGTTTGAGCAGGAGACTCGTTCCTTCCGGGTGGAAAGAATGTGTTGTGTTTTTCTTCTGCTCGCTTCATTGCACCACCATCAGTTGCGTGATGCAAAAAGCTCGCCCCACAGGACGTTAATCTGATGTAACTGTCATGTACAGTGGGCCCGTTTGTGTCTCTTTAATGCTTATGTTTGTTTTCTCATCGCTGATATCGTTTCAACCTCCAGTGCAAATTTAATCTAATTTTGTTTGAGCAGGAGACTGGTTCCTTCAGGGTGGAGAGAATGTGTTGTGTTTTTCTTGTGCTCTCTTCGTTGCACCGCCATCAGTTGCGTGATGCAAAAAGCTTGCCCCACAGGACGTTTGTCTGGTGTAACTGTCCTGTACAGTGGGCCCGATTGTGTGTTCGTGTCTCTTTTATGCTCAAGTTTATTTGCTCATCGCTGATATCGCTTCAACCTCCCATGCAAATTTAATCTCTTTTTGTTTGAGGAAGGGACTGGTTCCTTCAGGGTGGAGAGAATGTGTTCTGTTTTTCTTGTGCTCTCTTCGTTGCACCGCCATCAGTGGCGTGATGCAAAAATCTCGCCCCACAGGACGTTTCTTTGATGTACCAGTCGCGTACAGTGGGCCCGATTACATGTTCGTGTCTCTTTTATGCTCAAGATTTTTTGCTCGTCGCTGATATCGCTTCAACCTCCAATGCAAATTTTATCTCCTTTTGTTCGAGCAGCGGACAGGTTCCTTCAGGGTGGAGAGAAGGTGTGTTTTTTTTGTGCTCTCTTCCTTGCATCGCCATCAGTTGCGTGATGCAAAAAGCTCGCCCCACAGGACGTTTATCTGATGTAACTGTCCTGTACAGTGGGCCCGATTGTGTGTTCGTGTCTCTTTTATGCTCAAGTTTATTTGCTCATCGCTGATATCGCTTCAACCTTCCATGCAAATTTTATCTGCTTTTGTTTGAGGAGGAGACTGGTTTCTTCAGGGTGGAGAGAATGTGTTGTGTTTTTCTTGTGCTCTCTTCATTGCACCGCCATCAGTGGCGTGATGCAAAAAGCTCGCCCCACAGGATGTTTATTTGATGTAACTGTCTCGTACATTGGGCGCGATTGCATATTCGTATCTCTTTTATGCTCAAGTTTTTTTGCTCGTCGCTGATATCGCTTCAACCTCCCATGCAAATTTTATCTCCTTTTGTTCGAGCAGCGGACAGGTTCCTTCAGGGTGGAGAGAAGGTGATGTGTTTTTCTTGTGCTCTCTTCGTTGCACCGCCATCAGTTGCGTGATGCTAAAACTCGCCCCACAGTAAGGTTATCTGTTGTAACTGTCCTGTACAGCGGGCCCGATTGTGTGTTCGTGTCTCTTTTTTGCTCAAGTTTATTTGCTCATCGCTGATTTCGCTTCAACCTCTCATGCATATTTAATCTCCTTTTGTTTGAGCAGGAGAATGGTTCCTTCAGGGTGGAGAGAATGTGTTATGTTTTTCTTCTGCTCGTTTCATTGTACCGCCATCAGTTGCGTGATGCAAAGAGCTCGCCCCACAGGACGTTTATCTTATGTAACTGTCCTGTACAGTGGGCCCGATTGTATGTTCGTGTCTCTTTTATGCTCAAGTTTAATTGCTCATCGCTGATATCGCTTCAACGTCCCATGCAAATTTAATCTCCTTTTGTTTGAGCAGGAGACTGGTTCCTTCAGGGTGGCGAGAATGTGTTGTGTTTTTCTTGCGCTCTCTTCGTTGCACCGTCATCACTTGCGTGATGGAAAAACCTCGCCCCATAGGATGTTTATCTGATGTAACTGTCCTGTACAGTGGGCCCGATTGAATGTTCGCGTCTCTTTTATGCTCAAGTTTATTTGCGCATCGCTGATATCGCTTCAACCTCCCATGCAAATTTAATCTCCTTTTGTTTGAGCAGAAGACTGGTTCCTTCAGGCTGGAGAAAATGTGTTGTGTTTTTCTTGTGCTGTCTCCGTTGCACCGCCATCAGTTGCGTGATGCAAAAAGCTCGCCCCACAGTACGTTTATCTGATGTAACTGTCCTGTACAGTGGGCCCGATTGTGTGTTCGTGTCTCTTTTGTTCGAGTTTATTTGCTCATCGCTGATATCCCTTCAACCTCCCATGCAAATTTATTATGCTTTTGTTTGAGCTGGATTCTGGTTCCTTCAGTGTGGAGAGAATATGTTGTGTTTTTCTTGAGCTCTCTTCGTTGCACCGCTATCAGTTGCGTGATGCAATAAGTTCGCCCCACAGGACGTTTATCTGAAGTAACTGTTCTGTGCAGTGGGCCCGATTGTATGTTCGTGTCTCTTTTATGCTCAAGTATATTTGCTCATCGCTGATATCGCTTCGACCTCCCATGCAAATTTAATCTCCTTTTGTTTGAGCAGGAGGCTGGTTCCTTCAGGGTGGAGAGAATGTGTTGTTTTTCTTGTGCTCTCTCCGTTGCACCGCCATCAGTTGCGTGATGCAAAAAGCTCGCCACCACAGGACGTTTAACTGATGTAACTGTCCTGTACACTGGGCCCGATTGTATGTTCGTGTCTCTTTTATGCTCAAGTTTATTTGCTCATCGCTGATATCGCTTCAACCTCCCATGCAAATTTAATCTCCTTTTGTTTGAGCAGGAGTCTGGTTCCTTCAGGGTGGAGAGAATGTGTTGTGTTTTTCTTCTGCTCACTTCACTGCACCGCCATCAGCTGCGTGATGCAAAAAGCTCGCCCCACAGGACGTTTATCTGATGTAACTGTCTTTTACAGTGGGCCGTTTGTGTCTCTTTTATGCTTAAGTTTGTTTGCTCATCGCTGATATCGCTTCAACCTCCAGTGCAAATTTAATCTAATTTTGTTTGAGCAGGAGACTGGTTCCTTCAGGGTGGAGAGAATGTGTTGTGTTTTTCTTGCGCTCTCTTCGTTGCACCGCCATCAGTGGCGTGATGCAAAAATCTCGCCGCACAGGACGTTTATTTGATGTAACTGTCCCGTACAGTAGTCCCGATTGCATGTTCGTGTCTCTTATGCTCAAGAATTTTTGCTTGTCGCTAATATCGCTTCAACCTCCCATGCAAATTTTATCTCCTTTTGTTTGAGCAGAAGACTGGTTCCTTCAGGGCGGAGAGAATGTGTTGTTTTTGTTGTGCTCTCTTCGTTGCACCGCCATCAGTTTCGTGATGCAAACAGCTCGCCCCACAGGACGTTTAACTGATGTAACTGTCCGGTACACTGGGCCCGATTGTATGTTCGTGTCTCTTTTATGCTCAAGTTTATTTGCTCATCGCTGATTTCGCTTCAACCTCTCATGCATATTTAATCTCCTTTTGTTTGAGCAGGATACTGGTTCCTTTAGGGTGGAGAGAATGTGTTGTGTTTTTCTTCTGCTCACTTCATTGCACCGCCATCAGTTGCGTGATGCAAAAATCTCTCCCCCAGGACGGTTATCTTATGTAACTGTCTTTTACAATGGGTCGTTTGTGTCTCTTTTATGCTTGAGTTTGTTTGCTCATCGCTGATATCGCTTCAACCTCCCATGCAAATTTAATCTAATTTTGTTTGAGCAGGAGACTGGTTCCTTCAGGGTGGAGAGAATGTGTTGTGTTTTTCTTGCGCTCTCTTCGTTGCACCGCCATCAGTGGCGTGATGCAAAAATCTCGCCGCACAGGACGTTTATTTGATGTAACTGTCCCGTACAGTAGTCCCGATTGCATGTTCGTGTCTCTTATGCTCAAGAATTTTTGCTTGTCGCTAATATCGCTTCAACCTCCCATGCAAATTTTATCTCCTTTTGTTTGAGCAGAAGACTGGTTCCTTCAGGGCGGAGAGAATGTATTGTTTTTGTTGTGCTCTCTTCGTTGCACCGCCATCAGTTTCGTGATGCAAACAGCTCGCCCCACAGGACGTTTAACTGATGTAACTGTCCGGTACACTGGGCCCGATTGTATGTTCGTGTCTCTTTTATGCTCAAGTTTATTTGCTCATCGCTGATTTCGCTTCAACCTCTCATGCATATTTAATCTCCTTTTGTTTGAGCAGGATACTGGTTCCTTTAGGGTGGAGAGAATGTGTTGTGTTTTTCTTCTGCTCACTTCATTGCACCGCCATCAGTTGCGTGATGCAAAAATCTCTCCCCCCAGGACGTTTATCTTATGTAACTGTCTTTTACAATGGGCCGTTTGTGTCTCTTTTATGCTTGAGTTTGTTTGCTCATCGCTGATATCGCTTCAACCTCCCATGCAAATTTAATCTCCTTTTGTTTGAGCAGAAGACTGGTTTCTTCAGGGTAGAGAAAATGTGTCGTTTATCTTGTGCTCTCACGGTTGCACCGCCATCAGTTGCTTGATGCAAAAAGCTCGCTCCACAGTACGTTTATCTGATGCAACTGTCCTGTACAGTGGGCCCGATTTTGTGTTCGTGTCTCTTTTTTCTTCGAGTTTATTTGCTCATCGCTGATATCGCTTCAACCACCAATGCAAATTTAATCTCCTTTTGTTTGAGCAGGAGACTGGTTCCTTCAGGGTGGAGAGAATGTATTGTGTTTTACTTGAGCTCTCTTCGTTGCACCGCTATCAGATGCGTGATGCAAAAAGCTCGCCCCAAAGGACGTTTATCTCAAATAACTGTTCTGTGCAGTGGGCCCGATTGTATGTCCGTGTATCTTTTATGCTCAAGTATATTTGCTCATCGCTGATATCGCTTCGACCTCCCATGCAAATTTAATCTCCTTTTGTTTGAGCAGGAGGCTGGTTCCTTCAGGGTGGAGAGAATGTGTTGTTTTTCTTGTGCTCTCTCCGTTGCACCGCCATCAGTTGCGTGATGCAAAAAGCTCGCCACCACAGGACGTTTAACTGATGTAACTGTCCTGTACACTGGGCCCGATTGTATGTTCGTGTCTCTTTTATGCTCAAGTTTATTTGCTCATCGCTGATATCGCTTCAACCTCCCATGCAAATTTAATCTCCTTTTGTTTGAGCAGGAGACTGGTTCCTTCAGGGTGGAGAGAATGTGTTGTGTTTTTCTTCTGCTCACTTCACTGCACCGCCATCAGCTGCGTGATGCAAAAAGCTCGCCCCACAGGACGTTTATTTGATGTAACTGTCTTTTACAGTGGGCCGTTTGTGTCTCTTTTATGCTTAAGTTTGTTTGCTCATCGCTGATATCGCTTCAACCTCCCATGCAAATTTAATCTAATTTTGTTTGAGCAGGAGACTGGTTCCTTCAGGGTGGAGAGAATGTGTTGTGTTTTTCTTGCGCTCTCTTCGTTGCACCGCCATCAGTGGCGTGATGCAAAAATCTCGCCGCACAGGACGTTTATTTGATGTAACTGTCCCGTACAGTGTCCCGATTGCATGTTCGTGTCTCTTATGCTCAAGAATATTTGCTTGTCGCTAATATCGCTTCAACCTCCCATGCAAATTTTATCTCCTTTTGTTTGAGCAGAAGACTGGTTCCTTCAGGGCGGAGAGAATGTGTTGTTTTTGTTGTGCTCTCTTCGTTGCACCGCCATCAGTTTCGTGATGCAAACAGCTCGCCCCACAGGACGTTTAACTGATGTAACTGTCCGGTACACTGGGCCCGATTGTATGTTCGTGTCTCTTTTATGCTCAAGTTTATTTGCTCATCGCTGATTTCGCTTCAACCTCTCATGCATATTTAATCTCCTTTTGTTTGAGCAGGATACTGGTTCCTTTAGGGTGGAGAGAATGTGTTGTGTTTTTCTTCTGCTCACTTCATTGCACCGCCATCAGTTGCGTGATGCAAAAATCTCTCCCCCCAGGACGTTTATCTTATGTAACTGTCTTTTACAATGGGCCGTTTGTGTCTCTTTTATGCTTGAGTTTGTTTGCTCATCGCTGATATCGCTTCAACCTCCCATGCAAATTTAATCTCCTTTTGTTTGAGCAGAAGACTGGTTTCTTCAGGGTAGAGAAAATGTGTCGTTTATCTTGTGCTCTCACGGTTGCACCGCCATCAGTTGCTTGATGCAAAAAGCTCGCTCCACAGTACGTTTATCTGATGCAACTGTCCTGTACAGTGGGCCCGATTTTGTGTTCGTGTCTCTTTTTTCTTCGAGTTTATTTGCTCATCGCTGATATCGCTTCAACCACCAATGCAAATTTAATCTCCTTTTGTTTGAGCAGGAGACTGGTTCCTTCAGGGTGGAGAGAATGTATTGTGTTTTACTTGAGCTCTCTTCGTTGCACCGCTATCAGATGCGTGATGCAAAAAGCTCGCCCCACAGGACGTTTATCTCAAATAACTGTTCTGTGCAGTGGGCCCGATTGTATGTCCGTGTATCTTTTATGCTCAAGTTTATTTGGTCATCGCTGATATCGCTTCGACCTCCAATGCAAATTTAATCTCCTTTTGTTTGAGCAGGAGACTCGTTCCTTCCGGGTGGAAAGAATGTGTTGTGTTTTTCTTCTGCTCGCTTCATTGCACCACCATCAGTTGCGTGATGCAAAAAGCTCGCCCCACAGGACGTTTATCTGATGTAACTGTCATGTACAGTGGGCCCGTTTGTGTCTCTTTTATGCTAAAGTTTATTTGCTCATCGCTGATATCGCTTCAACCCCCATGCAAATTTAATCTCCTTTTGTTTGAGCAGGAGACTGGTTCCTTCAGGGTGGAGAGAATGTGTTGTGTTTTTCTTCTGCTCGCTTCATTGCACCACCATCAGTTGCGTGATGCAAAAAGCTCGCCCCACAGGACGTTATTCTGATGTAACTGTCATGTACAGTGAGCCCGTTTGTGTCTCTTTTATGCTTAAGTTTGTTTGCTCATCGCTGATATCGCTTCAACCTCCAGTGCAAATTTAATCTAATTTTGTTTGAGCAGGAGACTGGTTCCTTCAGGGTGGAGAGAATGTGTTGTGTTTTTCTTGCGCTCTCTTCGTTGCACCGCCATCAGTGGCGTGATGCAAAAATCTCGCCGCACAGGACGTTTATTTGATGTAACTGTCCCGTACAGTAGTCCCGATTGCATGTTCGTGTCTCTTATGCTCAAGAATTTTTGCTTGTCGCTAATATCGCTTCAACCTCCCATGCAAATTTTATCTCCTTTTGTTTGAGCAGAAGACTGGTTCCTTCAGGGCGAAGAGAATGTGTTGTTTTTGTTGTGCTCTCTTCGTTGCACCGCCATCAGTTTCGTGATGCAAACAGCTCGCCCCACAGGACGTTTAACTGATGTAACTGTCCGGTACACTGGGCCCGATTGTATGTTCGTGTCTCTTTTATGCTCAAGTTTATTTGCTCATCGCTGATTTCGCTTCAACCTCCCATGCAAATTTTATCTCCTTTTGTTCGTGCAGCGGACAGGTTCCTTCAGGGTGGAGAGAATGTGTTATGTTTTTGTTGTGCTGGCTTCATTGCATCGCCATCAGTTGCGTGATGCAAAAAGCTCGCCCCACAGGACGTTTGTCTGGTGTAACTGTCCTGTACAGTGGGCCCGATTTTGTGTTCGTGTCTTTTTTGCTCAAGTTTATTTGCTCATCGCTGATTTCGCTTCAACCTCTCATGCATATTTAATCTCCTTTTGTTTGAGCATGAGACTCGTTCCTTCAGGGTGGAGAGAATGTGTTGTGTTTTTCTTGCGCTCTCTTCGTTGCACCGCCATCAGGGGCGTGATGCAAAAAGCTCGCCCCACAGGACGTTTATTTGATGTAACTGTCCCGTACAGTGGTCCCGATTGCATGTTCGTGTCTCTTATGCTCAAGAATTTTTGCTTGTCGCTAATATCGCTTCAACCTCCCATGCAAATTTTATCTCCTTTTGTTTGAGCAGAAGACTGGTTCCTTCAGGGCGGAGAGAATGTGTTGTTTTTGTTGTGCTCTCTTCGTTGCACCGCCATCAGTTTCGTGATGCAAACAGCTCGCCCCACAGGACGTTTAACTGATGTAACTGTCCGGTACACTGGGCCCGATTGTATGTTCGTGTCTCTTTTATGCTCAAGTTTATTTGCTCATCGCTGATTTCGCTTCAACCTCGCATGCATATTTAATCTCCTTTTGTTTGAGCAGGATACTGGTTCCTTTAGGGTGGAGAGAATGTGTTGTGTTTTTCTTCTGCTCACTTCATTGCACCGCCATCAGTTGCGTGATGCAAAAATCTCTCCCCCCAGGACGTTTATCTTATGTAACTGTCTTTTACAATGGGCCGTTTGTGTCTCTTTTATGCTTGAGTTTCTTTGCTCATCGCTGATATCGCTTCAACCTCCCATGCAAATTTAATCTCCTTTTGTTTGAGCAGAAGACTGGTTTCTTCAGGGTAGAGAAAATGTGTCGTTTATCTTGTGCTCTCACGGTTGCACCGCCATCAGTTGCTTGATGCAAAAAGCTCGCTCCACAGTACGTTTATCTGATGCAACTGTCCTGTACAGTGGGCCCGATTTTGTGTTCGTGTCTCTTTTTTCTTCGAGTTTATTTGCTCATCGCTGATATCGCTTCAACCACCAATGCAAATTTATTCTCCTTTTGTTTGAGCAGGAGACTGGTTCCTTCAGGGTGGAGAGAATGTATTGTGTTTTACTTGAGCTCTCTTCGTTGCACCGCTATCAGATGCGTGATGCAAAAAGCTCGCCCCACAGGACGTTTATCTCAAATAACTGTTCTGTGCAGTGGGCCCGATTGTATGTCCGTGTATCTTTTATGCTCAAGTTTATTTGGTCATCGCTGATATCGCTTCGACCTCCAATGCAAATTTAATCTCCTTTTGTTTGAGCAGGAGACTCGTTCCTTCCGGGTGGAAAGAATGTGTTGTGTTTTTCTTCTGCTCGCTTCATTGCACCACCATCAGTTGCGTGATGCAAAAAGCTCGCCCCACAGGACGTTTATCTGATGTAACTGTCATGTACAGTGGGCCCGTTTGTGTCTCTTTTATGCTAAAGTTTATTTGCTCATCGCTGATATCGCTTCAACCCCCATGCAAATTTAATCTCCTTTTGTTTGAGCAGGAGACTGGTTCCTTCAGGGTGGAGAGAATGTGTTATGTTTTTCTTCTGCTCGCTTCATTGCACCACCATCAGTTGCGTGATGCAAAAAGCTCGCCCCACAGGACGTTAATCTGATGTAACTGTCATGTACAGTGAGCCCGTTTGTGTCTCTTTTATGCTTAAGTTTGTTTGCTCATCGCTGATATCGCTTCAACCTCCAGTGCAAATTTAATCTAATTTTGTTTGAGCAGGAGACTGGTTCCTTCAGGGTGGAGAGAATGTGTTGTGTTTTTCTTGTGCTCTCTTCGTTGCACCGCCATCAGTGGCGTGATGCAAAAATCTCGCTGCACAGGACGTTTATTTGATGTAACTGTCCCGTACAGTGGTCCCGATTGCATGTTCGTGTCTCTTATGCTCAAGATTTTTTGCTTGTCGCTAATATCGCTTCAACCTCCCATGCAAATTTTATCTCCTTTTATTCGAGCAGCGGACAGGTTCCCTCAGGGTGGAGAGAAGGATTTGTTTTTCTTGTGCTCTTTTCGTTGCACCGCCACCAGTTGCGTGATGCTAAAGCTCGCCCCACAGCAAGTTTATCTGATGTAACTGTCCTGTACAGCGGGCCCGATTGTGTTTTCGTGTCTCTTTTTTGCTCAAGTTTATTTGCTCATCGCTGATTTCGCTTCAACCTCTCATGCATATTTAATCTCCTTTTGTTTGAGCAGGAGAATGGTTCCTTCAGGGTGGAGAGAATGTGTTATGTTTTTCTTCTGCTCGCTTCATTGCACCGCCATCAGTGGCGTGATGCAAAAAGCTCGCTCCACAGAACGTTTATTTGATGTAACTGTCCTGTACTGTGAACCCAATTGTATGTTCGCGTCTCTTTTATGCTCAAGTTTATTTGCGCATCGCTGATATCGCTTCAACCTCTCATGCATATTTAATCTCCTTTTGTTTGAGCAGGAGAATGGTTCCTTCAGGGTGGAGAGAAAGTGTGTTTTTCTCGTGCTCTCTTCGTTGTACCGCCATCAGTTTCGTGATGCAAAAAGCTCGCCACACAGGACGTTTATCTGATGTAACTGTCCTGTACAGTGGACCCGATTGTGTGTTCGTGCCTCATTTATGCTCAAGATTTTTTGCTCGTCGCTGATATCGCTTCAACCTCCCATGCAAATTTTATCTCCTTTTGTTCGAGCAGCGGACAGGTTCCTTCAGGGTGGAGAGAAAGTGTGTTTTTCTCGTGCTCTCTTCGTTGTACCGCCATCAGTTTCGTGATGCAAAAAGCTCGCCCTACAGTAAGTTTATCTGATGTAACTGTCCTGTACAGTGGGCCCGATTGTGTGTTCGTGTCTCTTTTTTGCTCAAGTTTATTTATTTTGCTCATCGCTGATATCGCTTCAACATCCCATGCAAATTTAATCTGCTTTTGTTTGAGGAGGAGACTGGTTCCTAAAGGGTGGAGAGAATGTGTTGTGTTTTTCTTGTGCTCTCTTCGTTGCACCGCCATCAATGGCGTGATGCAAAAAGCTCGCCCCACAGGATGTTTATTTGACGTAACTGTCCGGTACATTGGGCGCGATTGCATGTTCGTATCTCTTTTATGCTCAAGTTTTTTTGCTCGTCGCTGATATCGCTTCAACATCCCATGTAAATTTTATCTCCTTTTGTTCGAGCAGCGGACAGGTTTCTTCAGGGTGGAGAGAAGGATTTGTGTTTTTTTTGTGCTCTCTTCGTTGCACCGCCATCAGTTGCGTGATGCAAAAAACTCGCCCCACAGTAAGTTTATCTGATGCAACTGTCCTGTACAGTGGCCCGATTTTATGTTCGTGTCTCTTTTTTGCTCAAGTTTATTTGCTCATCGCTGATTTCGCTTCAACCTCTCATGCATATTTAATCTCCTTTTGTTTGAGCAGGAGAATGGTTCCTTCAGGGTGGAGAGAATGTGTTATGTTTTTCTTCTGCTCGCTTCATTGTACCGCCATCAGTTGCGTGATGCAAAGCGCTCGCCCCACATGACGTTTATCTTATGTAACTGTCCTGTACAGTGAGCCCGTTCGTGTCTCTTTTATGCTAAAGTTTATTTGCTCATCGCTGATATCGCTTCATCCTCCCATGCAAATTTAATCTCCTTTTGTTTGAGCCGAAGACTGGTTCCTTCAGAGTGGAGAGAATGTGTTGTTTTTCTTGTGCTCTCTCCGTTGCACCGCCATCAGTTGCGTGATGCAAAAAGCTCGCCCCCACAGGACGTTTAACTTATGTAACTGTCCTGTACACTGGCCCGATTGTATGTTCGTCTTGGTGAAAAAACAGCGCACAAGCAGACACAGACAGAAAGAAGGGGACAAGCGCTGAACTAGCAACTGAGGTTTTATTGACAAGCATGGCGAAATATATACAGCACAGCATACAGCATTCAAAAAACATATAAACAGCACATAAAAGGCGGATAAGAAGCCAGCATCCAAAATCATCGCTTAACGTTGCATATCCAAGAATTCCATCTCTTTTGTTGAAAGAAGGATAGACGGAGTGACGGCCTTTTCTATTGACATCAAGGATTTGTTCTATTCACTCCCGCATGATAGATTAATGTCGTGTGTAGAAACGTGCATTGATAAGGCAGAAGACTGGTTTGAGCAGAAGACTGGTTCCTTCAGGGTGGAGAGAATGTGTTGTTTTTCTTGTGCTCTCTCCGTTGCACCGCCATCTGTTGCGTGATCCAAAAAGCTCGCCCCACAGTACGTTTATATTATGTAAATGTCCTGTACAGTGGACCCGATTGTGTGTTCGTGTCTCTTTTTTGCTCGAGTTTATTTGCCCATCGCTGATATCGCTTCAACCTCCCATGCTTATTTGTTATGCTTTTGTTTGAGCTGGAGACTGGTTCCTTCAGGGTGGAGAGAATGTGTTGTGTTTTTCTTGTGCTCTCTTCGTTGCACCGCCATCAGTTTCGTGATGCAAAAAGCTCGCCCCACAGGACGTTTATCTGATGTAACTGTTCTGTACAGTGGGCCCGTTTGTGTCTCTTTTATGCTAAAGTTTGTTTGCTCATTGCTGATATCGCTTCGACCTCCCATGCAAATTTAATCTAATTTTGCTTGAGCAGGAGACTGGTTCCTTCAGCGTGGAGAGAACGTGTTGCGTTTATTGTGCTCTCTCCGTTGCACCGCCATCAGTTGCGTGATGCAAGAAGCTCGCCCCACAGTACGTTTATATTATGTAAATGTCCTGTACACTGGGCCCGATTGTATGTTCGTGTCTCTTTTATGCTCAAGTATATTTGCTCACCGCTGATATCGCTTCAACCTCCCATGCAAATTTAATCTCCTTTTGTTTGAGCAGGATACAGGTTCCTTCAGGGTGGAGAGAATGTGTTGTGTTTTTCTTGTGCTCTCTTTGTTGCACCGCCATCAGTTGCGTGATGCAAAAAGCTCGCCCCACAGGACGTTTATCTAAAGTAACTGTCCTGTACAGTGGGCCCGATTGTATGTTCGTGTCTCTATTATGCTCAAGTTTAATTGCTCATCGCTGATATCGCTTCAACGACCCATGCAAATTTAATCTCCTTTTGTTTGAGCAGGAGACTGGTTCCTTCAGGGTGGCGAGAATGTGTTATGTTTTTCTTGCGTTCTCTTCGTTGCACCGTCATCACTTGCGTGATGGAAAAACCTCGCCCCATAGGATGATTATCTGATGTAACTGTCCTGTACAGTGGGCCCGATTGTATGTTCGTGTCTATTTTATGCTCAAGTTCATTTGCTCATCGCTGATATCGCTTCGACCTCCAATGCAAATTTAATCTCCTTTTGTTTGAGCAGGAGACTGGTTCCTTCAGGGTGGAGAGAATGTGTTGTGTTTTTCTTCTGCTCGCTTCATTGCACCGCCATCAGTTGCGTGATGCAAAAAGCTCGCCCCACAGGACGTTTATCTGATGTAACTGTCATGTACAGTGGGCCCGTTCGTGTCTCTTTTATGCTAAAGTTTATTTGCTCGTCGCTGATATCGGTTCAACCTCCCATGCAAATTTAATCTCCTTTTGTTTGAGCAGGAGTCTGGTTCCTTCAGGGTGGAGAGAATGTGTTGTGTTTTTCTTCTGCTCACTTCATTGCACCGCCATCAGTTGCGTGATGCAAAAAGCTCGCCCCACGGGACGTTTATCTGATGTAACTGTCTTTTACAGTGGGCCGTTTGTGTCTTTTTTATGCTTAAGTTTGTTTGCTGATCGCTGATTTCGCTTCAACCTCTCATGCATATTTAATCTCCTTTTGTTTGAGCAGGAGACTGGTTCCTTCAGGGTGGAGAGAATGTGTTGTGTTTTTCTTGTGCTCTCTTCGTTGCACCGCCATCAGTGGCGTGATGCAAAAAGCTCGCGCCACAGGACGTTTATTTGATGTAACTGTCCCGTACAACAGGACTTGTCGGGCTAGTTGGTTAATCATAATGCAAAAAAGACGAACTGCGCAACAAGAACACGGACGAAAGGGAGGCAGACACACACTAACACTGCGTTAGTGTGTGTCTGCCTCCCTTTCGTCCGTGTTCTTGTTGCGCAGTTCGTCCTTTTTCGTCCCGTACAGTGGGCCCGATTGCATGTTCGTGTCTCTATTATGCTCAAGATTTTTTGCTCGTCGCTGATATCGCTTCAACCACCCATGCAAATTTTATCTCCTCTTGTTCGTGCAGCGGACAGGTTCCTTCATGGTGGAGAGAATGTGTTATGCTTTTGTTGTGCTCGCTTCATTGCATCGCCATCAGTTGCATGATGCTAAAAGCTCGCCCCACAGGACGTTTGTCTGGTGTAACTGTCCTGTACAGTGGGCCCGATTTTGTGTTCGTGTCTCTTTTTTGCTCAAGTTTATTTGCTCATCGCTGATTTCGCTTCAACCTCTCATGCATATTTAATCTCCTTTTGTTTGAGCAGGAGACTGGTTCCTTCAGGGTGGAGAGGATGTCTTGTGTATTGCTTGCGCTCTCTTCGTTGCACCGCCATCAGTGGCGTGATGCAAAAAGTTTGCCCCACAGGACGTTTATTTGATGCAACTGTCCCGTACAGTGGGCCCGAGTGCATGTTCGTGTCTCTATTATGCTCAAGATTTTTTGCTCGTCACTGATATCGCTTCAACCTCCCATGCAAAGTTTATCTCCTTTTGTTCGAGCAGCGGACAGGTTCCTTCAGGATGGAGAGAAGGATTTGTGTTTTTCTTGTGCTCTCTTCGTTGCACCGCCATCAGTTGCGTGATGCAAAAAGCTCGCCCCACAGTAAGTTTATCTGATGCAACTGTCCTGTTCAGCGGGCCCGATTGTGTGTTAGTGTCTCTTTTTTGCTCAAGTTTTTTTGCTCATCGCTGATTTCGCTTCAACCTCTCATGCATATTTAATCTCCTTTTGTTTGAGCAGGAGACTGGTTCCTTCAGGGTGAAGAGAATGTGTTATGTTTTTGTTCTGCTCTCTTCGTAGCACCGCCATCAGTTTCGTGATGCAAACAGCTCGCCCCACAGGACGTTTAACTGATGTAACTGTCCGGTACACTGGGCCCGATTGTATGTTCGTGTCTCTTTTATGCTCAAGTTTATTTGCTCATCGCTGATTTCGCTTCAACCTCCCATGCAAATTTTATCTCCTTTTGTTCGTGCAGCGGACAGGTTCCTTCAGGGTGGAGAGAATGTGTTATGTTTTTGTTGTGCTGGCTTCATTGCATCGCCATCAGTTGCGTGATGCAAAAAGCTCGCCCCACAGGACGTTTGTCTGGTGTAACTGTCCTGTACAGTGGGCCCGATTTTGTGTTCGTGTCTTTTTTGCTCAAGTTTATTTGCTCATCGCTGATTTCGCTTCAACCTCTCATGCATATTTAATCTCCTTTTGTTTGAGCATGAGACTCGTTCCTTCAGGGTGGAGAGAATGTGTTGTGTTTTTCTTGCGCTCTCTTCGTTGCACCGCCATCAGGGGCGTGATGCAAAAAGCTCGCCCCACAGGACGTTTATTTGATGTAACTGTCCCGTACAGTGGTCCCGATTGCATGTTCGTGTCTCTTATGCTCAAGAATTTTTGCTTGTCGCTAATATCGCTTCAACCTCCCATGCAAATTTTATCTCCTTTTGTTTGAGCAGAAGACTGGTTCCTTCAGGGCGGAGAGAATGTGTTGTTTTTGTTGTGCTCTCTTCGTTGCACCGCCATCAGTTTCGTGATGCAAACAGCTCGCCCCACAGGACGTTTAACTGATGTAACTGTCCGGTACACTGGGCCCGATTGTATGTTCGTGTCTCTTTTATGCTCAAGTTTATTTGCTCATCGCTGATTTCGCTTCAACCTCGCATGCATATTTAATCTCCTTTTGTTTGAGCAGGATACTGGTTCCTTTAGGGTGGAGAGAATGTGTTGTGTTTTTCTTCTGCTCACTTCATTGCACCGCCATCAGTTGCGTGATGCAAAAATCTCTCCCCCCAGGACGTTTATCTTATGTAACTGTCTTTTACAATGGGCCGTTTGTGTCTCTTTTATGCTTGAGTTTCTTTGCTCATCGCTGATATCGCTTCCACCTCCCATGCAAATTTAATCTCCTTTTGTTTGAGCAGAAGACTGGTTTCTTCAGGGTAGAGAAAATGTGTCGTTTATCTTGTGCTCTCACGGTTGCACCGCCATCAGTTGCTTGATGCAAAAAGCTCGCTCCACAGTACGTTTATCTGATGCAACTGTCCTGTACAGTGGGCCCGATTTTGTGTTCGTGTCTCTTTTTTCTTCGAGTTTATTTGCTCATCGCTGATATCGCTTCAACCACCAATGCAAATTTATTCTCCTTTTGTTTGAGCAGGAGACTGGTTCCTTCAGGGTGGAGAGAAATATTGTGTTTTACTTGAGCTCTCTTCGTTGCACCGCTATCAGATGCGTGATGCAAAAAGCTCGCCCCACAGGACGTTTATCTCAAATAACTGTTCTGTGCAGTGGGCCCGATTGTATGTCCGTGTATCTTTTATGCTCAAGTTTATTTGGTCATCGCTGATATCGCTTCGACCTCCAATGCAAATTTAATCTCCTTTTGTTTGAGCAGGAGACTCGTTCCTTCCGGGTGGAAAGAATGTGTTGTGTTTTTCTTCTGCTCGCTTCATTGCACCACCATCAGTTGCGTGATGCAAAAAGCTCGCCCCACAGGACGTTTATCTGATGTAACTGTCATGTACAGTGGGCCCGTTTGTGTCTCTTTTATGCTAAAGTTTATTTGCTCATCGCTGATATCGCTTCAACCCCCATGCAAATTTAATCTCCTTTTGTTTGAGCAGGAGACTGGTTCCTTCAGGGTGGAGAGAATGTGTTGTGTTTTTCTTCTGCTCGCTTCATTGCACCACCATCAGTTGCGTGATGCAAAAAGCTCGCCCCACAGGACGTTAATCTGATGTAACTGTCATGTACAGTGAGCCCGTTTGTGTCTCTTTTATGCTTAAGTTTGTTTGCTCATCGCTGATATCGCTTCAACCTCCAGTGCAAATTTAATCTAATTTTGTTTGAGCAGGAGACTGGTTCCTTCAGGGTGGAGAGAATGTGTTGTGTTTTTCTTGTGCTCTCTTCGTTGCACCGCCATCAGTGGCGTGATGCAAAAATCTCGCTGCACAGGACGTTTATTTGATGTAACTGTCCCGTACAGTGGTCCCGATTGCATGTTCGTGTCTCTTATGCTCAAGATTTTTTGCTTGTCGCTAATATCGCTTCAACCTCCCATGCAAATTTTATCTCCTTTTATTCGAGCAGCGGACAGGTTCCCTCAGGGTGGAGAGAAGGATTTGTTTTTCTTGTGCTCTCTTCGTTGCACCGCCACCAGTTGCGTGATGCTAAAGCTCGCCCCACAGCAAGTTTATCTGATGTAACTGTCCTGTACAGCGGGCCCGATTGTGTTTTCGTGTCTCTTTTTTGCTCAAGTTTATTTGCTCATCGCTGATTTCGCTTCAACCTCTCATGCATATTTAATCTCCTTTTGTTTGAGCAGGAGAATGGTTCCTTCAGGGTGGAGAGAATGTGTTATGTTTTTCTTCTGCTCGCTTCATTGCACCGCCATCAGTGGCGTGATGCAAAAAGCTCGCTCCACAGAACGTTTATTTGATGTAACTGTCCTGTACTGTGAACCCAATTGTATGTTCGCGTCTCTTTTATGCTCAAGTTTATTTGCGCATCGCTGATATCGCTTCAACCTCTCATGCATATTTAATCTCCTTTTGTTTGAGCAGGAGAATGGTTCCTTCAGGGTGGAGAGAAAGTGTGTTTTTCTCGTGCTCTCTTCGTTGTACCGCCATCAGTTTCGTGATGCAAAAAGCTCGCCACACAGGACGTTTATCTGATGTAACTGTCCTGTACAGTGGACCCGATTGTGTGTTCGTGCCTCATTTATGCTCAAGATTTTTTGCTCGTCGCTGATATCGCTTCAACCTCCCATGCAAATTTTATCTCCTTTTGTTCGAGCAGCGGACAGGTTCCTTCAGGGTGGAGAGAAAGTGTGTTTTTCTCGTGCTCTCTTCGTTGTACCGCCATCAGTTTCGTGATGCAAAAAGCTCGCCCTACAGTAAGTTTATCTGATGTAACTGTCCTGTACAGTGGGCCCGATTGTGTGTTCGTGTCTCTTTTTTGCTCAAGTTTATTTATTTTGCTCATCGCTGATATCGCTTCAACATCCCATGCAAATTTAATCTGCTTTTGTTTGAGGAGGAGACTGGTTCCTAAAGGGTGGAGAGAATGTGTTGTGTTTTTCTTGTGCTCTCTTCGTTGCACCGCCATCAATGGCGTGATGCAAAAAGCTCGCCCCACAGGATGTTTATTTGACGTAACTGTCCGGTACATTGGGCGCGATTGCATGTTCGTATCTCTTTTATGCTCAAGTTTTTTTGCTCGTCGCTGATATCGCTTCAACATCCCATGCAAATTTTATCTCCTTTTGTTCGAGCAGCGGACAGGTTTCTTCAGGGTGGAGAGAAGGATTTGTGTTTTTTTTGTGCTCTCTTCGTTGCACCGCCATCAGTTGCGTGATGCAAAAAACTCGCCCCACAGTAAGTTTATCTGATGCAACTGTCCTGTACAGTGGCCCGATTTTATGTTCGTGTCTCTTTTTTGCTCAAGTTTATTTGCTCATCGCTGATTTCGCTTCAACCTCTCATGCATATTTAATCTCCTTTTGTTTGAGCAGGAGAATGGTTCCTTCAGGGTGGAGAGAATGTGTTGTTTTTCTTGTGCTCTCTTCGTAGCACCGCCATCAGTTTCGTGATGCAAACAGCTCGCCCCACAGGACGTTTAACTGATCTAACTGTCCGGTACACTGGGCCCGATTGTATGTTCGTGTCTCTTTTATGCTCAAGTATATTTGCTCATCGCTGATATCGCTTCAACCTCCCATGCAAATTTAATCTGCTTTTGTTTGAGCAGGAGACTGGTTTCTTCAGGGTGGAGAGAATGTGTTGTTTTTCTTCTGCTCGCTTCATTGCACCACCATCAGTTGCGTGATGCAAAAAGCTCGCCCCACAGGACGTTTATCTGATATAACTGTCATGTACAGTGGGCCCGTTCGTGTCTCTTTTATGCTAAAGTTTATTTGCTCATCGCTGATATCGCTTCAACCTCCCATGCAAATTTAATCTCCTTTTGTTTGAGCAGGAGACTGGTTCCTTCAGGGTGGAGAGATTGTGTTGTGTTTTTCTTCTGCTCACTTCATTGCACCGCCATCGGTTGCATGATGCAAAAAGCTCGCCCCACGGGACGTTTATCTGATGTAACTGTCTTTTACAGTGGGCCGTTTGTGTCTCTTTTATGCTTAAGTTTGTTTGCTCATCGCTGATATCGCTTCAACCTCCCATGCAAATTTAATCTAATTTTGTTTGAGCAGGAGACTGGTTCCTTCAGGGTGGAGAGAATGTGTTGTGTTTTTCTTGTGCTCTCTTCGTTGCACCGCCATCAGTGGCGTGATGCAAAAAGCTCGCCCCACAGGACGTTTATTTGATGTAACTGTCCCGTACAGTGGTCCCGATTGCATGTTCGTGTCTCTATTATGCTCAAGATTTTTTGCTCGTCGCTGATTTCGCTTCAACCTCTCATGCATATTTAATCTCCTTTTGTTTGAGCAGGAGACTGGTTCCTTCAGGGTGGGGAGAATGTGTTGTGTTTTTCTTGTGCTCTCTTCGTTGCACCGCCATCAGTGGCGTGATGCAAAAAGCTCGCCCCACAGGACGTTTATTTGATGTAACTGTCCTGTACTGTGGGCCCGATTCGATGTTCGTGTCTCTATTATGCTCAAGATTTTTTGCTCGTCGCTGATATCGCTTCAACCTCCCATGCAAAATTTATCTCCTTTTCTTCGTGCAGCGGACAGGTTCCTTCAGGGTGGAGAGAATGTGTTATGTTTTTGTTGTGCTCGCTTCATTGCATCGCAATCAGTTGCGTGATGCAAAAAGCTCGCCCCGCAGGACGTTTGTCTGGTGCAACTGTCCTGTACAGTGGGCCCGATTTTGTGTTCGTGTCTCTTTTTTGCTCAAGTTTATTTGCTCATCGCTGATTTCGCTTCAACCTCTCATGCATATTTAATCTCCTTTTGTTTGAGCAGGAGACTGGTTCCTTCAGGGTGGAGAGAATGTGTTGTGTTTTTCTTGTGCTCACTTCGTTGCACCGCCATCAGTGGCGTGATGCAAAAAGCTCGCCCCACAGGACGTTTATTTGAAGTAACTGTGCCGTACAGTGGGCCTGATTGCATGTTCGTGTCTCTATTATGCTCAAGATTTTTTGCTCGTCGCTGATATCGCTTCAACCTCCCATGCAAATTTTATCTCCTTTTGTTCGTGCAGCGGACAGGTTCCTTCAGGGTGGAGAGAATGTGTTATGTTTTTGTTGTGCTCGCTTCATTGCATCGCCATCAGTTGCTTGATGCAAAAAGCTCGCCCCACAGGACGTTTATCTGATGTAACTGTCCTGTACAGTGGGCCCGATTGTGTGTTCGTGTCTCTTTTATGCTCAAGTTTATTTACTCATCGCTGATATCGCTTCAACCTCCCATGCAAATTTTATCTGCTTTTGTTTGAGGAGACTGGTTCCTTCAGGGTGGAGAGAATGTGTTGTGTTTTTCTTGCGCTCTCTTCGTTGCACCGCCATCAGTGGCGTGATGCAAAAATCTCGCCACACAGGACGTTTATTTGATGTAACTGTCCCGTACAGTAGTCCCGATTGCATGTTCGTGTCTCTTATGCTCAAGAATTTTTGCTTGTCGCTAATATCGCTTCAACCTCCCATGCAAATTTTATCTCCTTTTGTTTGAGCAGAAGACTGGTTCCTTCAGGGCGGAGAGAATGTGTTGTTTTTGTTGTGCTCTCTTCGTTGCACCGCCATCAGTTTCGTGATGCAAACAGCTCGCCCCACAGGACGTTTAACTGATGTAACTGTCCGGTACACTGGGCCCGATTGTATGTTCGTGTCTCTTTTATGCTCAAGTTTATTTGCTCATCGCTGATTTCGCTTCAACCTCTCATGCATATTTAATCTCCTTTTGTTTGAGCAGGATACTGGTTCCTTTAGGGTGGAGAGAATGTGTTGTGTTTTTCTTCTGCTCACTTCATTGCACCGCCATCAGTTGCGTGATGCAAAAAGCTCGCCCCACAGGACGTTTATCTGATGTAACTGTCCTGTAGAGTGGGCCCGATTGTATTTTCGCGTCTCTTTTATGCTCAAGTTTATTTGCGCATCGCTGATATCGCTTCAACCTCCCATGCAAATTTATTCTCCTTTTGTTTGAGCAGAAGCCTGGTTCCTCCAGGCTGGAGAAAATGTGTTGTTTTTCTTGTGCTCTCTCCGTTGCACCGCCATCAGGTGCGTGATGCAAAAAGCTCGCCCCACAGTACGTTTATCTGATGTAACTGTCCTGTACAGTGGGCCCGATTGTGTGTTCGTGTCTTTTTTTTCGAGTTTATTTGCTCATCGCTGATATCGCTTCAACCTCCCATGCAAATTTAATATGCTTTTGTTTGAGCTGGATACTGGTTCCTTCAGTGTGGAGAGAATGTGTTGTGTTTTTCTTGCGTTCTCTTCGTTGCACCGTCATCACTTGCGTGACGGAAAAACCTCGCCCCATAGGATGATTATCTGATGTAACTGTCCTGTACAGTGGGCCCGATTGTATGTTCGTGTCTATTTTATGCTCAAGTTCATTTGCTCATCGCTGATATCGCTTCGACCTCCAATGCAAATTTAATCTCCTTTTGTTTGAGCAGGAGACTGGTTCCTTCAGGGTGGAGAGAATGTGTTGTGATTTTCTTCTGCTCGCTTCATTGCACCGCCATCAGTTGCGTGATGCAAAAAGCTCGCCCCACAGGACGTTTATCTGATGTAACTGTCATGTACAGTGGGCCCGTTCGTGTCTCTTTTATGCTAAAGTTTATTTGCTCATCGCTGATATCGGTTCAACCTCCCATGCAAATTTAATCTCCTTTTGTTTGAGCAGGAGTCTGGTTCCTTCAGGGTGGAGAGAATGTGTTGTGTTTTTCTTCTGCTCACTTCATTGCACCGCCATCAGTTGCGTGATGCAAAAAGCTCGCCCCACGGGACGTTTATCTGATGTAACTGTCTTTTACAGTGGGCCGTTTGTGTCTTTTTTATGCTAAAGTTTATTTGCTCATCGCTGATATCGGTTCAACCTCCCATGCAAATTTAATCTCCTTTTGTTTGAGCAGGAGTCTGGTTCCTTCAGGGTGGAGAGAATGTGTTGTGTTTTTCTTCTGCTCACTTCATTGCACCGCCATCAGTTGCGTGATGCAAAAAGCTCGCCCCACGGGACGTTTATCTGATGTAACTGTCTTTTTCAGTGGGCCGTTTTTGTCTCTTTTATGCTTAAGTTTGTTTGCTCATCGCTGATATCGCTTCAACCTCCCATGCAAATTTAATCTAATTTTGTTTGAGCAGGAGACTGGTTCGTTCAGGGTGGAGAGAATGTGTTGTGTTTTTCTTGTGCTCTCTTCGTTGCACCCCCAACAGTGGCGTGATGCAAAAAGCTCGCCCCACAGGACGTTTATTTGATGTAACTGTCCCGTACTGTGGGCCCGATTGCATGTTCGTGTCTCTATTATGCTCAAGATTTTTTGCTCGTCGCTGATTTCGCTTCAACCTCTCATGCATATTTAATCTCCTTTTGTTTGAGCAGGAGACTGGTTCCTTCAGGGTGGAGAGAATGTGTTGTGTTTTTCTTGTGCTCTCTTCGTTGCACCGCCATCAGGGGCGTGATGCAAAAAGCTCGCCCCACAGGACGTTTATTTGATGTAACTGTCCCGTACAGAGGGCCCGATTGCATGTTCGTGTCTCTATTATGCTCAAGATTTTTTGCTCGTCGCTGATATCGCTTCAACCTCCGATGCAAAATTTATCTCCTTTTGTTCGTGCAGCGGACAGTTTCCTTCAGGGTGGAGAGAATGTGTTATGTTTTTGTTGTGCTCGCTTCATTGCATCGCCATCAGTTGCGTGATGCAAAAAGCTCGCACCGCAGGATGTTTGTCTGGTGTAACTGTCCTGTACAGTGGGCCCAATTTTGTGTTCGTGTCTCTTTTTTGCTCAAGTTTATTTGCTCATCGCTGATTTCGCTTCAACCTCTCATGCATATTTAATCTCCTTTTGTTTGAGCAGGAGACTGGTTCCTTCAGGGTGGAGAGAATGTGTTGTTTTTCTTGTGCTCTCTTCTTTGCACCGCCATCAGTGGCGTGATGCAAAAAGCTCGCCCCACAGGATGTTTATTTGATGTAACTGTCCCGTACATTGGGCGCGATTGCATGTTCGTGTCTCTATTATGCTCAAGATTTTTTGCTCGTCGCTGATTTCGCTTCAACCTCTCATGCATATTTAATCTTTTGTTTGAGCATGAGACTGGTTCCTTCAGGGTGGAGAGAATGTGTTGTGTTTTTCTTGTGCTCTCTTCGTTGCACCGCCATCAGTGGCGTGATGCAAAAAGCTCGCCCCACAGGACGTTTATCTTATGTAACTGTCCTGTACAGTGGGCCCGTTCGTGTCTCTTTTATGCTAAAGTTTATTTGCTCATCGCTGATATCGGTTCATCCTCCCATGCAAATTTAATCTCCTTTTGTTTGAGCAGAAGACTGGTTCCTTTAGGCTGGAGAAAATGTGTTGTTTTTGTTGTGCTCTCTCCATTGCACCGCCATCAGTTGCGTGATGCAAAAAGCTCGCCCCACAGTACATTCATCTGATGTAATTGTCCTGTACAGTGGGCCCGATTGTGTGTTCGTGTCTCTTTTTTGCTCAAGTTTATTTGCTCATCGCTGATTTCGCTTCAACCTCTCATGCATATTTAATCTCCTTTCGTTTGAGCAGGAGAGTGGTTCCTTCAGGGTGGAGAGAATGTGTTGTGTTTTTCTTGTGCTCTCTTCGTTGCACCGCCATCAGTGGCGTGATGCAAAAAGCTCGCCCCACAGGACGTTTATTTGATGTAACTGTCCCGTACAGTGGGCCCGATTGCATGTTCGTGTCTCTATTATGCTCAAGATTTTTTGCTCGTCGCTTATTTCGCTTCAACCTCTCATGCATATTTAATCTCCTTTTGTTTGAGCAGGAGACTGGTTCCTTCAGGGTGGAGAGAATGTGTTGTATTTTTCTTATGCTCTCTTCGTTGCACCGCCATCAGTGGCGTGATGCAAAAAGCTCGCCCCACAGGACGTTTATTTGATGTAACTGTACCGTACATTGGGCCCGATTGCATGTTCGTGTCTCTATTATGCCCAAGATTTTTTGCTCGTCGCTGATATCGCTTCAACCTCCCATGCAAAATTTATCTCCTTTTGTTCGTGCAGCGGACAGGTTCCTTCATGGTGGACAGAATGTGTTATGTTTTTGTTGTGCTCGCTTCATTGCATCGCCATCAGTTGCGTAATGCAAAAAGCTCGCCCCGCAGGACGTTTGTCTGGTGTAACTGTCCTGTACAGTGGGCCCAATTTTGTGTTCGTGTCTCTTTTTTGCTCAAGTTTATTTGCTCATCGCTGATTTCGCTTCAACCTCTCATGCATATTTAATCTTCTTTTGTTTGAGCAGGAGACTGGTTCCTTCAGGGTGGAGAGAATGTGTTGTGTTTTTCTTGTGCTCTCTTCGTTGCACCGCCATCAGTGGCGTGATGCAAAAAGCTCGCCCCACAGGACGTTTATTTGATGTAACTGTCCCGTACTGTGGGCCCGATTGCATGTTCGTGTCTCTATTATGCTCAAGATTTTTTGCTTGTCGCTGATATCGCTTCAACCTCCCATGCAAATTTTATCTCCTTTTGTTCGTGCAGCTGACAGGTTCCTTCAGGGTGGAGAGAATGTGTTATGTTTTTGTTGTGCTCGCTTCATTGCATCGCCATCAATTGCGTGATGCAAAAAGCTCGCCTAACAGGACGTTTATCTGATGTAACTGTCCTGTACAGTGGGCCCGATTGTGTGTTCGTGTCTCTTTTATGCTCAAGTTTATTTGCTCATCGCTGATATCGCTTCAACCTCCCATGCAAATTTAATCTGCTTTTGTTTGAGGAGGAGACTGGTTCCTTCAGGGTGGAGAGAATGTGATGTGTTTTTCTTGTGCTCTCTTCGTTGCACCGCCATCAGTTGCGTGATGCTAAAACTCGCCCCACAGTAAGGTTATCTGATGTAACTGTCCTGTACAGCGGGCCCGATTGTGTGTTCGTGTCTCTTTTTTGCTCAAGTTTATTTGCTCATCGCTGATTTCGCTTCAACCTCTCATGCATATTTATTCTCCTTTTGTTTGAGCAGGAGAATGGTTCCTTCAGGGTGGAGAGAATGTGTTATGGTTTCCTTCTGCTCGCTTCATTGTACCGCCATCAGTTGCGTGATGCAAAGCGTTCGCCCCACAGGACGTTTATCTTATGTAACTGTCCTGTACAGTGGACCCGTTCGTGTCTCCTTTATGCTAAAGTTTATTTGCTCATCGCTGATATCGCTTCATCCTCACATGCAAATTTAATCTCCTTTTGTTTGAGCAGAAGACTGGTTCCTTCAGAGTGGAGAGAATGTGTTGTTTTTCTTGTGCTTTCTCCGTTGCACCGCCATCAGTTGCGTGATGGAAAAAGCTCGCCCCCACAGGACGTTTAACTGATGTAACTGTCCTGTACAGTGGGCCCGATTGCATGTTCGTGCCTCTATTATGCTCAAGATTTTTTGCTCGTCGCTGATATCGCTTCAACCTCCCATGCAAATTTTATCTCCTTTTGTTCGAGCAGCGGACAGCTTCCTTCATGGTGGAGAGAATGTGTCGTGTTTTTCTTCTGCTCGCTTCATTGCACCACCATCAGTTGCGTGATGCAAAAAACTCGCCCCACAGGACGTTTATTTGATGTAACTGTCATGCACAGTGGGCCCGTTCGTGTCTCTTTTATGCTAAAGTTTATTTGCTCATCGCTGATATCGCTTCAACCTCCCATGCAAATTTAATCTCCTTTTGTTTGAGCAGGAGACTGGTTCCTTCAGGGTGGAGAGAATGTGTTGTGTTTTTCTTGTGCTCTCTTTGTTGCACCGCCAACAGTGGCGTGATGCAAAAAGCTCGCCCCACAGGACGTTTATTTGATGTAACTGTCCCGTACAGTGGGCCCGATTGCATGTTCGTGCCTCTATTATGCTCAAGATTTTTTGCTCGTCGCTGATTTCGCTTCAACCTCTCATGCATATTTAATCTCCTTTTGTTTGAGCAGGAGACTGGTTCCTTCAAGGTGGAGAGAATGTGTTGTGTTTTTCTTGTGCTCTCTTCGTTGCACCGCCATCAGTGGCGTGATGCAAAAAGCTCGCCCCACAGGACGTTTATTTGATGTAACTGTTCCGTACAGTGGGCCCGATTGCATGTTCGTGTCTCTATTATGCTCAAGATTTTTTGCTCGTCGCTGATTTCGCTTCAACCTCTCATGCATATTTATTCTCCTTTTGTTTGAGCAGGAGACTGGTTCCTTCAGGGTAGAGAGAATGTGTTGTGCTTTTCTTGTGCTCTCTTCGTTGCACCGCCATCAGTTGCGTGATGCAAAATGCTCGCCCCACAGTAAGTTTATCTCATGCAACTGTGCTGTACAGCGGGCCCGATTGTATGTTCGTGTCTCTTTTTTGCTCAAGTTTATTTGCTCATCGCTGATTTCGCTTCAACCTCTCATGCATATTTAATCTCCTTTTGTTTGAGCAGGAGACTGGTTCCTTCAGGGTGGAGAGAATGTGTTATGTTTTTTTTCTGCTCTCTTCGTAGCACCGCCATCAGTTGCGTCATGCAAAAAGCTCGCCCCACAGTAAGTTTATCTGATGTAACTGTCCTGTACACTGGGCCCGATTGTATGTTCGTGTCTCTTTTATGCTCAAGATTTTTTGCTCGTCGCTGATATCGCTTCAACCTCCCATGCAAAATTTATCTCCTTTTGTTCGCGCAGCGGGCAGGTTCCTTCAGGGTGGAGAGAATGTGTTATGTTTTTCTTGTGCTCTCTTCATTGCACCGCCATCAGTGGTGTGATCCAACAAGCTCGCCCCACAGGATGTTTATTTGATGTAACTGTCCCGTACATTGGGCGCGATTGCATGCTCGTATCTCTTTTATGCTCAAGTTTTTTTGCTCGTCGCTGATATCGCTTCAACCTCCCATGCAAAATTTATCTCCTTTTGTTCGTGCAGCTGACAGGTTCCTTCAGGGTGGAGAGAATGTGTTGTGTTTTTCTTGTGCTCTGTTCATTGCACCGCCATCAGTGGCGTGATGCAAAAAGCTCGCCCCACAGGATGTTTATTTGATGTAACTGTCCCGTACATTGGACGCGATTGCATGTTCGTATCTCTTTTATGCTCAAGTTTTTTTGCTCGTCGCTGATATCGCTTCAACCTCCCATGCAAATTTAATCTAATTATGTTTGAGCAGGAGACTGGTTCCTTCAGGGTGGAGAGAATGTGTTGTGTATTTCTTGTGCTCTCTTCGTTGCACCGCCATCAGTGGCGTGATGCAAAAAGTTCTCCCCACAGGACGTTTATTTGATGTAACTGTCCCGTACAGTGGGCCCGAGTGCATGTTCGTGTCTCTATTATGCTCAAGATTTTTTGCTCGTCGCTGATTTCGCTTCAACCTCTCATGCATATTTATTCTCCTTTTGTTTGAGCAGGAGACTGGTTCCTTCAGGGTAGAGAGAATGTGTTGTGCTTCTCTTGTGCTCTCTTCGTTGCACCGCCATCAGTTGCGTGATGCAAAATGCTCGCCCCACAGTAAGTTTATCTCATGCAACTGTGCTGTACAGCGGGCCCGATTGTATGTTCGTGTCTCTTTTTTGCTCAAGTTTATTAGCTCATCGCTGATTTCGCTTCAACCTCTCATGCATATTTAATCTCCTTTTGGTTGAGCAGGAGACTGGTTCCTTCAGGGTGGAGAGAATGTGTTATGTTTTTGTTCTGCTCTCTTCGTAGCACCGCCATCAGTTGCGTCATGCAAAAAGCTCGCCCCACAGTAAGTTTATCTGATGTAACTGTCCTGTACACTGGGCCCGATTGTATGTTCGTGTCTCTTTTATGCTCAAGATTTTTTGCTCGTCGCTGATATCGCTTCAACCTCCCATGCAAAATTTATCTCCTTTTGTTCGTGCAGCGGGCAGGTTCCTTCAGGGTGGAGAGAATGTGTTATGTTTTTGTTGTGCTCGCTTCATTGCATCGCCATCAGTTGCGTGATGCAAAAAGCTCGCCCCACAGGACGTTTATCTGATGTAACTGTCCTGTACAGTGGGCTCGATTGTGTGTTCGTGTCTCTTTTATGCTCAAGTTTATTTGCTCATCGCTGATATCGCTTCAACCTCCCATGCAAATTTAATCTGCTTTTGTTTGAGGAGGAGACTGGTTCCTTCAGGGTGGAGAGAATGTGTTGTGTTTTTCTTGTGCTCTCTTCATTGCACCGCCATCAGTGGTGTGATCCAACAAGCTCGCCCCACAGGATGTTTATTTGATGTAACTGTCCCGTACATTGGGCGCGATTGCATGCTCGTATCTGTTTTATGCTCAAGTTTTTTTGCTCGTCGCTGATATCGCTTCAACCTCCTATGCAAATTTTATCTCCTTTTGTTCGAGCAGCGGACAGGTTCCTTCAGGGTGGAGAGAAGGTGATGTGTTTTTCTTGTGCTCTCTTCGTTGCAGCGCCATCAGTTGCGTGATGCTAAAACTCGCCCCACAGTAAGGTTATCTGATGTAACTGTCCTGTACAGCGGGCGCGACTGTGTGTTCGTGTCTCTTTTTTGCTCAAGTTTATTTGCTCATCGCTGATTTCGCTTCAACCTCTCATGCATATTTAATCTCCTTTTGTTTGAGCAGGAGAATGGTTCCTTCAGGGTGGAGAGAATGTGTTATGTTTTCCTTCTGCTCGCTTCATTGTACCGCCATCAGTTGCGTGATGGAAAGCGCTCGCCCCACAGGACGTTTATCTTATGTAACTGTCCTGTACAGTGGGCCCGTTCGTGTCTCTTTTATGCTAAAGTTTATTTGCTCATCGCTGATACCGCTTCATCCTCCCATGCAAATTTAATCTCCTTTTGTTTGAGCAGAAGACTGGTTCCTTTAGGCTGGAGAAAATGTGTTGTTTTTCTTGTGCTCTCTCCATTGCACCGCCATCAGTTGCGTGATGCAAAAAGCTCGCCCCACAGTACGTTCATGTGATGTAACTGTCCTGTACAGTGGGCCCGATTGTGTGTTCGTGTCTCTTTTTTGCTCAAGATTTTTTGCTCGTCGCTGATATCGCTTCAACCTCCAATGCAAAATTTATCTCCTTTTGTTCGTGCAGCGGACAGGTTCCTTCAGGGTGGAGAGAATGTGTTGTGTTTTTCTTCTGCTCGCTTCATTGCACCACCATCAGTTGCGTGATGCAAAAATCTCGCCCCACAGGACGTTTATCTGATGTAACTGTCATGCACAGTTTGTTCGTTCGTGTCTTTTTTATGCTAAAGTTTTTTTGCTCATCGCTGATATCGCTTCAACCTCCCATGCAAATTTAATCTCCTTTTGTTTGAGCAGGAGACTGGTTCCTTCAGGGTGGAGAGAATGTGTTGTGTTTTTCTTCTGCACACTTCATTGCACCGCCATCAGTTGCGTGATGCAAAAAGCTCGCCCCACGGGACGTTTATCTGATGTAACTGTCTTTTACATTGGGCCGTTTGTGTCTCTTTTATGCTTAAGTTTGTTTGCTCATCGCTGATATCGCTTCAACCTCCCATGCAAATTTAATCTACTTTTGTTTGAGCAGGAGACTGGTTCCTTCGGGGTGGAGAGAATGTGTTGTGTTTTTCTTGTGCTCTCTTCGTTGAACCGCCATCAGTGGCGTGATGCAAAAAGCTCGCCCCACAGGACGTTTATTTGATGTAACTGTCCCGTACAGTGGGCCCAATTGCATGTTCGTGTCTCTATTATGCTCAAGATTTTTTGCTCGTCGCTGATTTCGCTTCAACCTCTCATGCATATTTAATCTCCTTTTGTTTGAGCAGGAGACTGGTCTCCTTCAGGGTGGAGAGAATGTGTTGTGTTTTTCTTGTGCTTTCTTCGTTGCACCGCCATCAGTGGCGTGATGCAAAAAGCTCGTCCCACAGGACGTTTATTTGATGTAACTGTCCCGTACAGTGGGCCCGATTGCATGTTCGTTTCTCTATTTTGCTCAAGATTTTTTGCTCATCGCTGATTTCGCTTCAACCTCTCATGCATATTTAATCTCCTTTTGTTTGAGCAGGAGACGGGTTCCTTCAGGGCGGAGAGAATGTGTTGTGTTTTTCTTGTGCTCTCTTCGTTGCACCGCCATCAGTGGCGTGATGCAAAAAGCTCGCCCCACAGGACGTTTATTTGATGTAACTGTACCGTACAGTGGGCCCGATTGCATGTTCGTGTCTCTATTATGCTCAAGATTTTTTGCTCGTCGCTGATATCGCTTCAACCTCCCATGCAAAATTTATGTCCTTTTGTTCGTGCAGCGGACAGGTTCCTTCAGGGTGGAGAGAATGTGTTATGTTTTTCTTGTGCTCTCTCCATTGCACCGCCATCAGTTGCGTGATGCAAAAAGCTCGCCCCACAGTACATTCATCTGATGTAATTGTCCTGTACAGTGGGCCCGATTGTGTGTTCGTGTCTCTTTTTTGCTCAAGTTTATTTGCTCATCGCTGATTTCGCTTCAACCTCTCATGCATATTTAATCTCCTTTCGTTTGAGCAGGAGAGTGGTTCCTTCAGGGTGGAGAGAATGTGTTGTGTTTTTCTTGTGCTCTCTTCGTTGCACCGCCATCAGTGGCGTGATGCAAAAAGCTCGCCCCACAGGACGTTTATTTGATGTAACTGTCCCGTACAGTGGGCCCGATTGCATGTTCGTGTCTCTATTATGCTCAAGATTTTTTGCTCGTCGCTTATTTCGCTTCAACCTCTCATGCATATTTAATCTCCTTTTGTTTGAGCAGGAGACTGGTTCCTTCAGGGTGGAGAGAATGTGTTGTATTTTTCTTATGCTCTCTTCGTTGCACCGCCATCAGTGGCGTGATGCAAAAAGCTCGCCCCACAGGACGTTTATTTGATGTAACTGTACTGTACATTGGGCCCGATTGCATGTTCGTGTCTCTATTATGCCCAAGATTTTTTGCTCGTCGCTGATATCGCTTCAACCTCCCATGCAAAATTTATCTCCTTTTGTTCGTGCAGCGGACAGGTTCCTTCATGGTGGACAGAATGTGTTATGTTTTTGTTGTGCTCGCTTCATTGCATCGCCATCAGTTGCGTAATGCAAAAAGCTCGCCCCGCAGGACGTTTGTCTGGTGTAACTGTCCTGTACAGTGGGCCCAATTTTGTGTTCGTGTCTCTTTTTTGCTCAAGTTTATTTGCTCATCGCTGATTTCGCTTCAACCTCTCATGCATATTTAATCTTCTTTTGTTTGAGCAGGAGACTGGTTCCTTCAGGGTGGAGAGAATGTGTTGTGTTTTTCTTGTGCTCTCTTCGTTGCACCGCCATCAGTGGCGTGATGCAAAAAGCTCGCCCCACAGGACGTTTATTTGATGTAACTGTCCCGTACTGTGGGCCCGATTGCATGTTCGTGTCTCTATTATGCTCAAGATTTTTTGCTTGTCGCTGATATCGCTTCAACCTCCCATGCAAATTTTATCTCCTTTTGTTCGTGCAGCTGACAGGTTCCTTCAGGGTGGAGAGAATGTGTTATGTTTTTGTTGTGCTCGCTTCATTGCATCGCCATCAATTGCGTGATGCAAAAAGCTCGCCTAACAGGACGTTTATCTGATGTAACTGTCCTGTACAGTGGGCCCGATTGTGTGTTCGTGTCTCTTTTATGCTCAAGTTTATTTGCTCATCGCTGATATCGCTTCAACCTCCCATGCAAATTTAATCTGCTTTTGTTTGAGGAGGAGACTGGTTCCTTCAGGGTGGAGAGAATGTGATGTGTTTTTCTTGTGCTCTCTTCGTTGCACCGCCATCAGTTGCGTGATGCTAAAACTCGCCCCACAGTAAGGTTATCTGATGTAACTGTCCTGTACAGCGGGCCCGATTGTGTGTTCGTGTCTCTTTTTTGCTCAAGTTTATTTGCTCATCGCTGATTTCGCTTCAACCTCTCATGCATATTTATTCTCCTTTTGTTTGAGCAGGAGAATGGTTCCTTCAGGGTGGAGAGAATGTGTTATGTTTTCCTTCTGCTCGCTTCATTGTACCGCCATCAGTTGCGTGATGCAAAGCGCTCGCCCCACAGGACGTTTATCTTATGTAACTGTCCTGTACAGTGGACCCGTTCGTGTCTCCTTTATGCTAAAGTTTATTTGCTCATCGCTGATATCGCTTCATCCTCACATGCAAATTTAATCTCCTTTTGTTTGAGCAGAAGACTGGTTCCTTCAGAGTGGAGAGAATGTGTTGTTTTTCTTGTGCTTTCTCCGTTGCACCGCCATCAGTTGCGTGATGGAAAAAGCTCGCCCCCACAGGACGTTTAACTGATGTAACTGTCCTGTACACTGGGCCCGATTGTATGTTCGTGTCTCTTTTGTTCGAGTTTATTTGCTCATCGCTGATATCGCTTCAACCTCCCATGCAAATTTAATCAAATTTTTTTTGAGCTGGAGACTCGTTCCTTCAGGGTGGAGAGAATGTGTTGTGTATTTCTTGCGCTCTCTTCGTTGCACCGCCATCAGTGTAACTGTCCCGTACATTGGGCGCGATTGCATGTTCGTATCTCTTTTATGCTCAAGTTTTTTTGCTCGTCGCTGATATCGCTTCAACCTCCCATGCAAATTTTATCTCCTTTTGTTCGAGCAGCGGACAGCTTCCTTCATGGTGGAGAGAATGTGTCGTGTTTTTCTTCTGCTCGCTTCATTGCACCACCATCAGTTGCGTGATGCAAAAAACTCGCCCCACAGGACGTTTATTTGATGTAACTGTCATGCACAGTGGGCCCGTTCGTGTCTCTTTTATGCTAAAGTTTATTTGCTCATCGCTGATATCGCTTCAACCTCCCATGCAAATTTAATCTCCTTTTGTTTGAGCAGGAGACTGGTTCCTTCAGGGTGGAGAGAATGTGTTGTGTTTTTCTTGTGCTCTCTTTGTTGCACCGCCAACAGTGGCGTGATGCAAAAAGCTCGCCCCACAGGACGTTTATTTGATGTAACTGTCCCGTACAGTGGGCCCGATTGCATGTTCGTGCCTCTATTATGCTCAAGATTTTTTGCTCGTCGCTGATTTCGCTTCAACCTCTCATGCATATTTAATCTCCTTTTGTTTGAGCAGGAGACTGGTTCCTTCAAGGTGGAGAGAATGTGTTGTGTTTTTCTTGTGCTCTCTTCGTTGCACCGCCATCAGTGGCGTGATGCAAAAAGCTCGCCCCACAGGACGTTTATTTGATGTAACTGTCCCGTACAGTGGGCCCGATTGCATGTTCGTGTCTCTATTATGCTCAAGATTTTTTGCTCGTCGCTGATTTCGCTTCAACCTCTCATGCATATTTATTCTCCTTTTGTTTGAGCAGGAGACTGGTTCCTTCAGGGTAGAGAGAATGTGTTGTGCTTTTCTTGTGCTCTCTTCGTTGCACCGCCATCAGTTGCGTGATGCAAAATGCTCGCCCCACAGTAAGTTTATCTTATGCAACTGTGCTGTACAGCGGGCCCGATTGTATGTTCGTGTCTCTTTTTTGCTCAAGTTTATTTGCTCATCGCTGATTTCGCTTCAACCTCTCATGCATATTTAATCTCCTTTTGTTTGAGCAGGAGACTGGTTCCTTCAGGGTGGAGAGAATGTGTTATGTTTTTTTTCTGCTCTCTTCGTAGCACCGCCATCAGTTGCGTCATGCAAAAAGCTCGCCCCACAGTAAGTTTATCTGATGTAACTGTCCTGTACACTGGGCCCGATTGTATGTTCGTGTCTCTTTTATGCTCAAGATTTTTTGCTCGTCGCTGATATCGCTTCAACCTCCCATGCAAAATTTATCTCCTTTTGTTCGCGCAGCGGGCAGGTTCCTTCAGGGTGGAGAGAATGTGTTATGTTTTTCTTGTGCTCTCTTCATTGCACCGCCATCAGTGGTGTGATCCAACAAGCTCGCCCCACAGGATGTTTATTTGATGTAACTGTCCCGTACATTGGGCGCGATTGCATGCTCGTATCTCTTTTATGCTCAAGTTTTTTTGCTCGTCGCTGATATCGCTTCAACCTCCCATGCAAAATTTATCTCCTTTTGTTCGTGCAGCTGACAGGTTCCTTCAGGGTGGAGAGAATGTGTTGTGTTTTTCTTGTGCTCTGTTCATTGCACCGCCATCAGTGGCGTGATGCAAAAAGCTCGCCCCACAGGATGTTTATTTGATGTAACTGTCCCGTACATTGGACGCGATTGCATGTTCGTATCTCTTTTATGCTCAAGTTTTTTTGCTCGTCGCTGATATCGCTTCAACCTCCCATGCAAATTTAATCTAATTATGTTTGAGCAGGAGACTGGTTCCTTCAGGGTGGAGAGAATGTGTTGTGTATTTCTTGTGCTCTCTTCGTTGCACCGCCATCAGTGGCGTGATGCAAAAAGTTCTCCCCACAGGACGTTTATTTGATGTAACTGTCCCGTACAGTGGGCCCGAGTGCATGTTCGTGTCTCTATTATGCTCAAGATTTTTTGCTCGTCGCTGATTTCGCTTCAACCTCTCATGCATATTTATTCTCCTTTTGTTTGAGCAGGAGACTGGTTCCTTCAGGGTAGAGAGAATGTGTTGTGCTTCTCTTGTGCTCTCTTCGTTGCACCGCCATCAGTTGCGTGATGCAAAATGCTCGCCCCACAGTAAGTTTATCTCATGCAACTGTGCTGTACAGCGGGCCCGATTGTATGTTCGTGTCTCTTTTTTGCTCAAGTTTATTAGCTCATCGCTGATTTCGCTTCAACCTCTCATGCATATTTAATCTCCTTTTGTTTGAGCAGGAGACTGGTTCCTTCAGGGTGGAGAGAATGTGTTATGTTTTTGTTCTGCTCTCTTCGTAGCACCGCCATCAGTTGCGTCATGCAAAAAGCTCGCCCCACAGTAAGTTTATCTGATGTAACTGTCCTGTACACTGGGCCCGATTGTATGTTCGTGTCTCTTTTATGCTCAAGATTTTTTGCTCGTCGCTGATATCGCTTCAACCTCCCATGCAAAATTTATCTCCTTTTGTTCGTGCAGCGGGCAGGTTCCTTCAGGGTGGAGAGAATGTGTTATGTTTTTGTTGTGCTCGCTTCATTGCATCGCCATCAGTTGCGTGATGCAAAAAGCTCGCCCCACAGGACGTTTATCTGATGTAACTGTCCTGTACAGTGGGCTCGATTGTGTGTTCGTGTCTCTTTTATGCTCAAGTTTATTTGCTCATCGCTGATATCGCTTCAACCTCCCATGCAAATTTAATCTGCTTTTGTTTGAGGAGGAGACTGGTTCCTTCAGGGTGGAGAGAATGTGTTGTGTTTTTCTTGTGCTCTCTTCATTGCACCGCCATCAGTGGTGTGATCCAACAAGCTCGCCCCACAGGATGTTTATTTGATGTAACTGTCCCGTACATTGGGCGCGATTGCATGCTCGTATCTGTTTTATGCTCAAGTTTTTTTGCTCGTCGCTGATATCGCTTCAACCTCCTATGCAAATTTTATCTCCTTTTGTTCGAGCAGCGGACAGGTTCCTTCAGGGTGGAGAGAAGGTGATGTGTTTTTCTTGTGCTCTCTTCGTTGCAGCGCCATCAGTTGCGTGATGCTAAAACTCGCCCCACAGTAAGGTTATCTGATGTAACTGTCCTGTACAGCGGGCGCGACTGTGTGTTCGTGTCTCTTTTTTGCTCAAGTTTATTTGCTCATCGCTGATTTCGCTTCAACCTCTCATGCATATTTAATCTCCTTTTGTTTGAGCAGGAGAATGGTTCCTTCAGGGTGGAGAGAATGTGTTATGTTTTCCTTCTGCTCGCTTCATTGTACCGCCATCAGTTGCGTGATGGAAAGCGCTCGCCCCACAGGACGTTTATCTTATGTAACTGTCCTGTACAGTGGGCCCGTTCGTGTCTCTTTTATGCTAAAGTTTATTTGCTCATCGCTGATACCGCTTCATCCTCCCATGCAAATTTAATCTCCTTTTGTTTGAGCAGAAGACTGGTTCCTTTAGGCTGGAGAAAATGTGTTGTTTTTCTTGTGCTCTCTCCATTGCACCGCCATCAGTTGCGTGATGCAAAAAGCTCGCCCCACAGTACGTTCATGTGATGTAACTGTCCTGTACAGTGGGCCCGATTGTGTGTTCGTGTCTCTTTTTTGCTCAAGATTTTTTGCTCGTCGCTGATATCGCTTCAACCTCCCATGCAAAATTTATCTCCTTTTGTTCGTGCAGCGGACAGGTTCCTTCAGGGTGGAGAGAATGTGTTGTGTTTTTCTTCTGCTCGCTTCATTGCACCACCATCAGTTGCGTGATGCAAAAATCTCGCCCCACAGGACGTTTATCTGATGTAACTGTCATGCACAGTTTGTTCGTTCGTGTCTCTTTTATGCTAAAGTTTTTTTGCTCATCGCTGATATCGCTTCAACCTCCCATGCAAATTTAATCTCCTTTTGTTTGAGCAGGAGACTGGTTCCTTCAGGGTGGAGAGAATGTGTTGTGTTTTTCTTCTGCACACTTCATTGCACCGCCATCAGTTGCGTGATGCAAAAAGCTCGCCCCACGGGACGTTTATCTGATGTAACTGTCTTTTACATTGGGCCGTTTGTGTCTCTTTTATGCTTAAGTTTGTTTGCTCATCGCTGATATCGCTTCAACCTCCCATGCAAATTTAATCTACTTTTGTTTGAGCAGGAGACTGGTTCCTTCGGGGTGGAGAGAATGTGTTGTGTTTTTCTTGTGCTCTCTTCGTTGAACCGCCATCAGTGGCGTGATGCAAAAAGCTCGCCCCACAGGACGTTTATTTGATGTAACTGTCCCGTACAGTGGGCCCAATTGCATGTTCGTGTCTCTATTATGCTCAAGATTTTTTGCTCGTCGCTGATTTCGCTTCAACCTCTCATGCATATTTAATCTCCTTTTGTTTGAGCAGGAGACTGGTCTCCTTCAGGGTGGAGAGAATGTGTTGTGTTTTTCTTGTGCTTTCTTCGTTGCACCGCCATCAGTGGCGTGATGCAAAAAGCTCGTCCCACAGGACGTTTATTTGATGTAACTGTCCCGTACAGTGGGCCCGATTGCATGTTCGTTTCTCTATTTTGCTCAGGATTTTTTGCTCATCGCTGATTTCGCTTCAACCTCTCATGCATATTTAATCTCCTTTTGTTTGAGCAGGAGACGGGTTCCTTCAGGGCGGAGAGAATGTGTTGTGTTTTTCTTGTGCTCTCTTCGTTGCACCGCCATCAGTGGCGTGATGCAAAAAGCTCGCCCCACAGGACGTTTATTTGATGTAACTGTACCGTACAGTGGGCCCGATTGCATGTTCGTGTCTCTATTATGCTCAAGATTTTTTGCTCGTCGCTGATATCGCTTCAACCTCCCATGCAAAATTTATGTCCTTTTGTTCGTGCAGCGGACAGGTTCCTTCAGGGTGGAGAGAATGTGTTATGTTTTTGTTGTGCTCGCTTCTTTGCATCGCCATCAGTTGCGTGATGCAAAAAGCTCGCCCCGCAGGACGTTTGTCTGTTGTAACTGTCCTGTACAGTGGGCCCGAATGTGTGTTCGTGTCTCTTTTATGCTCAAGTATATTTGCTCACCGCTGATATAGCTTCAACCTCCCATGCAAATTTAATCTAATTTTGTTTGAGCTGGAGACTCGTTCCTTCAGGGTGGAGAGCATGTTTTGTGTATTTCTTGCGCTCTCTTCGTTGCACCGCCATCAGTGTAACTGTCCCGTACATTGGGCGCGATTGCATGTTCGTATCTCTTTTATGCTCAAATTTTTTTGCTCGCCGCTGATATCGCTTCAACCTCCCATGCAAATTTTATCTCCTTTTGTTTGAGCAGGAGACTGGTTCCTTCAGGGTGGAGAGAATGTGTTGTGTTTTTCTTCTGCACACTTCATTGCACCGCCATCAGTTGCGTGATGCAAAAAGCTCGCCCCACGGGACGTTTATCTGATGTAAGTGTCTTTTACAGTGGGCCGTTTGTGTCTCTTTTATGCTTAAGTTTGTTTGCTCATCGCTGATATCGCTTCAACCTCCCATGCAAATTTAATCTAATTTTGTTTGAGCAGGAGACTGGTTCCTTCAGGGTGGAGAGAATGTGTTGTGTTTTTCTTGTGCTCTCTTCGTTGAACCGCCATCAGTGGCGTGATGCAAAAAGCTCGCCCCACAGGACGTTTATTTGATGTAACTGTCCCGTACAGTGGGCCCGATTGCATGTTCGTGTCTCTATTATGCTCAAGATTTTTTGCTCGTCGCTGATTTCGCTTCAACCTCTCATGCATATTTAATCTCCTTTTGTTTGAGCAGGAGACTGGTTCCTTCAGGGTGGAGAGAATGTGTTGTGTTTTTCTTGTGCTCTCTTCGTTGCACCGCCATCAGTGGCGTGATGCAAAAAGCTCGTCCCACAGGACGTTTATTTGATGTAACTCTCCCGTACAGTGGGCCCGATTGCATGTTCGTTTCTCTATTATGCTCAAGATTTTTTGCTCGTCGCTGATATCGCTTCAACCTCCCATGCAAAATTTATCTCCTTTTGTTCGTGCAGCGGACAGGTTCCTTCAGGGTGCAGAGAATGTGTTATGTTTTTGTTGTGCTCGCTTCATTGCATCGCCATCAGTTGCGTGATGCAAAAAGCTCGCCCCGCAGGACGTTTGTCTGTTGTAACTGTCCTGTACAGTGGGCCCGAATGTGTGTTCGTGTCTCTTTTATGCTCAAGTTTATTTGCTCATCGCTGATATCGCTTCAACCTCCCATGCAAATTTAATCTGCTTTTGTTTGAGGAGGAGACTGGTTCCTTAAGTGTGGAGAGAATGTGTTGTGTTTTTCTTGTGCTCTCTTCATTGCACCGCCATTAGTGGCGTGACGCAAAAAGCTCGCCCCACAGGATGTTTATTTGATGTAACTGTCCCGTACATTGGGCGCGATTGCATGTTCGTATCTCTTTTATGCTCAAGTTTTTTTGCTTCTCGTTGATATCGCTTCAACCTCCCATGCAAATTTTATCTCCTTTTGTTCGAGCAGCGGAGAGGTTCCTTCAGGGTGGAGAGAAGGTGATGTGTTTTTCTTGTGCTCTCTTCGTTGCACCGCCATCAGTTGCGTGATGCTAAAACTCGCCCCACAGTAAGGTTATCTGATGTAACTGTCCTGTACAGCGGGCCCGATTGTGCGTTCGTGTCTCTTTTTTGCTCAAGTTTATTTGCTCATCGCTGATTTCGCTTCAACCTTTCATGCATATTTATTCTCCTTTTGTTTGGGCAGGAGAATGGTTCCTTCAGGGTGGAGAGAGTGTGTTATGTTTTTCTTCTGCTCGCTTCATTGTACCGCCATCAGTTGCGTGATGCAAAGCGCTCGCCCCACAGGACGTTTATCTTATGTAACTGTCCTGTACAGTGGGCCCGTTCGTGTCTCCTTTATGCTAAAGTTTATTTGCTCATCGCTGATATCGCTTCATCCTCACATGCAAATTTAATCTCCTTTTGTTTGAGCAGAAGACTGGTTCCTTCAGAGTGGAGAGAATGTGTTGTTTTTCTTGTGCTTTCTCATTTGCACCGCCATCAGTTGCGTGATGGAAAAAGCTCGCCCCCACAGGACGTTTAACTGATGTAACTGTCCTGTACACTGGGCCCGATTGTATGTTCGTGTCTCTTTTATGCTCAAGTATATTTGCTCACCGCTGATATAGCTTCAACCTCCCATGCAAATTTAATCTAATTTTGTTTGAGCTGGAGACTCGTTCCTTCAGGGTGGAGAGCATGTGTTGTGTATTTCATGCGCTCTCTTCGTTGCACCGCCATCAGTGTAACTGTCCCGTACATTGGGCGCGATTGCATGTTCGTATCTCTTTTATGCTCAAATTTTTTTGCTCGCCGCTGATATCGCTTCAACCTCCCATGCAAATTTTATCTCCTTTTGTTCGTGCAGCGGACAGGTTCCTTCAGGGTGGAGAGAATGTGTTGTGTTTTTCTTCTGCTCGCTTCATTGCAACACCATCAGTTGCGTGATGCAAAAAACTCGCCCCACAGGACGTTTATCTGATGTAACTGTCATGCACAGTTTGCCCGTTCGTGCCTCTTTTATGCTAAAGTTTATTTGCTCATCGCTGATATCGCTTCAACCTCCCATGCAAATTTAATCTCCTTTTGTTTGAGCAGGAGACTGGTTCCTTCAGGGTGGAGAGAATGTGTTGTGTTTTTCTTCTGCACACTTCATTGCACCGCCATCAGTTGCGTGATGCAAAAAGCTCGCCCCACGGGACGTTTATCTGATGTAAGTGTCTTTTACAGTGGGCCGTTTGTGTCTCTTTTATGCTTAAGTTTGTTTGCTCATCGCTGATATCGCTTCAACCTCCCATGCAAATTTAATCTAATTTTGTTTGAGCAGGAGACTGGTTCCTTCAGGGTGGAGAGAATGTGTTGTGTTTTTCTTGTGCTCTCTTCGTTGAACCGCCATCAGTGGCGTGATGCAAAAAGCTCGCCCCACAGGACGTTTATTTGATGTAACTGTCCCGTACAGTGGGCCCGATTGCATGTTCGTGTCTCTATTATGCTCAAGATTTTTTGCTCGTCGCTGATTTCGCTTCAACCTCTCATGCATATTTAATCTCCTTTTGTTTGAGCAGGAGACTGGTTCCTTCAGGGTGGAGAGAATGTGTTGTGTTTTTCTTGTGCTCTCTTCGTTGCACCGCCATCAGTGGCGTGATGCAAAAAGCTCGTCCCACAGGACGTTTATTTGATGTAACTCTCCCGTACAGTGGGCCCGATTGCATGTTCGTTTCTCTATTATGCTCAAGATTTTTTGCTCGTCGCTGATATCGCTTCAACCTCCCATGCAAAATTTATCTCCTTTTGTTCGTGCAGCGGACAGGTTCCTTCAGGGTGCAGAGAATGTGTTATGTTTTTGTTGTGCTCGCTTCATTGCATCGCCATCAGTTGCGTGATGCAAAAAGCTCGCCCCGCAGGACGTTTGTCTGTTGTAACTGTCCTGTACAGTGGGCCCGAATGTGTGTTCGTGTCTCTTTTATGCTCAAGTTTATTTGCTCATCGCTGATATCGCTTCAACCTCCCATGCAAATTTAATCTGCTTTTGTTTGAGGAGGAGACTGGTTCCTTAAGTGTGGAGAGAATGTGTTGTGTTTTTCTTGTGCTCTCTTCATTGCACCGCCATTAGTGGCGCGACGCAAAAAGCTCGCCCCACAGGATGTTTATTTGATGTAACTGTCCCGTACATTGGGCGCGATTGCATGTTCGTATCTCTTTTATGCTCAAGTTTTTTTGCTTCTCGTTGATATCGCTTCAACCTCCCATGCAAATTTTATCTCCTTTTGTTCGAGCAGCGGACAGGTTCCTTCAGGGTGGAGAGAAGGTGATGTGTTTTTCTTGTGCTCTCTTCGATGCACCGCCATCAGTTGCGTGATGCTAAAACTCGCCCCACAGTAAGGTTATCTGATGTAACTGTCCTGTACAGCGGGCCCGATTGTGTGTTCGTGTCTCTTTTTTGCTCAAGTTTATTTGCTCATCGCTGATTTCGCTTCAACCTCTCATGCATATTTAATCTCCTTTTGTTTGGGCAGGAGAATGGTTCCTTCAGGGTGGAGAGAGTGTGTTATGTTTTTCTTCTGCTCGCTTCATTGTACCGCCATCAGTTGCGTGATGCAAAGCGCTCGCCCCACAGGACGTTTATCTTATGTAACTGTCCTGTACAGTGGGCCCGTTCGTGTCTCCTTTATGCTAAAGTTTATTTGCTCATCGCTGATATCGCTTCATCCTCACATGCAAATTTAATCTCCTTTTGTTTGAGCAGAAGACTGGTTCCTTCAGAGTGGAGAGAATGTGTTGTTTTTCTTGTGCTTTCTCCGTTGCACCGCCATCAGTTGCGTGATGGAAAAAGCTCGCCCCCACAGGACGTTTAACTGATGTAACTGTCCTGTACACTGGGCCCGATTGTATGTTCGTGTCTCTTTTATGCTCAAGTATATTTGCTCACCGCTGATATAGCTTCAACCTCCCATGCAAATTTAATCTAATTTTGTTTGAGCTGGAGACTCGTTCCTTCAGGGTGGAGAGCATGTGTTGTGTATTTCATGCGCTCTCTTCGTTGCACCGCCATCAGTGTAACTGTCCTGTACAGCGGGCCCGATGGTGTGTTCGTATCTCTTTTATGCTCAAGTTTTTTTGCTCGTCGCTGATATCGCTTCAACCTCCCATGCAAATTTTATCTCCTTTTGTTCGAGCAGCGGACAGCTTCCTTCAGGGTGGAGAGAAGGTGATGTGTTTTTCTTGTGCTCTCTTCGTTGCACCGCCATCAGTTGCGTGATGCTAAAACTCGCCCCACAGTAAGGTTATCTGATGTAACTGTCCTGTACAGTGGGCCCGGTTGTATGTTCGCGTCTCTTTTATGCTCAAGTTTATTTGCGCATCGCTGATATCGCTTTACCTCCCATGCAAATTTAATCTCCTTTTGTTTGAGCAGAAGACTGGTTCCTTCAGGCTGGAAAAAATGTGTTGTTTTTCTTGTGCTCTCTCCGTTGCGCCGCCATCAGTTGCGTGATGCAAAAAGCTCGCCACACAGTACGTTTATCTGATGTAACTGTCCTGTACAGTGGGCCCGATTGTGTGTTCGTATCTCTTTTGTTCGAGTTTATTTGCTCATCGCTGATATCGCTTCAACCTCCCATGCAAATTTAATATGCTTTTGTTTGAGCTGGATACTGGTTCCTTCAGTGTGGAGAGAATGTGTTGTGTTTTTCTTGAGCTCTCTTCGTTGCACCGCTATCAGTTGCGTGATGCAAAAAGTTCGCCCCAAAGGACGTTTATCATAAGTAACTGTTCTGTGCAGTGGGCCCGATTGTATGTTCGTGTCTCTTTTATGCTCAAGTATATTTGCTCATCGCTGATATCGCTTCGACCTCCCATGCAAATTTAATCTCCTTTTGTTTGAGCAGGAGACTGGTTCTTTCAGGGTGGAGAGAATGTGTTGTTTTTTCTTGTGCTATCTTCGTTGCACCGCGATGAGTTGCGTGATGCAAAAAGCTCGCCCCACGGGACGTTTATCTGATGTAACTGTCCTGTACAGTGGGCCCGTTCGTGTCTCTTTTATGCTCAAGATTATTTGCTTATCGATGATATCGCTTCAACCTCTCATGCGTATTTAATCTGCTTTTGTTTGAGCAGGAGACTGGTTCCTTCAGGGTGGAGAGAATGTGTTGTGTTTTTCTTCTGCTCGCTTCATTGCACCACCATCAGTTGCGTGATGCAAAAAGCTCGCCCCACAGGACGTTTATCTGATGTAACTGTCATGTACAGTGGGCCCGTTCGTGTCTCTTTTGTGCTAAAGTTTATTTGCTCATCGCTGATATCGCTTCAACCTCCCATGCAAATTTAATCTCCTTTTGTTTGAGCAGGAGACTGGTTCCTTCAGGGTGGAGAGAATGTGTTGTGTTTTTCTTCTGCTCACTTCATTGCACCGCCATCAGTTGCGTGATGCAAAAAGCTCGCCCCACGGGACGTTTATCTGATGTAACTGTCTTTTACAGTGGGCCGTTTGTGACTCTTTTATGCTTAAGTTTGTTTGCTCATCGCAGATATCGCTTCAACCTCCCATGCAAATTTATTCTAATTTTGTTTGAGCAGGAGACTGGTTCCTTCAGGGTGGAGAGAATGTGTTGTGTATTTCTTGTGCTCTCTTCGTTGCACCGCCATCAGTGGCGTGATGCAATATTTCGCCCCACAGGACGTTTATTTGATGTAACTGTCCCGTACAGTGGGCCCGATCGTGTCTCTTTTATGCTAAAGTTTATTTGTTCATCGCTGATATCGCTTCAACCTCCCATGCAAATTTAATCTCCTTTTGTTTTAGCAGCAGACTGGTTCCTTCAGGCTGTAGAAAATGGGTTGTTTTTCTTGTGCTCTCTCCGTTGCACCGCCATCAGTTGCGTGATGCAAAAAGCTCGCGCCACAGTACGTTTATCTGATGTAACTGTCCTGTACAGTGGGCCCGATTGTGTGTTCGTGTCTCTTATGCTCAAGTTTATTTGCTCATCGCTGATATCGCTTCAACCTCCCATGCAAATTTAATATGCTTTTGTTTGAGCTGGATACTGGTTCCTTCAGTGTGGAGAGAATGTGTTGTGTTTTTCTTGAGCTCTCGTCGTTGCACAGCTATCAGTTGCGTGATGCAAAAAGTTCGCCCCACAGGACGTTTATTTGATGTAACTGTCCCATACAGTGGGCCCGATTGCATGTTCGTGTCTCTATTATGCTCAAGATTTTTTGCTCGTCGCTGATATCGCTTCAACCTCCCATGCAAAATTTATCTCCTTTTGTTCGTGCAGCGGACAGGTTCCTTCAGGGTGGAGAGAATGTGTTGTGTTTTTCTTGTGCTCTCTTCGTTGCACCGCCATCAGTGGCGTGATGCAAAAAACTCGCCCCACAGGACGTTTATTTGATGTAACTGTCCCGTACAGTGGGCCCGATTGCATGTTCGTGTCTCTATTATGCTCAAGACTTTTTGCTCGTCGCTGATTTCGCTTCAACCTCTCATGCATATTTAATCTCCTTTTGTTTGAGCAGGAGACTGGTTCCTTCAGGGTGGAGAGAATGTGTTGTGTTTTTCTTGTGCTCTCTTCGTTGCACCGCCATCAGTGGCGTGATGCAAAATCTCGCCCCACACGACGTTTATTTGATGTAACTGTCCCGTACAGTGGGCCCGATTGCATGTTCGTGTCTCTATTATGCTCAAGACTTTTTGCTCGTCGCTGATATCGCTTCAACCTCCCATGCAAAATTTATCTCCTTTTGTTTGTGCAGTGGACAGGTTCCTTCAGGGTGGAGAGAATGTGTTATGTTTTTGTTGTGCTCGCTTCATTGCATCGCCATCAGTTGCGTGATGCAAAAAGGTCGCCCCGCAGGACGTTTATCTGATGTAACTTTCCTGTACAGTGGGCACGATTGTGTGTTCGAGTCTCTTTTTTGCTCGAGTTTATTTGCTAATCGCTGATATCGCTTCAACCTTCCATGCAAATTTATTATGCTTTTGTTTGAGCTGGAGACTGGTTCCTTCAGGGTGGAGAGAATGTGTTGTGTTTTTCTTGTGCTCTCTTCGTTGCCCCGCCATCAGTTTCGTGATGCAAAAAGCTCGCCCCACAGGACGTTTAACTGATGTAACTGTCCTGTACACTTTGCCCGATTGTATGTTCGTGTCTCTTTTATGCTCAAGTATATTTGCTCATCGCTGATATCGCTTCAACCTCTCATGCATATTTAATTTCCTTTTGTTTGAGCAGGAGAATGGTTCCTTCAGGGTGGAGAGAATGTGTTATGTTTTTCGTCTGCTCTCTCCGTTGCACCGCCATCAGTTTCGTGATGCAAAAAGCTCGCCCCACAGGACGTTTAACTGATGTAACGGTCCTGTACACTTTGCCCGATTGTATGTTCGTGTCTCTTTTATGGTCAAGTATATTTGCTCCTCGCTCATATCGCTTCAACCTCCCATGCAAATTTAATCTCCTTTTGTTTGAGCAGGAGACTGGTTCCTTCAGGATGGAGAGAATGTGTTGTTTTTTCTTGTGCTCTCTTCGTAGCACCGCCATCAGTTGCGTGATGCAAAAAGCTCACCCCACAGGACGTTTATCTGATGTAACTGTCCTGTACAGTAAGCCCGTTTATGTCTGTTATGCTAAAGTTTGTTTGCTCATCGCTGATATCGCTTCAACCTGACATGCAAATTTAATCTAATTTTGTTTGAGCAGGAGACTGGTTCCTTCAGGGTGGAGATAATGTGCTGTGTTTTTCTTGTGCTCTCTTTGTTGCACCGCCATCAGTTGCGTGATGCAAAAAGCTCGCCCCAACAGGACGTTTAACTGATGTAACTGTCCTGTACACTTTGCCCGATTGTATGTTCGTGTCTCTTTTATGCTCAAGTATATTTGCTCATCGGTGATATCGCTTCAACCTCTCATGCATATTTAATTTCCTTTTGTTTGAGCAGGAGAATGGTTCCTTCAGGGTGGAGAGAATGTGTTATGTTTTTCGTCTGCTCTCTCCGTTGCACCGCCATCAGTTTCGTGATGCAAAAAGCTCGCCCCACAGGACGTTTAACTGATGTAACGGTCCTGTACACTGGGCCCGATTGTATGTTCGTGTCTCTTTTATGCTCAAGTATATTTGCTCACCGCTGATATCGCTTCAACCTCCCATGCAAATTTAATCTAATTTTGTTTGAGCAGGAGACTGGTTCCTTCAGGGTGGAGAGAATGTGTTGTGCTTTTCTTGTGCTCTCTTCGTTGCACCGCCATCAGTTGCGTGATGCAAAATGCTCGCCACACAGTAAGTTTATCTCATGCAACTGTGCTGTACAGCGCGCCCGATTGTGTGTTCGTGTCTCATTTTTGCTCAAGTTTATTTGCTCATCGCTGATTTCGCTTCAACCTCTCATGCATATTTAATCTCCTTTTGTTTGAGCAGGAGACTGGTTCCTTCAGGGTGGAGAGAATGTGTTATGTTTTTCTTCTGCTCTCTTCGTAGCACCGCCATCAGTTGCGTCATGCAAAAAGCTCGCCCCACAGTAAGTTTATTTGATGTAACTGTCCTGTACACTGGGGCCGATTGTATGTTTGTGTCTCTTTTATGCTCAAGATTTTTTGCTCGTCGCTGATATCGCTTCAACCTCCCATGCAAAATTTATCTCCTTTTGTTCGTGCAGCGGACAGGTTCCTTCAGGGTGGAGAGAATGTGATATGTTTTTGTTGTTCTCGCTTCATTGCATCGCCATCAGTTGCGTGATGCAAAAAGCTCGCCCCACAGGACGTTTATCTGATGTAACTGTCCTGTACAGTGGGCCCGATTGTGTGTTCGTGTCTCTTTTATGCTCAAGTTTATTTGCTCTTCGCTGATATCGCTTCAACCTCCCATGCAAATTTAATCTGCTTTTGTTTGAGGAGGAGACTGGTTCCTTCAGGATGGAGAGAATGTGTTGTGTTTTTCTTGTGCTCTCTTCATTGCACCGCCATCAGTGTTGTGATGCAACAAGCTCGCCCCACAGGATGTTTATTTGATGTAACTGTCCCGTACATTGGGCGCGATTGCATGCTCGTATCTCTTTTATGCTCAAGTTTTTTTGCTCGTCGCTGATATCGCTTCAACCTCCCATGCAAATTTTATCTCCTTTTGTTCGAGCAGCGGACAGGTTCCTTCAGGGTGGAGAGAAGGTGTGTTTTTCTTGTGCTCTCTTCATTGCACCGCCATCAGTGTTGTGATGCAACAAGCTCGCCCCACAGGATGTTAATTTGATGTAACTGTCCCGTACATTGGGCGCGATTGCATGCTCGTATCTCTTTTATGCTCAAGTTTTTTTGCTCGTCGCTGATATCGCTTTAACCTCCCATGCAAATTTTATCTCCTTTTGTTCGAGCAGCGGACAGGTTCCTTCAGGGTGGAGAGAAGGTGATGTGTTTTTCTTGTGCTCTCTTCATTGCACCGCCATCAGTGTTGTGATGCAACAAGCTCGCCCCACAGGATGTTTATTTGATGTAACTGTCCCGTACATTGGGCGCGATTGCATGCTCGTATCTCTTTTATGCTCAAGTTTTTTTGCTCGTCGCTGATATCGCTTTAACCTCCCATGCAAATTTTATCTCCTTTTGTTCGAGCAGCGGACAGGTTCCTTCAGGGTGGAGAGAAGGTGATGTGTTTTTCTTGTGCTCTCTTCGTTGCACCGCCATCAGTTGCGTGATGCTAAAACTCGCCCCACAGTAAGGTTATCTGATGTAACTGTCCTGTACAGCGGGCCCGATTGTGTGTTCGTGTCTCTTTTTTGCTCAAGTTTATTTGCTCATCGCTGATTTCGCTTCAACCTCTCATGCATATTTAATTTCCTTTTGTTTGAGCAGGAGAATAGAACTGTGCAAGGACTTAGCTTTAGATAGACTTTCAAGAGCTGTTAACAACTGTAAACGCAACAGCCTAGAGCTGTTTTTTACCGTGAAGACGCACAAAGATGACAAGCCGTTCCGGTGTATTGTGAGTGAAACGGATACGTGGCAACGAGAGATTAGCTCTTTTCTCCAAAAGTGTTTAAAGAATTTAGTTATACAAGACCCTTTTGTTGTAAAGAATTCAGGTGATGTGGTTTCTTTCCTACAGGGTTCCTCATCTTTAGGTTACGCTGTCTCTTTTGACATAGAAAACCTGTTCTTTTCTATACCGCACGATGACCTATTTTGTGCAGTTAGGTCTTGCATCGACGAAAATGGTGTAGTAGATTTTCAGAATACTAGTGGCCTAACCGTGGACAATTTCATGAAGCTACTAGAATTTTATCTTGAGTCCACTTTTGTAACTTTTGACAACCATTTTCATGTTCAACGTCAGGGCATTTGCATCGGGTCTTGTGTGGCACCGGTACTGGCTAACATTTTCTTGGCCAGCATTGATCGTGATCTGGTGTGTTATTTGGACGACAAGATAGTTCTTAGAGTTTTTTAGATACGTGGACGATTATTTGGTGATTTTTAAGAAGCAGCCCGGTTTGACGCACACGGTTACCGTGCAAGAGACCTTATCTGTCTTTAAACGACACGGGAGGGGTCTAACCTTCACCCACGAATTACCTGAACAAGATAGATTGCAGTTTTTAGATATTAACATCACTTTAACACCAGATCACACGTGTTGGATATACTCACCACGAGCCCGGAAAGACCTGTTGCCATTTGAGTCTGCTCATTCTAAGACGGTTAAACGCGCCATTGTTATGCTGTGCCTGAAGGAAGCCCTGCAGAAATCATGTGTTCACCTGGTAAAGGACAGCCTCAACAATCAGATTGGCAGGTTACAGAAAGCTGGTTTTCCCGTTTTCGTTGTGGTTGCTGTGGCAGAGAAGCTTCTGCAAAGCTTGAAACTTAGAACACCTCAAGAAGGTGGCGGTCAACCGAAGACCAGACCGGCGGTTGTCCCCTATATTCATAGGGTGTCCCACAACCTTAAGAATGTAGCCAATCGCTACGGTGTGCCGGTGGTATTTTCTGCCCCGCGCAAGTTGGCCTCTTTGTGCCCCCGGATTGTCTCCGGCGAGGAATGCGTGCGAGACTGCACGAAACGTCACGCCACCCAGTTTGTCAGGTGTTCTGTCGGGGCTGTGTATGAAATTCCCCTGACATGTGGAAAAGTTTACATCGGCCAGACGGGCCGTCGTATAAATGAACGACTAAGGGAACACAAGCTTTCTATGGTTAACGGAAAAGGGTCAAATTTGCCCTTACATTGCGGCGCATGCCCTTTGGCTACGCCTGATAAAGCATGCCAGCCTTTGCTGGCTAGAACAAAAATCTTAAGGCGCAGTCGTAACCAGGTAGCACGTGAACTCGCAGAGGCTTTTTTCATTGATAAGTCCGGTGATGAATGCGTAAGCGATTGTAGTATCAATTTGTATAAGAAAGAGAAAACGTTCCTGGCATGTGCGCTTAGGCAATGAGTGGATAAGAATCTAGGTGTATATATATTTGTGTTCTTTCTGAATAAAATCAGTCGCCAGTTTGCGCCCGTCCTTGTCTTTTCTCGTCCATGTCTTTTTTAGCGCAATTCCCTTCTTTAAGTATGTACGACCGACTCGCCCAACAACGTGCACTCCTGAATTACGTTTCTTCTGCAGTGGGTCCTTTCTTTTGTGTTTCTACGTCAAACTGTAATATACCTACTTTGATAAGCTCCATTGTGTCTGCGACCTGCCGTGCCCGTTTTTTCGGCTATTGACTCAAGAAGAATTTAGTGCCAATGGAATTCACAGCTCTTTTTGGCCACGTGTTACCGTCTGCTGGTCATTTGAAGCGCCTCTGCAAGATATTGAGATCGGAGCTATGGCGCCAAATCAGACTTCTAAATCACTGGCTGCGTTTGCACGCCTTTAGCACAGACTCCGAGTGGATATGTAAAGCTAGGTTACAGTCCTATCGGCGCCAGACTTCCCAAGCGGTCGAATTTTGGTGGAAGTGCCTTTTGCTGCGGCTTCCAAAGGGCAGGCCTAGAGAAAAAAGTCTTGGCTGTGCGATTTCTCTTCTGGGCGACACGGAACTACCACCCAAGATAGCCGATGTGCTAAAGAAAGGACCTACGTTCAGCATGGAGCCTAATGTGCCAGCGCACGAGTTGCTGTCGTTGAATCGACAAGTGGCGCGCAAAGCTAGTGAAGAGGACCGTGAAAGGTGTCTTCTTGATGGGGTCGATTGCCTGCTGCGGACGGCCACCAAGCCTCAAGTATCTGCATGCCGAAGACAGTCAACTGTGGTAAGGGACGCCGAAGAAGTCGTCTCTTTCTTCAAAGAACATCAGCTGATGCTTCTACAGGCAGACAAGGAGGGAGGATTTGCCGTGCTACCAGAGGGGATGTTTCACAACAAGGCCGTTGAAGCCGTCGGAAGGAACTTTGTCACCAAAAACGTGAGGACTTCCAAGGTGAAGGCTCAAGCCATAGAACTGTGCAAGGACTTAGCTTTAGATAGACTTTCAAGAGCTGTTAACAACTGTAAACGCAACAGCCTAGAGCTGTTTTTTACCGTGAAGACGCACAAAGATGACAAGCCGTTCCGGTGTATTGTGAGTGAAAGGGATACGTGGCAACGAGAGATTAGCTCTTTTCTCCAAAAGTGTTTAAAGAATTTAGTTATACAAGACCCTTTTGTTGTAAAGAATTCAGGTGATGTGGTTTCTTTCCTACAGGGTTCCTCATATTTAGGTTACGCTGTCTCTTTTGACATAGAAAACCTGTTCTTTTCTATACCGCACGATGACCTATTTTGTGCAGTTAGGTCTTGCATCGACGAAAATGGTGTAGTAGATTTTCAGAATACTAGTGGCCTAACCGTGGACAATTTCATGAAGCTACTAGAATTTTATCTTGAGTCCACTTTTGTAACTTTTGACAACCATTTTCATGTTCAACGTCAGGGCATTTGCATCGGGTCTTGTGTGGCACCGGTACTGGCTAACATTTTCTTGGCCAGCATTGATCGTGATCTGGTGTGTTATTTGGACGACAAGATAGTTCTTAGAGTTTTTAGATACGTGGACGATTATTTGGTGATTTTTAAGAAGCATCCCGGTTTGACGCACACGGTTACCGTGCAAGAGACCTTATCTGTCTTTAAACGACACGGGAGGTGTCTAACCTTCACCCACGAATTACCTGAACAAGATAGATTGCAGTTTTTAGATATTAACATCACTTTAACACCAGATCACACGTGTTGGATATACTCACCACGAGCCCGGAAAGACCTGTTGCCATTTGAGTCTGCTCATTCTAAGACGGTTAAACGCGCCATTGTTATGCTGTGCCTGAAGGAAGCCCTGCAGAAATCATGTGTTCACCTGGTAAAGGACAGCCTCAACAATCAGATTGGCAGGTTACAGAAAGCTGGTTTTCCCGTTTCCGTTGTGGTTGCTGTGGCAGAGAAGCTTCTGCAAAGCTTGAAACTTAGAACACCTCAAGAAGGTGGCGGTCAACCGAAGACCAGACCGGCGGTTGTCCCCTATATTCATAGGTGTCCCACAACCTTAAGAATGTAGCCAATCGCTACGGTGTGCCGGTGGTATTTTCTGCCCCGCGCAAGTTGGCCTCTTTGTGCCCCCGGATTGTCTCCGGCGAGGAATGCGTGCGAGACTGCACGAAACGTCACGCCACCCAGTTTGTCAGGTGTTCTGTCGGGGCTGTGTATGAAATTCCCCTGACATGTGGAAAAGTTTACATCGGCCAGACGGGCCGTTGTATAAATGAACGACTAAGGGAACACAAGCTTTCTATGGTTAACGGAAAAGGGTCCAATTTGCCCTTACATTGCGGCGCATGCCCTTTGGCTACGCCTGATAAAGCATGCCAGCCTTTGCTGGCTAGAACAAAAATCTTAAGGCGCAGTCGTAACCAGGTAGCACGTGAACTCGCAGAGGCTTTTTGCATTGATAAGTCCGGTGATGAATGCGTAAGCGATTGTAGTATCAATTTGTATAAGAAAGAGAAAACGTTTCTGGCATGTGCGCTTAGGCAATGATTGGATAAGAATCTAGGTGTATATATATTTGTGCTCTTTCTGAATAAAATCAGTCGCGAGTTTGCGCCCGTCCTTGTCTTTTCTCGTCCATGTCTTTTTTAGCGCAATTCCCTTCTTTAAGGAGAGAATGTGTTATGTTTTTCTTCTGCTCTCTCCGTTGCACCGCCATCAGTTGCGTGATGCAAAAAGCTCGCCCCCACAGGACGTTTAACTGATGTAACTGTCCTGTACACTGGGCCCGATTGTATGTTCGTGTCTCTTTTATGCTCAAGTATATTTATTTGCTCACCGCTGATATCGCTTCAACCTACCATGAAATTTAATCTAATTTTGTTTGAGCAGGAGACTGGTTCCTTCAGGGTGGAGAGAATGTGTTGTTTTTTCTTGTGCTCTCTTCGTTGCACCGCCATCAGTTGCGTGATGCAAAAAGCTCGCCCCACAGGACGTTTATCTTATGTAACTGTCCTGTACAGTGGGCCCGTTCGTGTCTCTTTTATGCTAAAGTTTATTTGTTCATCGCTGATATCGCTTCAACCTCCCATGCAAATTTAATCTCCTTTTGTTTTAGCAGCAGACTGGTTCCTTCAGGCTGTAGAAAATGGGTTGTTTTTCTTGTGCTCTCTCCGTTGCACCGCCATCAGTTGCGTGATGCAAAAAGCTCGCGCCACAGTACGTTTATCTGATGTAACTGTCCTGTACAGTGGGCCCGATTGTGTGTTCGTGTCTCTTTTATGCTCAAGTTTATTTGCTCATCGCTGATATCGCTTCAACCTCCCATGCAAATTTAATATGCTTTTGTTTGAGCTGGATACTGGTTCCTTCAGTGTGGAGAGAATGTGTTGTGTTTTTCTTGAGCTCTCTTCGTTGTACAGCTATCAGTTGCGTGATGCAAAAAGTTCGCCCCACAGGACGTTTATTTGATGTAACTGTCCCATACAGTGGGCCCGATTGCATGTTCGTGTCTCTATTATGCTCAAGATTTTTTGCTCGTCGCTGATATCGCTTCAAGCTCCCATGCAAAATTTATCTCCTTTTGTTCGTGCAGCGGACAGGTTCCTTCAGGGTGGAGAGAATGTGTTGTGTTTTTCTTGTGCTCTCTTCGTTGCACCGCCATCAGTGGCGTGATGCAAAAAGCTCGCCCCACACGACGTTTATTTGATGTAACTGTCCCGTACAGTGGGCCCGATTGCATGTTCGTGTCTCTATTATGCTCAAGACTTTTTGCTCGTCGCTGATATCGCTTCAACCTCCCATGCAAAATTTATCTCCTTTTGTTTGTGCAGTGGACAGGTTCCTTCAGGGTGGAGAGAATGTGTTATGTTTTTGTTGTGCTCGCTTCATTGCATCGCCATCAGTTGCGTGATGCAAAAAGCTCGCCCCGCAGGACGTTTATCTGATGTAACTTTCCTGTACAGTGGGCCCGATTGTGTGTTCGAGTCTCTTTTTTGCTCGAGTTTATTTGCTAATCGCTGATATCGCTTCAACCTTCCATGCAAATTTATTATGCTTTTGTTTGAGCTGGAGACTGGTTCCTTCAGGGTGGAGAGAATGTGTTGTGTTTTTCTTGTGCTCTCTTCGTTGCCCCGCCATCAGTTTCGTGATGCAAAAAGCTCGCCCCACAGGGCGTTTAACTGATGTAACTGTCCTGTACACTTTGCCCGATTGTATGTTCGTGTCTCTTTTACGCTCAAGTATATTTGCTCATCGCTGATATCGCTTCAACCTCTCATGCATATTTAATTTCCTTTTGTTTGAGCAGGAGAATGGTTCCTTCAGGGTGGAGAGAATGTGTTATGTTTTTCGTCTGCTCTCTCCGTTGCACCGCCATCAGTTTCGTGATGCAAAAAGCTCGCCCCACAGGACGTTTAACTGATGTAACGGTCCTGTACACTTTGCCCGATTGTATGTTCGTGTCTCTTTTATGGTCAAGTATATTTGCTCCTCGCTCATATCGCTTCAACCTCCTATGCAAATTTAATCTCCTTTTGTTTGAGCAGGAGACTGGTTCCTTCAGGATGGAGAGAATGTGTTGTTTTTTTCTTGTGCTCTCTTCGTAGCACCGCCATCAGTTGCGTGATGCAAAAAGCTCACCCCACAGGACGTTTATCTGATGTAACTGTCCTGTACAGTCAGCCCGTTTATGTCTCTTTTATGCTAAAGTTTGTTTGCTCATCGCTGATATCGCTTCAACCTGACAGGCAAATTTAATCTAATTTTGTTTGAGCAGGAGACTGGTTCCTTCAGGGTGGAGATAATGTGCTGTGTTTTTCTTGTGCTCTCTTTGTTGCACCGCCATCAGTTGCGTGATGCAAAAAGCTTGCCCCTCAGGAAGTTTGTCTGGTGTAATTGTCCTGTACAGCGGGCCCGATTGTGTGTGTTCGAGTCTCTTTTATGCTCAAGTTTATTTGCTTATCGCTGATATCGCTTCAACCTCCCATGCAAATTTAATCTCCTTTTATTTGACCAGGAGACTGGTTCCTTCAGGGTGGAGAGAATGTGTCGTGGTTTTCTTGTGCTCTCTTCGTTGCACCGCCATCAGTGGCGTGATGCAAAAAGCTCGCCCCACAGGACGTTTATTTGATGTAACTGTCCCGTATAGTGGGCCCGATTGCATGTTCGTGTCAATTTATGCTCTTATATCTTGCTCGTCGCTGATATCGCTTCAACCTCCCATGCAAATTTTATCTCCTTTTGTTCGAGCAGCGGACAGGTTCCTTCAGAGTGGAGAGAAGGTGTTGTGTTTTTCTTGTGCTCTCTTCGTTGCACCGCCATCAGTTGCGGGATGCAAAAAGCTCGCCCCACAGTAAGTTTGTCTGATTAAACTGTCCTGTACAGTGGGCCCGATTATGTGTTCGTGTCTCTTTTCTGCTGAGGTTTATTTGCTCATCGCTGATTTCGCTTCAATCTCTCATGCATATTTAATCTCCTTTTGTTTGAGCAAGAGACTGGTTCCTTCAGGTTGGAGAGAATGTGTTATGTTTTGTTCTGCTCGCTTCATTGCACCGCCATCAGTTGCGTGATGCAAAAAGCTCGCCCCACAGTACGTTTATCTGATGTAACTGTCCTGTACAGTGGGCCCGATTGTGTGTTCGTGTCTCTTTTTTGCTCCAGTTTATTTGCTCATCGCTGATATCGCTTCAACCTTCCATGCAAATTTATTATGCTTTTGTTTGAGCTGGAGACTGGTTCCTTCAGGGTGGAGAGAATGTGTTGTGTTTTTCATGTGCTCTCTTCGTTGCACCGCCATCAGTTTCGTGATGCAAAAAGCTCGCCCCACAAGGCGTTTAACTGATGTAACGGTCCTGTACACTTTGCCCGATTGTATGTTCGTGTCTCTTTTATGGTCAAGTATATTTGCTCCTCGCTCATATCGCTTCAACCTCCCATGCAAATTTAATCTCCTTTTGTTTGAGCAGGAGAATGGTTCCTTCAGGATGGAGAGAATGTGTTGTTTTTTTCTTGTGCTCTCTTCGTAGCACCGCCATCAGTTGCGTGATGCAAAAAGCTCACCCCACAGGACGTTTATCTGATGTAACTGTCCTGTACAGTCAGCCCGTTTGTCTCTTTTATGCTAAAGTTTGTTTGCTCATCGCTGATATCGCTTCAACCTGACATGCAAATTTAATCTAATTTTGTTTGAGCATTACACCGGTTCCTTCAGGGTGGATATAATGTGCTGTGTTTTTCTTGTGCTCTCTTTGTTGCACCGCCATCAGTTGCGTGATGCAAAAAGCTTGCCCCACAGGAAGTTTGTCTGGTGTAATTGGCCTGTACAGTGGGCCCGATTGTGTGTGTTCGTGTCTCTTTTATGCTCAAGTTTATTTGCTTATCGCTGATATCGCTTCAACCTCCCATGCAAATTTAATCTCCTTTTATTTGACCAGGAGACTGGTTCCTTCAGGGTGGAGAGAATGTGTCGTGGTTTTCTTGTGCTCTCTTCGTTGCACCGCCATCACTGGCGTGATGCAAAAAGCTCGCCCCACAGGACGTTTATTTGATGTAACGGTGCCGTACAGTGGGCCCGATTGCATGTTCGTGTCAATTTATGCTCTTATATCTTGCTCGTCGCTGATATCGCTTCAACCTCCCATGCAAATTTTATCTCCTTTTGTTCGAGCAGCGGACAGGTTCCTTCAGAGTGGAGATAAGGTGTGTTTTTCTTGTGCTCTCTTCCTTGCACCGCCATCAGTTGCGTGATGCAAAAAGCTCGCCCCACAGTAAGTTTGTCTGATTAAACTGTCCTGTACAGTGGGCCCGATTATGTGTTCGTGTCTCTTTTCTGCTGAGGTTTATTTGCTCATCGCTGATTTCGCTTCAATCTCTCATGCATATTTAATCTCCTTTTGTTTGAGCAAGAGACTGGTTCCTTCAGGTTGGAGAGAATGTGTTGTTTTGTTCTGCTCGCTTCATTGCACCGCCATCAGTTGCGTGATGCAAAAAGCTCGCCCCACAGTACGTTTATCTTATGTAACTGTGTAACTGTCCTGTACAATGGGCCTGATTGTGTGTTCGTGTCTCTTTTTTGCTCGAGTTTATTTGCTCATCGCTGATATCGCTTCAACCTTCCATGCAAATTTATTATGCTTTTGTTTGAGCTGGAGACTGGTTCCTTCAGGGTGGAGAGAATGTGTTGTGTTTTTCATGTGCTCTCTTCGTTGCACCGCCATCAGTTTCGTGATGCAAAAAGCTCGCCCCACAGGACGTTTACTGTTGTAACTGTCCCGTACAGTGGGCCCGATTGCATGTTCGTGTCTTTTTATGCTCTTATATTTTGCTCGTCGCTGATATCGCTTCAACCTCCCATGCAAATTTTATCTCCTTTTGTTCGAGCAGCGGACAGGTTCCTTCAGAGTGAAGAGGTGTTGTGTTTTTCTTGTGCTCTCTTCGTCGCACCGCCATCAGTTGCGTGATGCAAAAAGCTCGCCCCACAGTAAGTTTATCTGATTAAACTGTCCTGTACAGTGGGCCCGATTATGTTTTCGTGACTCTTTTCTGCTTAGGTTTATTTTCTCATCGCTGATTTCGCTTCAACCTCTCATGCATATTTAATCTCCTTTTGTTTGAGCAGGAGACTGGTTCCTTCAGGGTGGAGAGAATGTGTTATGTTTTTTTCTGCTCGCTTCATTGCACCGCCATCAGTTGCGTGATGCAAAAAGCTCGCCCCACAGTACGTTTATCTGATGTTACTGTCCTGTACAGTGGGCCCGATTGTGTGTTCGTGTCTCTTTTTTGCTCGAGTTTATTTGCTCATCGCTGATATCGCTTCAACCTTCCATGCAAATTTATTATGCTTTTGTTTGAGCTGGAGGCTGGTTCCTTCAGGGTGGAGAGAATGTGTTGTGTTTTTCTTGTGCTCTCTTCGTTGCACCGCCATCAGTTTCGTGATGCAAAAAGCTCGCCCCACTGGACGTTTAACTGATGTAACGGTCCTGTGCACTTTGCCCGATTGTATGTTCGTGTCTCTTTTATGGTCAAGCATATTTGCTCCTCGCTGATACCGCTTCAACCTCCCATGCAAATTTAATCTCCTTTTGTTTCAGCAGGAGGCTGGTTCCTTCAGGATGGAGAGAATGTATTGTGTTTTTCTTGAGCTCTCTTCGTTGCACCGCCATCAGTTGTGTGATGCAAAAAGCTCGCCCCAGAGGACGCTTATTTGATGTAACTATCCAGTACAGTGGGCCCGATTGCATGTTCGTGTCTCCTTTATGCTCTTTTTTTTGCTCGTCGCTGATATCGCTTCAACCTCCCATGCAAATTTTATCTCCTTTTGTTTGAGCAGTAGACTGGTTCCTTCAGGGTGGAGAGAATGTGTTGTTTTTTCTTGTGCTCTCTTCGTTGCACCGCCATCAGTTGCGTGATGCAAAAAGCTCGCCCCACAGGACGTTTATTTGATGTAACTGTCCCGTACAGTGGGCCCGATTGCATGTTAGTGTCTTTTTATGCTCTTATATTTTGCTCGTCGCTGATATCGCTTCAACCTCCCATGCAAATCTTATCTCCTTTTGTTCGAGCAGCGGACAGGTTCCTTCAGAGTGGAGAGAAGGTGTTGTGTTTTTTTTGTGCTCTCTTCGTTGCACCGCCATCAGTTGCGTGATGCAAAAATCTCGCCCCGCAGTAAGCTTATCTGATTAAACTGTCCTGTACAGTGGGCCCGATTATGTGTTCGTGACTCTTTTTTGCTTAGGTTTATTTGCTCGTCGCTGATTTCGCTTCAACCTCTCATGCATATTTAATCTCTTTTTGTTTGAGCAGGAGACTGGTCCCTTCAGGGTGGAGAGAATGTGTTATGTTTTGTTCTGCTCGCTTCATTGCACCGCCATCAGTTGCGTGATGCAAAAAGCTCGCCCCACAGTACGTTTATCTTATGTAACTGTCCTGTACAGTGGGCCCGTTCGTGTCTCTTTTATGCTAAAGTTTATTTGCTCATCGCTGATAACGTTTCAACCTCGCATGCAAATTTAATCTGCTTTTGTTTGAGCAGAAGACTGGTTCCTTCAGGGTGGAGAGAATGTGTTGTTTTGCTTGTGCTCTCTCTGTTGCACCGCCATCAGTTGCGTGATGCAAAAAGCTCGCCCCACAGTACGTTTATCTGATGTAACTTTCCTGTACAGTGGGCCCGATTGTGTGTTCGTGTCTCTTTTTTGCTCGAGTTTATTTGCTCATCGCTGATTTCGCTTCAACCTCCCATGCAAATTTATTATGCTTTTGTTTGAGCTGGAGACGGGTTTCTTCAGGGTGGAGAGAATGTGTTGTGTTTTTTTTGTGCTCTCTTCGTTGCACCGCCATCAGTTTCGTGATGCAAAAAGCTCGCCCCACATGACGTTTAACTGATGTAACTGTCCTGTACACTTTTCCCGATTGTATGTTCGTGTCTCTTTTATGCTCAAGTATATTTGCTCATCGCTGATATCGCTTCAACCTCCCATGCAAATTTAATCTCCTTTTGTTTGAGCAGGAGACTGGTTCCTTCAGAGTGGAGAGAATGTATTGTTTTTCCTGAGCTCGCTTTGTTGCACCGCCATCAGTTGTGTGATGCAAAAAGCTCGCCCCACAGGATGTTTATCTGATGTAACTGTTCTGTGCAGTGCGCCCGATTGTATGTCCGTGTCTCTTTTATGCTGAAGTTCATTTGCTCATCGCTGTTATCGCTTCAAACTCCCAAGCAAATATAATCTCCTTTTGTTTGAGCAGGAGACTGGTTCCTTCAGGGTGGAGAGAATGCGTTGTTTTTTCTTGTGCTCTCTTCGTTGCACCGCCATCAGTTGGTGAAGCAAAAAGCTCACCCCATAGGACGTTTATTTGATGTAACTGTCCCGTACAGTGGGCCCGATTGCATGTTCGTGTCTTTTTATGCTCCTATATTTTGCTCGTCGCTGATATCGCTTCAAACTCCCATGCAAATTTTATCTCTTTTTGTTCGAGCAGCGGACTGGTTCCTTCAGGGTGGAGAGAATGTGTCGTGGTTTTCTTGTGCTCTCTTCGTTGCACCGCCATCACTGGCGTGATGCAAAAAGCTCGCCCCACAGGACGTTTATTTGATGTAACTGTCCCGTATAGTGGGCCCGATTGCATGTTCGTGTCAATTTATGCTCTTATATCTTGCTCGTCGCTGATATCGCTTCAACCTCCCATGCAAATTTTATCTCCTTTTGTTCGAGCAGCGGACAGGTTCCTTCAGAGTGGAGAGAAGGTGTTGTGTTTTTCTTGTGCTCTCTTCGTTGCACCGCCATCAGTTGCGGGATGCAAAAAGCTCGCCCCACAGTAAGTTTGTCTGATTAAACTGTCCTGTACAGTGGGCCCGATTATGTGTTCGTGTCTCTTTTCTGCTGAGGTTTATTTGCTCATCGCTGATTTCGCTTCAATCTCTCATGCATATTTAATCTCCTTTTGTTTGAGCAAGAGACTGGTTCCTTCAGGTTGGAGAGAATGTGTTATGTTTTGTTCTGCTCGCTTCATTGCACCGCCATCAGTTGCGTGATGCAAAAAGCTCGCCCCACAGTACGTTTATCTGATGTAACTGTCCTGTACAGTGGGCCCGATTGTGTGTTCGTGTCTCTTTTTTGCTCGAGTTTATTTGCTCATCGCTGATATCGCTTCAACCTTCCATGCAAATTTATTATGCTTTTGTTTGAGCTGGAGACTGGTTCCTTCAGGGTGGAGAGAATGTGTTGTGTTTTTCATGTGCTCTCTTCGTTGCACCGCCATCAGTTTCGTGATGCAAAAAGCTCGCCCCACAAGGCGTTTAACTGGTGTAACGGTCCTGTACACTTTGCCCGATTGTATGTTCGTGTCTCTTTTATGGTCAAGTATATTTGCTCCTCGCTCATATCTCTTCAACCTCCCATGCAAATTTAATCTCCTTTTGTTTGAGCAGGAGAATGGTTCCTTCAGGATGGAGAGAATGTGTTGTTTTTTTCTTGTGCTCTCTTCGTAGCACCGCCATCAGTTGCGTGATGCAAAAAGCTCACCCCACAGGACGTTTATCTGATGTAACTGTCCTGTACAGTCAGCCCGTTTGTCTCTTTTATGCTAAAGTTTGTTTGCTCATCGCTGATATCGCTTCAACCTGACATGCAAATTTAATCTAATTTTGTTTGAGCATTAGACTGGTTCCTTCAGGGTGGATATAATGTGCTGTGTTTTTCTTGCGCTCTCTTTGTTGCACCGCCATCAGTTGCGTGATGCAAAAAGCTTGCCCCACAGGAAGTTTGTCTGGTGTAATTGGCCTGTACAGTGGGCCCGATTGTGTGTGTTCGTGTCTCTTTTATGCTCAAGTTTATTTGCTCCTCGCTCATATCGCTTCAACCTCCTATGCAAATTTAATCTCCTTTTGTTTGAGCAGGAGACTGGTTCCTTCAGGATGGAGAGAATGTGTTGTTTTTTTCTTGTGCTCTCTTCATAGCACCGCCATCAGTTGCGTGATGCAAAAAGCTCACCCCACAGGACGTTTATCTGATGTAACTGTCCTGTACAGTCAGCCCGTTTATGTCTCTTTTATGCTAAAGTTTGTTTGCTCATCGCTGATATCGCTTCAACCTGACAGGCAAATTTAATCTAATTTTGTTTGAGCAGGAGACTGGTTCCTTCAGGGTGGAGATAATGTGCTGTGTTTTTCTTGTGCTCTCTTTGTTGCACCGCCATCAGTTGCGTGATGTAAAAAGCTTGCCCCTCAGGAAGTTTGTCTGGTGTAATTGTCCTGTACAGCGGGCCCGATTGTGTGTGTTCGAGTCTCTTTTATGCTCAAGTTTATTTGCTTATCGCTGATATCGCTTCAACCTCCCATGCAAATTTAATCTCCTTTTATTTGACCAGGAGACTGGTTCCTTCAGGGTGGAGAGAATGTGTCGTGGTTTTCTTGTGCTCTCTTCGTTGCACCGCCATCACTGGCGTGATGCAAAAAGCTCGCCCCAAAGGACGTTTATTTGATGTAACTGTCCCGTATAGTGGGCCCGATTGCATGTTCGTGTCAATTTATGCTCTTATATCTTGCTCGTCGCTGATATCGCTTCAACCTCCCATGCAAATTTTATCTCCTTTTGTTCGAGCAGCGGACAGGTTCCTTCAGAGTGGAGAGAAGGTGTTGTGTTTTTCTTGTGCTCTCTTCGTTGCACCGCCATCAGTTGCGGGATGCAAAAAGCTCGCCCCACAGTAAGTTTGTCTGATTAAACTGTCCTGTACAGTGGGCCCGATTATGTGTTCGTGTCTCTTTTCTGCTGAGGTTTATTTGCTCATCGCTGATTTCGCTTCAATCTCTCATGTATATTTAATCTCCTTTTGTTTGAGCAAGAGACTGGTTCCTTCAGGTTGGAGAGAATGTGTTATGTTTTGTTCTGCTCGCTTCATTGCACCGCCATCAGTTGCGTGATGCAAAAAGCTCGCCCCACAGTACGTTTATCTGATGTAACTGTCCTGTACAGTGGGCCCGATTGTGTGTTCGTGTCTCTTTTTTGCTCGAGTTTATTTGCTCATCGCTGATATCGCTTCAACCTTCCATGCAAATTTATTATGCTTTTGTTTGAGCTGGAGACTGGTTCCTTCAGGGTGGAGAGAATGTGTTGTGTTTTTCATGTGCTCTCTTCGTTGCACCGCCATCAGTTTCGTGATGCAAAAAGCTCGCCCCACAAGGCGTTTAACTGATGTAACGGTCCTGTACACTTTGCCCGATTGTATGTTCGTGTCTCTTTTATGGTCAAGTATATTTGCTCCTCGCTCATATCTCTTCAACCTCCCATGCAAATTTATTCTCCTTTTGTTTGAGCAGGAGAATGGTTCCTTCAGGATGGAGAGAATGTGTTGTTTTTTTCTTGTGCTCTCTTCGTAGCACCGCCATCAGTTGCGTGATGCAAAAAGCTCACCCCACAGGACGTTTATCTGATGTAACTGTCCTGTACAGTCAGCCCGTTTGTCTCTTTTATGCTAAAGTTTGTTTGCTCATCGCTGATATCGCTTCAACCTGACATGCAAATTTAATCTAATTTTGTTTGAGCATTAGACTGGTTCCTTCAGGGTGGATATAATGTGCTGTGTTTTTCTTGCGCTCTCTTTGTTGCACCGCCATCAGTTGCGTGATGCAAAAAGCTTGCCCCACAGGAAGTTTGTCTGGTGTAATTGGCCTGTACAGTGGGCCCGATTGTGTGTGTTCGTGTCTCTTTTATGCTCAAGTTTATTTGCTCCTCGCTCATATCGCTTCAACCTCCTATGCAAATTTAATCTCCTTTTGTTTGAGCAGGAGACTGGTTCCTTCAGGATGGAGAGAATGTGTTGTTTTTTTCTTGTGCTCTCTTCATAGCACCGCCATCAGTTGCGTGATGCAAAAAGCTCACCCCACAGGACGTTTATCTGATGTAACTGTCCTGTACAGTCAGCCCGTTTATGTCTCTTTTATGCTAAAGTTTGTTTGCTCATCGCTGATATCGCTTCAACCTGACAGGCAAATTTAATCTAATTTTGTTTGAGCAGGAGACTGGTTCCTTCAGGGTGGAGATAATGTGCTGTGTTTTTCTTGTGCTCTCTTTGTTGCACCGCCATCAGTTGCGTGATGCAAAAAGCTTGCCCCTCAGGAAGTTTGTCTGGTGTAATTGTCCTGTACAGCGGGCCCGATTGTGTGTGTTCGAGTCTCTTTTATGCTCAAGTTTATTTGCTTATCGCTGATATCGCTTCAACCTCCCATGCAAATTTAATCTCCTTTTATTTGACCAGGAGACTGGTTCCTTCAGGGTGGAGAGAATGTGTCGTGGTTTTCTTGTGCTCTCTTCGTTGCACCGCCATCACTGGCGTGATGCAAAAAGCTCGCCCCACAGGACGTTTATTTGATGTAACTGTCCCGTATAGTGGGCCCGATTGCATGTTCGTGTCAATTTATGCTCTTATATCTTGCTCGTCGCTGATATCGCTTCAACCTCCCATGCAAATTTTATCTCCTTTTGTTCGAGCAGCGGACAGGTTCCTTCAGAGTGGAGAGAAGGTGTTGTGTTTTTCTTGTGCTCTCTTCGTTGCACCGCCATCAGTTGCGGGATGCAAAAAGCTCGCCCCACAGTAAGTTTGTCTGATTAAACTGTCCTGTACAGTGGGCCCGATTATGTGTTCGTGTCTCTTTTCTGCTGAGGTTTATTTGCTCATCGCTGATTTCGCTTCAATCTCTCATGCATATTTAATCTCCTTTTGTTTGAGCAAGAGACTGGTTCCTTCAGGTTGGAGAGAATGTGTTATGTTTTGTTCTGCTCGCTTCATTGCACCGCCATCAGTTGCGTGATGCAAAAAGCTCGCCCCACAGTACGTTTATCTGATGTAACTGTCCTGTACAGTGGGCCCGATTGTGTGTTCGTGTCTCTTTTTTGCTCGAGTTTATTTGCTCATCGCTGATATCGCTTCAACCTTCCATGCAAATTTATTATGCTTTTGTTTGAGCTGGAGACTGGTTCCTTCAGGGTGGAGAGAATGTGTTGTGTTTTTCATGTGCTCTCTTCGTTGCACCGCCATCAGTTTCGTGATGCAAAAAGCTCGCCCCACAAGGCGTTTAACTGATGTAACGGTCCTGTACACTTTGCCCGATTGTATGTTCGTGTCTCTTTTATGGTCAAGTATATTTGCTCCTCGCTCATATCTCTTCAACCTCCCATGCAAATTTATTCTCCTTTTGTTTGAGCAGGAGAATGGTTCCTTCAGGATGGAGAGAATGTGTTGTTTTTTTCTTGTGCTCTCTTCGTAGCACCGCCATCAGTTGCGTGATGCAAAAAGCTCACCCCACAGGACGTTTATCTGATGTAACTGTCCTGTACAGTCAGCCCGTTTGTCTCTTTTATGCTAAAGTTTGTTTGCTCATCGCTGATATCGCTTCAACCTGACATGCAAATTTAATCTAATTTTGTTTGAGCATTAGACTGGTTCCTTCAGGGTGGATATAATGTGCTGTGTTTTTCTTGCGCTCTCTTTGTTGCACCGCCATCAGTTGCGTGATGCAAAAAGCTTGCCCCACAGGAAGTTTGTCTGGTGTAATTGGCCTGTACAGTGGGCCCGATTGTGTGTGTTCGTGTCTCTTTTATGCTCAAGTTTATTTGCTCCTCGCTCATATCGCTTCAACCTCCTATGCAAATTTAATCTCCTTTTGTTTGAGCAGGAGACTGGTTCCTTCAGGATGGAGAGAATGTGTTGTTTTTTTCTTGTGCTCTCTTCATAGCACCGCCATCAGTTGCGTGATGCAAAAAGCTCACCCCACAGGACGTTTATCTGATGTAACTGTCCTGTACAGTCAGCCCGTTTATGTCTCTTTTATGCTAAAGTTTGTTTGCTCATCGCTGATATCGCTTCAACCTGACAGGCAAATTTAATCTAATTTTGTTTGAGCAGGAGACTGGTTCCTTCAGGGTGGAGATAATGTGCTGTGTTTTTCTTGTGCTCTCTTTGTTGCACCGCCATCAGTTGCGTGATGCAAAAAGCTTGCCCCTCAGGAAGTTTGTCTGGTGTAATTGTCCTGTACAGCGGGCCCGATTGTGTGTGTTCGAGTCTCTTTTATGCTCAAGTTTATTTGCTTATCGCTGATATCGCTTCAACCTCCCATGCAAATTTAATCTCCTTTTATTTGACCAGGAGACTGGTTCCTTCAGGGTGGAGAGAATGTGTCGTGGTTTTCTTGTGCTCTCTTCGTTGCACCGCCATCACTGGCGTGATGCAAAAAGCTCGCCCCACAGGACGTTTATTTGATGTAACTGTCCCGTATAGTGGGCCCGATTGCATGTTCGTGTCAATTTATGCTCTTATATCTTGCTCGTCGCTGATATCGCTTCAACCTCCCATGCAAATTTTATCTCCTTTTGTTCGAGCAGCGGACAGGTTCCTTCAGAGTGGAGAGAAGGTGTTGTGTTTTTCTTGTGCTCTCTTCGTTGCACCGCCATCAGTTGCGGGATGCAAAAAGCTCGCCCCACAGTAAGTTTGTCTGATTAAACTGTCCTGTACAGTGGGCCCGATTATGTGTTCGTGTCTCTTTTCTGCTGAGGTTTATTTGCTCATCGCTGATTTCGCTTCAATCTCTCATGCATATTTAATCTCCTTTTGTTTGAGCAAGAGACTGGTTCCTTCAGGTTGGAGAGAATGTGTTATGTTTTGTTCTGCTCGCTTCATTGCACCGCCATCAGTTGCGTGATGCAAAAAGCTCGCCCCACAGTACGTTTATCTGATGTAACTGTCCTGTACAGTGGGCCCGATTGTGTGTTCGTGTCTCTTTTTTGCTCGAGTTTATTTGCTCATCGCTGATATCGCTTCAACCTTCCATGCAAATTTATTATGCTTTTGTTTGAGCTGGAGACTGGTTCCTTCAGGGTGGAGAGAATGTGTTGTGTTTTTCATGTGCTCTCTTCGTTGCACCGCCATCAGTTTCGTGATGCAAAAAGCTCGCCCCACAAGGCGTTTAACTGATGTAACGGTCCTGTACACTTTGCCCGATTGTATGTTCGTGTCTCTTTTATGGTCAAGTATATTTGCTCCTCGCTCATATCGCTTCAACCTCCCATGCAAATTTAATCTCCTTTTGTTTGAGCAGGAGAATGGTTCCTTCAGGATGGAGAGAATGTGTTGTTTTTTTCTTGTGCTCTCTTCGTAGCACCGCCATCAGTTGCGTGATGCAAAAAGCTCACCCCACAGGACGTTTATCTGATGTAACTGTCCTGTACAGTCAGCCCGTTTGTCTCTTTTATGCTAAAGTTTGTTTGCTCATCGCTGATATCGCTTCAACCTGACATGCAAATTTAATCTAATTTTGTTTGAGCATTAGACTGGTTCCTTCAGGGTGGATATAATGTGCTGTGTTTTTCTTGTGCTCTCTTTGTTGCACCGCCATCAGTTGCGTGATGCAAAAAGCTTGCCCCACAGGAAGTTTGTCTGGTGTAATTGGCCTGTACAGTGGGCCCGATTGTGTGTGTTCGTGTCTCTTTTATGCTCAAGTTTATTTGCTTATCGCTGATATCGCTTCAACCTCCCATGCAAATTTAATCTCCTTTTATTTGACCAGGAGACTGGTTCCTTCAGGGTGGAGAGAATGTGTCGTGGTTTTCTTGTGCTCTCTTCGTTGCACCGCCATCACTGGCGTGATGCAAAAAGCTCGCCCCACAGGACGTTTATTTGATGTAACGGTGCCGTACAGTGGGCCCGATTGCATGTTCGTGTCAATTTATGCTCTTATATCTTGCTCGTCGCTGATATCGCTTCAACCTCCCATGCAAATTTTATCTCCTTTTGTTCGAGCAGCGGACAGGTTCCTTCAGAGTGGAGATAAGGTGTGTTTTTCTTGTGCTCTCTTCCTTGCACCGCCATCAGTTGCGTGATGCAAAAAGCTCGCCCCACAGTAAGTTTGTCTGATTAAACTGTCCTGTACAGTGGGCCCGATTATGTGTTCGTGTCTCTTTTCTGCTGAGGTTTATTTGCTCATCGCTGATTTCGCTTCAATCTCTCATGCATATTTATTCTCCTTTTGTTTGAGCAAGAGACTGGTTCCTTCAGGTTGGAGAGAATGTGTTGTTTTGTTCTGCTCGCTTCATTGCACCGCCATCAGTTGCGTGATGCAAAAAGCTCGCCCCACAGTACGTTTATCTTATGTAACTGTGTAACTGTCCTGTACAGTGGGCCCGATTGTGTGTTCGTGTCTCTTTTTTGCTCGAGTTTATTTGCTCATCGCTGATATCGCTTCAACCTTCCATGCAAATTTATTATGCTTTTGTTTGAGCTGGAGACTGGTTCCTTCAGGGTGGAGAGAATGTGTTGTTTTTTCTTGTGCTCTCTTCGTTGGACCGCCATCAGTTGCGTGATGCAAAAAGCTCGCCCCACAGGACGTTTATTTGATGTAACTGTCCCGTACAGTGGGCCCGATCGCATGTTAGTGTCTTTTTATGCTCTTATATTTTGCTCGTCGCTGATATCGCTTCAACCTCCCATGCAAATCTTATCTCCTTTTGTTCGAGCAGCGGACAGGTTCCTTCAGAGTGGAGAGAAGGTGTTGTGTTTTTTTTGTGCTCTCTTCGTTGCACCGCCATCAGTTGCGTGATGCAAAAAGCTCGCCCCGCAGTAAGCTTATCTGATTAAACTGTCCTGTACAGTGGGCCCGATTATGTGTTCGTGACTCTTTTTTGCTTAGGTTTATTTGCTCGTCGCTGATTTCGCTTCAACCTCTCATGCATATTTAATCTCTTTTTGTTTGAGCAGGAGACTGGTCCCTTCAGGGTGGAGAGAATGTGTTATGTTTTGTTCTGCTCGCTTCATTGCACCGCCATCAGTTGCGTGATGCAAAAAGCTCGCCCCACAGTACGTTTATCTTATGTAACTGTCCTGTACAGTGGGCCCGTTCGTGTCTCTTTTATGCTAAAGTTTATTTGCTCATCGCTGATAACGTTTCAACCTCGCATGCAAATTTAATCTGCTTTTGTTTGAGCAGAAGACTGGTTCCTTCAGGGTGGAGAGAATGTGTTGTTTTTTTCTTGTGCTCTCTTCGTAGCACCGCCATCAGTTGCGTGATGCAAAAAGCTCACCCCACAGGACGTTTATCTGATGTAACTGTCCTGTACAGTCAGCCCGTTTATGTCTCTTTTATGCTAAAGTTTGTTTGCTCATCGCTGATATCGCTTCAACCTGACATGCAAATTTAATCTAATTTTGTTTGAGCAGGAGACTGGTTCCTTCAGGGTGGAGATAATGTGCTGTGTTTTTCTTGTGCTCTCTTTGTTGCACCGCCATCAGTTGCGTGATGCAAAAAGCTTGCCCCTCAGGAAGTTTGTCTGGTGTAATTGTCCTGTACAGCGGGCCCGATTGTGTGTGTTCGAGTCTCTTTTATGCTCAAGTTTATTTGCTTATCGCTGATATCGCTTCAACCTCCCATGCAAATTTAATCTCCTTTTATTTGACCAGGAGACTGGTTCCTTCAGGGTGGAGAGAATGTGTCGTGGTTTTCTTGTGCTCTCTTCGTTGCACCGCCATCACTGGCGTGATGCAAAAAGCTCGCCCCACAGGACGTTTATTTGATGTAACTGTCCCGTATAGTGGGCCCGATTGCATGTTCGTGTCAATTTATGCTCTTATATCTTGCTCGTCGCTGATATCGCTTCAACCTCCCATGCAAATTTTATCTCCTTTTGTTCGAGCAGCGGACAGGTTCCTTCAGAGTGGAGAGAAGGTGTTGTGTTTTTCTTGTGCTCTCTTCGTTGCACCGCCATCAGTTGCGGGATGCAAAAAGCTCGCCCCACAGTAAGTTTGTCTGATTAAACTGTCCTGTACAGTGGGCCCGATTATGTGTTCGTGTCTCTTTTCTGCTGAGGTTTATTTGCTCATCGCTGATTTCGCTTCAATCTCTCATGCATATTTAATCTCCTTTTGTTTGAGCAAGAGACTGGTTCCTTCAGGTTGGAGAGAATGTGTTATGTTTTGTTCTGCTCGCTTCATTGCACCGCCATCAGTTGCGTGATGCAAAAAGCTCGCCCCACAGTACGTTTATCTGATGTAACTGTCCTGTACAGTGGGCCCGATTGTGTGTTCGTGTCTCTTTTATGGTCAAGTATATTTGCTCCTCGCTCATATCGCTTCAACCTCCCATGCAAATTTAATCTCCTTTTGTTTGAGCAGGAGAATGGTTCTTTCAGGATGGAGAGAATGTGTTGTTTTTTTCTTGTGCTCTCTTCGTAGCACCGCCATCAGTTGCGTGATGCAAAAAGCTCACCCCACAGGACGTTTATCTGATGTAACTGTCCTGTACAGTCAGCCCGTTTGTCTCTTTTATGCTAAAGTTTGTTTGCTCATCGCTGATATCGCTTCAACCTGACATGCAAATTTAATCTAATTTTGTTTGAGCATTAGACTGGTTCCTTCAGGGTGGATATAATGTGCTGTGTTTTTCTTGTGCTCTCTTTGTTGCACCGCCATCAGTTGCGTGATGCAAAAAGCTTGCCCCACAGGAAGTTTGTCTGGTGTAATTGGCCTGTACAGTGGGCCCGATTGTGTGTGTTCGTGTCTCTTTTATGCTCAAGTTTATTTGCTTATCGCTGATATCGCTTCAACCTCCCATGCAAATTTAATCTCCTTTTATTTGACCAGGAGACTGGTTCCTTCAGGGTGGAGAGAATGTGTCGTGGTTTTCTTGTGCTCTCTTCGTTGCACCGCCATCACTGGCGTGATGCAAAAAGCTCGCCCCACAGGACGTTTATTTGATGTAACGGTGCCGTACAGTGGGCCCGATTGCATGTTCGTGTCAATTTATGCTCTTATATCTTGCTCGTCGCTGATATCGCTTCAACCTCCCATGCAAATTTTATCTCCTTTTGTTCGAGCAGCGGACAGGTTCCTTCAGAGTGGAGATAAGGTGTGTTTTTCTTGTGCTCTCTTCCTTGCACCGCCATCAGTTGCGTGATGCAAAAAGCTCGCCCCACAGTAAGTTTGTCTGATTAAACTGTCCTGTACAGTGGGCCCGATTATGTGTTCGTGTCTCTTTTCTGCTGAGGTTTATTTGCTCATCGCTGATTTCGCTTCAATCTCTCATGCATATTTAATCTCCTTTTGTTTGAGCAAGAGACTGGTTCCTTCAGGTTGGAGAGAATGTGTTATGTTTTGTTCTGCTCGCTTCATTGCACCGCCATCAGTTGCGTGATGCAAAAAGCTCGCCCCACAGTACGTTTATCTTATGTAACTGTGTAACTGTCCTGTACAGTGGGCCCGATTGTGTGTTCGTGTCTCTTTTTTGCTCGAGTTTATTTGCTCATCGCTGATATCGCTTCAACCTTCCATGCAAATTTATTATGCTTTTGTTTGAGCTGGAGACTGGTTCCTTCAGGGTGGAGAGAATGTGTTGTGTTTTTCATGTGCTCTCTTCGTTGCACCGCCATCAGTTTCGTGATGCAAAAAGCTCGCCCCACAGGACGTTTACTGTTGTAACTGTCCCGTACAGTGGGCCCGATTGCATGTTCGTGTCTTTTTATGCTCTTATATTTTGCTCGTCGCTGATATCGCTTCAACCTCCCATGCAAATTTTATCTCCTTTTGTTCGAGCAGCGGACAGGTTCCTTCAGAGTGAAGAGGTGTTGTGTTTTTCTTGTGCTCTCTTCGTCGCACCGCCATCAGTTGCGTGATGCAAAAAGCTCGCCCCACAGTAAGTTTATCTGATTAAACTGTCCTGTACAGTGGGCCCGATTATGTGTTCGTGACTCTTTTTTGCTTAGGTTTATTTGCTCGTCGCTGATTTCGCTTCAACCTCTCATGCATATTTAATCTCTTTTTGTTTGAGCAGGAGACTGGTCCCTTCAGGGTGGAGAGAATGTGTTATGTTTTGTTCTGCTTGCTTCATTGCACCGCCATCAGTTGCGTGATGCAAAAAGCTCGCCCCACAGTACGTTTATCTTATGTAACTGTCCTGTACAGTGGGCCCGTTCGTGTCTCTTTTATGCTAAAGTTTATTTGCTCATCGCTGATAACGTTTCAACCTCGCATGCAAATTTAATCTGCTTTTGTTTGAGCAGAAGACTGGTTCCTTCAGGGTGGAGAGAATGTGTTGTTTTTTTCTTGTGCTCTCTTCGTAGCACCGCCATCAGTTGCGTGATGCAAAAAGCTCACCCCACAGGACGTTTATCTGATGTAACTGTCCTGTACAGTCAGCCCGTTTATGTCTCTTTTATGCTAAAGTTTGTTTGCTCATCGCTGATATCGCTTCAACCTGACATGCAAATTTAATCTAATTTTGTTTGAGCAGGAGACTGGTTCCTTCAGGGTGGAGATAATGTGCTGTGTTTTTCTTGTGCTCTCTTTGTTGCACCGCCATCAGTTGCGTGATGCAAAAAGCTTGCCCCTCAGGAAGTTTGTCTGGTGTAATTGTCCTGTACAGCGGGCCCGATTGTGTGTGTTCGAGTCTCTTTTATGCTCAAGTTTATTTGCTTATCGCTGATATCGCTTCAACCTCCCATGCAAATTTAATCTCCTTTTATTTGACCAGGAGACTGGTTCCTTCAGGGTGGAGAGAATGTGTCGTGGTTTTCTTGTGCTCTCTTCGTTGCACCGCCATCACTGGCGTGATGCAAAAAGCTCGCCCCACAGGACGTTTATTTGATGTAACTGTCCCGTATAGTGGGCCCGATTGCATGTTCGTGTCAATTTATGCTCTTATATCTTGCTCGTCGCTGATATCGCTTCAACCTCCCATGCAAATTTTATCTCCTTTTGTTCGAGCAGCGGACAGGTTCCTTCAGAGTGGAGAGAAGGTGTTGTGTTTTTCTTGTGCTCTCTTCGTTGCACCGCCATCAGTTGCGGGATGCAAAAAGCTCGCCCCACAGTAAGTTTGTCTGATTAAACTGTCCTGTACAGTGGGCCCGATTATGTGTTCGTGTCTCTTTTCTGCTGAGGTTTATTTGCTCATCGCTGATTTCGCTTCAATCTCTCATGCATATTTAATCTCCTTTTGTTTGAGCAAGAGACTGGTTCCTTCAGGTTGGAGAGAATGTGTTATGTTTTGTTCTGCTCGCTTCATTGCACCGCCATCAGTTGCGTGATGCAAAAAGCTCGCCCCACAGTACGTTTATCTGATGTAACTGTCCTGTACAGTGGGCCCGATTGTGTGTTCGTGTCTCTTTTATGGTCAAGTATATTTGCTCCTCGCTCATATCGCTTCAACCTCCCATGCAAATTTAATCTCCTTTTGTTTGAGCAGGAGAATGGTTCTTTCAGGATGGAGAGAATGTGTTGTTTTTTTCTTGTGCTCTCTTCGTAGCACCGCCATCAGTTGCGTGATGCAAAAAGCTCACCCCACAGGACGTTTATCTGATGTACTGTCCTGTACAGTCAGCCCGTTTGTCTCTTTTATGCTAAAGTTTGTTTGCTCATCGCTGATATCGCTTCAACCTGACATGCAAATTTAATCTAATTTTGTTTGAGCATTAGACTGGTTCCTTCAGGGTGGATATAATGTGCTGTGTTTTTCTTGTGCTCTCTTTGTTGCACCGCCATCAGTTGCGTGATGCAAAAAGCTTGCCCCACAGGAAGTTTGTCTGGTGTAATTGGCCTGTACAGTGGGCCCGATTGTGTGTGTTCGTGTCTCTTTTATGCTCAAGTTTATTTGCTTATCGCTGATATCGCTTCAACCTCCCATGCAAATTTAATCTCCTTTTATTTGACCAGGAGACTGGTTCCTTCAGGGTGGAGAGAATGTGTCGTGGTTTTCTTGTGCTCTCTTCGTTGCACCGCCATCACTGGCGTGATGCAAAAAGCTCGCCCCACAGGACGTTTATTTGATGTAACGGTGCCGTACAGTGGGCCCGATTGCATGTTCGTGTCAATTTATGCTCTTATATCTTGCTCGTCGCTGATATCGCTTCAACCTCCCATGCAAATTTTATCTCCTTTTGTTCGAGCAGCGGACAGGTTCCTTCAGAGTGGAGATAAGGTGTGTTTTTCTTGTGCTCTCTTCCTTGCACCGCCATCAGTTGCGTGATGCAAAAAGCTCGCCCCACAGTAAGTTTGTCTGATTAAACTGTCCTGTACAGTGGGCCCGATTATGTGTTCGTGTCTCTTTTCTGCTGAGGTTTATTTGCTCATCGCTGATTTCGCTTCAATCTCTCATGCATATTTAATCTCCTTTTGTTTGAGCAAGAGACTGGTTCCTTCAGGTTGGAGAGAATGTGTTATGTTTTGTTCTGCTCGCTTCATTGCACCGCCATCAGTTGCGTGATGCAAAAAGCTCGCCCCACAGTACGTTTATCTTATGTAACTGTGTAACTGTCCTGTACAGTGGGCCCGATTGTGTGTTCGTGTCTCTTTTTTGCTCGAGTTTATTTGCTCATCGCTGATATCGCTTCAACCTTCCATGCAACTTTATTACGCTTTTGTTTGAGCTGGAGGCTGGTTCCTTCAGGGTGGAGAGAATGTGTTGTGTTTTTCTTGTGCTCTCTTCGTTGCACCGCCATCAGTTTCGTGATGCAAAAAGCTCGCCCCACTGGACGTTTAACTGATGTAACGGTCCTGTGCACATTGCCCGATTGTATGTTCGTGTCTCTTTTATGGTCAAGCATATTTGCTCCTCGCTGATACCGCTTCAACCTCCCATGCAAATTTAATCTCCTTTTGTTTCAGCAGGAGGCTGGTTCCTTCAGGATGGAGAGAATGTATTGTGTTTTTCTTGAGCTCTCTTCGTTGCACCGCCATCAGTTGTGTGATGCAAAAAGCTCGCCCCAGAGGACGCTTATTTGATGTAACTATCCAGTACAGTGGGCCCGATTGCATGTTCGTGTCTCCTTTATGCTCTTTTTTTTGCTCGTCGCTGATATCGCTTCAACCTCCCATGCAAATTTTATCTCCTTTTGTTTGAGCAGTAGACTGGTTCCTTCAGGGTGGAGAGAATGTGTTGTTTTTTCTTGTGCTCTCTTCGTTGCACCGCCATCAGTTGCGTGATGCAAAAAGCTCGCCCCACAGGACGTTTATTTGATGTAACTGTCCCGTACAGTGGGCCCGATTGCATGTTAGTGTCTTTTTATGCTCTTATATTTTGCTCGTCGCTGATATCGCTTCAACCTCCCATGCAAATCTTATCTCCTTTTGTTCGAGCAGCGGACAGGTTCCTTCAGAGTGGAGAGAAGGTGTGTTTTTTTTGTGCTCTCTTCGTTGCACCGCCATCAGTTGCGTGATGCAAAAAGCTCGCCCCGCAGTAAGCTTATCTGATTAAACTGTCCTGTACAGTGGGCCCGATTATGTGTTCGTGACTCTTTTTTGCTTAGGTTTATTTGCTCGTCGCTGATTTCGCTTCAACCTCTCATGCATATTTAATCTCTTTTTGTTTGAGCAGGAGACTGGTCCCTTCAGGGTGGAGAGAATGTGTTATGTTTTGTTCTGCTCGCTTCATTGCACCGCCATCAGTTGCGTGATGCAAAAAGCTCGCCCCACAGTACGTTTATCTTATGTAACTGTCCTGTACAGTGGGCCCGTTCGTGTCTCTTTTATGCTAAAGTTTATTTGCTCATCGCTGATAACGTTTCAACCTCGCATGCAAATTTAATCTGCTTTTGTTTGAGCAGAAGACTGGTTCCTTCAGGGTGGAGAGAATGTGTTGTTTTTCTTGTGCTCTCTCTGTTGCACCGCCATCAGTTGCGTGATGCAAAAAGCTCGCCCCACAGTACGTTTATCTGATGTAACTTTCCTGTACAGTGGGCCCGATTGTGTGTTCGTGTCTCTTTTTTGCTCGAGTTTATTTGCTCATCGCTGATTTCGCTTCAACCTCCCATGCAAATTTATTATGCTTTTGTTTGAGCTGGAGACGGGTTTCTTCAGGGTGGAGAGAATGTGTTGTGTTTTTTTTGTGCTCTCTTCGTTGCACCGCCATCAGTTTCGTGATGCAAAAAGCTCGCCCCACATGACGTTTAACTGATGTAACTGTCCTGTACACTTTTCCCGATTGTATGTTCGTGTCTCTTTTATGCTCAAGTATATTTGCTCATCGCTGATATCGCTTCAACCTCCCATGCAAATTTATTCTCCTTTTGTTTGAGCAGGAGACTGGTTCCTTCAGAGTGGAGAGAATGTATTGTTTTTCTTGAGCTCGCTTTGTTGCACCGCCATCAGTTGTGTGATGCAAAAAGCTCGCCCCACAGGATGTTTATCTGATGTAACTGTTCTGTGCAGTGCGCCCGATTGTATGTCCGTGTCTCTTTTATGCTGAAGTTCATTTGCTCATCGCTGTTATCGCTTCAAACTCCCAAGCAAATATAATCTCCTTTTGTTTGAGCAGGAGACTGGTTCCTTCAGGGTGGAGAGAATGCGTTGTTTTTTTCTTGTGCTCTCTTCGTTGCACCGCCATCAGTTGGTGAAGCAAAAAGCTCACCCCATAGGACGTTTATTTGATGTAACTGTCCCGTACAGTGGGCCCGATTGGATGTTCGTGTCTTTTTATGCTCTTATATTTTGCTCGTCGCTGATATCGCTTCAAACTCCCATGCAAATTTTATCTCTTTTTGTTCGAGCAGCGGACAGGTTCCTTCAGAGTGGGGAGAAAGTGTTGTGTTTTTCTTGTACTCTCTTCGTTGCACCGCCATCAGTTGCGTGATGCAAAAATCTCGCACCACAGTAAGTTTATCTGATTAAACTGTCCTGTACAGTGGGCCCGATTATGTGTTCGTGTCTCTTTTTTGCTTAGGTTTATTTGCTCATCGCTGATTTCGCTTCAACCTCTCATGCATATTTAATCTCCTTTTGTTTGAGCAGGAGACTGGTTCCTTCAGGGTGGAGAGAATGTGTTATGTTTTGTTCTGCTCGCTTCATTGCACCGCCATCAGTTGCGTGATGCAAAAAGCTCGCCCCACAGTACGTTTATCCTATGTAACTGTCCTGTACAGTGGGCCCGTTCGTGTCACTTTTATGCTAAAGTCTGTTTGCTCATCGCTGATATCGTTTCAACCTCGCATGCAAATTTAATCTGCTTTTGTTTGAGCAGAAGACTGGTTCCTTCAGGGTGGAGAGAATGTGTTGTTTTTCTTGTGCTCTCTCTGTTGAACCGCCATCAGTTGCGTGATGCAAAAAGCTCGCCCCACAGGACGTTTAACTGATGTAACTGTCCTGTACACTTTGCCCGATTGTATGTTCGTGTCTCTTTTATGCTCAAGTATATTTGCTCATCGCTGATATCGCTTCAACCTTCCATGCAAATTTAATCTCCTTTTGTTTGAGCAGGAGACTGGTTCCTTCAGGATGGAGGGAATGTATTGTTTTCCTTGAGCTCTCTTTGTTGCACCGCCATCAGTTGTGTGATTCAAAATCTCGCCCCACAGGACGTTTCTCTGATGTAACTGTTCTGTGCAGTGCGCCCGATTCTATGTCCGTGTCTCTTTTATGCTGAAGTTTATTTGCTCATCGCTGTTATCGCTTCAACGTCCCAAGCAAATTTAATCTCCTTTTGTTTGAGCAGGAGACTGGTTCCTTCAGGGTGGAGAGAATGTGTTGTGTTTTTCTTCTGCTCGCTTCATTGCACCGCCATCAGTTGCGTGATGCAAAAAGCTCGCCCCACAGGACGTTTATCTGATGTAACTGTCCTGTACAGTGGGCCCGTTTGTGTCTCTTTTATGCTAAAGTTTGTTTGCTCATCGCTGATATCGCTTCAACCTGAGATGCAAATTTAATCTAATTTTGTTTGAGCAGGAGACTGGTTCCTTCAGGGTGGAGAGAATGTGTTGTGTTTTTCTTCTGCTCTCTTCATTGCACCGCCATCAGTTGCGTGATGCAAAAAGCTCGCCCCACAGTACGTTTATCCTATGTAACTGTCCTGTACAGTGGGCCCGTTCGTGTCACTTTTATGCTAAAGTTTATTTGCTCATCGCTGATATCGTTTCAACCTCGCATGCAAATTTAATCTGCTTTTGTTTGAGCAGAAGACTGGTTCCTTCAGAGTGGAGAGAATGTGTTGTTTTTCTTGTGCTCTCTCTGTTGAACCGCCATCAGTTGCGTGATGCAAAAAGCTCGCCCCAAATTACGTTTATCTGATGTAACTGTCCTGCACAGTGGGCCCGATTGTGTGTTCGTGTCTCTTTTTTGCTCGAGTTTATTTGCTCATCGCTGATATCGCTTCAACCTTCCATGCAAATTTAATCTACTTTTGTTTGAGCAGGAGACTGGTTCCTTCAGGATGGAGGGAATGTATTGTTTTCCTTGAGCTCTCTTTGTTGCACCGCCATCAGTTGTGTGATGCAAAAAGCTCGCCCCACAGGACGTTTCTCTGATGTAACTGTTCTGTGCAGTGCGCCCGATTGTATGTCCGTGTCTCTTTTATGCTGAAGTTTATTTGCTCATCGCTGTTATCGCTTCAACGTCCCAAGCAAATTTAATCTCCTTTTGTTTGAGCAGGAGACTGGTTCCTTCAGGGCGGAGAGAATGTGTTGTGTTTTTCTTGTGCTCTCTTCGTTGCACCGCCATCAGTTTCGTGATGCAAAAAGCTCGCCCCACAGGACGTTTAACTGATGTAACGTTCCTGTACACTTTGCCCGATTTTATGTTCGTGTCTCTTTCATGCTCAAGTATATTTGCTCATCGCTGATATCGCTTCAAACTTCCATGCAAATTTAATCTCTTTTGTTTGAGTAGGAGACTGGTTCCTTCAGGATGGAGGGAATGTATTGTTTTCCTTGAGCTCTCTTTGTTGCACCGCCATCAGTTGTGTGATGCAAAAAGCTCGCCCCACAGGACGTTTCTCTGATGTAACTGTTCTGTGCAGTGCGCCCGATTGTATGTCCTTGTCTCTTTTATGCTGAAGTTTATTTGCTCATCGCTGTTATCGCTTCAACGTCCCAAGCAAATTTATTCTAATTTTGTTTGAGCAGGAGACTGGTTCCTTCAGGGCGGAGGGAATTTGTTGTTTTTTTCTTGTGCTCTCTTCGTTGCACCGCCATCAGTTGCGTGATGCAAAAAGCTCACCCCACAGGACGTTTATCTGATGTAACTGTCCTGTACAGTGGGCCCGTTTGTGTCTCTTTTATGCTAAAGTTTGTTTGCTCATCGCTGATATCGCTTCAACCTGAGACGCAAATTTAATCCAATTTTGTTTGAGCAGGAGACTGGTTCCTTCTGGGTGGAGAGAATGTGTTGTGTTTTTCTTCTGCTCGCTTCATTGCACCGCCATCAGTTGCGTGATGCAAAAAGCTCGCCCCACAGGACGTTTATCTGATGTAACTGTCCTGTACAGTGGGCCCGTTTGTGTCTCTTTTATGCTAAAGTTTGCTCGTCGCTGATATCGCTTCAACCTCCCATGCAAATTTTATCTCCTTTTGTTCGAGCAGCGGACAGGTTCCTTCAGAGTGGAGAGAAGGTGTTGTGTTTTTTTGTGCTCTCTTCGTTGCACCGCCATCAGTTGTGTGATGCAAAAAGCTCGCCCCGCAGGACGTTTATCTGATGTAACTTTCCTGTACAGTGGGCCCGATTGTGTGTTCGAGTGTCTTTTTTGCTCGAGTTTATTTGCTAATCGCTGATATCGCTTCAACCTTCCATGCAAATTTATTATGCTTTTGTTTGAGGTGGAGACTGGTTCCTTCAGGGGGGAGAGAATGTGTTGTGTTTTTCTTGTGCTCTCTTCGTTGCCCCGCCATCAGTTTCGTGATGCAAAAAGCTCGCCCACAGGACGTTTAACTGATGTAACTGTCCTGTACACTTTGCCCGATTGTATGTTCGTGTCTCTTTTATGCTCAAGTATATTTGCTCATCGCTGATATCGCTTCAACCTCTCATGCGTATTTAATTTCCTTTTGTTTGAGCAGGAGAATGGTTCCTTCAGGGTGGAGAGAATGTGTTATGTTTTTCGTCTGCTCTCTCCGTTGCACCGCCATCAGTTTCGTGATGCAAAAAGCTCGCCCCACAGGACGTTTAACTGATGTAACGGTCCTGTACACTTTGCCCGATTGTATGTTCGTGTCTCTTTTATGGTCAAGTATATTTGCTCCTCGCTCATATCGCTTCAACCTCCTATGCAAATTTAATCTCCTTTTGTTTGAGCAGGAGACTGGTTCGTTCAGGATGGAGAGAATGTGTTGTTTTTTTCTTGTGCTCTCTTCGTAGCACCGCCATCAGTTGCGTGATGCAAAAACTCACCCCACAGGACGTTTATCTGATGTAACTGTCCTGTACAGTCAGCCCGTTTATGTCTCTTTTATGCTAAAGTTTGTTTGCTCATCGCTGATATCGCTTCAACCTGACATGCAAATTTAATCTAATTTTGTTTGAGCAGGAGACTGGTTCCTTCAGGGTGGAGATAATGTGCTGTGTTTTTCTTGTGCTCTCTTTGTTGCACCGCCATCACTGGCGTGATGCAAAAAGCTCGCCCCACAGGACGTTTATTTGATGTAACTCTCCCGTATAGTGGGCCCGATTGCATGTTCGTGTCAATTTATGCTCTTATATCTTGCTCGTCGCTGATATCGCTTCAACCTCCCATGCAAATTTTATCTCCTTTTGTTCGAGCAGCGGACAGGTTCCTTCAGAGTGGAGAGAAGGTGTTGTGTTTTTCTTGTGCTCTCTTCGTTGCACCGCCATCAGTTGCGTTATGCAAAAAGCTCGCCCCACAGTAAGTTTATCTGATTAAACTGTCCTGTACAGTGGGCCCGATTATGTGTTCGTGTCTCTTTTTTGCTTATGTTTATTTGCTCATCGCTGATTTCGCTTCAACCTCTCATGCATATTTAATCTCCTTTTGTTTGAGCAGGAGACTGGTTCCTTCAGGGTGGAGAGAATGTGTTATGTTTTGTTCTGCTCGCTTCTTTGCACCGCCATCAGTTGGTGAAGCAAAAAGCTCACCCCATAGGACGTTTATTTGATGTAACTGTCCCGTACAGTGGGCCCGATTGCATGTTCGTGTCTTTTTATGCTCTTATATTTTGCTCGTCGCTGATATCGCTTCAAACTCCCATGCAAATTTTATCTCTTTTTGTTCGAGCAGCGGACAGGTTCCTTCAGAGTGGGGAGAAAGTGTTGTGTTTTTCTTGTACTCTCTTCGTTGCACCGCCATCAGTTGCGTGATGCAAAAATCTCGCCCCACAGTAAGTTTATCTGATTAAACTGTCCTGTACAGTGGGCCCGATTATGTGTTCGTGTCTCTTTTTTGCTTAGGTTTATTTGCTCATCGCTGATTTCGCTTCAACCTCTCATGCATATTTAATCTCCTTTTGTTTGAGCAGGAGACTGGTTCCTTCAGGGTGGAGAGAATGTGTTATGTTTTGTTCTGCTCGCTTCATTGCACCGCCATCAGTTGCGTGATGCAAAAAGCTCGCCCCACAGTACGTTTATCCTATGTAACTTTCCTGTACAGTGGGCCCGTTCGTGTCACTTTTATGCTAAAGTCTGTTTGCTCATCGCTGATATCGTTTCAACCTCGCATGCAAATTTAATCTGCTTTTGTTTGAGCAGAAGACTGGTTCCTTCAGGGTGGAGAGAATGTGTTGTTTTTCTTGTGCTCTCTCTGTTGAACCGCCATCAGTTGCGTGATGCAAAAAGCTCGCCCCACAGGACGTTTAACTGATGTAACTGTCCTGTACACTTTGCCCGATTGTATGTTCGTGTCTCTTTTATGCTCAAGTATATTTGCTCATCGCTGATATCGCTTCAACCTTCCATGCAAATTTATTCTCCTTTTGTTTGAGCAGGAGACTGGTTCCTTCAGGATGGAGGGAATGTATTGTTTTCCTTGAGCTCTCTTTGTTGCACCGCCATCAGTTGTGTGATGCAAAATCTCGCCCCACAGGACGTTTCTCTGATGTAACTGTTCTGTGCAGTGCGCCCGATTCTATGTCCGTGTCTCTTTTATGCTGAAGTTTATTTGCTCATCGCTGTTATCGCTTCAACGTCCCAAGCAAATTTAATCTCCTTTTGTTTGAGCAGGAGACTGGTTCCTTCAGGGTGGAGAGAATGTGTTGTGTTTTTCTTCTGCTCGCTTCATTGCACCGCCATCAGTTGCGTGATGCAAAAAGCTCGCCCCACAGGACGTTTATCTGATGTAACTGTCCTGTACAGTGGGCCCGTTTGTGTCTCTTTTATGCTAAAGTTTGTTTGCTCATCGCTGATATCGCTTCAACCTGAGATGCAAATTTAATCTAATTTTGTTTGAGCATGAGACTGGTTCCTTCAGGGTGGAGAGAATGTGTTGTGTTTTTCTTCTGCTCTCTTCATTGCACCGCCATCAGTTGCGTGATGCAAAAAGCTCGCCCCACAGTACGTTTATCCTATGTAACTGTCCTGTACAGTGGGCCCGTTCGTGTCACTTTTATGCTAAAGTTTATTTGCTCATCGCTGATATCGTTTCAACCTCGCATGCAAATTTAATCTGCTTTTGTTTGAGCAGAAGACTGGTTCCTTCAGAGTGGAGAGAATGTGTTGTTTTTCTTGTGCTCTCTCTGTTGAACCGCCATCAGTTGCGTGATGCAAAAAGCTCGCCCCAAATTACGTTTATCTGATGTAACTGTCCTGCACAGTGGGCCCGATTGTGTGTTCGTGTCTCTTTTTTGCTCGAGTTTATTTGCTCATCGCTGATATCGCTTCAACCTTCCATGCAAATTTAATCTCCTTTTGTTTGAGCAGGAGACTGGTTCCTTCAGGATGGAGGGAATGTATTGTTTTCCTTGAGCTCTCTTTGTTGCACCGCCATCAGTTGTGTGATGCAAAAAGCTCGCCCCACAGGACGTTTCTCTGATGTAACTGTTCTGTGCAGTGCGCCCGATTGTATGTCCGTGTCTCTTTTATGCTGAAGTTTATTTGCTCATCGCTGTTATCGCTTCAACGTCCCAAGCAAATTTAATCTCCTTTTGTTTGAGCAGGACACTGGTTCCTTCAGGGCGGAGAGAATGTGTTGTGTTTTTCTTGTGCTCTCTTCGTTGCACCGCCATCAGTTTCGTGATGCAAAAAGCTCGCCCCACAGGACGTTTAACTGATGTAACTGTCCTGTACACTTTGCCCGATTTTATGTTCGTGTCTCTTTCATGCTCAAGTATATTTGCTCATCGCTGTTATCGCTTCAACGTCCCAAGCAAATTTATTCTAATTTTGTTTGAGCAGGAGAGTGGTTCCTTCAGGGCGGAGGGAATTTGTTGTTTTTTTCTTGTGCTCTCTTCGTTGCACCGCCATCAGTTGCGTGATGCAAAAAGCTCACCCCACAGGACGTTTATCTGATGTAACTGTCCTGTACAGTGGGCCCGTTTGTGTCTCTTTTATGCTAAAGTTTGTTTGCTCATCGCTGATATCGCTTCAACCTGAGACGCAAATTTAATCCAGATTTGTTTGAGCAGGAGACTGGTTCCTTCTGGGTGGAGAGAATGTGTTGTGTTTTTCTTCTGCTCGCTTCATTGCACCGCCATCAGTTGCGTGATGCAAAAAGCTCGCCCCACAGGACGTTTATCTGATGTAACTGTCCTGTACAGTGGGCCCGTTTGTGTCTCTTTTATGCTAAAGTTTGCTCGTCGCTGATATCGCTTCAACCTCCCATGCAAATTTTATCTCCTTTTGTTCGAGCAGCGGACAGGTTCCTTCAGAGTGGAGAGAAGGTGTTGTGTTTTTTTGTGCTCTTCGTTGCACCGCCATCAGTTGTGTGATGCAAAAAGCTCGCGCCGCAGGACGTTTATCTGATGTAACTTTCCTGTACAGTGGGCCCGATTGTGTGTTCGAGTCTCTTTTTTGCTCGAGTTTATTTGCTAATCGCTGATATCGCTTCAACCTTCCATGCAAATTTATTATGCTTTTGTTTGAGCTGGAGACTGGTTCCTTCAGGGTGGAGAGAATGTGTTGTGTTTTTCTTGTGCTCTCTTCGTTGCCCCGCCATCAGTTTCGTGATGCAAAAAGCTCGCCCCACAGGACGTTTAACTGATGTAACTGTCCTGTACACTTTGCCCGATTGTATGTTCGTGTCTCTTTTATGCTCAAGTATATTTGCTCATCGCTGATATCGCTTCAACCTCTCATGCATATTTAATTTCCTTTTGTTTGAGCAGGAGAATGGTTCCTTCAGGGTGGAGAGAATGTGTTATGTTTTTCGTCTGCTCTCTCCGTTGCACCGCCATCAATTTCGTGATGCAAAAAGCTCGCCCCACAGGACGTTTAACTGATGTAACGGTCCTGTACACTTTGCCCGATTGTATGTTCGTGTCTCTTTTATGGTCAAGTATATTTGCTCCTCGCTCATATCGCTTCAACCTCCTATGCAAATTTAATCTCCTTTTGTTTGAGCAGGAGACTGGTTCGTTCAGGATGGAGAGAATGTGTTGTTTTTTTCTTGTGCTCTCTTCGTAGCACCGCCATCAGTTGCGTGATGCAAAAAGCTCACCCCACAGGACGTTTATCTGATGTAACTGTCCTGTACAGTCAGCCCGTTTATGTCTTTTTTATGCTAAAGTTTGTTTGCTCATCGCTGATATCGCTTCAACCTGACATGCAAATTTAATCTCATTTTGTTTGAGCAGGAGACTGGTTCCTTCAGGGTGGAGATAATGTGCTGTGTTTTTCTTGTGCTCTCTTTGTTGCACCGCCATCAGTTGCGTGATGCAAAAAGCTTGCCCCTCAGGAAATTTGTCTGGTGTAATTGTCCTGTACAGCGGGCCCGATTGTGTGTGTTCGAGTCTCTTTTATGCTCAAGTTTATTTGCTTATCGCTGATATCGCTTCAACCTCCCATGCAAATTTAATCTCCTTTTATTTGACCAGGAGACTGGTTCCTTCAGGGTGGAGAGAATGTGTCGTGGTTTTCTTGTGCTCTCTTCGTTGCACCGCCATCACTGGCGTGATGCAAAAAGCTCGCCCCACAGGACGTTTATTTGATGTAACTCTCCCGTATAGTGGGCCCGATTGCATGTTCGTGTCAATTTATGCTCTTATATCTTGCTCGTCGCTGATATCGCTTCAACCTCCCATGCAAATTTTATCTCCTTTTGTTCGAGCAGCGGACAGGTTCCATCAGAGTGGAGAGAAGGTGTTGTGTTTTTCTTGTGCCCTCTTCGTTGCACCGCCATCAGTTGCGTGATGCAAAAAGCTCGCCCCACAGTAAGTTTGTCTGATTAAACTGTCCTGTACAGTGGGCCCGATTATGTGTTCGTGTCTCTTTTCTGCTGAGGTTTATTTGCTCATCGCTGATTTCGCTTCAATCTCTCATGCATATTTAATCTCCTTTTGTTTGAGCAAGAGACTGGTTCCTTCAGGTTGGAGAGAATGTGTTATGTTTTGTTCTGCTCGCTTCATTGCACCGCCATCAGTTGCGTGATGCAAAAAGCTCGCCCCACAGTACGTTTATCTGATGTAACTGTCCTGTACAGTGGGCCCGATTGTGTGTTCGTGTCTCTTTTTTGCTCGAGTTTATTTGCTCATCGCTGATATCGCTTCAACCTTCCATGCAAATTTATTATGCTTTTGTTTGAGCTGGAGACTGGTTCCTTCAGGGTGGAGAGAATGTGTTGTGTTTTTCATGTGCTCTTTTCGTTGCACCGCCATCAGTTTCGTGATGCAAAAAGCTCGCCCCACAAGGCGTTTAACTGATGTAACGGTCCTGTACACTTTGCCCGATTGTATGTTCGTGTCTCTTTTATGGTCAAGTATATTTGCTCCTCGCTCATATCGCTTCAACCTCCCATGCAAATTTAATCTCCTTTTGTTTGAGCAGGAGACTGGTTCCTTCAGGATGGAGAGAATGTGTTGTTTTTGTCTTGTGCTCTCTTCGTAGCACCGCCATCAGTTGCGTGATGCAAAAAGCTCACCCCACAGGACGTTTATCTGATGTAACTGTCCTGTACAGTCAGCCCGTTTGTCTCTTTTATGCTAAAGTTTGTTTGCTCATCGCTGATATCGCTTCAACCTGACATGCAAATTTAATCTAATTTTGTTTGAGCATTAGACTGGTTCCTTCAGGGTGGATATAATGTGCTGTGTTTTTCTTGTGCTCTCTGTTGCACCGCCATCAGTTGCGTGATGCAAAAAGCTTGCCCCACAGGAAGTTTGTCTGGTGTAATTGGCCTGTACAGTGGGCCCGATTGTGTGTGTTCGTGTCTCTTTTATGCTCAAGTTTATTTGCTTATCGCTGATATCGCTTCAACCTCCCATGCAAATTTAATCTCCTTTTATTTGACCAGGAGACTGGTTCCTTCAGGGTGGAGAGAATGTGTCGTGGTTTTCTTGTGCTCTCTTCGTTGCACCGCCATCACTGGCGTGATGCAAAAAGCTCGCCCCACAGGACGTTTATTTGATGTAACTGTCCCGTACAGTGGGCCCGATTGCATGTTCGTGTCAATTTATGCTCTTATATCTTGCTCGTCGCTGATATCGCTTCAACCTCCCATGCAAATTTTATCTCCTTTTGTTCGAGCAGCGGACAGGTTCCTTCAGAGTGGAGATAAGGTGTTGTGTTTTTCTTGTGCTCTCTTCCTTGCACCGCCATCAGTTGCGTGATGCAAAAACTCGCCCCACAGTAAGTTTGTCTGATTAAACTGTCCTGTACAGTGGGCCCGATTATGTGTTCGTGTCTCTTTTCTGCTGAGGTTTATTTGCTCATCGCTGATTTCGCTTCAATCTCTCATGCATATTTATTCTCCTTTTGTTTGAGCAAGAGACTCGTTCCTTCAGGTTGGAGAGAATGTGTTATGTTTTGTTCTGCTCGCTTCATTGCACCGCCATCAGTTGCGTGATGCAAAAAGCTCGCCCCACAGTACGTTTATCTTATGTAACTGTGTAACTGTCCTGTACAGTGGGCCCGATTGTGTGTTCGTGTCTCTTTTTTGCTCGAGTTTATTTGCTCATCGCTGATATCGCTTCAACCTTCCTTGCTAATTTATTATGCTTTTGTTTGAGCTGGAGACTGGTTCCTTCAGGGTGGAGAGAATGTGTTGTGTTTTTCATGTGCTCTCTTCGTTGCACCGCCATCAGTTTCGTGATGCAAAAAGCTCGCCCCACAGGACGTTTAACTGTTGTAACTGTCCCGTACAGTGGGCCCGATTGCATGTTCGTGTCTTTTTATGCTCTTATATTTTGCTCGTCGCTGATATCGCTTAAACCTCCCATGCAAATTTTATCTCCTTTTGTTCGAGCAGCGGACAGGTTCCTTCAGAGTGAAGAGAAGGTGTTGTGTTTTTCTTGTGCTCTCTTCGTCGCACCGCCATCAGTTGCGTGATGCAAAAAGCTCGCCCCACAGTAAGTTTATCTGATTAAACTGTCCTGTACAGTGGGCCCGATTATGTGTTCGTGACTCTTTTCTGCTTAGGTTTATTTGCTCATCGCTGATTTCGCTTCAACCTCTCATGCATATTTAATCTCCTTTTGTTTGAGCAGGAGACTGGTTCCTTCAGGGTGGAGAGAATGTGTCATGTTTTTTTCTGCTCGCTTCATTGCACCGCCATCAGTTGCGTGATGCAAAAAGCTCGCCCCACAGTACGTTTATCTGATGTAACTGTCCTGTACAGTGGGCCCGAATGTGTGTTCGTGTCTCTTTTTTGCTCGAGTTTATTTGCTCATCGCTGATATCGCTTCAACCTTCCATGCAAATTTATTATGCTTTTGTATGAGCTGGAGGCTGGTTCCTTCAGGGTGGAGAGAATGTGTTGTGTTTTTCTTGTGCTCTCTTCGTTGCACCGCCATCAGTTTCGTGATGCAAAAAGCTCGCCCCACTGGACGTTTAACTGATGTAACGGTCCTGTGCACTTTGCCGGATTGTATGTTCGTGTCTCTTTTATGGTCAAGCATATTTGCTCCTCGCTGATATCGCTTCAACCTCCCATGCAAATTTAATCTCCTTTTGTTTCAGCAGGAGGCTGGTTCCTTCAGGATGGAGAGAATGTATTGTTTTTCTTGAGCTCTCTTCGTTGCACCGCCATCAGTTGTGTGATGCAAAAAGCTCGCCCCACAGGACGCTTATTTGATGTAACTATCCAGTACAGTGGGCCCGATTGCATGTTCGTGTCTCCTTTATGCTCTTTTTTTTGCTCGTCGCTGATATCGCTTCAACCTCCCATGCAAATTTTATCTCCTTTTGTTTGAGCAGTAGACTGGTTCCTTCAGGGTGGAGAGAATGTGTTGTTTTTTCTTGTGCTCTGTTCGTTGCACCGCCATCAGTTGCGTGATGCAAAAAGCTCGCCCCACAGGACGTTTATTTGATGTAACTGTCCCGTACAGTGGGCCCGATTGCATGTTAGTGTCTTTTTATGCTCTTATATTTTGCTCGTCCCTGATATCGCTTCAACCTCCCATGCAAATCTTATCTCCTTTTGTTCGAGCAGCGGACAGGTTCCTTCAGAGTGGAGAGAAGGTGTTGTGTTTTTTTTGTGCTCTCTTCGTTGCACCGCCATCAGTTGCGTGATGCAAAAAGCTCGCCCCGCAGTAAGCTTATCTGATTAAACTGTCCTGTACAGTGGGCCCGATTATGTGTTCGTGACTCTTTTTTGCTTAGGTTTATTTGCTCGTCGCTGATTTCGCTTCAACCTCTCATGCATATTTAATCTCTTTTTGTTTGAGCAGGAGACTGGTCTCTTCAGGGTGGAGAGAATGTGTTATGTTTTGTTCTGCTCGCTTCATTGCACCGCCATCAGTTGCGTGATGCAAAAAGCTCGCCCCACAGTACGTTTATCTTATGTAACTGTCCTGTACAGTGGGCCCGTTCGTGTCTCTTTTATGCTAAAGTTTATTTGCTCATCGCTGATAACGTTTCAACCTCGCATGCAAATTTAATCTGCTTTTGTTTGAGCAGAAGACTGGTTCCTTCAGGGTGGAGAGAACGTGTTGTTTTTCTTGTGCTCTCTCTGTTGCACCGCCATCAGTTGCGTGATGCAAAAAGCTCGCCCCACAGTACGTTTATCTGATGTAACTTTCCTGTACAGTGGGCCCGATTGTGTGTTCGTGTCTCTTTTTTGCTCGAGTTTATTTGCTCATCGCTGATTTCGCTTCAACCTCCCATGCAAATTTATTATGCTTTTGTTTGAGCTGGAGACGGGTTTCTTCAGGGTGGAGAGAATGTGTTGTGTTTTTTTTGTGCTCTCTTCGTTGCACCGCCATCAGTTTCGTGATGCAAAAAGCTCGCCCCACATGACGTTTAACTGATGTAACTGTCCTGTACACTTTTCCCGATTGTATGTTCGTGTCTCTTTTATGCTCAAGTATATTTGCTCATCGCTGATATCGCTTCAACCTCCCATGCAAATTTAATCTCCTTTTGTTTGAGCAGGAGACTGGTTCCTTCAGAGTGGAGAGAATGTATTGTTTTTCTTGAGCTCGCTTTGTTGCACCGCCATCAGTTGTGTGATGCAAAAAGCTCGCCCCACAGGATGTTTATCTGATGTAACTGTTCTGTGCAGTGCGCCCGATTGTATGTCCGTGTCTCTTTTATGCTGAAGTTAATTTGCTCATCGCTGTTATCGCTTCAAACTCCCAAGCAAATATAATCTCCTTTTGTTTGAGCAGGAGACTGGTTCCTTCAGGGTGGAGAGAATGTGTTATGTTTTGTTCTGCTCGCTTCATTGCACCGCCATCAGTTGCGTGATGCAAAAAGCTCGCCCCACAGTACGTTTATCCTATGTAACTGTCCTGTACAGTGGGCCCGTTCGTGTCACTTTTATGCTAAAGTCTGTTTGCTCATCGCTGATATCGTTTCAACCTCGCATGCAAATTTAATCTGCTTTTGTTTGAGCAGAAGACTGGTTCCTTCAGGGTGGAGAGAATGTGTTGTTTTTCTTGTGCTCTCTCTGTTGAACCGCCATCAGTTGCGTGATGAAAAAGCAGGCCCCACAGGACGTTGAACTGATGTAACTGTCCTGTACACTTTGCCCGATTGTATGTTCATGTCTCTTTTATGCTCAAGTATATTTGCTCATCGCTGATATCGCTTCAACCTTCCATGCAAATTTAATCTCCTTATGTTTGAGCAGGAGACTGGTTCCTTCAGGATGGAGGGAATGTATTGTTTTCCTTGAGCTCTCTTTGTTGCACCGCCATCAGTTGTGTGATGCAAAATCTCGCCCCACAGGACGTTTCTCTCATGTAACTGTTCTGTGCAGTGCGCCCGATTCTATGTCCGTGTCTCTTTTATGCTGAAGTTTATTTGCTCATCGCTGTTATCGCTTCAACGTCCCAAGCAAATTTAATCTCCTTTTGTTTGAGCAGGAGACTGGTTCCTTCAGGGTGGAGAGAATGTGTTGTGTTTTTCTTCTGCTCGCTTCATTGCACCGCCATCAGTTGCGTGATGCAAAAAGCTCGCCCCACAGGACGTTTATCTGATGTAACTGTCCTGTACAGTGGGCCCGTTTGTGTCTCTTTTATGCTAAAGTTTGTTTGCTCATCGCTGATATCGCTTCAACCTGAGATGCAAATTTAATCTAATTTTGTTTGAGCAGGAGACTGGTTCCTTCAGGGTGGAGAGAATGTGTTGTGTTTTTCTTCTGCTCTCTTCATTGCACCGCCATCAGTTGCGTGATGCAAAAAGCTCGCCCCACAGTACGTTTATCCTATGTAACTGTCCTGTACAGTGGGCCCGTTCGTGTCACTTTTATGCTAAAGTTTATTTGCTCATCGCTGATATCGTTTCAACCTCCCAAGCAAATTTAATCTCCTTTTGTTTGAGCAGGAGACTGGTTCCTTCAGGGCGGAGAGAATGTGTTGTGTTTTTCTTGTGCTCTCTTCATTGCACCGCCATCAGTTTCGTGATGCAAAAAGCTCGCCGCACAGGACGTTTAACTGATGTAACTGTCCTGTACACTTTGCCCGATTGTATGTTCGTGTCTCTTTCATGCTCAAGTATATTTGCTCATCGCTGATATCGCTTCAACCTCCCGTGCAAATTTAATCTCCTTTTGTTTCAGCAGGAGGCTGGTTCCTTCAGGATGGAGAGAATGTATTGTGTTTTTCTTGAGCTCTCTTCGTTGCACCGCCATCAGTTGTGTGATGCAAAAAGCTCGCCCCACAGGACGCTTATTTGATGTAACTATCCAGTACAGTGGGCCCGATTGCATGTTCGTGTCTCCTTTATGCTCTTTTTTTTGCTCGTCGCTGATATCGCTTCAACCTCCCATGCAAATTTTATCTCCTTTTGTTTGAGCAGTAGACTGGTTCCTTCAGGGTGGACAGAATGTGTTGTTTTTTCTTGTGCTCTGTTCGTTGCACCGCCATCAGTTGCGTGATGCAAAAAGCTCGCCCCACAGGACGTTTATTTGATGTAACTGTCCCGTACAGTGTTCCCGATTGCATGTTAGTGTCTTTTTATGCTCTTATATTTTGCTCGTCGCTGATATCGCTTCAACCTCCCATGCAAATCTTATCTCCTTTTGTTCGAGCGGCGGACAGGTTCCTTCAGAGTGGAGAGAAGGTGTTGTGTTTTTTTTCTGCTCTCTTCGTTGCACCGCCATCAGTTGCGTGATGCAAAAAGCTCGCCCCGCAGTAAGCTTATCTGATTAAACTGTCCTGTACAGTGGGCCCGATTATGTGTTCGTGACTCTTTTTTGCTTAGGTTTATTTGCTCGTCGCTGATTTCGCTTCAACCTCTCATGCATATTTAATCTCTTTTTGTTTGAGCAGGAGACTGGTCCCTTCAGGGTGGAGAGAATGTGTTATGTTTTGTTCTGCTCGCTTCATTGCACCGCCATCAGTTGCGTGATGCAAAAAGCTCGCCCCACAGTACGTTTATCTGATGTAACTGTCCTGTACAGTGGGCCCGATTGTGTGTTCGTGTCTCTTTTTTGCTCGAGTTTATTTGCTCATCGCTGATATCGCTTCAACCTTCCATGCAAATTTATTATGCTTTTGTATGAGCTGGAGGCTGGTTCCTTCAGAGTGGAGAGAAGGTGTTGTGTTTTTTTTGTGCTCTCTTCGTTGCACCGCCATCAGTTGCGTGATGCAAAAAGCTCGCCCCACAGTACGTTTATCTGATGTAACTTTCCTGTACAGTGGGCCCGATTGTGTGTTCGTGTCTCTTTTTTGCTCGAGTTTATTTGCTCATCGCTGATTTCGCTTCAACCTCCCATGCAAATTTAATCTCCTTTTGTTTGAGCAGGAGACTGGTTCCTTCAGAGTGGAGAGAATGTATTGTTTTTCTTGAGCTCGCTTTGTTGCACCGCCATCAGTTGCGTGATGCAAAAAGCTCGCCCCACAGTACGTTTATCTGATGTAACATTCCTGTACAGTGGGCCCGATTGTGTGTTCGTGTCTCTTTTTTGCTCGAGTTTATTTGCTCATCGCTGATATCGCTTCAACCTTCCATGCAAATTTATTATGCTTTTGTTTGAGCTGGAGACTGGTTCCTTCAGGGTGGAGAGAATGTGTTGTGTTTTTCATGTGCTCTTTTCGTTGCACCGCCATCAGTTTCGTGATGCAAAAAGCTCGCCCCACAAGGCGTTTAACTGAAGTAACGGTCCTGTACACTTTGCCCGATTGTATGTTCGTGTCTCTTTTATGGTCAAGTATATTTGCTCCTCGCTCATATCGCTTCAACCTCCCATGCAAATTTAATCTCCTTTTGTTTGAGCAGGAGACTGGTTCCTTCAGGATGGAGAGAATGTGTTGTTTTTGTCTTGTGCTCTCTTCGTAGCACCGCCATCAGTTGCGTGATGCAAAAAGCTCACCCCACAGGACGTTTATCTGATGTAACTGTCCTGTACAGTTAGCCCGTTTGTCTCTTTTATGCTAAAGTTTGTTTGCTCATCGCTGATATCGCTTCAACCTGACATGCAAATTTAATCTAATTTTGTTTGAGCATTAGACTGGTTCCTTCAGGGTGGATATAATGTGCTGTGTTTTTCTTGTGCTCTCTGTTGCACCGCCATCAGTTGCGTGATGCAAAAAGCTTGCCCCACAGGAAGTTTGTCTGGTGTAATTGGCCTGTACAGTGGGCCCGATTGTGTGTGTTCGTGTCTCTTTTATGCTCAAGTTTATTTGCTTATCGCTGATATCGCTTCAACCTCCCATGCAAATTTAATCTCCTTTTATTTGACCAGGAGACTGGTTCCTTCAGGGTGGAGAGAATGTGTCGTGGTTTTCTTGTGCTCTCTTCGTTGCACCGCCATCACTGGCGTGATGCAAAAAGCTCGCCCCACAGGACGTTTATTTGATGTAACTGTCCCGTACAGTGGGCCCGATTGCATGTTCGTGTCAATTTATGCTCTTATATCTTGCTCGTCGCTGATATCGCTTCAACCTCCCATGCAAATTTTATCTCCTTTTGTTCGAGCAGCGGACAGGTTCCTTCAGAGTGGAGATAAGGTGTTGTGTTTTTCTTGTGCTCTCTTCCTTGCACCGCCATCAGTTGCGTGATGCAAAAAGCTCGCCCCACAGTAAGTTTGTCTGATTAAACTGTCCTGTACAGTGGGCCCGATTATGTGTTCGTGTCTCTTTTCTGCTGAGGTTTATTTGCTCATCGCTGATTTCGCTTCAATCTCTCATGCATATTTATTCTCCTTTTGTTTGAGCAAGAGACTCGTTCCTTCAGGTTGGAGAGAATGTGTTATGTTTTGTTCTGCTCGCTTCATTGCACCGCCATCAGTTGCGTGATGCAAAAAGCTCGCCCCACAGTACGTTTATCTTATGTAACTGTGTAACTGTCCTGTACAGTGGGCCCGATTGTGTGTTCGTGTCTCTTTTTTGCTCGAGTTTATTTGCTCATCGCTGATATCGCTTCAACCTTCCTTGCTAATTTATTATGCTTTTGTTTGAGCTGGAGACTGGTTCCTTCAGGGTGGAGAGAATGTGTTGTGTTTTTCATGTGCTCTCTTCGTTGCACCGCCATCAGTTTCGTGATGCAAAAAGCTCGCCCCACAGGACGTTTAACTGTTGTAACTGTCCCGTACAGTGGGCCCGATTGCATATTCGTGTCTTTTTATGCTCTTATATTTTGCTCGTCGCTGATATCGCTTAAACCTCCCATGCAAATTTTATCTCCTTTTGTTCGAGCAGCGGACAGGTTCCTTCAGAGTGAAGAGAAGGTGTTGTGTTTTTCTTGTGCTCTCTTCGTCGCACCGCCATCAGTTGCGTGATGCAAAAAGCTCGCCCCACAGTAAGTTTATCTGATTAAACTGTCCTGTACAGTGGGCCCGATTATGTGTTCGTGACTCTTTTCTGCTTAGGTTTATTTGCTCATCGCTGATTTCGCTTCAACCTCTCATGCATATTTAATCTCCTTTTGTTTGAGCAGGAGACTGGTTCCTTCAGGGTGGAGAGAATGTGTCATGTTTTTTTCTGCTCGCTTCATTGCACCGCCATCAGTTGCGTGATGCAAAAAGCTCGCCCCACAGTACGTTTATCTGATGTAACTGTCCTGTACAGTGGGCCCGAATGTGTGTTCGTGTCTCTTTTTTGCTCGAGTTTATTTGCTCATCGCTGATATCGCTTCAACCTTCCATGCAAATTTATTATGCTTTTGTATGAGCTGGAGGCTGGTTCCTTCAGGGTGGAGAGAATGTGTTGTGTTTTTCTTGTGCTCTCTTCGTTGCACCGCCATCAGTTTCGTGATGCAAAAAGCTCGCCCCACTGGACGTTTAACTGATGTAACGGTCCTGTGCACTTTGCCGGATTGTATGTTCGTGTCTCTTTTATGGTCAAGCATATTTGCTCCTCGCTGATATCGCTTCAACCTCCCATGCAAATTTAATCTCCTTTTGTTTCAGCAGGAGGCTGGTTCCTTCAGGATGGAGAGAATGTATTGTGTTTTTCTTGAGCTCTCTTCGTTGCACCGCCATCAGTTGTGTGATGCAAAAAGCTCGCCCCACAGGACGCTTATTTGATGTAACTATCCAGTACAGTGGGCCCGATTGCATGTTCGTGTCTCCTTTATGCTCTTTTTTTTGCTCGTCGCTGATATCGCTTCAACCTCCCATGCAAATTTTATCTCCTTTTGTTTGAGCAGTAGACTGGTTCCTTCAGGGTGGAGAGAATGTGTTGTTTTTTCTTGTGCTCTGTTCGTTGCACCGCCATCAGTTGCGTGATGCAAAAAGCTCGCCCCACAGGACGTTTATTTGATGTAACTGTCCCGTACAGTGGGCCCGATTGCATGTTAGTGTCTTTTTATGCTCTTATATTTTGCTCGTCCCTGATATCGCTTCAACCTCCCATGCAAATCTTATCTCCTTTTGTTCGAGCAGCGGACAGGTTCCTTCAGAGTGGAGAGAAGGTGTTGTGTTTTTTTTGTGCTCTCTTCGTTGCACCGCCATCAGTTGCGTGATGCAAAAAGCTCGCCCCGCAGTAAGCTTATCTGATTAAACTGTCCTGTACAGTGGGCCCGATTATGTGTTCGTGACTCTTTTTTGCTTAGGTTTATTTGCTCGTCGCTGATTTCGCTTCAACCTCTCATGCATATTTAATCTCTTTTTGTTTGAGCAGGAGACTGGTCTCTTCAGGGTGGAGAGAATGTGTTATGTTTTGTTCTGCTCGCTTCATTGCACCGCCATCAGTTGCGTGATGCAAAAAGCTCGCCCCACAGTACGTTTATCTTATGTAACTGTCCTGTACAGTGGGCCCGTTCGTGTCTCTTTTATGCTAAAGTTTATTTGCTCATCGCTGATAACGTTTCAACCTCGCATGCAAATTTAATCTGCTTTTGTTTGAGCAGAAGACTGGTTCCTTCAGGGTGGAGAGAACGTGTTGTTTTTCTTGTGCTCTCTCTGTTGCACCGCCATCAGTTGCGTGATGCAAAAAGCTCGCCCCACAGTACGTTTATCTGATGTAACTTTCCTGTACAGTGGGCCCGATTGTGTGTTCGTGTCTCTTTTTTGCTCGAGTTTATTTGCTCATCGCTGATTTCGCTTCAACCTCCCATGCAAATTTATTATGCTTTTGTTTGAGCTGGAGACGGGTTTCTTCAGGGTGGAGAGAATGTGTTGTGTTTTTTTTGTGCTCTCTTCGTTGCACCGCCATCAGTTTCGTGATGCAAAAAGCTCGCCCCACATGACGTTTAACTGATGTAACTGTCCTGTACACTTTTCCCGATTGTATGTTCGTGTCTCTTTTATGCTCAAGTATATTTGCTCATCGCTGATATCGCTTCAACCTCCCATGCAAATTTAATCTCCTTTTGTTTGAGCAGGAGACTGGTTCCTTCAGAGTGGAGAGAATGTATTGTTTTTCTTGAGCTCGCTTTGTTGCACCGCCATCAGTTGTGTGATGCAAAAAGCTCGCCCCACAGGATGTTTATCTGATGTAACTGTTCTGTGCAGTGCGCCCGATTGTATGTCCGTGTCTCTTTTATGCTGAAGTTAATTTGCTCATCGCTGTTATCGCTTCAAACTCCCAAGCAAATATAATCTCCTTTTGTTTGAGCAGGAGACTGGTTCCTTCAGGGTGGAGAGAATGTGTTATGTTTTGTTCTGCTCGCTTCATTGCACCGCCATCAGTTGCGTGATGCAAAAAGCTCGCCCCACAGTACGTTTATCCTATGTAACTGTCCTGTACAGTGGGCCCGTTCGTGTCACTTTTATGCTAAAGTCTGTTTGCTCATCGCTGATATCGTTTCAACCTCGCATGCAAATTTAATCTGCTTTTGTTTGAGCAGAAGACTGGTTCCTTCAGGGTGGAGAGAATGTGTTGTTTTTCTTGTGCTCTCTCTGTTGAACCGCCATCAGTTGCGTGATGAAAAAGCAGGCCCCACAGGACGTTGAACTGATGTAACTGTCCTGTACACTTTGCCCGATTGTATGTTCATGTCTCTTTTATGCTCAAGTATATTTGCTCATCGCTGATATCGCTTCAACCTTCCATGCAAATTTAATCTCCTTATGTTTGAGCAGGAGACTGGTTCCTTCAGGATGGAGGGAATGTATTGTTTTCCTTGAGCTCTCTTTGTTGCACCGCCATCAGTTGTGTGATGCAAAATCTCGCCCCACAGGACGTTTCTCTCATGTAACTGTTCTGTGCAGTGCGCCCGATTCTATGTCCGTGTCTCTTTTATGCTGAAGTTTATTTGCTCATCGCTGTTATCGCTTCAACGTCCCAAGCAAATTTAATCTCCTTTTGTTTGAGCAGGAGACTGGTTCCTTCAGGGTGGAGAGAATGTGTTGTGTTTTTCTTCTGCTCGCTTCATTGCACCGCCATCAGTTGCGTGATGCAAAAAGCTCGCCCCACAGGACGTTTATCTGATGTAACTGTCCTGTACAGTGGGCCCGTTTGTGTCTCTTTTATGCTAAAGTTTGTTTGCTCATCGCTGATATCGCTTCAACCTGAGATGCAAATTTAATCTAATTTTGTTTGAGCAGGAGACTGGTTCCTTCAGGGTGGAGAGAATGTGTTGTGTTTTTCTTCTGCTCTCTTCATTGCACCGCCATCAGTTGCGTGATGCAAAAAGCTCGCCCCACAGTACGTTTATCCTATGTAACTGTCCTGTACAGTGGGCCCGTTCGTGTCACTTTTATGCTAAAGTTTATTTGCTCATCGCTGATATCGTTTCAACCTCCCAAGCAAATTTAATCTCCTTTTGTTTGAGCAGGAGACTGGTTCCTTCAGGGCGGAGAGAATGTGTTGTGTTTTTCTTGTGCTCTCTTCATTGCACCGCCATCAGTTTCGTGATGCAAAAAGCTCGCCGCACAGGACGTTTAACTGATGTAACTGTCCTGTACACTTTGCCCGATTGTATGTTCGTGTCTCTTTCATGCTCAAGTATATTTGCTCATCGCTGATATCGCTTCAACCTCCCGTGCAAATTTAATCTCCTTTTGTTTCAGCAGGAGGCTGGTTCCTTCAGGATGGAGAGAATGTATTGTGTTTTTCTTGAGCTCTCTTCGTTGCACCGCCATCAGTTGTGTGATGCAAAAAGCTCGCCCCACAGGACGCTTATTTGATGTAACTATCCAGTACAGTGGGCCCGATTGCATGTTCGTGTCTCCTTTATGCTCTTTTTTTTGCTCGTCGCTGATATCGCTTCAACCTCCCATGCAAATTTTATCTCCTTTTGTTTGAGCAGTAGACTGGTTCCTTCAGGGTGGAGAGAATGTGTTGTTTTTTCTTGTGCTCTGTTCGTTGCACCGCCATCAGTTGCGTGATGCAAAAAGCTCGCCCCACAGGACGTTTATTTGATGTAACTGTCCCGTACAGTGTTCCCGATTGCATGTTAGTGTCTTTTTATGCTCTTATATTTTGCTCGTCGCTGATATCGCTTCAACCTCCCATGCAAATCTTATCTCCTTTTGTTCGAGCAGCGGACAGGTTCCTTCAGAGTGGAGAGAAGGTGTTGTGTTTTTTTTCTGCTCTCTTCGTTGCACCGCCATCAGTTGCGTGATGCAAAAAGCTCGCCCCGCAGTAAGCTTATCTGATTAAACTGTCCTGTACAGTGGGCCCGATTATGTGTTCGTGACTCTTTTTTGCTTAGGTTTATTTGCTCGTCGCTGATTTCGCTTCAACCTCTCATGCATATTTAATCTCTTTTTGTTTGAGCAGGAGACTGGTCCCTTCAGGGTGGAGAGAATGTGTTATGTTTTGTTCTGCTCGCTTCATTGCACCGCCATCAGTTGCGTGATGCAAAAAGCTCGCCCCACAGTACGTTTATCTGATGTAACTGTCCTGTACAGTGGGCCCGATTGTGTGTTCGTGTCTCTTTTTTGCTCGAGTTTATTTGCTCATCGCTGATATCGCTTCAACCTTCCATGCAAATTTATTATGCTTTTGTATGAGCTGGAGGCTGGTTCCTTCAGAGTGGAGAGAAGGTGTTGTGTTTTTTTTGTGCTCTCTTCGTTGCACCGCCATCAGTTGCGTGATGCAAAAAGCTCGCCCCACAGTACGTTTATCTGATGTAACTTTCCTGTACAGTGGGCCCGATTGTGTGTTCGTGTCTCTTTTTTGCTCGAGTTTATTTGCTCATCGCTGATTTCGCTTCAACCTCCCTTGCAAATTTAATCTCCTTTTGTTTGAGCAGGAGACTGGTTCCTTCAGAGTGGAGAGAATGTATTGTTTTTCTTGAGCTCGCTTTGTTGCACCGCCATCAGTTGTGTGATGCAAAAAGCTCGCCCCACAGGATGTTTATCTGATGTAACTGTTCTGTGCAGTGCGCCCGATTGTATGTCCGTGTCTCTTTTATGCTGAAGTTAATTTGCTCATCGCTGTTATCGCTTCAAACTCCCAAGCAAATATAATCTCCTTTTGTTTGAGCAGGAGACTGGTTCCTTCAGGGTGGAGAGAATGTGTTATGTTTTGTTCTGCTCGCTTCATTGCACCGCCATCAGTTGCGTGATGCAAAAAGCTCGCCCCAAAGAACGTTTATCCTATGTAACTGTCCTGTACAGTGGGCCCGTTCGTGTCACTTTTATGCTAAAGTCTGTTTGCTCATCGCTGATATCGTTTCAACCTCGCATGCAAATTTAATCTGCTTTTGTTTGAGCAGAAGACTGGTTCCTTCAGGGTGGAGAGAATGTGTTGTTTTTCTTGTGCTCTCTCTGTTGAACCGCCATCAGTTGCGTGATGCAAAAAGCAGGCCCCACAGGACGTTGAACTGATGTAACTGTCCTGTACACTTTGCCCGATTGTATGTTCATGTCTCTTTTATGCTCAAGTATATTTGCTCATCGCTGATATCGCTTCAACCTTCCATGCAAATTTAATCTCCTTATGTTTGAGCAGGAGACTGGTTCCTTCAGGATGGAGGGAATGTATTGTTTTCCTTGAGCTCTCTTTGTTGCACCGCCATCAGTTGTGTGATGCAAAATCTCGCCCCACAGGACGTTTCTCTCATGTAACTGTTCTGTGCAGTGCGCCCGATTCTATGTCCGTGTCTCTTTTATGCTGAAGTTTATTTGCTCATCGCTGTTATCGCTTCAACGTCCCAAGCAAATTTAATCTCTTTTTGTTTGAGCAGGAGACTGGTTCCTTCAGGGTGGAGAGAATGTGTTGTGTTTTTCTTCTGCTCGCTTCATTGCACCGCCATCAGTTGCGTGATGCAAAAAGCTCGCCCCACAGGACGTTTAACTGATGTAACTGTCCTGTACACTTTGCCCGATTGTATGTTCGTGTCTCTTTCATGCTCAAGTATATTTGCTCATCGCTGATATCGCTTCAAACTTCCATGCAAATTTAATCTCTTTTGTTTGAGCAGGAGACTGGTTCCTTCAGGATGGAGGGAATGTATTGTTTTCCTTGAGCTCTCTTTGTTGCACCGCCATCAGTTGTGTGATGCAAAAAGCTCGCCCCACGGGACGTTCCTCTGATGTAACTGTTCTGTGCAGTGCGCCCGATTGTATGTCCTTGTCTCTTTTATGCTGAAGTTTATTTGCTCATCGCTGTTATCGCTTCAACGTCCCAAGCAAATTTATTCTAATTTTGTTTGAGCAGGAGACTGGTTCCTTCAGGGCGGAGGGAATTTGTTGTTTTTTTCTTGTGCTCTCTTCGTTGCACCGCCATTAGTTGCGTGATGCAAAAAGCTCACCCCACAGGACGTTTATCTGATGTAACTGTCCTGTACAGTGGGCCCGTTTGTGTCTCTTTTATGCTAAAGTTTGTTTGCTCATCGCTGATATCGCTTCAACCTGAGATGCAAATTTAATCCAATTTTGTTTGAGCAGGAGACTGGTTCCTTCTGGGTGGAGAGAATGTGTTGTGTTTTTCTTCTGCTCGCTTCATTGCACCGCCATCAGTTGCGTGATGCAAAAAGCTCGCCCCACAGGACGTTTATCTGATGTAACTGTCCGGTACAGTGGGCCCGTTTGTGTCTCTTTTATGCTAAAGTTTTTTTGCTCGTCGCTGATATCGCTTCAACCTCCCATGCAAATTTTATATCCTTTTGTTCGAGCAGCGGACAAGTTCCTTCAGAGTGGAGAGAAGGTGTTGTGTTTTTTTGTGCTGTCTTCGTTGCACCGCCATCAGTTGTGTGATGCAAAAAGCTCGCCCCGCAGGACGTTTATCTGATGTAACTTTCCTGTACAGTGGGCCCGATTGTGTGTTCGAGTCACTTTTTTGCTCGAGTTTATTTGCTAATCGCTGATATCGCTTCAACCTTCCATGCAAATTTATTATGCTTTTGTTTGAGCTGGAGACTGGTTCCTTCAGGGTGGAGAGAATGTGTTGTGTTTTTCTTGTGCTCTCTTCGTTGCCCCGCCATCAGTTTCGTGATGCAAAAAGCTCGCCCCACAGGACGTTTAACTGATGTAACTGTCCTGTACACTTTGCCCGATTGTATGTTCGTGTCTCTTTTATGCTCAAGTATATTTGCTCATCGCTGATATCGCTTCAACCTCTCATGCATATTTAATTTCCTTTTGTTTGAGCAGGAGAATGGTTCCTTCAGGGTGGAGAGAATGTGTTATGTTTTTCGTCTGCTCTCTCCGTTGCACCGCCATCAGTTTCGTGATGCAAAAATCTCGCCCCACAGGACGTTTAACTGATGTAACGGTCCTGTACACTTTGCCCGATTGTATGTTCGTGTCTCTTTTATGGTCAAGTATATTTGCTCCTCGCTGATATCGCTTCAACCTCCCATGCAAATTTAATCTCCTTTTGTTTCAGCAGGAGGCTGGTTCCTTCAGGATGGAGAGAATGTATTGTGTTTTTCTTGAGCTCTCTTCGTTGCACCGCCATCAGTTGTGTGATGCAAAAAGCTCGCCCCACAGGACGCTTATTTGATGTAACTATCCAGTACAGTGGGCCCGATTGCATGTTCGTGTCTCCTTTATGCTCTTTTTTTTGCTCGTCGCTGATATCGCTTCAACCTCCCATGCAAATTTTATCTCCTTTTGTTTGAGCAGTAGACTGGTTCCTTCAGGGTGGAGAGAATGTGTTGTTTTTTCTTGTGCTCTGTTCGTTGCACCGCCATCAGTTGCGTGATGCAAAAAGCTCGCCCCACAGGACGTTTATTTGATGTAACTGTCCCGTACAGTGGGCCCGATTGCATGTTAGTGTCTTTTTATGCTCTTATATTTTGCTCGTCGCTGATATCGCTTCAACCTCCCATGCAAATCTTATCTCCTTTTGTTCGAGCAGCGGACAGTTCCTTCAGAGTGGAGAGAAGGTGTTGTGTTTTTTTTGTGCTCTCTTCGTTGCACCGCCATCAGTTGCGTGATGCAAAAAGCTCGCCCCGCAGTAAGCTTATCTGATTAAACTGTCCTGTACAGTGGGCCCGATTATGTGTTCGTGACTCTTTTTTGCTTAGGTTTATTTGCTCGTCGCTGATTTCGCTTCAACCTCTCATGCATATTTAATCTCTTTTTGTTTGAGCAGGAGACTGGTCCCTTCAGGGTGGAGAGAATGTGTTATGTTTTGTTCTGCTCGCTTCATTGCACCGCCATCAGTTGCGTGATGCAAAAAGCTCGCCCCACAGTACGTTTATCCTATGTAACTGTCCTGTACAGTGGGCCCGTTCGTATCACTTTTATGCTAAAGTCTGTTTGCTCATCGCTGATATCGTTTCAACCTCGCATGCAAATTTAATCTGCTTTTGTTTGAGCAGAAGACTGGTTCCTTCAGGGTGGAGAGAATGTGTTGTTTTTCTTGTGCTCTCTCTGTTGAACCGCCATCAGTTGCGTGATGCAAAAAGCTCGCCCCACAGGACGTTTAACTGATGTAACTGTCCTGTACACTTTGCCCGATTGTATGTTCGTGTCTCTTTTATGCTCAAGTATATTTGCTCATCGCTGATATCGCTTCAACCTTCCATGCAAATTTAATCTCCTTTTGTTTGAGCAGGAGACTGGTTCCTTCAGGGTGGAGAGAATGTATTGTTTTTCTTGAGCTCGCTTTGTTGCACCGCCATCAGTTGTGTGATGCAAAAAGCTCGCCCCACAGGACGTTTATCTGATGTAACTGTTCTGTGCAGTGCGCCCGACTGTATGTCCGTGTCTCTTTTATGCTGAAGTTTATTTGCTCATCGCTGTTATCGCTTCAACCTCCCAAGCAAATTTAATCTCCTTTTGTTTGAGCAGGAGACTGGTTCCTTCAGGGTGGAGAGAATGCGTTGTTTTTTTCTAGTGCTCTCTTCGTTGCACCGCCATCAGTTGGTGATGAAAAAGCTCACCCCACAAGACGTTTATTTGATGTAACTGTCCCGTACAGTGGGCCCGATTGCATGTTCGTGTCTTTTTATGCTCTTATATTTTGCTCGTCGCTGATATCGCTTCAACCTCCCATGCAAATTTTATCTCCTTTTGTTCGAGCAGCGGACAGGTTCCTTCAGAGTGGAAAGAAGGTGTTGTCTTTTTCTTGTGCTCTCTTCGTTGCACCGCCATCAGTTGCGTGATGCAAAAAGCTCGCCCCACAGTAAGTTTATCTGATTAAACTGTCCTGTACAGTGGGCCCGATAATGTGTTCGTGTCTCTTTTTTGCTTAGGTTTATTTGCTCATCGTAGATTTCGCTTCAAACTCTCATGCATAGTTTATCTCCTTTTGTTTGAGCAGGAGACTGGTTCCTTCAGGGTGGAGAGAATGTGTTATGTTTTGTTCTGCTCGCTTCATTGCACCGCCATAAGTTGCGTGATGCAAAAAGCTCGCCCCACAGTAAGTTTATCCTATGTAACTGTCCTGTACAGTGGGCCCGTTCGTGTCACTTTTATGCTAAAGTTTATTTGCTCATCGCTGATATCGCTTCAACCTTCCATGCAAATTTATTATGCTTTTGTTTGAGCTAGAGACTGGTTCCTTCAGGGTGGAGAGAATGTGTTGTGTTTTTCTTGTGCTCTCTTCGTTGCACCGCCATCAGTTGCGTGATGCAAAAAGCTCACCCCACAGGACGTTTATCTGATGTAACTGTCCTGTACAGTGGGCCCGTCCGTGTCTCTTTTATGCTCAAGTTTATTTGCTCATCGCTGATATCGCTTCATCCTCCTATGCAAATTTATTCTCCTTTTGTTTGAGCTGAAGACTTGTTCCTTCAGGGTGGAGAGAATGTGTTGTTTTTCTAGTGCTCTCTCCGTTGCACCGCCATCAGTTGCGTGATGGAAAAAGCTCGCCCCACAGTACGTTTATCTGATGTAACTGTCCTGTACAGTGGGCCCGAATGTGTGTTCGTGTCTCTTTTTTGCTCGAGTTTATATGTTCATCGCTGATATCGCTTCAACCTCCCATGCAAATTTATTATGCTTTTGTTTGAGCTCGAGACTGGTTCCTTCAGGGTGGAGAGAATGTGTAGTGTTTTTCTTGTGCTCTCTTCGTTGCACCACCATCAGTTTTGTTATGCAAAACGCTCGCCCCACAGGACGTTTAACTGATGTAACTGTCCTGTACAGTGGGCCCGTTCGTGTCTCTTTTAGGCTCATGTTTATTTGCACATCGCTGATATCGCTTGAACTTGACAGGCAAATTTAATCTAATTTTGTTTGAGCAGGAAACTGGTTCCTCCGGGGTGGAGAGAATGTGTTGTTTTTTCTTGTGCTCTCTTCGTTGCACCGCCATCAGTTGATGATGCAAAAAGCTCACCCCACAGGACGTTTATTTGATGTAACTGTCCCGTACAGTGGGCCCGATTGCATGTTCGTGTCTTTTTATGCTCTTATATTTTGCTCGTCGCTGATATCGCTTCAACCTCCCATGCAAATTTTATCTCCTTTTGTTCGAGCAGCGGACAGGTTCCTTCAGAGTGGAGAGAAGGTGTTGTGTTTTTCTTGTGCTCTCTTCGTTGCACCGCCATCAGTTGCGGGATGCAAAAAGCTCGCCCCACAGTGTGTTTATCTGATTAAACTGTCCTGTACAGTGGGCCCGATTATGTGTTCGTGTCTCTTTTTTGCTTAGGTTTATTTGCTCATCGCCGGTTTCGCTTCAACCTCTCATGCATATTTAATCTCCTTTTGTTTGAGCAGGAGACTGGTTCCTTCAGGGTGAAGAGAATGTTTTATGTTTTGTTCTGCTCGCTTCATTGCACCGCCATCAGTTGCGTGATGCAAAAAGCTCGCCCCACAGTACGTTTATCCTATGTAACTGTCCTGTACAGTGGGCCCGTTCGTGTCTCTTTTATGCTAAAGTTTATTTGCTCATCGCTGATATCGTTTCAACCTCGCATGCAAATTTAATCTGCTTTTGTTTGAGCAGAGGACTGGTTTCTTCAGGGTGGAGAGAATGTGTTGTTTTTCTTGTGCTCTCTCTGTTGCACCGCCATCAGTTGCGTGATTCAAAAAGCTCGCCCCACAGTACGTTTATCTGATGTAACTGTCCTGTGCAGTGGGCCCGATTGTGTGTTCGTCTCTCTTTTTTGCTCGAGTTTATTTGCTCATCGCTGATTTCGCTTCAACCTCCCATGCAAATTTATTATGCTTTTGTTTGAGCTGGAGACTGGTTCCTTCAGGGTGGAGAGAATGTGTTGTGTTTTTCTTGTGCTCTCTTCGTTGCACCACCATCAGTTTCGTGATGCAAAAAGCTCGCCCCACAGGACGTTTAACTGATGTAACTGTCCTGTACACTTTTCCCGATTGTATGTTCGTGTCTCTTTTATGCTCAAGTATATTTGCTCATCGCTGATATCGCTTCAACCTCCCATGCAAATTTAATCTCCTTTTGTTTGAGCAGGAGACTGGTTCCTTCAGGGTGGAGAGAATGTGTTGTTTTTTTCTTGTGCTCTCTTCGTTGCACCACCATCAGTTGGTGATGCAAAAAGCTCACCCCACAGGACGTTTATCTGATGTAGCTGTCCTGCACAGTGGGCCCGTTCGTGTCTCTTTTATGCTCAAGTTCAGTTCAGTTCAGTTCAGTTTATTTCCTAAAGACCCCAATTCAGGGGTATTACATAAGGGGTGGGGCTACGGATATAACATGAGGTTCTAGTCTAACATCATCTGCGTTATCTCCTGGTGGAATCTTGATGGACAGGTAATGGCGGCGATTTGGTGGGGAAGGCCGTTCCAGTCAGATGCTGCTCGGGCAAAAAACGAGGCCGAGAATGTAGTAGTACGGGAGCGTGGACGGACAACTTGGAGCGGATGACCAGTGCGCTGAGATATGTGCATGCGGCGTACGATGTAGGGTGCTTCGTGCAATGAACCGTTGAAGAATTTGTGAAAAAGGCAGAGGCTAGCAATGCGCCGGCGATGGGAAAGAAGCGACAAGTTAATTTCAGCTTTCAAAGACGATACACTGATGTCGTATGAGTATGCGGAATGAATGAATCTAACAGCGCGATTTTGAACTCTTTCGAGGTTAGCCTTCAGATAGTTTTGATGGGGATCCCAGATGGCTGATGCATATTCAAGTTTAGGCCTTATCAGTGACGTATATGCTAGTGATTTCAAGTCTTTTGGTGCATCACTGATGTGGCGTTTGAGGAAACCTAGTTTTTTGTTGGCCGATGAAATGATGTTGACAATGTGCGCATTCCAGGATAGGTTAGTTGATAGTGTGATGCCTAGGTACTTAAATGTTAGCACAGATTCTATTGGTAGGTTGTCTATTGTGTAAGTAGAACGAAAAGGTCTAGGACTTCGGGTGAATGACATGAGCTTGCATTTGTTAGGGTTAAGAGTCATTAACCACTGATCGCACCATTCTTGTACACTGTTAAGGTCAGTCTGAAGAGCGTGTTGGTCTGGGATGTTAGTTACTGTACGATAAATGACACAGTCGTCAGCAAACAAGCGGATTGAGGAAGATACATGCAAGGGTAAATCGTTAATGTATATTAAGAAAAGAAGGGGACCCAGGACGGATCATTGTGGAACGCCTGAGGTTACGGGTAGGGGGCTAGACGACTGGCTGTTTATGAGCACAGATTGAGTACGATTAGTAAGAAACTGTTCTAACCATCTTAAGACATGAGGGTGTAAATTTAGGAGGGAAAGTTTTAGCAGCAAGAGTCGGTGGGATACTTTATTGAATGCTTTAGCATGATCTAAAAATACAGCGTCAGTCTGGATGTTACAGTCAATGTTTGCATGCAGGTCATGTAGAAAAAGTTAATTTGCTCATCGCTGATATTGTTCAACCTCTCATGCATATTTAATCTCCTTTTGTTTGAGCAGGAGACTGGTTCCTTCAGGGCGGAGAGAATGTGTTATGTTTTGTTCTGCTCGCTTCAATGCACCGCCATCAGTTGCGTGATGCAAAAAGCTCGCCTCAAAGGACGTTTATCTTATGTAACTGTCCTGTACAGTGGGCCCGTTCGTGTCTCTTTTATGCTAAAGTTTATTTGCTCATCGCTGATATCGTTTCAACCTCGCATGCAAATTTAATCTGCTTTTGTTTGAGCAGAAGACTGGTTCCTTCAGGGTGGAGAGAATGTGTTGTTTTTCTAGTGCTCTCTCCGTTGCACCGCCATCAGTTGCGTGATGGAAAAAGCTCGCCCCACAGTACGTTTATCTTATGTAACTGTCCTGTACAGTGGGCCCGAATGTGTGTTCGTGTCTCTTTTTTGCTCGAGTTTATATGTTCATCGCTGATATCGCTTCAACCTCCCATGCAAATTTATTATGCTTTTGTTTGAGCTCGAGACTGGTTCCTTCAGGGTGGAGAGAATGTGTAGTGTTTTTCTTGTGCTCTCTTCGTTGCACCACCATCAGTTTTGTTATGCAAAACGCTCGCCCCACAGGACGTTTAACTGATGTAACTGTCCTGTACAGTGGGCCCGTTCGTGTCTCTTTTAGGCTCATGTTTATTTGCACATCGCTGATATCGCTTGAACTTGACAGGCAAATTTAATCTAATTTTGTTTGAGCAGGAAACTGGTTCCTCCGGGGTGGAGAGAATGTGTTGTTTTTTCTTGTGCTCTCTTCGTTGCACCGCCATCAGTTGATGATGCAAAAAGCTCACCCCACAGGACGTTTATTTGATGTAACTGTCCCGTACAGTGGGCCCGATTGCATGTTCGTGTCTTTTTATGCTCTTATATTTTGCTCGTCGCTGATATCGCTTCAACCTCCCATGCAAATTTTATCTCCTTTTGTTCGAGCAGCGGACAGGTTCCTTCAGAGTGGAGAGAAGGTGTTGTGTTTTTCTTGTGTTCTCTTCGTTGCACCGCCATCAGTTGCGGGATGCAAAAAGCTCGCCCCACAGTGTGTTTATCTGATTAAACTGTCCTGTACAGTGGGCCCGATTATGTGTTCGTGTCTCTTTTTTGCTTAGGTTTATTTGCTCATCGCCGGTTTCGCTTCAACCTCTCATGCATATTTAATCTCCTTTTGTTTGAGCAGGAGACTGGTTCCTTCAGGGTGAAGAGAATGTTTTATGTTTTGTTCTGCTCGCTTCATTGCACCGCCATCAGTTGCGTGATGCAAAAAGCTCGCCCCACAGTACGTTTATCCTATGTAACTGTCCTGTACAGTGGGCCCGTTCGTGTCTCTTTTATGCTAAAGTTTATTTGCTCATCGCTGATATCGTTTCAACCTCGCATGCAAATTTAATCTGCTTTTGTTTGAGCAGAGGACTGGTTTCTTCAGGGTGGAGAGAATGTGTTGTTTTTCTTGTGCTCTCTCTGTTGCACCGCCATCAGTTGCGTGATTCAAAAAGCTCGCCCCACAGTACGTTTATCTGATGTAACTGTCCTGTGCAGTGGGCCCGATTGTGTGTTCGTCTCTCTTTTTTGCTCGAGTTTATTTGCTCATCGCTGATTTCGCTTCAACCTCCCATGCAAATTTATTATGGTTTTGTTTGAGCTGGAGACTGGTTCCTTCAGGGTGGAGAGAATGTGTTGTGTTTTTCTTGTGCTCTCTTCGTTGCACCACCATCAGTTTCGTGATGCAAAAAGCTCGCCCCACAGGACGTTTAACTGATGTAACTGTCCTGTACACTTTTCCCGATTGTATGTTCGTGTCTCTTTTATGCTCAAGTATATTTGCTCATCGCTGATATCGCTTCAACCTCCCATGCAAATTTAATCTCCTTTTGTTTGAGCAGGAGACTGGTTCCTTCAGGGTGGAGAGAATGTGTTGTTTTTTTCTTGTGCTCTCTTCGTTGCACCACCATCAGTTGGTGATGCAAAAAGCTCACCCCACAGGACGTTTATCTGATGTAGCTGTCCTGCACAGTGGGCCCGTTCGTGTCTCTTTTATGCTCAAGTTCAGTTCAGTTCAGTTCAGTTTATTTCCTAAAGACCCCAATTCAGGGGTATTACATAAGGGGTGGGGCTACGGATATAACATGAGGTTCTAGTCTAACATCATCTGCGTTATCTCCTGGTGGAATCTTGATGGACAGGTAATGGCGGCGATTTGGTGGGGAAGGCCGTTCCAGTCAGATGCTGCTCGGGCAAAAAACGAGGCCGAGAATGTAGTAGTACGGGAGCGTGGACGGACAACTTGGAGCGGATGACCAGTGCGCTGAGATATGTGCATGCGGCGTACGATGTAGGGTGCTTCGTGCAATGAACCGTTGAAGAATTTGTGAAAAAGGCAGAGGCTAGCAATGCGCCGGCGATGGGAAAGAAGCGACAAGTTAATTTCAGCTTTCAAAGACGATACACTGATGTCGTATGAGTATGCGGAATGAATGAATCTAACAGCGCGATTTTGAACTCTTTCGAGGTTAGCCTTCAGATAGTTTTGATGGGGATCCCAGATGGCTGATGCATATTCAAGTTTAGGCCTTATCAGTGACGTATATGCTAGTGATTTCAAGTCTTTTGGTGCATCACTGATGTGGCGTTTGAGGAAACCTAGTTTTTTGTTGGCCGATGAAATGATGTTGACAATGTGCGCATTCCAGGATAGGTTAGTTGATAGTGTGATGCCTAGGTACTTAAATGTTAGCACAGATTCTATTGGTAGGTTGTCTATTGTGTAAGTAGAACGAAAAGGTCTAGGACTTCGGGTGAATGACATGAGCTTGCATTTGTTAGGGTTAAGAGTCATTAACCACTGATCGCACCATTCTTGTACACTGTTAAGGTCAGTCTGAAGAGCGTGTTGGTCTGGGATGTTAGTTACTGTACGATAAATGACACAGTCGTCAGCAAACAAGCGGATTGAGGAAGATACATGCAAGGGTAAATCGTTAATGTATATTAAGAAAAGAAGGGGACCCAGGACGGATCATTGTGGAACGCCTGAGGTTACGGGTAGGGGGCTAGACGACTGGCTGTTTATGAGCACAGATTGAGTACGATTAGTAAGAAACTGTTCTAACCATCTTAAGACATGAGGGTGTAAATTTAGGAGGGAAAGTTTTAGCAGCAAGAGTCGGTGGGATACTTTATTGAATGCTTTAGCATGATCTAAAAATACAGCGTCAGTCTGGATGTTACAGTCAATGTTTGCATGCAGGTCATGTAGAAAAAGTTAATTTGCTCATCGCTGATATTGTTCAACCTCTCATGCATATTTAATCTCCTTTTGTTTGAGCAGGAGACTGGTTCCTTCAGGGCGGAGAGAATGTGTTATGTTTTGTTCTGCTCGCTTCAATGCACCGCCATCAGTTGCGTGATGCAAAAAGCTCGCCTCAAAGGACGTTTATCTTATGTAACTGTCCTGTACAGTGGGCCCGTTCGTGTCTCTTTTATGCTAAAGTTTATTTGCTCATCGCTGATATCGTTTCAACCTCGCATGCAAATTTAATCTGCTTTTGTTTGAGCAGAAGACTGGTTCCTTCAGGGTGGAGAGAATGTGTTGTTTTTCTTGTGCTCTCTCTGTTGAACCGCCATCAGTTGCGTGATGAAAAAGCTCGCCCCACATTACGTTTATCTGATGTAACTGTCCTGCACAGTGGGCCCGATTGTGTGTTCGTGTCTCTTTTTTGCTCGAGTTTATTTGCTCATCGCTGATATCGCTTCAACCTTCCATGCAAATTTATTATGCTTTTGTTTGAGCTGGAGACTGGTTCCTTCAGGGTGGAGAGAATGTGTTGTGTTTTTCTTGTGCTCTCTTCGTTGCACCGCCATCAGTTTCGTGATGCAAAAAGCTCGCCCCACAGGACGTTTAACTGATGTAACTGTCCTGTACACTTTGCCCGATTGTATGTTCGTGTCTCTTTTATGCTCAAGTATGAAGTCTAGGGTTCGACGGAATCCCGTCTGGCGGGGAAAATTCATACTGATGAAGAAAACATACACTCGCCAAGGTTCAAAGAAATAAGAATGAATTGAATTGACGTTTCGGCACCCGTACGGGTGCCTTGATCACAAAGAAGCGAAGGACGGGCAGGTGAGCTATATATGGGCAGTTTTTTGAAGGGTGCGCAGGTATATCTCTGGGAGATTGCCACGCGTCCGGTTAATCGTGTTTGGCGTGGATTGAATGCACAATGATTCTATGAGAAGGCGTTTTGGTAATGATTTTTCCTTTGCAATTACACGTGCTGCGTCCCAGTCGATGGTATGGCCAGATTCTTGATGATGTTGCGCCAAAGCGTTTGAGATAGATTTTCCTTTGGCGACGTCATTTTGGTGCTGTTTGAGCCTTGTCTTGAATTTGCCTGTTTCTCCGATATAGGAAGCGTCGCAATCATGACAGGGGATCTTGTAGATCACGCCTGGAAAGATATCGATGTCAAGAGGGTCCTTGACTCGCAAGAGTCGTTGCCGAAGTTTGCACGACGGGACGTGGGCCACATGAATGTTATAATCTGAAAAGATGCGAGCAAGGTTCTCACTCACACCGTGGGCATACGGAATCGGCACCCGCTTCTTTGCGCATGCGTCAGTTCGGATAGTCGGACTAGAGGCGCGTCGTTCCTGGGATCGTAGTATTTGGGCTGGGTAACCGTTCCGTATCAGGTCTTGCCTGACCTGTTTCACTTCTGCTGCTCTGCGCTTAGGACTTGAGCATATCCTAAATGCGCGGTTGAACAGAGACGCCGCGACTGAGCGCTTGTGCCCGATGGGATGAGATGACTGAAAGTTTATGTACCTTCCGGTGTGAGTGGGTTTACGATAGACGGTGGTTTGCAGAGAATGCGGTGAGCGTTCCACGAGGACGTCGCGGAAAGCGATGTGGCCATCCACTTCCTCCTCTAGGGTGAACTGAATGCTTTGTTGGAACGTGTTGAGGTGCACTAGAAACCTGTGTACGTCTGGCCGGTTGATGACAGAGAAGCAGTCATCGACATAGCGTACAAAAAACTGCGGTGGGGGGTCGAATGAGGCAAGTGCTGCGGATTCTATTGATTCTAATGCAAGGTTAGCACATACTACAGAAACTGAGGCACCCATGGCTGTTCCGAAAGTCTGTCTGTAGAAGTTCTTGTTGAAGGTGAAATAAGTATTCGAGAGGCAGAATTTTAGGAGTCAGCAGAGGTCGTCGGCTTCAATCAGGGTTCGTTCAGGCAAAGTCGTGTCTTCGTTCAGGGCTTTCTTGCAACACTCCACCGCAAAATCCACAGGCACAGATGTGAACAGAGACTTCACATCGAAAGAAGCCATTACTTGGGTGTCGTCCATGGGCACATTCTTCAGCTTCTCGACGAAGTCGCTTGCATTGCGGACGTGCGTGGCGGTTTTTCCCGCTAGAGGGGCCAGCACCCGGTGAAGGTAGCCAGAGAGCTTGTTCAACGCGGACCGTGTAAAGTCCACAATTGGACGGAGCGGTGTGCCCTCCTTGTGCTCTTTTGGTACGCCGTAGATATCAGGAGCGGCGCCATTGTGACACAGTAGGTTGTTGTAGATATATTGACCGTCGGACGGGGGGACGTATTTGAATACATCAGCGAGAAGCTTCTGAAGTTCAGCTTCTATCTTTCTGGTCGGGTCCCGGTTTATCTTTGTATAGGTATTTTTGTCCTCCAAAAGTGCCGACATCTTTTTTATATATTCAGTCCGATCTAGCACCACAGTGGCGTTCCCCTAGTCGGCCGGAAGGATCACGACTGCCTCATTCTTTTGTAATCTTTTGAGGGCTTCCTTTTCAGGGCGTGGGAGTGCGCTGTCTTTTTCTTTTCGTAACTTTGAAAGTGCTCCGATGACACGAGAACGTGCTTGGTCGCGTAGGCTGGCGTCAATCTTTCGTACTGCTAGCTCAACGGCACATGTCATGCTTTTCGCATCAGGGACGGGTCCAGTGTTGAACTTGAGTCCCTTGTTAAGAAGCAAGAGTTCAGCATGGTCTAGCTTGTACGAAGACAGGTTGTGTACGCAAGAAGTTGCTGTCTCTTCTGTCTGCCGCCCTAGGAGCATCCGGAACTTCGTTTCTTGATTCTGCTGTCTTTGTTCCTGAGTGTTCGCTGCCACACTGTTCGCGTAGAGCAGGACATCAAAGGCGTCCATAGCTAGGGTACGTTCTAGTGCCTGTTGAGCGAAGAAGATGTCGTTCTCCAGACGCTTAATCGTTGATCTTGTCTCCAGAATTCTCGCTTGTAGTAGAAGTTTTTCGGCTCGAGCGATAACATTTTTCCCAAACGGGGTACATACCAGAATTGGTAGACGCATGGACTTCGGAACCAACCCATGGCTCTTGCATCGGAGGTTGAAGCGTAGGTGGCACAGGAAGGAGGTAAGCCTCGTTTTCAGTGCGACGAACTGTCGTATCTTGGTCACGGCTGGCGGCCCGTACTTTTCGCGGAGAGTAATGAAGTCTAGGGTTCGACGGAATCCCGTCTGGCGGGGAAAATTCATACTGATGAAGAAAAAATACACTCGCCAAGGTTCAAAGAAATAAGAATGAATTGAATTGACGTTTCGGCACCCGTACGGGTGCCTTGATCACAAAGAAGCGAAGGACGGGCAGGTGAGCTATATATGGGCAGTTTTTTGAAGGGTGCGCAGGTATATCTCTGGGAGATTGCCACGCGTCCGGTTAATCGTGTTTGGCGTGGATTGAATGCACAATGATTCTATGAGAAGGCGTTTTGGTAATGATTTTTCCTTTGCAATTACACGTGCTGCGTCCCAGTCGATGGTATGGCCAGATTCTTGATGATGTTGCGCCAAAGCGTTTGAGATAGATTTTCCTTTGGCGACGTCATTTTGGTGCTGTTTGAGCCTTGTCTTGAATTTGCCTGTTTCTCCGATATAGGAAGCGTCGCAATCATGACAGGGGATCTTGTAGATCACGCCTGGAAAGATATCGATGTCAAGAGGGTCCTTGACTCGCAAGAGTCGTTGCCGAAGTTTGCACGACGGGACGTGGGCCACATGAATGTTAAAATCTGAAAAGATGCGAGCAAGGTTCTCACTCACACCGTGGGCATACGGAATCGGCACCCGCTTCTTTGCGCATGCGTCAGTTCGGATAGTCGGAGCAGAGGCGCGTCGTTCCTGGGATCGTAGTATTTGGGCTGGGTAACCGTTCCGTATCAGTTCTTGCCTGACCTGTTTCACTTCTGCTGCTCTGCGCTTAGGACTTGAGCATATCCTAAATGCGCGGTTGAACAGAGACGCCGCGACTGAGCGCTTGAGCCCGATGGGATGAGATGACTGAAAGTTTAGGTACCTTCCGGTGTGAGTGGGTTTACGATAGACGGTGGTTTGCAGAGAATGCGGTGAGCGTTCCACGAGGACGTCGAGGAAAGCGATGTGGCCATCCACTTCATCCTCTAGGGTGAACTGAATGCTTTGCTGGAACGTGTTGAGGTGCGCTAGAAAAATGTGTACGTCTGGCCGGTTGATGACAGAGAAGCAGTCATCGACATAGCGTACAAAAAACTGCGGTGGGGGGTCGAATGAGGCAAGTGCTGCGGATTCTATTGGTTCTAAGGCAAGGTTAGCACATACTACAGAAACTGAGGCACCCATGGCTGTTCCGAAAGTCTGTCTGTAGAAGTTCTTGTTGAAGGTGAAATAAGTATTCGAGAAGCAGAATTTTAGGAGTCGGCAGAGGTCGTCGGCTTCAGTCGGGGTTCGTTCAGACAAAGTCGTGTCTTCGTTCAGGGCTTTCTTGCAACACTCCACCGCAAAATACACAGGCACAGATGTGAACAGAGACTTCACATCGGGTGCCGAAACGTCAATTCAATTCATTCTTATTTCTTTGAACCTTGGCGAGTGTATGTTTTCTTCATCAGCATGCTCAAGTATATTTGCTCATCGCTGATATCGCTTCAACCTTCCATGCAAATTTAATCTCCTTTTGTTTGAGCAGGAGACTGGTTCCTTCAGGATGGAGGGAATATATTGTTTTCCTTGAGCTCTCTTTGTTGCACCGCCATCAGTTGTGTGATGCAAAAAGCTCGCCCCACAGGACGTTTCACTGATGTAACTGTTCTCTGCAGTGCGCCCGATTGTATGTCCGTGTCTCTTTTATGCTGAAGTTTATTTGCTCATCGCTGTTATCGCTTCAACCTCCCAAGCAAATTTAATCTCCTTTTGTTTGAGCCGGAGACTGGTTCCTTCAGGGCGGAGAGAATGTGTTGTTTTTTCTTGTGCTCTCTTCGTTGCACCGCCATCAGTTGCGTGATGCAAAAAGTTCACCCCACAGGACGTTTATCTGATGTAACTGTCCTGTACAGTGGGCCCGTCCGTGTGTCTATTATGCTCAAGTTTATTTGCTCATCGCTGATATCGCTTCAACCTCTCATGCATATTTATACTCATTTTGTTTGAGCAGGAGACTGGTTCCTTCAGGGTGGAGAGAATGTGTTGTGTTTTTCTTCTGCTCGCTTCATTGCACCGCCATCAGTTGCGTGATGCAAAAAACTCGCCCCACAGGACGTTTATCTGATGTAACTGTCCTGTACAGTGGGCCCGTTTGTGTCTCTTTTATGCTAAAGTTTGTTTGACCATCGCTGATATCGCTTCAACCTGAGATGCAAATTTAATCTAATTTTGTTTGAGCAGGAGACGGGTTCCTTCAGGGTGGAGAGAATGTGTTGTGTTTTTCTTGTGCTCTCTTTGTTGCACCGCCATCAGTTGCGTGATGCAAAAAGCTTGCCCCACAGGAAGTTTGTCTGGTATAATTGTCCTGTACAGTGGGCCCGATTGTGTGTGTTCGTGTCTCTTTTATGCTCAAGTTTATTTGCTTATCGCTTATATCGCTTCAACCTCCCATGCAAATTTAATCTCCTTTTATTTGACCAGGAGACTGGTTCTTTCACGGTGGAGAGAATGTGTCGTGGTTTTTGTTGTGCTCTCTTCGTTGCACCGCCATCACTGGCGTGATGCAAAAAGCTAGCCCCACAGGACGTTTATTTGATGTAACTGTCCCGTACAGTGGGCCCGATTGCATGTTCGTGTCTATTTATGCTCTTATATTTTGCTCGTCGCTAATATCACTTCAACCTCCCATGCAAATCTTATCTCCTTTTCTTCGAGCAGCGGACAGGTTCCTTCAGAGTGGAGAGAAGGTGTTGTGTTTTTCTTGTGCTCTCTTCGTTGCACCGCCATCAGTTGCGTGATGCAAAAAGCTCGCCCAACAGTAAGTTTATCTGATTAAACTGTCCTGTACAGTGGGCCCGATTATGTGTTCGTGTCTCTTTTCTGCTTAGGTTTATTTGCTCATCGCTGATTTCGCTTCAACCTCTCATGCATATTTAATCTCCTTTTATTTGAGCAGGAGACTGGTTCCTTCAGGTTGGAGAGAATGTGTTATGTTTTGTTCTGCTCGCTTCATTGCACCGCCATCAGTTGCGTGATGCAAACAGCTCGCCCCACAGTACGTTTATCTGATGTAACTGTCCTGTACAGTGGGCCCGATTGTGTGTTCGTGTCTCTTTTTTTCTCGAGTTTATTTGCTCATCGCTGATATCGCTTCAACCTTCCATGCAAATTTATTATGCTTTTGTTTGAGCTGGAGACTGGTTCCTTAAGGGTGGAGAGAATGTGTTGTGTTTTTTCTTGTGCTCTCTTTGTTGCACCGCCATCAGTTTCGTGATGCAAAAAGCTCGCCCCATAGGACGTTTAACTGATGTAACGGTCCTGTACACTTTGCCCGATTGTATGTTCGTGTCTCTTTTATGCTCAAGTATATTTGCTCATCGCTGATATCGCTTCAACCTCCCGTGCAAATTTAATCTCCTTTTGTTTGAGCAGGAGACTGGTTCCTTCAGGATGGAGAGAACGTATTGTGTTTTTCTTGAGCTCTCTTCGTTGCACCGCCATCAGTTGTGTGATGCGAAAAGCTCGCCCCACATAACGTTTATCTGATGTAACTGTTCTGTGCAGTGCGCCCGATTGTATGTCCGTGTCTCTTTTATGCTGAAGTTTATTTGCTCATCGCTGTTATCACTTCAACCTCCCAAGCAAATTTAATCTCCTTTTGTTTGAGCAGGAGACTGGTTCCTTCAGGGTGGAGAGAATGTGTTGTTTTTTCTTGTGCTCTCTTCGTTGCACCGCCATCAGTTGGTGATGCAAAAAGCTCACTCCAGAGGCCTTTATTTGATGTAACTGTCCCGTACAGTGGGCCCGATTGCATGTTCGTGTCTTTTAATGCTTTTATATTTTGCTCGTCGCTGATATCGCTTCAACCTCCCATGCAAATTTTATCTCCTTTTGTTCGAGCAGAGGACAGGTTCCTTCAGAGTGGAGAGAAGGTGTTGTATTTTTCTTGTGCTCTCTTCGTTGCACCGCCATCAGTTGCGTGATGCAAAAAGCTCGCCCCACAGTAAGTTTATCTGATTAAACTGTCCTGTACAGTGGTCCCGATTATGTGTTCGTGTCTCTTTTTTGCTTAGGTTTATTTGCTCATCGCTGATTTCGCTTCAACCTCTCATGCATATTTAATCTGCTTTTGTTTGAGCAGAAGACTGGTTCCTTCAGGGTGGAGAGAATGTGTTATGTTTTGTTCCGCTCGCTTCATTGCACCGCCATCAGTTGCGTGATGCAAAAAGCTCGCCCCACAGGACGTTTATCTTATTTACCTGTCCTGTACAGTGGGCCCGTTTGTGTCTCTTTTATGCTAAAGTTTATTTGCTCATCGCTGATATCGCTTCAACCTCCCATGCAAATTTAATCTGCTTTTGTTTGAGCAGAAAACTAGTTCTTTCAGGATGAAGAGAATGTATTGTTTTTCTTGAGCTCTCTTCGTTGCACCGCCATCAGTTGTGTGATGCAAAAAGCTCGCCCCACAGGACGTTTATCTGATGTAACTGTTCTGTACAGTGGGCCCGTTCGTGTCTTTTTTATGCTAAAGTTTATTTGCTCATCGCTGATATCGCTTCATCCTCCCATGCAAATTTAATCTCCTTTTGTTTGAGCTGAAGACTTGTTCCTTCAGGGTGGAGAGAATGTGTTGTTTTTCTAGTGCTCTCTCCGTTGCACCGCCATCCGTTGCGTGATGCAAAAAGCTCGCCCCACAGTACGTTTATCTGATGTAACTGTCCTGTACAGTGGGCCCGAATGTGTGTTCGTGTCTCTTTTTTGCTCGAGTTTATTTGTTCATCGCTGATATCGCTTCAACCTCCCATGCAAATTTATTATGCTTTTGTTTGAGCTCGAAACTGGTTCCTTCAGGGTGGAGAGAATGTGTAGTGTTTTTCTTGTGCTCTCTTCTTTGCACCACCATCAGTTTTGTTATGCAAAAAGCTCACCCCACAGGACGATTACCTGATGTAACTGTCCTGTACAGTGGGCCCGATTGTATGTTCGTGTCTCTTTTATGCTCAAGTATATTTATTTATTTATTTTTTATTTATTTCAATACCCTAAAGGACCAATGCGGGCATTACATAGGGGGGGATTCATCAAGGAAAACTTAAATATACAACACAAAACATAAACGGCTGAACACAGAAATAAACAAGTTAAGAATTAGGGTACAAGATAATAGGAAAAAGTGGCTATGAACAGATGCTTGGAAAAATGCACATGTAACAAATCCCACAAATCAAAATACCAAAAATTACACCTTCAGAAGTTACAAAGGATGGCATCTAACATTTCGAGGAACGTTTGGGCCGACACGCACACACTGAAGCAAACAAAACGCACAAAACTAGAAACGCACATCATTCTACATTGGAATTTTCTAAGTATGACCAAAGAGCTGTTTGAAATGACGATGTTCCAGTGATATTCGCAATGCTAGACGGAAGCGAATTCCACTCTTCAATAGCCAGGACCAAAGGTGAGTACTTGTATCGTTCTGTCCGAGCGAAAATGGGTTTAGTCTTTTTGATATGGTCTACACGAGCCGATGTGTGCGGTGCCGGGAGAAGATGTGAACTTGCAAATGGTGTGTTGCTGTGGTAAAGAGTGTGGAAAAAAGATAAGCGGCTGAATTTTCTGCGCATGACCAGAGGCGGGAGATGGAGCGATGTTTTCAGTGCTGTTACACTTTGGTATCTAGAGTAACGGGAAAGGATGAATCGAGCAGCCTTATTTTGTATGGATTCCAACATGTTAATAAGATAGGTATGATGAGGGTTCCAGATCACTGACGCGTATTCGATCGCAGGCCTGATTAGCATGTTGAATGCATTCAGTTTTGTGTCCTGGTTGCCTAGGTGTAGTCGGCGTTTAAGAAGACCAAGTTTTTTAAGGCTTTGGCAGTGATCAGTTCAATATGAGTGTTCCAGGATAAATTAGAGTTAAAATTTACACCGAGGTATTTTACCGACGCTGCAGTTTCAATGATAGTATTATTAACTGTGTAGGCATTAGGACTCGGGCTAGCAGTGGAAGTAAACTTAATATGTTTAGTTTTATCTGCGTTAATTACCATTTGCCACCTGTCGCACCAATGAGTTAGCTCGTCAAGATCAGTCTGGAGAGCAACGATGTCGCAAGGGCTCGATATTGCTCGGTAAATCACACAGTCGTCTGCAAATAATCGTATTGTGGATGTTATGTTCGACGTGATGTCATTAATATATATTAAGAAAAGCAGTGGACCCAGCACCGTACCCTGGGGAACTCCTGAATCAACACCTGTACGTCTTGATGAGAAGCTCCCTAACTTAACTGACTGAAAGCAATTTGTTAGAAATGCGTTAATCCACTGCGTGGTATGTTGGTCCAGCTGCAGGTTTCGTATTTTTATCATCAGGCGGTTATGAGGCACGCGATCAAAGGCTTCAACCTTCAATGAAAATTTAATCTCCTTTTGTTCGAGCAGGAGACTGGTTCCTTCAGGGTGGAGAGAATGTGTTGTTTTATTCTTGTGCTCTCTTCGCTGCGCCGCCATCAGTTGCGTGATGCAAAAAGCTCGCCCCACAGGGCGTTTATCTGATGTACCTGTCCTGTACAGTGGGCCCGTTCGTGTCTCTTTTATCCTCATGTTTATTTGCTCATCGCTGATATCGCTTCAACCTCTCATGCATATTTAATCTCCTTTTGTTTGAGGGGGAGACTGGTTCCTTCAGGGTGGAGAGAATGTGTTGTGTTTTTCTTCTGCTCGCATCATTGCACCGCCATCAGTTGCGTGATGCAAAAAGCTCGCCCCACAGGACGTTTATCTGATGTAACTGTCCTGTACAGTGGGCCCGTTTCTGTCTCTTTTATCCTAAAGTTTGCTCATCGCTGATATCGCTTCAACTTGACAGGCAAATTTAATCTAATTTTATTTGAGCAGGAAACTGGTTCCTTCAGGGTGGAGAGAATGTGTTGTGTTTTTCTTGTGCTCTCTTCGTTGCACCGCCATCAGTTCCGTGATGCAAAAAACTTGCCCCACAGGATGTTTTTCTGGTGTAATTGTCCTATACAGTGGGCCCGATTGTGTGTGTTCGTGTTTCTTTTATGCTCAAGCTTATTTGCTCATCGCTGATATCGCTTAAACCTTCCATGCAAATTTATTATGCTTTTGTTTAAGCTGGAGACTGGTTCCTTCAGGGTGGAGAGAATGTGTTGTGTTTTTCTTGTGCTCTCTTCGTTTCACCGCCATCAGTTTCGTGATGCAAAAAGCTCGCCCCACAGGACGTTTAACTGATGTAACTGTCCTGTACACTTTGCCCGATTGTATGTTCGTGTCTCTTTTATGCTCAAGTATATTTGCTCATCGCTGATATCGCTTCAACCTCCCATGCAAATTTAATCTCCTTTTGTTTGAGCAGGAGACTGGTTCCTTCAGGATGGAGGGAATGTATTGTGTTTTTCTTGAGCTCTCTTTGTTGCACCGCCATCAGTTGTGTGATGCAAAAAGCTCGCCCCACAGGACGTTTCTCTGATGTAACTGTTCTGTGCAGTAGGCCCGTTCGTGTCTCTTTTATGCTCAAGTTTATTTGCTCATCGCTGATATCGCTTCAACCTCTCATGCATATTTAATCTCCTTTTGTTTGAGCAGGAGACTGGTTCCTTCAGGGTGGAGAGAATGTGTTATGTTTTGTTCTGCTCACTTCATTGCACCGCCATCAGTTGCGTGATGCAAAAAGCTCGCCCCACAGTACGTTTATCTTATGTAACTGTCCTGTACAGTGGGCCCGTTCGTGTCTCTTTTATGCTAAAGTTTATTTGCTCATCGCTGATATCGTTTCAAACTCGCATGCAAATTTAATCTGCTGTTGTTTGAACAGGAGACTGGTTCCTTCCCGGTGGAGAGAATGTGTTGTTTTCTTGTGCTCTCTCTGTTGCACCGCCATCAGGTGCGTGATGCAAAAAGCTCGCCCCACAGTACGTTTATCTGATGTAACTGTCCTGTACAGTGGGCCCGATTGTGTGTTCGTGTCTCTTGTTTGCTCGAGTTTATTTGCTCATCGCTGATTTCGCTTCAACCTCCCATGCAAATTTAATCTCCTTTTGTTTGAGCAGGAGACTGGTTCCTTCAGGGAGGAGAGAATGTATTGTTTTTCTTGAGCTCGCTTTGTTGCACCGCCATCAGTTGTGTGATGCAAAAAGCTCGCCCCACAGGACGTTTATCTGATGTAACTGTTCTGTGCAGTGCGCCCGATTGTATGTCCGTATCTCTTTTGTGCTGAAGTTTATTTGCTCATTGCTGTTATCGCTTCAACCTCCCAAGCAAATTTAATCTCCTTTTGTTTGAGCAGGAGACTGGTTCCTTCAGGGTGGAGAGAATGTGTTGTTTTTTGTTGTGCTCTCTTCGTTGCACTGGCATCAGTTTCGTGATGCAAAAAGCTCGCCCCACAGGACGTTTAACTGATGTAACTGTCCTGCACAGTGGGCCCGTTCGTGTCTCTTTTATGCACAAGTTTATTTGCTCATCGCTGATATCGTTCAACCTCTCATGCATATTTAATCTCCTTTTGTTTGAGCAGGAGACTGGTTCCTTCAGGGTGGAGAGAATGTGTTGTGGTTTTCTTGTGCTCTCTTCGTTGCACCGCCATCACTGGCGTGATGCAAAAAGCTCGCCCCACAGGACGTTTATTTGATGTAACTGTCCCGTACAGTGGGCCCGTTTGCATGTTCGTGTCTATTTGATGCTCTTTTTTAGCTTTTCGCTGATATTGCTTCAACCTCCCATGGAAATTTTATCTCCTTTTGTTCGAGCAGCGGACAGGTTCCTTAAGAGTGGAGAGAATGTGTTGTGTTTTTTTTGTGCTCTCTTCGTTGCACCGCCATCAGTTTCTTGATGCAAAAAGCTCGCCCCACAGGACGTTTAACTGATGTAACTGTCCTGTACACTTTTCCCGATTGTATGTTCGTGTCTCTTTTATGCTCAAGTATATTTGCTCATCGCTGATATCGCTTCAACCTCCCATGCAAATTTTATCTCCTTTTGTTCGAGCAGCGGACAGGTTCCTTCAGAGTGGAGAGAAGGTGTTGTGTTTTTCTTGTGCTCTCTTCGTTGCACCGCCATCAGTTGCGTGATTCAAAAAGATCGCCCCACAGTAAGTTTATATGGTGTAGCTTTCTTGTACAGTGCGCCCGATTGTGTGTTCGTGTCTCTTTTTTGCTTCGGTTTATTTGCTCATCGCTGATTTCGCTTCAACCTATCATGCATATTTAATATCCTTTTGTTTGAGCAGGAGACTGGTTCCTTCAGGGTGAAGAGAATGTGTTATGTTTTGTTCTGCTCGCTTCATTGCACCGCCATCAGTTGCGTGATGCACAAAGCTCACCCCCCAGGATGTTTATCTTATGTAACTGTCCTGTACAGTGGGCCCGTTTGTGTCTCTTTTATGCTAAAGTTTATTTGCTCATCGCTGATATCGCTTCAACCTCCCATGCAAATTTAATCTTCTTTTGTTTGAGCAGAAGACTGGTTCCTTCGAGGTGGAGAGAATGTGTTGTTTTGCTTGTGCTCTCTCTGTTGCACACCATCAGTTGCGTGATGCAAAAATCTCGCCCCACAGTACGTTTATCTGATGTAACTGTCCTGTACAGTGGGCCCGATTGTGTGTTCGTGTCTCATTTTTGCTCGAGTTTATTTGCTCATCGATAATATCGCTTCAACCTCCCATTCAAATTTAATCTGCTTTTGTTTGAGCTGGAGACTGGTTCCTTCAGGGAGGAGAGAATGTATTGTTTTTCTTGAGCTCGCTTTGTTGCACCGCCATCAGTTGTGTGATGCAAAAAGCTCGCCCCACAGGACGTTTATCTGATGTAACTGTTCTGTGCAGTGCGCCCGATTGTATGTCCGTATCTCTTTTGTGCTGAAGTTTATTTGCTCATTGCTGTTATCGCTTCAACCTCCCAAGCAAATTTAATCTCCTTTTGTTTGAGCAGGAGACTGGTTCCTTCAGGGTGGAGAGAATGTGTTGTTTTTTGTTGTGCTCTCTTCGTTGCACTGGCATCAGTTTCGTGATGCAAAAAGCTCGCCCCACAGGACGTTTAACTGATGTAACTGTCCTGCACAGTGGGCCCGTTCGTGTCTCTTTTATGCACAAGTTTATTTGCTCATCGCTGATATCGTTCAACCTCTCATGCATATTTAATCTCCTTTTGTTTGAGCAGGAGACTGGTTCCTTCAGGGTGGAGAGAATGTGTTGTGGTTTTCTTGTGCTCTCTTCGTTGCACCGCCATCACTGGCGTGATGCAAAAAGCTCGCCCCACAGGACGTTTATTTGATGTAACTGTCCCGTACAGTGGGCCCGTTTGCATGTTCGTGTCTATTTGATGCTCTTTTTTAGCTTTTCGCTGATATTGCTTCAACCTCCCATGGAAATTTTATCTCCTTTTGTTCGAGCAGCGGACAGGTTCCTTAAGAGTGGAGAGAATGTGTTGTGTTTTTTTTGTGCTCTCTTCGTTGCACCGCCATCAGTTTCTTGATGCAAAAAGCTCGCCCCACAGGACGTTTAACTGATGTAACTGTCCTGTACACTTTTCCCGATTGTATGTTCGTGTCTCTTTTATGCTCAAGTATATTTGCTCATCGCTGATATCGCTTCAACCTCCCATGCAAATTTTATCTCCTTTTGTTCGAGCAGCGGACAGGTTCCTTCAGAGTGGAGAGAAGGTGTTGTGTTTTTCTTGTGCTCTCTTCGTTGCACCGCCATCAGTTGCGTGATTCAAAAAGATCGCCCCACAGTAAGTTTATATGGTGTAGCTTTCTTGTACAGTGCGCCCGATTGTGTGTTCGTGTCTCTTTTTTGCTTCGGTTTATTTGCTCATCGCTGATTTCGCTTCAACCTATCATGCATATTTAATATCCTTTTGTTTGAGCAGGAGACTGGTTCCTTCAGGGTGAAGAGAATGTGTTATGTTTTGTTCTGCTCGCTTCATTGCACCGCCATCAGTTGCGTGATGCACAAAGCTCACCCCCCAGGATGTTTATCTTATGTAACTGTCCAGTACAGTGGGCCCGTTTGTGTCTCTTTTATGCTAAAGTTTATTTGCTCATCGCTGATATCGCTTCAACCTCCCATGCAAATTTAATCTTCTTTTGTTTGAGCAGAAGACTGGTTCCTTCGAGGTGGAGAGAATGTGTTGTTTTCCTTGTGCTCTCTCTGTTGCACACCATCAGTTGCGTGATGCAAAAATCTCGCCCCACAGTACGTTTATCTGATGTAACTGTCCTGTACAGTGGGCCCGATTGTGTGTTCGTGTCTCATTTTTGCTCGAGTTTATTTGCTCATCGATAATATCGCTTCAACCTCCCATTCAAATTTAATCTGCTTTTGTTTGAGCTGGAGACTGGTTTCTTCAGGGTGGAGAGAATGTGTTGTGTTTTTCTTGTGCTCTCTTCGTTGCACCGCCATCAGTTTCGTGATGCAAAAAGCTCGCCCCAGAGGACGTTTAACTGATGTAACTGTCCTGTACACTTTGCCCGATTTTATGTTTGTGTCTCTTTTATGCTCAAGTATATTTGCTCATCGCTGATATCGCTTCAACCTCCCATGCAAATTTAATCTCCTTTTGTTTGAGCAGGATACTGGTTCCTTCAGGGTGGAGAGAATGTGTTATGTTTGGTTCTGCTCGCTTCATTGCACCACCATCAGTTGCGTGATGCAAAAAGCTCGCCCCACAGGATGTTTATCTTATGTAACTGTCCTGTACAGTGGGCCCGTTTGTGTCTCGTTTATGCTAAAGTTTATTTGCTCATCGCTGATATCGCTTTAACCTCCCATGCAAATTTAATTAGCTTTTGTTTGAGCTGAAGACTTGTTCCTTCAGGGTGGAAAGAATGTGTTGTTTTTCTAGTGCTCTCTCCGTTGCACCGCCATCAGTTGCGTGATGCAAAAAGCTCGCCCCACAGTAAGTTTATCTGATTAAACTGTCCTGTACAGTGGTCCCGATTATGTGTTCGTGTCTCTTTTTTGCTTAGGTTTATTTGCTCATCGCTGATTTCGCTTCAACCTCTCATGCATATTTAATCTCCTTTTGTTTCAGCAGGAGACTGGTTCCTTCAGGGTGGAGAGAATGTGTTATGTTTTGTTCTGCTCGCTTCATTGCACCGCCATCAGTTGCGTGATGCAAAAAGCTCGCCCCAAAGGACGTTTATCTTATTGAACTGTCCTGTACAGTGGGCCCGTTTGTGTCTCCTTTATGGTAAAGTTTATTTGCTCATCACTGATATCGCTTCAACCTCCCATGCAAATTTAATCTGCTTTTGTTTGAGCAGAAGACTGGTTCCTTCAGGGTGGAGAGAATGTGTTATGTTTTGTTCTGCTCCCTTCATTGCACCGCCATCAGTTGCGTGATGCAAAAAGCTCGCCCCACAGGACGTTTACCTTATTTAACTGTCCTGTACAGTGGGCCCGTTTGTGTCTCTTTTATGCTAAAGTTTATTTGCTCATCGCTGATATCGCTTCAACCTCCCATGCAAATTTATTCTGCTTTTGTTTGAGCAGAAAACTAGTTCTTTCAGGATGAAGAGAATGTATTGTTTTTCTTGAGCTCTCTTTGTTGCACCGCCATCAGCTGTGTGATGCAAAAAGCTCGCCCCACAGGACGTTTATCTGATGTAACTGTTCTGTACAGTGGGCCCGTTCGTGTCTTTTTTATGCTAAAGTTTATTTGCTCATCGCTGATATCGCTTCATCCTCCCATGCAAATTTATTCTCCTTTTGTTTGAGCTGAAGACTTGTTCCTTCACGGTGGAGAGATTGTGTTGTTTTTCTAGTGCTCTCTCCGTTGCACCGCCATCCGTTGCGTGATGCAAAAAGCTCGCCCCACAGTACGTTTATCTGATGTAACTGTCCTGTAAAGTGGGCTCGAATGTGTGTTCGTGTCTCTTTTTTGCTCGAGTTTATTTGTTCATCGCTGATATCGCTTCAACCTCCCATGCAAATTTATTATGCTTTTGTTTGAGCTCGAAACTGGTTCCTTCAGGGTGGAGAGAATGTGTAGTGTTTTTCTTGTGCTCTCTTCTTTGCACCACCATCAGTTTTGTTATGCAAAAAGCTCACCCCACAGGACGTTTACCTGATGTAACTGTCCTGTACACTGGGCCCGATTGTATGTTCGTGTCTCTTTTATGCTCAAGTATATTTATTTGCTCATCGCTGATATCGCTTCAACCTTCAATGAAAATTTAATCTCCTTTTGTTCGAGCAGGAGACTGGTTCCTTCACGGTGGAGAGAATGTGTTGTTTTATTCTTGTGCTCTCTTCGCTGCGCCGCCATCAGTTGCGTGATGCAAAAAGCTCGCCCCACAGGGCGTTTATCTGATGTACCTGTCCTGTACAGTGGGCCCGTTCGTGTCTCTTTTATCCTCATGTTTATTTGCTCATCGCTGATATCGCTTCAACCTCTCATGCATATTTAATCTCCTTTTTGTTTGAGGGGGAGACTGGTTCCTTCAGGGTGGAGAGAATGTGTTGTGTTTTTCTTCTGCTCGCTTCATTGCACCGCCATCAGTTGCGTGATGCAAAAAGCTCGCCCCACAGGACGTTTATCTGATGTAACTGTCCTGTACAATGGGCCCGTTTCTGTCTCTTTTATGCTAAAGTTTGCTCATCGCTGATATCGCTTCAACTTGACAGGCAAATTTAATCTAATTTTATTTGAGCAGGAAACTGGTTCCTTCAGGGTGGAGAGAATGTGTTGTGTTTTTCTTGTGCTCTCTTCGTTGCACCGCCATCAGTTGCGTGATGCAAAAAACTTGCCCCACAGGACGTTTTTCTGGTGTAATTGTCCTGTACAGTGGGCCCGATTGTGTGTGTTCGTGTCTCTTTTATGCTCAAGCTTATTTGCTCATCGCTGATATCGCTTCAACCTTCCATGCAAATTTATTATGCTTTTGTTTGAGCTGGAGACTGGTTCCTTCAGGGTGGAGAGAATGTATTGTTTTTCTTGAGCTCGCTTTGTTGCACCGCCATCAGTTGTGTGATGCAAAAAGCTCGCCCCACAGGACGTTTATCTGATGTAACTGTTCTGTGCAGTGCGCCCGATTGTATGTCCGTGTCTCTTTTGTGCTGAAGTTTATTTGCTCATTGCTGTTATCGCTTCAACCTCCCAAGCAAATTTAATCTCCTTTTGTTTGAGCAGGAGACTGGTTCCTTCAGGGTGGAGAGAATGTGTTGTTTTTTGTTGTGCTCTCTTCGTTGCACTGGCATCAGTTTCGTGATGCAAAAAGCTCGCCCCACAGGACGTTTAACTGATGTAACTGTCCTGCACAGTGGGCCCGTTCGTGTCTCTTTTATGCACAAGTTTATTTGCTCATCGCTGATATCGTTCAACCTCTCATGCATATTTAATCTCCTTTTGTTTGAGCAGGAGACTGGTTCCTTCAGGGTGGAGAGAATGTGTTGTGGTTTTCTTGTGCTCTCTTCGTTGCACCGCCATCACTGGCGTGATGCAAAAAGCTCGCCCCACAGGACGTTTATTTGATGTAACTGTCCCGTACAGTGGGCCCGTTTGCATGTTCGTGTCTATTTGATGCTCTTTTTTAGCTTTTCGCTGATATTCCTTCAACCTCCCATGGAAATTTTATCTCCTTTTGTTCGAGCAGCGGACAGGTTCCTTAAGAGTGGAGAGAATGTGTTGTGTTTTTTTTGTGCTCTCTTCGTTGCACCGCCATCAGTTTCTTGATGCAAAAAGCTCGCCCCACAGGACGTTTAACTGATGTAACTGTCCTGTACACTTTTCCCGATTGTATGTTCGTGTCTCTTTTATGCTCAAGTATATTTGCTCATCGCTGATATCGCTTCAACCTCCCATGCAAATTTTATCTCCTTTTGTTCGAGCAGCGGACAGGTTCCTTCAGAGTGGAGAGAAGGTGTTGTGTTTTTCTTGTGCTCTCTTCGTTGCACCGCCATCAGTTGCGTGATTCAAAAAGATCGCCCCACAGTAAGTTTATATGGTGTAGCTTTCTTGTACAGTGCGCCCGATTGTGTGTTCGTGTCTCTTTTTTGCTTCGGTTTATTTGCTCATCGCTGATTTCGCTTCAACCTATCATGCATATTTAATATCCTTTTGTTTGAGCAGGAGACTGGTTCCTTCAGGGTGAAGAGAATGTGTTATGTTTTGTTCTGCTCGCTTCATTGCACCGCCATCAGTTGCGTGATGCAAAAAGCTCGCCCCCCAGGATGTTTATCTTATGTAACTGTCCTGTATGGTGGGCCCGTTTGTGTCTCTTTTATGCTAAAGTTTATTTGCTCATCGCTGATATCGCTTCAACCTCCCATGCAAATTTAATCTTCTTTTGTTTGAGCAGAAGACTGGTTCCTTCGAGGTGGAGAGAATGTGTTGTTTTCCTTGTGCTCTCTCTGTTGCACACCATCAGTTGCGTGATGCAAAAATCTCGCCCCATAGTACGTTTATCTGATGTAACTGTCCTGTACAGTGGGCCCGATTGTGTGTTCGTGTCTCATTTTTGCTCGAGTTTATTTGCTCATCGCTAATATCGCTTCAACCTCCCATTCAAATTTAATCTGCTTTTGTTTGAGCTGGAGACTGGTTTCTTCAGGGTGGAGAGAATGTGTTGTGTTTTTCTTGTGCTCTCTTCGTTGCACCGCCATCAGTTTCGTGATGCAAAAAGCTCGCCCCAGAGGACGTTTAACTGATGTAACTGTCCTGTACACTTTGCCCGATTTTATGTTTGTGTCTCTTTTATGCTCAAGTATATTTGCTCATCGCTGATATCGCTTCAACCTCCCATGCAAATTTAATCTCCTTTTGTTTGAGCAGGATACTGGTTCCTTCAAGGTGGAGAGAATGTGTTATGTTTGGTTCTGCTCGCTTCATTGCACCACCATCAGTTGCGTGATGCAAAAAGCTCGCCCCACAGGATGTTTATCTTATGTAACTGTCCTGTACAGTGGGCCCGTTTGTGTCTCTTTTATGCTAAAGTTTATTTGCTCATCGCTGATATCGCTTTAACCTCCCATGCAAATTTAATTAGCTTTTGTTTGAGCTGAAGACTTGTTCCTTCAGGGTGGAAAGAATGTGTTGTTTTTCTAGTGCTCTCTCCGTTGCACCGCCATCAGTTGCGTGATGCAAAAAGCTCGCCCCACAGTACGTTTATCTGATGTAAATGTCCTGTACAGTGGGCCCGAATGTGTGTTCATGTCTCTTTTTTGCTCGAGTTTATTTGTTCATCGCTGATATCGCTTCAACCTCCCATGCAAATTTATTATGCTTTTGTTTGAGCTCGAGACTGGTTCCTTCAGGGTGGAGAGAATGTGTAGTGTTTTTCTTGTGCTCTCTTCGTTGCACCACCATCAGTTGCGTGATGCAAAATGCTCGCCCCACCGGGCGTTTATCTGATGTACATGTCCTGTACAGTGGGTCCGTTCGTGTCTCTTTTATGCTCATGTTTATTTGCTCATCGCTGATATCGCTTCAACCTCTCATGCATACTTAATCTCCTTTTGTTTGAGGAGGAGACTGGTTCCTTCAGGGTGGAGAGAATGTGTTGTGTTTTTCTTCTGCTCTCTTCGTATCACCGCCATCAGTTTCGTGATGCAAAAAGCTCGCCCCACAGGACGTTTAACTGATGTAACTGTCCAGTACACTTTTCCCGATTGTATGTTCGTGTCCCTTTTATGCTCAAGTATATTTGCTCATCTCTGATATCGCTTCAACCTCCCATAAATTTATTCTCCTTTTGTTTGAGCAGGAGACTGGTTCCTTCAGGGTGGAATGTATTGTTTTTCTTGAGCTCGCTTTGTTGCACCGCCATCAGTTGTGTGATGCAAAAAGCTCGCCCCACAGTACGTTTATCTGATGTAAATGTCCTGTACAGTGGGCCCGAATGTGTGTTCATGTCTCTTTTTTGCTCGAGTTTATTTGTTCATCGCTGATATCGCTTCAACCTCCCATGCAAGTTTATTATGCTTTTGTTTGAGCTCGAGACTGGTTCCTTCAGGGTGGAGAGAATGTGTAGTGTTTTTCTTGTGCTCTCTTCGTTGCACCACCATCAGTTGCGTGATGCAAAAAGCTCGCCCCACAGTACGTTTATCTGATGTAACTGTCCTGTTCAGTGGCCCCGTTTCTGTCTCTTTTATGCTAAAGTTTGCTCATCGCTGATATCGCTTCAACTTGACAGGCAATTTTAATCTAATTTTGTTTGAGCAGGAAACTGGTTCCTTCAGGGTGGAGAGAATGTGTTGTGTTTTTCTTGTGCTCTCTTCGTTGCACCGCCATCAGTTGCGTGATTCAAAAAGATCGCCCGACAGTAAGTTTATCTGATGTAGCTGTCTTGTACAGTGCGCCCGATTGTGTGTTCGCATCTCTTTTTTGCTTAGGTTTATTTGCTCATCGCTGATTTCGCTTCAACCTATCATGCATGTTTAATTTCCTTTTGTTTGAGCAGGAGACTGGTTCCTTCAGGGTGGAGAGAATGTGTTATGTTTTGTTCTGCTCGCTTCACTGCACCGCCATCAGTTGCGTGATGCAAAAAGATCGCCCCCAGGATGTTTATCTTATGTAACTGTCCTGTACAGTGGGCCCGTTTGTGGCTCTTTTATGCTAAAGTTTATATGCTCATCGCTGATATCGCTTCAACCTTCCATGCAAATTTAATCTGCTTTTGTTTGAGCAGAAGACTGGTTCCTTCGGGGTGGAGAGAATGTGTTGTTTTACTTGTGCTCTCTCTGTTGCACACCATCAGTTGCGTGATGCAAAAATCTCGCCCCACAGTACGTTTATCTGATGTAACTGTCCTGTACAGTGGGCCGAATGTGTGTTCGTGTCTCATTTTTGCTCGAGTTTATTTGCTCATCGCTGATATCGCTTCGACCTCCCATGCAAATTTAATCTGCTTTTGTTTGAGGAGAAGACTGGTTCCTTCAGGGTGGAGAGAATGTGTTGTGTTTTTCTTGTGCTCTCTTCGTTGCACCGCCATCAGTTTCGTGATGCAAAAAGCTCGCCCCACAGGACGTTTAACTGATGTAACTGTCCTGTACACTTTGCCCGATTTTATGTTTGTGTCTCTTTTATGCTCAAGTATATTTGCTCATCGCTGATATCGCTTCAACCTCCCATGCAAATTTAATCTCCTTTTGTTTGAGCAGGATACTGGTTCCTTCAGGGTGGAGAGAATGTGTTATGTTTGGTTCTGCTCGCTTCATTGCACCACCATCAGTTGCGTGATGCAAAAAGCTCGCCCCACAGGACGTTTATCCTATGTAACTGTCCTGTACAGTGGGCCCGTTTGTGTCTCTTTTATGCTAAAGTTTATTTGCTCATCGCTGATATCGCTTTAACCTCCCATGCAAATTTAATCTGCTTTTGTTTGAGCTGAAGACTTGTTCCTTCAGGGTGGAGAGATTGTGTTGTTTTTCTAGTGCTCTCTCCGTTGCACCGCCATCAGTTGCGGGATGCAAAAAGCTCGCCCCACAGTACGTTTATCTGATGTATATGTCCTGTACAGTGGGCCCGAATGTGTGTTCGTGTCTCTTTATTGCTCGAGTTTATTTGTAAATCGCTGATATCGCTTGAACCTCCCATGCAAATTTATTATGCTTTTGTTTGAGCTCGAGACTGGTTCCTTCAGGGTGGAGAGAATGTGTAGTGTTTTTCTTGTGCTCTCTTCGTTGCACCACCATCAGTGGCGTGATGCAAAATGCTCGCCCCACAGGGCGTTTATCTGATGTACCTGTCCTGTACAGTGGGTCCGTTCGTGTCTCTTTTATGCTCATGTTTATTTGCTCATCGCTGATATCGCTTCAACCTCTCATGCATATTTAATCTCCTTTTGTTTGAGGAGGAGACTGGTTCCTTCAGGGTGGAGAGAATGTGTTGTGTTTTTCTTCTGCTCGCTTCATTGCACCGCCATCAGTTGCATGATGCAAAAAGCTCGCCCCACAGTACGTTTATCTGATGTAACTGTCCTGTTCAGTGGCCCCGTTTCTGTCTCTTTTATGCTAAAGTTTGCTCATCGCTGATATCGCTTCAACTTGACAGGCAATTTTAATCTAATTTTGTTTGAGCAGGAAACTGGTTCCTTCAGGGTGGAGAGAATGTGTTGTGTTTTTCTTGTGCTCTCTTCGTTGCACCGCCATCAGTTGCGTGATTCAAAAAGATCGCCCGACAGTAAGTTTATCTGATGTAGCTTTCTTGTACAGTGCGCCCGATTGTGTGTTCGCATCTCTTTTTTGCTTAGGTTTATTTGCTCATCGCTGATTTCGCTTCAACCTATCATGCATGTTTAATTTCCTTTTGTTTGAGCAGGAGACTGGTTCCTTCAGTGTGGATAGAATGTGTTATGTTTTGTTCTGCTCGCTTCACTGCACCGCCATCAGTTGCGTGATGCAAAAAGATCGCCCCCAGGATGTTTATCTTATGTAACTGTCCTGTACAGTGGGCCCGTTTGTGGCTCTTTTATGCTAAAGTTTATATGCTCATCGCTGATATCGCTTCAACCTTCCATGCAAATTTAATCTGCTTTTGTTTGAGCAGAAGACTGGTTCCTTCGGGGTGGAGAGAATGTGTTGTTTTACTTGTGCTCTCTCTGTTGCACACCATCAGTTGCGTGATGCAAAAATCTCGCCCCACAGTACGTTTATCTGATGTAACTGTCCTGTACAGTGGGCCCGAATGTGTGTTCGTGTCTCATTTTTGCTCGAGTTTATTTGCTCATCGCTGATATCGCTTCGACCTCCCATGCAAATTTAATCTTCTTTTGTTTGAGGAGAAGACTGGTTCCTTCAGGGTGGAGAGAATGTGTTGTGTTTTTCTTGTGCTCTCTTCGTTGCACCGCCATCAGTTTCGTGATGCAAAAAGCTCGCCCCAGAGGACGTTTAACTGATGTAACTGTCCTGTACACTTTGCCCGATTTTATGTTTGTGTCTCTTTTATGCTCAAGTATATTTGCTCATCGCTGATATCGCTTCAACCTCCCATGCAAATTTAATCTCCTTTTGTTTGAGCAGGATACTGGTTCCTTCAAGGTGGAGAGAATGTGTTATGTTTGGTTCTGCTCGCTTCATTGCACCACCATCAGTTGCGTGATGCAAAAAGCTCGCCCCACAGGATGTTTATCTTATGTAACTGTCCTGTACAGTGGGCCCGTTTGTGTCTCTTTTATGCTAAAGTTTATTTGCTCATCGCTGATATCGCTTTAACCTCCCATGCAAATTTAATTAGCTTTTGTTTGAGCTGAAGACTTGTTCCTTCAGGGTGGAAAGAATGTGTTGTTTTTCTAGTGCTCTCTCCGTTGCACCGCCATCAGTTGCGTGATGCAAAAAGCTCGCCCCACAGTACGTTTATCTGATGTAAATGTCCTGTACAGTGGGCCCGAATGTGTGTTCATGTCTCTTTTTTGCTCGAGTTTATTTGTTCATCGCTGATATCGCTTCAACCTCCCATGCAAATTTATTATGCTTTTGTTTGAGCTCGAGACTGGTTCCTTCAGGGTGGAGAGAATGTGTAGTGTTTTTCTTGTGCTCTCTTCGTTGCACCACCATCAGTTGCGTGATGCAAAATGCTCGCCCCACCGGGCGTTTATCTGATGTACATGTCCTGTACAGTGGGTCCGTTCGTGTCTCTTTTATGCTCATGTTTATTTGCTCATCGCTGATATCGCTTCAACCTCTCATGCATACTTAATCTCCTTTTGTTTGAGGAGGAGACTGGTTCCTTCAGGGTGGAGAGAATGTGTTGTGTTTTTCTTCTGCTCTCTTCGTATCACCGCCATCAGTTTCGTGATGCAAAAAGCTCGCCCCACAGGACGTTTAACTGATGTAACTGTCCAGTACACTTTTCCCGATTGTATGTTCGTGTCCCTTTTATGCTCAAGTATATTTGCTCATCTCTGATATCGCTTCAACCTCCCATAAATTTATTCTCCTTTTGTTTGAGCAGGAGACTGGTTCCTTCAGGGTGGAATGTATTGTTTTTCTTGAGCTCGCTTTGTTGCACCGCCATCAGTTGTGTGATGCAAAAAGCTCGCCCCACAGTACGTTTATCTGATGTAAATGTCCTGTACAGTGGGAACGAATGTGTGTTCATGTCTCTTTTTTGCTCGAGTTTATTTGTTCATCGCTGATATCGCTTCAACCTCCCATGCAAGTTTATTATGCTTTTGTTTGAGCTCGAGACTGGTTCCTTCAGGGTGGAGAGAATGTGTAGTGTTTTTCTTGTGCTCTCTTCGTTGCACCACCATCAGTTGCGTGATGCAAAAAGCTCGCCCCACAGTACGTTTATCTGATGTAACTGTCCTGTTCAGTGGCCCCGTTTCTGTCTCTTTTATGCTAAAGTTTGCTCATCGCTGATATCGCTTCAACTTGACAGGCAATTTTAATCTAATTTTGTTTGAGCAGGAAACTGGTTCCTTCAGGGTGGAGAGAATGTGTTGTGTTTTTCTTGTGCTCTCTTCGTTGCACCGCCATCAGTTGCGTGATTCAAAAAGATCGCCCGACAGTAAGTTTATCTGATGTAGCTGTCTTGTACAGTGCGCCCGATTGTGTGTTCGCATCTCTTTTTTGCTTAGGTTTATTTGCTCATCGCTGATTTCGCTTCAACCTATCATGCATGTTTAATTTCCTTTTGTTTGAGCAGGAGACTGGTTCCTTCAGGGTGGAGAGAATGTGTTATGTTTTGTTCTGCTCGCTTCACTGCACCGCCATCAGTTGCGTGATGCAAAAAGATCGCCCCCAGGATGTTTATCTTATGTAACTGTCCTGTACAGTGGGCCCGTTTGTGGCTCTTTTATGCTAAAGTTTATATGCTCATCGCTGATATCGCTTCAACCTTCCATGCAAATTTAATCTGCTTTTGTTTGAGCAGAAGACTGGTTCCTTCGGGGTGGAGAGAATGTGTTGTTTTACTTGTGCTCTCTCTGTTGCACACCATCAGTTGCGTGATGCAAAAATCTCGCCCCACAGTACGTTTATCTGATGTAACTGTCCTGTACAGTGGGCCGAATGTGTGTTCGTGTCTCATTTTTGCTCGAGTTTATTTGCTCATCGCTGATATCGCTTCGACCTCCCATGCAAATTTAATCTGCTTTTGTTTGAGGAGAAGACTGGTTCCTTCAGGGTGGAGAGAATGTGTTGTGTTTTTCTTGTGCTCTCTTCGTTGCACCGCCATCAGTTTCGTGATGCAAAAAGCTCGCCCCACAGGACGTTTAACTGATGTAACTGTCCTGTACACTTTGCCCGATTTTATGTTTGTGTCTCTTTTATGCTCAAGTATATTTGCTCATCGCTGATATCGCTTCAACCTCCCATGCAAATTTAATCTCCTTTTGTTTGAGCAGGATACTGGTTCCTTCAGGGTGGAGAGAATGTGTTATGTTTGGTTCTGCTCGCTTCATTGCACCACCATCAGTTGCGTGATGCAAAAAGCTCGCCCCACAGGACGTTTATCCTATGTAACTGTCCTGTACAGTGGGCCCGTTTGTGTCTCTTTTATGCTAAAGTTTATTTGCTCATCGCTGATATCGCTTTAACCTCCCATGCAAATTTAATCTGCTTTTGTTTGAGCTGAAGACTTGTTCCTTCAGGGTGGAGAGATTGTGTTGTTTTTCTAGTGCTCTCTCCGTTGCACCGCCATCAGTTGCGGGATGCAAAAAGCTCGCCCCACAGTACGTTTATCTGATGTATATGTCCTGTACAGTGGGCCCGAATGTGTGTTCGTGTCTCTTTATTGCTCGAGTTTATTTGTAAATCGCTGATATCGCTTGAACCTCCCATGCAAATTTATTATGCTTTTGTTTGAGCTCGAGACTGGTTCCTTCAGGGTGGAGAGAATGTGTAGTGTTTTTCTTGTGCTCTCTTCGTTGCACCACCATCAGTGGCGTGATGCAAAATGCTCGCCCCACAGGGCGTTTATCTGATGTACCTGTCCTGTACAGTGGGTCCGTTCGTGTCTCTTTTATGCTCATGTTTATTTGCTCATCGCTGATATCGCTTCAACCTCTCATGCATATTTAATCTCCTTTTGTTTGAGGAGGAGACTGGTTCCTTCAGGGTGGAGAGAATGTGTTGTGTTTTTCTTCTGCTCGCTTCATTGCACCGCCATCAGTTGCATGATGCAAAAAGCTCGCCCCACAGTACGTTTATCTGATGTAACTGTCCTGTTCAGTGGCCCCGTTTCTGTCTCTTTTATGCTAAAGTTTGCTCATCGCTGATATCGCTTCAACTTGACAGGCAATTTTAATCTAATTTTGTTTGAGCAGGAAACTGGTTCCTTCAGGGTGGAGAGAATGTGTTGTGTTTTTCTTGTGCTCTCTTCGTTGCACCGCCATCAGTTGCGTGATTCAAAAAGATCGCCCGACAGTAAGTTTATCTGATGTAGCTTTCTTGTACAGTGCGCCCGATTGTGTGTTCGCATCTCTTTTTTGCTTAGGTTTATTTGCTCATCGCTGATTTCGCTTCAACCTATCATGCATGTTTAATTTCCTTTTGTTTGAGCAGGAGACTGGTTCCTTCAGTGTGGATAGAATGTGTTATGTTTTGTTCTGCTCGCTTCACTGCACCGCCATCAGTTGCGTGATGCAAAAAGATCGCCCCCAGGATGTTTATCTTATGTAACTGTCCTGTACAGTGGGCCCGTTTGTGGCTCTTTTATGCTAAAGTTTATATGCTCATCGCTGATATCGCTTCAACCTTCCATGCAAATTTAATCTGCTTTTGTTTGAGCAGAAGACTGGTTCCTTCGGGGTGGAGAGAATGTGTTGTTTTACTTGTGCTCTCTCTGTTGCACACCATCAGTTGCGTGATGCAAAAATCTCGCCCCACAGTACGTTTATCTGATGTAACTGTCCTGTACAGTGGGCCCGAATGTGTGTTCGTGTCTCATTTTTGCTCGAGTTTATTTGCTCATCGCTGATATCGCTTCGACCTCCCATGCAAATTTAATCTTCTTTTGTTTGAGGAGAAGACTGGTTCCTTCAGGGTGGAGAGAATGTGTTGTGTTTTTCTTGTGCTCTCTTCGTTGCACCGCCATCAGTTTCGTGATGCAAAAAGCTCGCCCCACAGGACGTTTAACTGATGTAACTGTCCTGTACACTTTGCCCGATTTTATGTTTGTGTCTCTTTTATGCTCAAGTATATTTGCTCATCGCTGATATCGCTTCAACCTCCCATGCAAATTTAATCTCCTTTTGTTTGAGCAGGATACTGGTTCCTTCAGGGTGGAGAGAATGTGTTATGTTTGGTTCTGCTCGCTTCATTGCACCACCATCAGTTGCGTGATGCAAAAAGCTCGCACCACAGGACGTTTATCCTATGTAACTGTCCTGTACAGTGGGCCCGTTTGTGTCTCTTTTATGCTAAAGTTTATTTGCTCATCGCTGATATCGCTTTAACCTCCCATGCAAATTTAATCTGCTTTTGTTTGAGCTGAAGACTTGTTCCTTCAGGGTGGAGAGATTGTGTTGTTTTTCTAGTGCTCTCTCCGTTGCACCGCCATCAGTTGCGGGATGCAAAAAGCTCGCCCCACAGTACGTTTATCTGATGTATATGTCCTGTACAGTGGGCCCGAATGTGTGTTCGTGTCTCTTTATTGCTCGAGTTTATTTGTTCATCGCTGATATCGCTTGAACCTCCCATGCAAATTTATTATGCTTTTGTTTGAGCTCGAGACTGGTTCCTTCAGGGTGGAGAGAATGTGTAGTGTTTTTCTTGTGCTCTCTTCGTTGCACCACCATCAGTGGCGTGATGCAAAATGCTCGCCCCACAGGGCGTTTATCTGATGTACCTGTCCTGTACAGTGGGTCCGTTCGTGTCTCTTTTATGCTCATGTTTATTTGCTCATCGCTGATATCGCTTCAACCTCTCATGCATATTTAATCTCCTTTTGTTTGAGGAGGAGACTGGTTCCTTCAGGGTGGAGAGAATGTGTTGTGTTTTTCTTCTGCTCGCTTCATTGCACCGCCATCAGTTGCATGATGCAAAAAGCTCGCCCCACAGTACGTTTATCTGATGTAACTGTCCTGTTCAGTGGCCCCGTTTCTGTCTCTTTTATGCTAAAGTTTGCTCATCGCTGATATCGCTTCAACTTGACAGGCAAATTTAATCTAATTTTGTTTGAGCAGGAAACTGGTTCCTTCAGGGTGGAGAGAATGTGTTGTGTTTTTCTTCTGCTCACTTCACTGCACCGCCATCAGCTGCGTGATGCAAAAACTTGCCCCACAGGACGTTTTTCTGGTGTAATTGTCCTGTACAGTGGGCCCGATTGCATGTTCGTGTCTCTTTTATGCTCTTTTTTTGCTCGTCACTGATATCGCTTCAACCTCCCATGCAAATTTTATCTCCTTTTGTTCGAGCAGCGGACAGGTTTCTTCAGAGTGGAGAGAAGGTGTTGTTTTTCTTGTGCTCTCTTCGTTGCACCGCCATCAGTTGCGTGATTCAAAAAGATCGCCCGACAGTAAGTTTTTCTGATGTAGCTGTCTTGTACAGTGCGCCCGATTGTGTGTTCGTGTCTCTTTTTTGCTTAGGTTTATTTGCTCATCGCTGATTTCGCTTCAACCTATCATGCATGTTTAATTTCCTTTTGTTTGAGCAGGAGACTGGTTCCTTCAGGGTGGAGAGAATGTGTTATGTTTTTTTCTGCTCGCTTCATTGCACCGCCATCAGTTGCGTGATGCAAAAAGCTCGCCCCCCAGGATGTTTATCTTATGTAACTGTCCTGTAGAGTGGGCCCGTTTGTGTCTCTTTTATGCTAAAGTTTATTTGCTCATCGCTGATATCGCTTCAACCTTCCATGCAAATTTAATCTGCTTTTGTTTGAGCAGGAGACTGGTTCCTTCAGGGTGAAGAGAATGTGTTATGTTTTGTTCTGCTCGCTTCATTGCACCGCCATCAGTTGCGTGATGCAAAAAGCTCGCCCCCCAGGATGTTTATCTTATGTAACTGTCCTGTACAGTGGGCCCGTTTGTGTCTCTTTTATGCTAAAGTTTATATGCTCATCGCTGATATCGCTTCAACCTTCCATGCAAATTTAATCTGCTTTTGTTTGAGCAGAAGACTGGTTCCTTCGGGGTGGAGAGAATGTGTTGTTTTACTTGTGCTCTCTCTGTTGCACACCATCAGTTGCGTGATGCAAAAATCTCGCCCCACAGTACGTTTATCTGATGTAACTGTCCTGTACAGTGGGCCCGAATGTGTGTTCGTGTCTCATTTTTGCTCGAGTTTATTTGCTCATCGCTGATATCGCTTCGACCTCCCATGCAAATTTAATCTGCTTTTGTTTGAGGAGAAGACTGGTTCCTTCAGGGTGGAGAGAATGTGTTGTGTTTTTCTTGTGCTCTCTTCGTTGCACCGCCATCAGTTTCGTGATGCAAAAAGCTCGCCCCACAGGACGTTTAACTGATGTAACTGTCCTGTACACTTTGCCCGATTTTATGTTTGTGTCTCTTTTATGCTCAAGTATATTTGCTCATCGCTGATATCGCTTCAACCTCCCATGCAAATTTAATCTCCTTTTGTTTGAGCAGGATACTGGTTCCTTCAGGGTGGAGAGAATGTGTTATGTTTGGTTCTGCTCGCTTCATTGCACCACCATCAGTTGCGTGATGCAAAAAGCTCGCACCACAGGACGTTTATCCTATGTAACTGTCCTGTACAGTGGGCCCGTTTGTGTCTCTTTTATGCTAAAGTTTATTTGCTCATCGCTGATATCGCTTTAACCTCCCATGCAAATTTAATCTGCTTTTGTTTGAGCTGAAGACTTGTTCCTTCAGGGTGGAGAGATTGTGTTGTTTTTCTAGTGCTCTCTCCGTTGCACCGCCATCAGTTGCGGGATGCAAAAAGCTCGCCCCACAGTACGTTTATCTGATGTATATGTCCTGTACAGTGGGCCCGAATGTGTGTTCGTGTCTCTTTATTGCTCGAGTTTATTTGTTCATCGCTGATATCGCTTGAACCTCCCATGCAAATTTATTATGCTTTTGTTTGAGCTCGAGACTGGTTCCTTCAGGGTGGAGAGAATGTGTAGTGTTTTTCTTGTGCTCTCTTCGTTGCACCACCATCAGTGGCGTGATGCAAAATGCTCGCCCCACAGGGCGTTTATCTGATGTACCTGTCCTGTACAGTGGGTCCGTTCGTGTCTCTTTTATGCTCATGTTTATTTGCTCATCGCTGATATCGCTTCAACCTCTCATGCATATTTAATCTCCTTTTGTTTGAGGAGGAGACTGGTTCCTTCAGGGTGGAGAGAATGTGTTGTGTTTTTCTTCTGCTCGCTTCATTGCACCGCCATCAGTTGCATGATGCAAAAAGCTCGCCCCACAGTACGTTTATCTGATGTAACTGTCCTGTTCAGTGGCCCCGTTTCTGTCTCTTTTATGCTAAAGTTTGCTCATCGCTGATATCGCTTCAACTTGACAGGCAAATTTAATCTAATTTTGTTTGAGCAGGAAACTGGTTCCTTCAGGGTGGAGAGAATGTGTTGTGTTTTTCTTCTGCTCACTTCACTGCACCGCCATCAGCTGCGTGATGCAAAAACTTGCCCCACAGGACGTTTTTCTGGTGTAATTGTCCTGTACAGTGGGCCCGATTGCATGTTCGTGTCTCTTTTATGCTCTTTTTTTGCTCGTCACTGATATCGCTTCAACCTCCCATGCAAATTTTATCTCCTTTTGTTCGAGCAGCGGACAGGTTTCTTCAGAGTGGAGAGAAGGTGTTGTTTTTCTTGTGCTCTCTTCGTTGCACCGCCATCAGTTGCGTGATTCAAAAAGATCGCCCGACAGTAAGTTTTTCTGATGTAGCTGTCTTGTACAGTGCGCCCGATTGTGTGTTCGTGTCTCTTTTTTGCTTAGGTTTATTTGCTCATCGCTGATTTCGCTTCAACCTATCATGCATGTTTAATTTCCTTTTGTTTGAGCAGGAGACTGGTTCCTTCAGGGTGGAGAGAATGTGTTATGTTTTTTTCTGCTCGCTTCATTGCACCGCCATCAGTTGCGTGATGCAAAAAGCTCGCCCCCCAGGATGTTTATCTTATGTAACTGTCCTGTAGAGTGGGCCCGTTTGTGTCTCTTTTATGCTAAAGTTTATTTGCTCATCGCTGATATCGCTTCAACCTTCCATGCAAATTTAATCTGCTTTTGTTTGAGCAGGAGACTGGTTCCTTCAGGGTGAAGAGAATGTGTTATGTTTTGTTCTGCTCGCTTCATTGCACCGCCATCAGTTGCGTGATGCAAAAAGCTCGCCCCCCAGGATGTTTATCTTATGTAACTGTCCTGTACAGTGGGCCCGTTTGTGTCTCTTTTATGCTAAAGTTTATTTGCTCATCGCTGATATCGCTTCAACCTCCCATGCAAATTTAATCTTCTTTTGTTTGAGCAGAAGACTGGTTCCTTCGAGGTGGAGAGAATGTGTTGTTTTCCTTGTGCTCTCTCTGTTGCACACCATCAGTTGCGTGATGCAAAAATCTCGCCCCACAGTACGTTTATCTGATGTAACTGTCCTGTACAGTGGGCCCGATTGTGTGTTCGTGTCTCATTTTTGCTCGAGTTTATTTGCTCATCGCTAATATCGCTTCAACCTCCCATTCAAATTTAATCTGCTTTTGTTTGAGCTGGAGACTGGTTTCTTCAGGGTGGAGAGAATGTGTTGTGTTTTTCTTGTGCTCTCTTCGTTGCACCGCCATCAGTTTCGTGATGCAAAAAGCTCGCCCCAGAGGACGTTTAACTGATGTAACTGTCCTGTACACTTTGCCCGATTTTATGTTTGTGTCTCTTTTATGCTCAAGTATATTTGCTCATCGCTGATATCGCTTCAACCTCCCATGCAAATTTAATCTCCTTTTGTTTGAGCAGGATACTGGTTCCTTCAAGGTGGAGAGAATGTGTTATGTTTGGTTCTGCTCGCTTCATTGCACCACCATCAGTTGCGTGATGCAAAAAGCTCGCCCCACAGGATGTTTATCTTATGTAAATGTCCTGTACAGTGGGCCCGTTTGTGTCTCTTTTATGCTAAAGTTTATTTG